>NC_045628.1:58986409-59680191 GCF_009829155.1 Mustela erminea
TCAGCCCTCATATCCTGTGACATCCTGCTCTCCCTCGTGGCAGCTTCTCTGCCCGTTCTTAACTGTTTCTTCTATGCTTTGTTTCCCTATTTTAAAGTAATTGGCATGTTTTCTATACCTTTATTCAACTCTTTGAGAAATTTCTTTCCTGTTATGTTGAATAGGGAGTTTATCTCTCCTTCATGCCCCATTCCCCTCCTTCTGGCCTCTCAATGGATAGAATCCAATTTTTTGTTAAATCAATAGCCCATTCTTTCCTTGCTGCACTATTATTTATCTATAACTATGTAATTATTATTTATTTATTTATCTCAAATAAATTTGAAAAATAAAATGGAGAAGAACAGAAAATGTCTTGGACATCAAAGCACATTGCACTGACTTGTGCGAACTTGTCAGTTACATATTTATATGTGTCTGTACTGAGTCAAATACAAAGTCTATATTTTTACTGTGGATTGAAAAAGTTTGCAAACATTGGAGAGTAAGGAAGATACCAACCCTACCTCTTAGAAAAACAGCTCCTTCCACCTAAGGCTCCCAAAGGGAGAATCTGTATAAATTTTGTATTCTGGGGACAGAAAGTTAAAGCAAACGTACACAAGTAAAGTGTATGTTGAGATGATTCTCTGGGATGCATTGCATAGATGGACAATGTTGTGGTTTAAATTGTGTGCCTTCAAAATTCATGTAACAAAGCCCTCATACCCTAGTACCTCCAAATGTAACTGCGTTTGGAGATAGGGCCTTCAAAGGGATTAAGGTAAAATGAGGCTAACAGGGTCATGACCCTGACAGGGTCGTCCTGGTCTAATCTGATCGGTGTTTTTACAGAAATATGTGAAGACAGCCAGAAGGTGACCTTCTGCAAGCCAATGAGACAAACCTCAGAAGAAACCAAACCGAACCTTGGACTTCCCACCTCCAAAACTGTGAGAAAATAAACGTCTGTTGTTGAAGCCAGTCTGGGGTATCTTGTTATAAGAATCTTAACAGACTAACGCAGAGAGGTTGCAAGTCAATGGACATCTGGAGATTTCTAAACAATGCCTTGCATATGCCTTTGACCTCCCTGACTTTATTTTTATTTGTCCCTTGGCTAGAGCACGCATTGGGCTACACAAGCTGCAAATGGCTGTACATGAGACTGTGCGTCCTTGTTCAGACCCTCTCCACTGCCCTCGATACGATTTCTCACTATTTCCTCTTTCTCCAAACCTTCAACACTTCCTTCCCCTAGATTCCCACTCTCAACTTAGGACCTTGAGTTCTAACTCACTGAGAAAGAGGAGAAACCTGAACACCCACACACTGCAGCCACCATGAGTGTCTGGCCACCAGCATTGTTCCCCTCTGCCCTGCAGCTGGACCAGCTACTGCCCGTGCCTTTCCCTGCTCCAAGTCAGAGAACATTCTCTCCCCGTAGCCCTCTCTCTCTGAAGGCTTTGTACCAGTGGTCCACCCACCTCCCAACTGTCAATGTTTCATCTTGTACTTATCATTCCCATCACCATATCTGCTGCTATTTTCCTACTTTTAGAACACTCTTACCCCACTTTCTGCACGAGCAACCGCTTCACTTCTTTGCTTCCTTCTGCAGCGAAACACCTACAAAGAGTTATCTAAATATTTTGATTCCAATTCCATTCCTTCCTTATATCCACTTCAATTAGTTTTCATCCTCACTCAGATTGCAAGGTCATTGAAAACCCCCGTGTTGCTGCAGGTAACGGCTGGCATGCATTGTGCTCGAGGCTCTGCAGCCCTGCACCTGTCAATCATTCCCTTATCCTGGAGAACACTTTCTCCACTTGGATTTCTAGCATGCCAGGCTCTCTTCATTTTTGTCCTTGCTCCCTGGTCTCTCCTCTCAGTCTCTCTGGGTGGTTCCTCCTCTCCACCCTGACTCTACACAGAGGAGCATTTGGGGGACACTTCTTGGTCCTCATTTCCACCAACTCACTTTTGGTCATCTCACCCAGTCCAGAGGCTCTATTTTTAAAAAATTTTAAAAATACTTTACTTATTTATTTGAAAGAAATAGAGCATGGACAGGGCTAGGGACAAAAGAAGCAGCAGACTCCCCATGAAGCAGGGGGCCTGATGTGGGGCTCCATCCCAGGACCTTGAAATCATGACTGGAACTGAAGACAGATGCTTAACCGACTGAGCCACTCAGGTGTCCTTTTAAATAATACCTGTAAGCTGACTCCCAAATGTGTATTTCCCACCTAGACCTGACCTCTGAACTCAGGTTTCTATGTTCAGTTCCTACTACTTACCTTCTGTTACTGCACAGAGAAAGAGTTCTGAACCCAGGTAGGGCTAACACCCTCCTGGAAAACCAATACTTGAGATGGCAGTGCTTTTGGGAAGGGAAAGGTTGTTCTATTTCAGGAAGGAGGCAACCTGGGAAGACAGTGGACTAATGCCCCGAAGACCATCCTCCCTGTCCAGGAGAAGCCGCAAGGGCTTAAAAGGGAAGGCAGGGTAGTGGCGGGGGGTGGGGGGGGACAGGGAAGGGGGCTGCTCTGTGCAGGAGAAGCAGGTTCCCGGGAAGTTAGTCCAGGGTGGACATGACCCTGAATAGACTTGCTGGCATCAGCTGCAGCTGTTTTCTTTCCAGTGCGGTCAGGCTTTATCTTCTGGGAAATTCTGGTCCTTCACTCCTCAAGGCCAGTGGTGTGCGAGTCTCAAGGGAAGTAGGTTAGTCCCCTGCACGCCAAGGGGCTTGGGTCAGCAAGCAAGGAGCGCATAAGCTTGAGGCAAGTTAGCTCCTAAGACTGGCTGTTACTTGCACTTGGGTAGACAAAACTGAATTCCTGACCTACACCCCTCACTCCCAACACACACGGCACTACCTGCGGCCCCCCTCAACCCAGCTGATAGCAGCTTCTTCATTTTCCTCTTCCAGGCAAAAAACATAGGGTCCTTCTTGACCCTTCTCCTTGTTTCTCATGCACCACATTCACCCAGAAATCAAGATAGTTCTACCGTCAGCACATGCCCATAACTGGTCCACATCTCGTTTTTCCACTTCTGATCACAGGTCCACATCTCCATCATCCCTCAGCTGCATTTCCTGAGATTGCCTTCCCACTGTTCTCTCTGCCTCTCCCCTCACATCTGTGGGCTATTTCCAACACAGCAGTCATAGGGATCTCTTTAAAACTCAAGTCAGATCATGTCATTCCTCTGATCAAAGTTTTGCGGTGGCTCCCCTTCCACTCAGAGTAAAACTATGAGCTAGGCTATGAGGCCTAGCATCATTTGACCTGGCATTGCCCTTCTGACCTTTTCTTCTTCCCTCTTTTCACTCTGCTCCAGCCATTCCAGTCCTAAAGCATACCAGAACCATCCTGCCTGAGTGGCACCCAACTGGCTAGTCTCCCTGCCTTCATCTGTCGGTCCCTTATTAGTCAAATGGCTAACTTCTCACTTCCTGCAGGAATCTCCTTTTCTCAAGGAGGCCCATCTGGTTGTCATTTTTCCTACTGCATTCTACCCCCACATTCCATTCTCTTTACCCTGCTCTGCTTTTTTCCATAACATTTGTCATCTTCTAACATTCTATTAGTTGATGTGTGTTTTGCTAAATATTGCTTCCCCTGGAATGTAAGCAAGGTGGGGGCACTGATATGACCCCAGTACCAAAATGTTGCCTGACGCAAAGTGGGCACCAATGATTGTTGCTGGGTTTGTTGTTGACAGAGGTGCTAAAAATCACCAAACAAACTTAGATGTCTGTAGTTTTGCCTCTAAATGGTAAAACCTTATTTTCAGTCTTTTCTGTCCGTATTCACCTTGGGGATTCTCAAAAGCAACTCCAAATATTTATAAAATCCTCCACCAGAAGTGGAATATTCCATTGACAGTGGTCACGGTTACTCTGCAATCCAACAAACACTAGTCCTGAAGCTTGTTTCCCCAGCCAGTTACCAGAGTAAGTTTGAGGGTTCATGTTCAAGGTCAAACCCATTAAGTGTGGGCTAGAGAGTTAGAGTCAGGCAATTCTCTCCCAGTAGTCAGGCCATGAGAAAACAAGTCCAATACATTCATTAACTCTCTTCAAGAGGAAAAAACCTTGAAACTCTACTTTAGCACTTGGGCCTCCGAGCCTCTAACCCCAGGTGAAAATAACACTCAATTCAGGATAAAGCTTCCGTCTCAAAAACACCATTTATGGTTTTTGAAACCATGAATTACCTCTCAAAAAGCTACTGTGGGAAGAGGTGGTTTCCCAGCAACTAGCTGGCTTTTAGGACAGCAACTTCAATTTTTAAATCAATTTCAAAGCCTCAAATGTGCCCTTAAATTGCCTTTGGCAGGGGGGCAGAGGGAAAGGAAGAGAGAGAATCTCAAGCAGATTCAGCACTTAGCATGGAGCCAGATGTGGGGCTCGATCTTACAACACTGAGATTATGATCTGAATCAAAATCAAGAGTCACCCGCTTAACCTACTAAGCCTCCCAGGGGACCCTAAACTCCTTTTCATTAAGCCAGTTATCTCTGGTAAGTCCAACTGGGGCTTCTCTACAACAACAGAAGTTTCACAGTCTGAATAAAGCCTCTTATCTCTTTCACCCACCGTCCTAGTGATATCATGGAGCCTCATCAGAAGAACTCAATCCTCCTCATTCCCAAACACGACACAACAAAAAACTTCCATTGTCCAGAATTGCTCAATGTTAATTAAAATAATTGGCTCCATGGAAAGCATGGCATTTATCTTTAATTCCCTACATTCTTGGTCCTCGAGAATACAAGAAACAAAACAGTTTAGGTTAAACATCTTATTTTCTTTAAATATTTGTGATGTGGTTTCAATGGAAAGGTTTTCTAGAATGAACAGACCTCCTATGAAGTCTCATCTTCCTGAAATTCCCCAGGCATCATTGAAAACTAACCACTTCTCCATAACTCAAAAGAAACGTGGGTAACATTATTGTTCTCCTTTCATAGGTTCATTTATTTTTTCAACAAATATTCATTAAACTCTGTTCACATGCCAGGGACCACACTAGATGCTGGGCCTGTAAGGGTGAGTAAGACAACAGTGGTCAGGGAAGTCTTCCTGGAGGAAGTGAAAGCAGAAATTTCTTAGAAAGCACTTGGGTCAGAAAGACTGGCAGGGCTACAGGAAGGAAAAACTAGACTAAGGAGTTAATGTCAGATAGAGAATGATAAAAATATCTCACCAACTTTTTTTTTTTAGATTTTTATTTCTTTCTTTATTTGAGAGAATGAGAGAGCGAGCTGGCATGGGGCGGGGGAGGGTGTGGCAGGGCAGGGAGAGAAACAGAGGGAGAGGAAAAAGCAGATTCTGTGCTGAGTGTAGAGCCTGATGCAGGGCTTGATCTCAAGACCCTGAGATCACAACCTGTGCTGAAACCAAGAGTTGGTTGCTTAACTGACTGTGCCACTCAGGTGCCTCTGGTTCTGCCAATTTATTACAGCAGCCCTAGGAAACTAATACTACTGGTTTGAATGAATAGATGTTCTCAATTTGATTCTAAGGAGATAGGGGTTCATTTCTTCTCATACATAAAGCAAATTGCTAAGGGTTTCTTGGGGGCCTGAAAAGTAATAAACTAAATGCATTTATATTAGCAGCATCAATTTGTGCATGATGAGCTAAAGCAATTAAAAACATGTTGCGCTCATTAGTAGAAGCCCAGGTTATGGAATAAAAGCTGAAAGAGAACTCAGAGGTCATCTGCTCTGGTCTGACCCCAGCCCGTGATTAAACGTTTCCTGATAGAAGCAAGCTGCCCTCCTCACCTATCAGCCATTTTCATTCATTTTAAGCCCAAACGTACATCAAGATAATTATCACACATTGGGTCTAACCTGTCTTCTGAATAGTAAGTAATACATAAGTACTACAAATGTATTACACAAGTTATACATTTATACTCTTTTTCACAGAACAGACCATCAAGGTTTTTCTTTTTTCATTCTTTTTCTCAATGTGAACTGTATTTACAGAACTAAAGAAGTTATGTTTTCAAATATACATTTCAAAAATCTTAGTTTTAGATTTCAAAATAAAACTTGAATAATTCATTTTTTTAAAAGGGCTTAAATATTGTGCTTGATATTTATATATAAATTTTTGCTGATTCATTTTAAGTTTGAAATTTATTAAAATAATTTTTAAGGGGCCCCTGGGTGGCTCAGTGGGTTAAAGCCTCTGCCACGGCTCGGGTCGTGATCCCAGAGTCCTGGGATCGAGCCCCGCATCGGGCTCTCTGTTCAGCAGGGAACCTGTTTCCTCCCCTCTTCTCTCTGCCTGCCTCTCTGCCTACTTGTGATCTCTGTTAAATAAATAGAATCTTTTTTTTTTAAAGATTTTATTTATTCATTTGAGAGAGAGACAGTGAGAGAGAGAGCATGAGCGAGGAGAAGGTCAGAGGGAGAAGCAGACTCCCCATGGAGCTGGGAGCCCGATGCGGGACTCGATCCCGGGATTCCGGGATCATGACCTGAGCCGAAGGCAGTCGTCCAACCAACTGAGCCACCCAGGCATCCCACTAAATAGAATCTTTTAAAAAAATTATCATGACCGAAGCCGTGGCAGAGGCTTTAACCCATTGAGCCACCCGTGCGCCCCTAAAAAAAATAATTTTTAAGTGGAAACAACCAGTATGTCTTTCAATATGTTGGATAATCAATAGAATACATATCCACATAATATATTACTATTTGTCAATAAAAAAGAATGAGCTATCAAGCCAAGCGATGAATGAAAGAATCTTAAATACATATCGTTAAATGAAAGAAACCAGTCCAAAAAGGCTACCTTCTCTATGATTCCATTTATATTACATTCTAAAAGAAGCTTAACTGTTGAAATGGTAAAGAGATCAGTGGTCGCCAAGGGTTCAGGAAGTGGAGAGGGTTGAAAAGGTAAAGCACAGAGGATTTTTTAGGGTGGTGAACTATTCTGTATGATGTTGCAATGGATACATGACACTATGCATTATAAAATCTCATAGAACTTTACAGCACAAAGAGTGAACCTTAATGTATACAAATATAAAAAATTATTTTGGAAGTTGGAAGACCCTAGGAGGGAATGCAGGCAAAATCATCTGATAAGTCACAGACCTGCACCTCTGAAACAAATAATACATTATATGTTACATGCACCCGAATGTTTATCAATGTCCACAATAGCCAAACTATGGAAAGAATCTAGATGTCCATCAACAGATGAATGGATAAAGAAGATGTGGTGTATATATATATACACACACACATATATATATATATATATATATATATATATATATATGTGTGTGTGTGTGTGTGTGTGTATATATATATATGTAGTAAGTGCTATTGATATAATATGATGAGAATGGCATTTTTCTGTTGTAATCTTCCTCCAGACTCATAACCTCATCAAACAAATCCAACTGAGGGACATTCTACAAAGCAGCTGACTTCTCCAAGATGTCAAAGCCATTGAAACCAAGGAAAGTCTGAGAAACTGGCCCAATCAAGAGGCTCTCTAGGAGACATGACAACTAAATGTAAGGTAGTATCCTAGATGGATTCTGAACAGAAAAAGAACACAAGGTAAAACCCAAGGAAATCTGAATAAAGCATGGGTTTAGTTAATAATGTATCAGAATTGGTTCACTAATTGTGACAAATATACCAACATAAGATATTAATAATAGGGGAAACTAGGGTGGAATATATTGGAATCTCTCTACTACCTGATTCATAATATTTTGTTAGTCTAAAATTATTCTAAAATAAAAGTTTATCTTAAAAATTCTGGGGGTGGGGGTTTCTGGGTGGCTCAGCTGTTGGGTGTCTGCCTTTGGCTCAGGTTGTGATCCAAGTATCCTGGGTTTGGGCCCCACATCATGCTCCCTGCTTAGCGGGAAGCCTGCTTCTCCTTCTCCCAGTCCTTCTGTTTGTGTTCCCTCTCTGGCTGTGTTTCTCTCTGTCAAATAAATAAAATATTAAAAAAAAAATTCTGGGGGTGTCTGGGTGGCTCCGTTGGTTAAGTGTTCAACTCTTGTTTCCAGCTCAGGTCATGATCTCAGGGTCCTGAACTGTACTCCACACTGAGTGTGCAACTTGCTTATGTCTCTCTCCCGCTCCCTCCGTCCTTCCTCCCACTCCCCAGAGAGTGCAAGGTCTATCTCTTAAAAATAAAAATCTAGTATTTTTCAGGTAAACTACCATTAAACCATGGTTAAGTGCTCAACGATGTTTATGATATAATAATATGTATAATTGTCATTCGAGTAGAACAAAGCAGGATATTAATGTCATTATCCCCTCTTATACAGCTTTTGGTTTTTCCAGTAATGTCTATTTCTTTTTCTTCTTGTAATCTCTCACAATAATTCTCCATTTATTTTTACAGTAGTTCCAACCTATCAGGAGTTTTCATATCCCTTTTTTTTCTGGAAGCCTTGCCTCGCAGAACCCTCTGGGGCCAAGAAAGACAATTTTGTGAAAAGCTAACTTAATGTCCTGGAATATACCTTCTAGTGGTATAATCTGATTTAAGGATATAATTTAGGTTAGCTGGAGGAATGAATGAATTGCATGCATTCTAAATGTTCATTGCTGCTTTTCTCAGCTAGTGTTGGCTGAATAAAGTCAGTATAATTCCAATGCAAAACAAAGGTATGTGATATTTCAGTTAGCCCCAACAGCCTGAATGTCTTCAAGAATCATCTGGGACAGGGTACCTGAGTGGCTTAGTCGGTTAAGCATCTGACTCTTGGTTTCAACTCAGGTCATGATCTCAGGGTTGTGAGATTGAGCTCTGCATGTGTTGGTCTCCAGGTTCAGCGGGGAGTCTGCTTAAGATTCTCTCTCCCAGGCGCCTGGGTGGCTCAGTGGGTTAAAGCTTCTGCCTTCAGCTTGGGTCATGATCTCAGGGTCCTGGGATCAAGCCCCGAATCTGGCTTTCTGCTCAGCAGGGAGCCTGCTTCTCTCTCTCTCTCTCTCTGCCTGCCTCTCTGCCTACTTGTGATCTCTATCAAATGAATAAATAAAATCTTAAAAAAAAAAAGATTCTCCCTCTTCCCTCCCCTCCTTTCCCCTCCCTTCTGCAAACTCTCTCTCTCTCATAAATAAATAAATCTTAAAAAAAAGAAAAGAAAAGAATCTTCAGGGGTGCTGCTGCCATCATTCAACAAACCAATGCAGCTGGTTATGGCCAATTAACCAAGTACAAATCCACCTAATTATACCATGGCCCACATGGCTTCTGTCAATACACAGGGAATCCATAATAGATTTTGCCAAATTCATGAGTTTCAAATATAATATTTTAAAAAAATTCTTCTTTAACTAATATCTCTAAACAACAACAACAACCCCCCCCCCCAAATGAAGACAATGGAACATCTTCCTGCATGGAATAATACATGTTTAAATTTGCATGTTGGCCAAGTCTTATTAATTTCATAGAACCAGTACCTACTGCATAGTAAAGGTTCAGTATTTTTATTAAAGTTGGTTGACTTTCTTAGCATATTAATGTGGAGACCAGTTTTACATTCACTTTAACTTTTGTTTTCTCCCAGATCTAAATATTTGTTTTGGCTAGATTAAGGGTATTTCCCAGAAAAGTTTCCCTTTTGGCTGTTACAAAGTTCTTTCCCTTCCTGTATCTAACTGTGGAGACAATTCAGAAAAAGATTAACTATAATCTCCATGCTGCCAGTTTGTTTTTCATTTCCCTGCATTTCAAATCCTGTTCATTTTTGCATATTAGCCCCTCATATGATAGGCAGATGCTTGATAAATGTTTACTGATTTGATTTAATTTAGGAAAACACCCTATGAGTTCAATCGGTAAAATTGGCCTCAGATCACCTTAACCTTGTCTCTCTGAATGTTTATCACCATCCAGAAAGCACTGTATGACCCTGTGTGCAAATGAGTCACTGTATCCCCTGCAAAGGCAGAGATAAATATCCAAGTGCCAGGAAATGAAGAATTGAATTCACCTCAAAACCACCAAATTCCCAGCCCACTGAGACTTCTTAAGAGAACGACATCATCATTCTTTCCCATTTTTCCATTTACTTTCAAATACATCTATCCTTATGTTACCTGATTTCAACGCTGGCCAGAAGATTTTTACCATGAAAGGCATAAGGATGAGTTTCCTGCTAAATGTTTGAATAAAAGCAATGAGGTTAAAGGAGGTTTCTTGGCACTTGTCAGGGTTGAACAGTAGCTTCTTTGTCTTTGCAGATTCTCTGGTGCTTGGCCCTTGCCTCTTCTTGGATAACTTGTTGCTCTTCGACATGCTGGGCCTCAGCCAGGTCTGGTCCTCAAACCAACCCACAAGTTACTCCCCTCAGGCAGCCCCAACCCAGCCGTGAGCACAGTGACTCTCTGTCCTCGGCAGTCAGGCTTCCAGAGAGTGGCCGGCCCATTTTGTGAATCTAACACCTGATATAAAATTTCTAATTACAGACACCAAATTCTCTCTCCTAGGAGATCTGAAAATGCAAGCTCCACTCTTTGTTAAGACCTTTTATTTTCATTGGAAAGCCCCTGCCAAACGTTGGCCACATTTCACTGTGTCTGATCCATGCTTTTTATCTCTTCTCAACCAGACAAACGCGTAATGCCTCATTTGCTGGATGACCAGGCAATCCATCCACTTCCAAGATCGACTTGTACACAATGCTCCTGCCGGGCCAATGTGCTGTGCAAAGGGCTCCAAAGGTATTTCTCAGGTTCTGGCAGGACTACCGTGTCATTCCTCAACAAAGGCCTTACAGTTTCAAAGGGAACTGAGATCATTTGGTTTTAGTGGCATCAGTGATTCCTCCCTGAATCTATAGATACCAACACTGCTGTGGGTTTGATGCCAGATTTACAGATGAAGTGGTGGAATGGTGGAACAGAAACATTTGACAAGTGACCATTCTGACAAATGCATATTTAAATCTTTTTGCAGAATTGTACTTTTTTGGATAGTTTACATCCCAAGATATCGGTCAGTCAACTTCACATGCTCTTCTAAAGAAGAGCCTGGCCCATGTCTGTGCAGCCAGGACAGTGAGACAGGAAGAAGTCCAGGTAGTATAACCATAAAGCTCTAACTCTCTTTCCTATTCCAAGTAATACTTGTTATTCATATAGCTTCTGTTGTGCATGGACCCCAGGAGCCTGGGTAGTACCCAGAATGGCCCTAGTCAGCAGGAAAAAAGAGACTGCTGATGTCTGACCCTGCCCTGGGCTGTCAGAATAGAGGGTCAATGTCAGAAGTGGGTCAGGGAGAGATGAGGGATCCTGGAGGAGTCTGCAGGGAAGAGTGGATAGCATACAAGCCTCTATCTGGGATAGTTGACATATATTTCATGAGACTGTCTCCTTCTTATGTTTATTTTAGGAAACAGTAAAGTAGTGCAAAGCTGAAGAAGGTTCAGATTTAAAAAGTCCTATTGGAAGGGGAGGTGAACCATGAGAGACTATGGACTCTGAAAAACAATCTGAGGGGTTTGAAGTGGCGGGGGGTGGGAGGTTGGGGTACAGGTGATGGGTATTCTAGAGGGCACAGATTGCATGGAGCACTGGGTGTGGTGAAGAAAATAATGAATACTGTTTTTCTGAAAATAAATAAATCAATTTAATTTTTAAAAAAAAGTCCTATGTTAACTCTGGGCCCAAGCCTTGCCATTCCTTCATTCATTCATTCAGTGATGTATTGAGCAACTATTGTCACAAATACTGTTCTAAATTCTTACATTACATCTAGATTCCCTGCTGTTTTAGAGCTTACCTTCTAAATAGAGATGGCAAAGCAAACATACCAGATAATTTTAGTTTATGATGAGTATTATGAAGGAATCAGGGCCCTTTTATTGGGAATCCAATCCTTTTATTGGGAATCCAATCCATCACTGAAGAGGGTGATGTTTTTGGTAAGAACTGAAGAATAAAGGAAGACCCCACTATACAGTGATCTAGGGAAGAGAGCGCCAAGCAGAATGAACAGCAAGTGCAGAGACCCCAAGATGGGAAACATCTGGCGTTACTGGAGGGATTGAGTGAGTGAAACTGTGGGTGGGATGGGCTGAGAGTGTCACACAGAGGCCTCATCATGTGAGCGCTTGCAGGTCATGGCAAGGAGTTGGAATTTTAGTTTTGTTACGATGGGGGTGCAGAGGGCAGTCACTAAGTTGCTTCAGGTTGAGCTCCACAGGACTCTTACAACCTAGTTGTCATTTAATCTTCTGTGTCTCCAAATCTGACAAATCAGATTTTGGGTAATTGTGTTAAACGCTCCCATCATGTTGTCTAACAGCACCACAGCCCCTACTAAGGGAAGATTCTCTTCTCACATATCTGCTTAAGACACATTAGTTAGGATAAAGGTACATCCACATGCCATGAACTGACCCTGCTCCCAATAATATCAATTACCTATGGTAGGACCTACACTCATTTATCGAATATTTATTAAGTGACTGTTATATACCAGGAATACAATGGTGAACAAAACAGACACATTCCTTGCTATCATGAGTCTTACACTCTTTCTAGAAAGCCTGATGATTAAATAGGCAGACATAAATTGCTCTGTTATGATAGAGAAAGTTATGGAAGCATCTAGCAGCATAGTCAATTAACCTGATCAAGGAAAACTTCCTGGAAGAAGTGATGTTTAAGCTGGGGGCTGAAAGCTAAGTAAGAGAAGGCCAGTTGTAGAGGAGGAAGAGTTTTCCAAATGGAAGGAAGAGCATATAACCAGAGGTAAGAGAAAACATAGCGTATTTTAAGCAACTTAAATAATTTCAGCATGATGTGAGGCAGAGTACAAGATTGAGAAGTTAAGACATGAGGCTGGTGAGGTACCTGGGGACGAGGTCATGAGGCTAGAACATGAAGTGTCTTATAAGGAAGTTAAAGTAGCTGTATTTTATCATGTAGGTAATGGGAAATCTCTGAAAAGATATGGGAAATGGATTGGGAGTGGAGGAAGATGGTAGTAGGAAGATCACTGTACTGATTCAAGTGAGAAATGATCATCATTTGACCAAGATAGTAGTCAGAGAGATAAAGCAAAGTAGACTAATTACAGACACCAATTCTCTTTCTGAAAAATTGGGGGGGAGGGTGGAGAAAAAGAAAGTGAGAGAGAGAGAATGAAATTAACACAGAGAAAAGCTGAAGAGGCCATGATAGATTGTGGAAGTCAAATTTATAATGCAGTAAGAATATGTAGATGCTATGAAGAAATGGAAAGATATGCAGAGTATAGGGAAAGAAAAGGGTAATGGGAAAGAAGACCCATGAGAGAGGGAGTGAGGGCCAGCCCAGGTTCTGACAGCTTTCCTGGTTCAGTTCCCCAAAGTTTCAACTCTATCATAAGCTCTGTTCATGAATTCCCATGATATCCGGCTCCCTTATTGCTGCACCTAAAGGATCCTCCCCCTGCTCCACACACAAGCTAGTTTGATTGAGTTTTAGTTCTTTCAACTTAAGGACACTGAATAAATCAGTAATAGTTATGCAAACTAAATCTTCAAGGGGTGCTTGTGTGGCTCAGTCAGTTGAGCACCAGACTTGTGGTTTCATCTCAGGTCATGTTCTTGGGGTTCTGGGATCGGAGTATCAGGCTCCATGCTCTGTGCTTGTCCCTCTCCCTTTGCTCCTCCCCCTGCACTCTCTCTCATAAATAAATAAATAAATCTTTTGAAAAACATCTAATTATTCAAGAAGCTAATTAATTACCACAGAATGCAAATTAATGCCGTTATAGTGAAAAATGAAACTTCTGAATGATCATAGATGTTCTTGTTTATGGATCAACAACTTTTCAATATAGTAAGTCCAATAACAATCAAAAAGTGGCTTGAAGAGCATAGATCCCAAACAAAAAGTATTGAATGGCCATGGTGTCTGATGCACCCATCTCTCTTCCACTCAGTCTCTAGAGGGTGATGCTGGATCACAAGAAACCACTTCTGAGGCAAGAGAGCACAAACCCTGAGGTGGTTACTCCCAGAAGATGAGGCAAAAGAACTTGGACAAGGGGTCACCTCTTGGTTAAGCACTCCAGTTTATACTGGAGAAGTCAGGTCGAACATCCAGTGGGAAGTAAAGGGATGATGGAAACCCAAGATGATCATGTTGGACATTAGGAGGATGGGTTAGAATGGGACAAGTCTCAAGTGTGGTGACCATTGTGAGTTCAGTTTGGTCGGGTACAATACATGAAAATCAAGAGACCTACTATGTTTCAGGCCTTGTATGGGAGTGAAAGAGAAAAAAGATGAAAATCTGGCCCATGTTCTTTTTTTTTTTTTTTTTTTTTAGAGATTTTATTTATTTATTTGACAGAGAGACAGTGAGAGAGGGAACACAAGCAGGGGAAATGGAAGAGGGAGATATAGGCTTCCCTCTTAGCAGGGAGACCAATTCGGGGCTCAATCCCAGGACCCTATGATCATGACCTGAGCTGAAGGCAGATGCTTAATGACTGAGCCGTGCAGCACCCCCTGTTTCTCTAGTGAGAAACATAGACATGTACACAGATAACATAAGGTGGGAAGTGAGGAGACTGGTGCTCAGGGTTTACAAAGAGTTTCAAGATATAACTGCTGAGCCAGGATGCGAAGGTTGAGTCATAGTTACATAGGAATGTCAGGAACGGCAAAATTATAAGTATATTTGGAAAGAGCTGAAGCACCAGAAGCAGGCTATATTAGTGGTATGTAAGAGAAAAGTAGGGAATAGCGGAAGAAAAGCCTGGAGAGTTAAAAGGAAGTCATATCATGAGAGACATTTTTATTTCTAAAATTAAAAAAATAATAATGGTATAAATCTTCTCAACAAAGAAGTTTTCCCAGTTGCAAAAATGAATGCTTGAAATATATCTTCCAACTAAAAAACAAAAACAAACCAACAAACTAGAAATATAAAGAAACTGACAAAACACCATTACTACACAGTCATTGGTAAGTAGGTTTTTCAATTCCAAATATCAAATAAACACAAAAGAACAAACATTCTACTGAAAAATATAATCGGACCCAATTTAGTAGAAAAATGTCAAAATATGAACACTACAAATAAGGAATATAGACCATTCTCTTTGTGAATTAGAGAAAAAAAATACATTCTTTCCTATTTTGATGAAACATCTACTAATACTGGTCATGCATTTAGCTACAAAGAAAATCTTAGCAAGTTTTCTTACATAGAAATTTTATAGATTTTTTTCTGATTAGATTGACTTAAGCTAGAAATCATAATAAAATTGGACTGGGTTTTATAAGAAGTCACTGAAAGACTTTTAAGCAAGAGAATGACACAACCATATAGTAAATGGGTTGGAGGGGAGTTAGGAGAGATAGGAGGAGAGAAATCACATAAGGAAACAATGCAACAGTCCTTGAAAGAAATAATGTGGGTCTGAACTAGGATAGGAATAATGGGGAATGGAAAGAGTAGACAATTTAGAATATATTCAGTAGATAAATAAGAAGGACTTGCTGACTGAATGAATTTAGGAGATAGAGAAGTTGGGGGAGGTGGAGAAGAGTTAAATGACTAAATTAGGTTGTAACATGGAAGAGGTAGTATCATTAATTTAGATGAGGAAGACACACAAAAGAACAGATCTGGAGAAATAGAGAGTTCATATTTGGGCTTGTTGGATTTGAGGAACATAGCCCACAGTCCAGTATAAGGAGACAAAGAAAACTGTAAATGGACATTACCAGGAAGATTATCCTTTTGTTGTAGAAAAAACTCAGAACTAAGGCCATGATAGGTGGGAAAACGTCAGGTTTCCTCTTTTATTTGGTGCCCAGTAGGGGATGAAGGTAGTCTATCAAAAGTATTTAATAGGACTTAACACCACCTACCTCTTACACCCAGGAATAATTAAGACATCTTTAGGAGTATCTTAAGATGGGACCAAAAAATGTCCAGTCCACTTGGGAAGACAAGACTAAGGACTATACAGCCAGTGCTACAAATGTCCACAAAGGCACCTGTCCACTATTGGAAAAGGAGGCAGGACTGTAAGTGAAATGAGAAAAGGCCTTACTTTTAATAAGTCCTGGGAAAAAACAGATACACATGCACACACACATGTGCACCTGAGTCATGGGGAGACACAGATATACACATGCCCATGAGTCATGGGGAGACACAGAAGTCTTTCAGGTGTGGGATGGATCATAAGCAATGGCTCACAGGTAACGATACACTGAGGGGAAGCGGTGGAAGGCTCAGGACAGAGAGGGGCATGTTGGGAGCAGAAGAGAGGGAGGAGGGACCTGAAGCCTGGAAAAGAGTTGGAGCTCAACGGGGCAGACAAGGGGTGATGTGGCAGAGATTTTGTCAGGAGCTAGAGTTACTTCATGGCTCTTACGTCAATTAAAGCCATTAAAACTAATTTTGCCATGTGAATTTTCCGAGAATTTTTCTATGCTTCTCTGGATAATTGATACCCAAGACCAATGAGTTTCAGGAGAGACTTTTATCTAACACAGACACAAAGATAAAGCCTTACTTTTTGCTTTCACATTTGAGGATTAAAGGATTTGGGTTACTTGAGGGGGCTTAGTAAGTGTTGATTACAATGATTTAGAAAATCCTTAGGGCGTCAGATGGTGATGCAACATAAGCCTTCTCAGAGAGTATATTTAACGACTTACTGGTCTAAAGCACATGCTACAGAGGACACAGACAAGGAAGAGGCAGAACTGCTTGGCCATTAAGAGGTCTCGAAACAACATGACCTCTCTCATCTGTGGTTTTCTAGATTGTAAGATAGGAATTGTCATTTCCTCGTTCATTCAGCAAGTGTTCTATGAGTGTCCACTGTGTACCAGGTACTGTTCTACCTACCTTATAAGATTATTCTGAGAATTAAATGAAATCACCTAAGTTAAAAGACTTAGCAAAGTGTCCAGAATCTACCAGGTGCTAATTGTATTTATTTTTTTATACCACAGGATTTTTTGGATATTTGAGCTATTATTGGATCAGGCCAACAATGGGCCAAGATACTCGGAGTGTTTTTACAAATATCAGGGTGTTTTGCAAAGCAAAAGAATTGACTGAATAAGGGATTCAAGACTGAAAAGACCTTTAACTTAATACATTTTGGAAGCAGTAGGATGAAGGGCAAAATGTTGCCCTTGGGAAAATGAAGCAGGTCTAAGTCAAAGCTAGCCTCAGAAACCTGTGGAGGGTGCAATGAAGCAGCAACAGGGCTCCAAGTTGAGATCCATTGGAAATGTGAGTGCCCTACTAGGTCTGGAACATTTGGAAAGAACTACAAGGTAGTTTGCTTCATCGACATGTTCAGAGTTAAGGTGCATGACAAAATAATTGTACTTCGGAGACATCTTCAACTGTAAACACTGCAATGCACCCAACGAAGCCTGGAAAGTAAATTTGCAATTCAGGGTAAATATTTGAATTGACTGGGTAAGGGCCTTGATAACTCAGATACTAGCATTTTCCAGTGCTCCAAATAAGTCATCTGAAAAAAGAAAGGAAGACAAGCTGACTCAAGCTGGAAAACATGTTTTGCTTCTGAAGTGAGCTGGTTTCATTATCAGAGTGTGCATTTTCCACTTCCTTTTATAAACTGAACTTTAGCCCTGACCTTGAAGAGTCTAATGAGGTTGGTCCGAAGTCACAATGAGATGGAATATGCCTGATTCCCAGAAAGAAAAGGGGAAGATCAAAGCCGTTTACATGTGCCCCCTTTGTGCTCAGAAAGGCAATAACATTACTTGTTACAATATATGATAACTGTAACTGCCTATTTATTTTTCAATTTTTTCCAATAGACTAGAAGCTCCTTATTATTAATCATGGTAACCCCAACTACTTGAAAAGTCTCTTAGAGGAGAGGCTCTGTAAACACTTCATAGTAAGCGAGTGGATCCATGAATGGAGGGAAGGGGGGGGTGAACAAACGGATGAATGGATAGACGGATTCCTGGGCCATAAAGAGAAATGCCATAAAAATACAGGAAATGGTGCTGAAGTGAAGGGAAGACAAAACAGCCTGTTTGACTTAGACCCGTAAGAATCACTGAGGAGGGATCTCATCCCAGAGTCATGGGGAAGAAGAAAATTTGGATTTGTTTTTGCCATAGTTTCTCCTAATCCATCATCCTAGAAGTCTGCACTGTCCTTCCAGTGGAGCAAGCTGCTATTGGATAAATAAGGCGACCTTGGGAGGACCAAGAACAAGTAAGAGCATTAGGACTTTCTGAGAAGGGCAGAGAGCCTATCTACCTCGTTCCTATCCATGGAGTAGCTATCCTGAGAGGCAAGGGCTCCATCTGCCTGGATTATCCTGGGTTATGGGTGTCTTAGGCCACAGAGCAGTCCTCATAATGGATAGACTGTGGGGAGTGACGGGTGGAAGAGCTTTATGAATAGAGTCCACGTGGCCTTGCCTGCAGACGTCAGAGTGGCAGTGGTGAGTTCCAGGGACCATATTTGCTATGAAGGGGTTTGGTCAGGTCAGCGCCGTAGGGCATCCACAGCAAAATCCATCTCCTCCCAGGGCAACTCAGACTGAGACTGACAAGACGGAATAATAAGAGAACAGTTAATTCATTGAGCCCCTCCAAAAAATGGAGAAATGTCCCCTAGCGAAGGCCCCTGCAGACATATGAGCAGCCAGAAGGAGACAGTTCATCCAGGAAATGAAAGAGCTGGGGGAATGCAGGGGCCTGCGGTTCCCCTCCCTGACTCCTGCTGGCTTTTGGGAGGAGGTCGTAGCACAAGAATGGTCATCAGACAACATAGTGTTTGCCATTCTCCTGGCCTGCGGAATTTGGGAACTCTCATCTCACTGCACGGAGAACAGCCCTGGGACTCACTCGCACAAGGGTGGCCCCTGGGACATGATTCACACAAATTCCAAGCTTGTAATTCATGCATATATTAAGGTGGCTATGTTGGAAGGGAGGGCCAAACATACCATACAAAGGGAAAGCTTGATCCATAGAAGATTATTCTGCAGCAGTTGCCTCGGGCTGTTACGGAGGTAGCACAGCAGGGGGTTTAAGAGCCTGGACCTGGAAGCCAAATGCTAGGGCTTCAATCTTCTCTTCATTTCTTTCACTCTGAGACTTTGAGTGAGTTTTCTCATCTCCTAGGTCTCTACTTCTTCCTATGTTGAAGGGGGTAACAAGAGCACCTATGTCACAGGGCATTTAAGAAGACTACTGTAAGTAATGCAAGTCAATTCTAGCATATAAAAAGTACTTGATAAACATTATCATACATGCAAAATACAACCTGACTTATAAAATGTGAATCCTATCTTATGTGTCCAAACATAGGCAAGATTCCTACGTAATTGCCCGTAGAGCAATAGTTGGTTATGGAGTGGTCACTGGAGAAGATGAACCAGGAAACATGCATCGATCAAAAGCATACTCTGTGATACACTCTTTTTTTTTTTTTTAAGATACTCAAAAATCCCTTGTTGACCTAAAATATTTATAGAACATAGTTTGGAAACCATTGCATTACTGGACCAAAAATAAAAGCTCTATGTTCTAGGGGTGCCTAGGTGGCTTAGTTGGTAGAGTGTGACTCTTGATCTCAGAGTTGTGGGTAGAAGCCCCACACTGGCTGCAGAGATTGCTTAAAAAAATAGAATCTTAGAAGAAAAAAAAAGTAATATATCCTGAACCGATTATAGTTGAGGGCACTCTAGCTGAAATAACCAGAGGCCCAAAAGCTGGGCCCACTGAACACATTCCTTCTGACATTTGGTGCCTATGCCAACAGGTGTGATCTTGATTTTATATAAGGGGCTTATGATTGACAATGCCAAGGAAAACATTTAACAGGAGACCACTGCAGAGGAAATAAAAATCTGTTATTTGGGGTTATCGTGAATACACACGGAAGCTTCTAAGACATGTATAATAGGATGTTGGTGAGATAGTGAGTAAAAAAATTTAAGTGCCTGTGAATTTCATATACTAATACGAAAGTTTTAAACAAAGGACACAAAAAGAGTAATGAACAAATTGGGAAACACTGACTAAGAAATTAACAACCACTTCAGATTTGCCCAGCGCCATAAGAAGTGGCCAGGGATTTTGTTAAGTTTTTAGGTCATTTAAAACTGCGACATAAACTGTAATTTCTACTTCTGTTAAAAAAAAAAAAAAAGGCTTTGAAAGGTAGATTGTCTTTCAAAGATGACTAGAGCTTAAATCTGAGAACCATTAATTTTTATGGCTTGTGGTTTTAAAATATTACCCCTGGGTGGTGATGTTGAGGGGAAGGCCTGGGGGAAAGTTATCTCTGGCCTCTGGGAGTTCTTCTTCTCATCTCCCCTCCCCTGGTCTTCTCTCCTCTCCATTCTTTACCTTCGTCTCCCCCACGTAGCAAAGAGTTAGGAGTTGAGTTTCATGTATTTAATTACACATGCCTGGCAGGAAAAACGCCATGGACAAGGCTGTGATCAAATGATAAGGCCACAGACAACGATTCATTAAGAACGCCAAGCATATGAGAACAGTTTCATTATTCCCGAATACAGTCTAATAAAGTCAATGTTTTATATATTTAAAAATATAAACTCTATATGATTATGCCAATAGACAACGAGTCATAACAGGTATATGCAAATTATACTTTCATAGTTTAAATCTTCTCACTTTTGGCCTACACAACTGTGTCATCAAGGCAAAGCAGGGTTGGGGTGAAGAGAACCAAGGCTAGATTTGGCTCATGGAGCAGAGCAGAAGACAGTTGAAAACAGGCCCTGAATTCCTGGCAATTAAAGGTCTTGGTCTAGAGTAAGAGGAAAGAAGGATAAAATACTAATGGTGAGTAAAGGAAAAGTTGTTCATGCTGAGAAGAGAAGGAACAGAATAGGGATGGAGAGGGATTTTAAAAGAAGGAAGGGGAGCACCCGGGTGGCTCAGTTGGTTAAGCGACTGCCTTCGGCTCAGGTCATGATCCCGGATTTGCGGGATCAAGTCTTGCATCGGGCTCCCTGCTCGGCAGCGAGTCTGCTTCTCCCACTGACCTTTCTTCACTAATGCTCTCTCTCTCTCAATCTCTCTCAAATAAATAAATAAAATCTTAAAAAAAAAAAAAAGAAGGAAGGGGTTCTGGTCAAGTGGATAGACTGGTCTTAAGCAGAAGATGAACGTTGCAAATACTTAAGCAGATTCCTTCAGACATTTTTAAGGCTAACTGAGGCTTTTCCTGTTCTCATCTCCCACTTTCCCCTACTTCCTCAAAACATTTATGGTACCCCACCTTCCTTAAACCGGGAATCAAGTTTTTCATCCCACAATTAGAGATAACGCTTGATAAGCAAACCAGCTGGCCCACGTAACATGAAACTCTTTCTCACTAAAATATTAATAGCTGATACTGGATCCTTTGCTATTTTGATAAGAAGAGGAAGTAAGAGAATGGGAAGGTCCTGGCATGAAAAAGCTTCCCAAAGAAGGAAAGGAAGAGCAAGAGAAACAACTCATGTTTATGGCATACTTATGTGTCAGGTTCTAAGTGCTTTACATGAATTAACTTGTTCAGTCCCCACAGCACCCTGTCTGAGGGACATACTATTACTAATCATGCTTTTACAGATGAGGAAACCGAGTCATGGTGAGGTTAGAAAACCTGCTTAGGGTCACTCTGGTAGGGCCAAGTTTTGAATTCTGGCATTTCTAGTCCAGAGAGAAGATGGCCCAGGAAACAAAACTTTCCTTTGTGAATGATGTTCCTTAAAGTCCGCCTGTTTACTCCCAAGTGTCAGGGATAAGGAGGAGTTCAGTACAGAGGTGGGTTATCTCACCACAGTACTGTGGATCTCCTAGTTATAGGAACACCAGCAGAGGTTACCACATTCAGGCCTATGGAACACTGTGACACTCTCTCGGTCCCATGTGTGTACTGGTTTGCTGCCTGAATTAGTGATCCTGTTGACGTTATTTAAGCTTCCTGTGCCTCTGAGTCCACATTTGGAAACTGGGTTATTTCCACTTGTCCGCTCTCAGACTCAGGGGAATGCCTCAGAGGGCTAATGGGCTGATACATTCAAAGCGCTTTGAGCCATGAACCAGGACTAACTGAACTTTTAGAGAACAGTATGACTTGGAAGTGGAATTTAAATGGACATAAATGGTAGAATATTCTCCTAGTAGCTTCTTCGGATGTTCTTTGTTGAGCTGCCTGGTCCACCATGGCTGCCCAAGTTCTTCTCTAGACTTTCACACTGAACAGCGCTAATGAAGAATGGTCTGGTGGACCTGGGTAATGCCCCTGTAGTCTGGGATTGTTCAAATTATGTGGAGATAAGGATCCTTAATTCAAAATAACAATCTTCCAGCCAGGACCTTGAAAGCTATTGCTTATCCAGAAAGATAAGAACTGGACCCACTCCAAGGAAACATTTTAACTTAATTGCAAACCCTCTGTCTTAGCATTTAATTCAGATGACAGTGATCTAACTGACATGACCAAGGGCAGAAACAATGGCAAAATTAAAAAAAATAATAATGATTTACAAAGAGATGTGGGTAAGGAGATACCAGAGACTCAAAGAATGGGGAGAGAAGGAGTTTCAGCTGTAGCTATGATTAAGGGCCAACAGGCACAAAAAGAAGTATAAAGCTAGGGTTTAAAAAAAAAAATAAAAATGCTTCTGATTAATCCACATTGTCTAGCGGAATTTTCCTCTCATTTTTTACAGCATATACGTATTAGTTGTCAACCTGTGTTTGCAGATAAAACAAATGACAGCAGAATGGTGATCAAAATATTTCTAACAGATGCAGTCATCAACTTAATGATATTTATGCCTTGTATTCATGTTTTTTAAGGGCACAGTTATGCCCTTCCAGACCTGAGAAAGGAAGCAATCATTGTGAGCTAATAAATACAACCAGTGGGAATCAAGGGGGAAATTCAGGAGCAGAAATGGGGCAGCTTAATATAGTTTACAAAAGACTTTGAGAGAAAAGGAAGGACATTGAACAACAAAAGGAAGGTGGTAGACGGTCAAGACCTTACAGTATTAAGAAACTACAAGTCCCAAACAAAGAAAATAAAAGACCGTTTTCCCGAGTGTGGTTGTGATTTAAGCCATTTCAGATAAAAGCTATGACAAATTCTACCCCCCTTCCCCCCCAAAAAATTAGGTGCAAGAAATCTGATTTTAAGATGCTAAGCCTTCCTTTTCGGCAGCATTTTCTCATATCTGCAGATACCTCTTTTTAAGCATTCAAGGCCCTACCTATTACTCACCAAAGGGAAAACACTGATACGGACTTGTCAGTGTGAGAATTAAGACGGTCATAATCTTCCCAGGAGAATTTACAGAATAAAGCTCTTCTTTCCATGAGAAGGAATTTTTAGATGGAAAGCTTGTAGAAGAGGCACGAGAACCTTCCTCAGGTCCTTTCTCCCAAACCTCACTGAAGTCACCTTCTATGTTTACTTCCGTCTTCCTTGGTCTCATTCATGACAGGGGTTGTTATCCAGTTCATAAACATACCTTCACGTTGTCTTTGCCCGGAAAGGAAAGGGTTTCCTTTCGACACAGAACAATGGGATTTGTGTAAGCAAAAGGCCATTTAGGTAAAATTGTGCCATGATATTTTGCTATGTCCAGTCTACGATAAGGTCATTGAAAACCCACTGATGAACCATAACGTGTAAAGAAAACCAGCAGTCATTTAACAGTCCCATTTCATGCACAAATGTTCATTGCTTTTGCTGAGAACAGGGTGCAGGGACCAACGCGCCTTATCTCTGTGCCAAAGCTTGTTTACAAGGAGGGGAAGGATGGCTTCCTTGGCCATACTCTGTGAGCCGCCCCACTCTGCAGTGGACTCAATAGGAGGAAGGGTGGAGTGGGCACACAGGGCTTGCACAATGGTCCAGTTCTTTGCACCCCAAATATTTACTGAGACAGTCAGGTCATTCTTTGGAGATTCCAGGCCTAACCTCAAAGAGCTGGCAGAGGGACAGGAGGAAAAAGAAGGGCTCCCTCTGTTCGGTAAAGATGTGCTCACTGGGTCTACGGTGATTGCAAAAGCAGCCGTATAGAAATACAAGAATTGTCCTACACAGCCTCTTCAAACCGACCCCTCATTTGAAAACTTAGCTTCAGAGCAACTCGCCTAGGCACATCCTTCCCAGGCATTTCTGAGTCTATAGGCTGTTTTTTCCACTGCCTGGAAAAGTCTTCTCCTCTATCTTGAGTCTACCCTTTCTTCCGGAGTCCTCTCTAGCAATCTCCACATCCCACTTCTTGTTTTAAGCCTCTCCCGGTGTCCCAGCCCACAGTAATCACTTTGT
The DNA here is from genome assembly GCF_009829155.1 of Mustela erminea. Classification (NCBI taxonomy): domain Eukaryota; kingdom Metazoa; phylum Chordata; class Mammalia; order Carnivora; family Mustelidae; genus Mustela; species Mustela erminea. Next base: position 59,010,734 of record NC_045628.1, read on the forward strand.
TCTTCGGCCTCTTACACCACTCTCGTAGCGCTGGTCATTCTGTGCCATTTATCTGTGTATCCATTCAGTTCCCCATCCCCAGCACCAGACGTGGCACCTAACAGTCAACCTTCACTCTGTGCCTAGAAACGATGAGAAATTCTTTAGACTGGTGTAAGCAGGTCTGTCTCAAGTTCATGTTTATGTAAAGTCTATGTAATTTTTAAACCCCAGTGAAAGGTTTTTCCATGGTTAACATGTTTGAAAGGTAGTATATCCTTAATAGGTTGTCATTTTCAGACATCATGGTTTGTTTGCTTGTTTGTTTTTTAAGATTTTATTTATTCCTTTGACAGAGCTCACAAGTAGGCAGAGAGACAGGCAGAGAGAGAGGAAGGGAAGCAGGCTCCCTGCTGAGCAGAGAGCCCGATATGAGGCTCGATCCCAGGACCCTGAAATCATCACCTGAGCCGAAAGCAGAGGCTTTAACCCACTGAACCACCCAGGCGACCCCAGACATCATGGGTTTTAATAGGTTGAGTAAGAAACAACTCTCAGCGGATCTGGGGTAAAGGGAAGAGCAATTACCTACAGAGAGCGAGAGGAACAAAGAAAGGATTCATACAGTCCTAAACCCATACCGGTATGACCAACTAGACCAGTTTACCTGGGACGTTGTCAGTTTAACACTAGAAGTTCCATGTCCTGGACAATCCCTCAATCCCAGACAGACCAGTCCGGTCGGTCACCTACCAAGTGCCCATGAGCATTCTGACAAGAAGCAAATGCAAGTTTTAAATGATGGGCTGAGTCCCCTCTTCCTCCTCTCTCACCTCAAATCCTGGTGCCACAAGCTTCTCCAAAGACACTCTACTCTTCAAAGACAAGTACCCAGTTCCCAAGAAGGAATCCTGGGTGTATTCAGTTCTCTTGACTTCAGAAGCAGTCTCAGGCCTGGGAGGACAAACGGTCAAGGGAAAAAGCTTTATACAGAGTTCTCACAAAACAGAAACTAAAAGGAATATTTGGAACAGGAAACAGTGACCTTTATGGCATGATTCCCAAAGGGAAAGTCAAAGGCAGAGACTCAGGAAGGCAAACGTCCAGAGTCCACGGGAACTCCAGCTTAAACCAAACATTCCATACCAGGGCTGCTAATTGCAGAGCCAGAGCAGCTGGTGTGATAATGTTCCCCTGTAATCAACCCAACTGTGACAATTGGAGTGGATACATTAGCAAGAAAACTGGAACCTAGGATTATGAACACATCTGAACGCTGCTGCATGCAGCAGAACATAGTGGCATACCTTCTGAGCGACAAAAACCTATACCATACCAATAGACACATTCTGAAAACAAAATGGACCTTCAAGAAGCATAACAATAACACCACCATAAAAAATGGTATATTCAAAAATCAACTTCAGCTCTGTAGTTTGCAGAATGACGGGAATTTTTTTCCATAATAGAATGATAGCGCACTTAATAATTTTGATCTGCATATTGTTTAACACAGTAACTTGGAACAATAAAAGCGTAATTGGGAAAGGGAAATTTTACTGTTTGTATTTCTATACTATCGCTCAAGATAAAAGGTGGGGTTGAGGGGCGCCTGGGTGGCTCAGTGGGTTAAAGCCTCTACCTCCAGCTAAGGTCATGGTCTCAAGGTCCTGGGATCAGGCCCCACATTGAGCTCTCTGCTCAGCGGGGAGCCTGCTTCCCCTTCTCTCTCTGCCTGCCTCTCTGCCTACTTGTGATCTCTTTCTGTCAAAATAAATAAATAAAAATTTAAGAAAAAAAAAAGGTGGGGTTGATTTCTTTAAGTATAGATTTCTGGGGGCTTCTGTAGAGCATGTGACTCTTGATCTCAGGGTTGTGAGCTCGAGTTCCCTGTGGGGTGTAGAGATTACAATAAACAAACAAACAAACAAACAAACTTAAAAAAGCGTAGATTTCTGTGATTAAAAATGTTCCTGTGTACTGAGGTACAAGTGCAAGTAAGGCAACCTGGCCTAGAGCTGAAATTTAGGGTACATGGTGCAGGATATAATCTTACCACCAGAGGGTATTGTTTCCTCTTCCGGATGGCTGGCAAGTTTATGTAACCACAAACTAACCCTGAACCAGCCCCCACTAAAAATGGGCCAGGCCAGATCACAGCAAAGTGGATTAATCTGCAATATTCCCACAAATTCCCTCTTGTCCTCTGATTTTAGAGAGAGTTCGGTTTTCTTTCAGTTGAGAGAATCAGGCTGGCAGCAAGCCAACCGACACACAGTATGTGGAAAACAGATCACACCCCTCCTGCTGGTCAAAACAAGAGAATGGCCACTTAGGAAATTAGCCCAGGTGGCTATTTCTGATTACCCCAGAGGCAGGAGTTTCAAGGGAGTGAGAACTCAGCGACTAGAATGAGGGAGCAGAAGGGATTTCAGGGGCAGCATGGCCTCCTGCTTGAATTTTGATGTAAGCTGATTTACAACTGAAAAAGGTCCATGTCTTGTTAGAGACCAAAAAGCCTAGGAAAGTTACCAGAGAGATTTTGACAACTTCCAAAGTCAGCCAGGGAATCTGGCCCAGCCCATTAGTATACCGAATTTAGAAAGCAAGGCCCTGGAAAGGTGCCCCAGGAGGATGCCCAAGGGAGTCAGTGTGAATCCAGCTAAATGCTTACTCTTGAAAAAGGAAGGCTTTGTCCCCTCCAGCTCGCTCCGTGCCAGAGGCTCTGTCAGGGAGACAGGCTTGAAGTGCAGAAATATGGGATATTAGGTCATCTGCCTGACCGAAGGCAAGTTCAACAAATCCAAACTTGAAGTCAATAAAAAATTTCCGTTTTTTTAATGACCAAAAATAATACTTGTTCACTGCTAAAATTTCATACAATACAGAGGTAAGGGTAACAAGTGAGGGACTTTCTTCTCACAACCAGCCCACTCCCCTCAGTCCCACGTGCCAGGAATGTTCACTGTTGATGATTTGCTCATATTTTTCAGGGCCTCCAATTTCTTTTTCTTTTCTTTTTTTTTTTTTCAAAGTTTATATATTTATTTGGGGGAGGGGGCAGAGGGAAAGGAAGAAGCAGACTCCCCACTGAGCTCGGAGCCCACATGGGGCTCCATCCCAAGACCCTGAGATCATAACCTGAGCCAAAGGCAGACGCTCAACTGACTGAACTACCCAGGCTCCCCCAGATCCTCTAATTTCTATGAATAATTAAAAAATTTAGCTAGCTCTCCATATATCTATTCATCCCATGCATCTCTCAATTGCCCGTTTGGTTTTGTCTTATTTTTGCAAAAAGGAGATGCTAAAATACATATTCTTCTACTTGAGTTGTTCATTCCATAGACCATGGAATTTTTCAAGTTTGTCTCATTCTTTTTAATAGTGACACAGTATCCCATTGTACCGATGTCTCGTAACTTTTTTAGCCCTTGCCCTGTTGATGGACATCAATGCTGTATCCAATTTCTTTTTCTATTACAAAACTGCTATAATAAAAATTCTTAATTAAAAGAAATAGTTATTGGAGCGCCTGGATGGCTCAGTCAGTTAAGCATCTGCCTTCAGCTCAGATCTTGATCTCAGGGTCCTGGGGTGGAGCCCTGTGCTGGACTCCCTGCTGAGCAGGGAGTCTGCTTCTCCCTCTTCTTCTGCCCCTCCATGTGCTTGTGCTCTCTCTCTCACTCACTCTCTGTCAAATAAATAAACAAAATCTTAAAAAAATATACAAGAAAATAAATAATAATTATTTTTTTGAAAATAATTATTAATGGGCATGTGGTGTTAAGGATCATACACTGTGCTAAGCCCTCTATAGGATATTAAGATGAATAAAATATACGTTTGTCTACTTGGCGTTTCCTCTCTGGTGGGGAAGAACTATAAATATCTGACATATGAAAAAAAGACTCAAACACTAAATCATTATACAAATAATATTTTCAAACAAATAACACTCACTGCCCAGGGAGCAGAGAGAAGGGAGGCATCCAGTTTTAACAGCTGGGTTAGGAAAGGTTTCATGAATTGACTCTCTATGTAGAGATGTGCTTTAGTGTGTTGGACGTAGGGAAGTTGAGGGGTAAGCTCGTAGAAGCCTTAACGAAGTCATCCTTTTCACCACGCCCAGAGATACGATTTTTGCTACCTGAATTACCTTTAGCAAATATAATTTCAGAAAGGTCTGGGAATGCTTTGTCCTTCTTTCTAAGCATATTTTGGTGGGTGTAATCTGAAACTGAAAACTCACTACAAATATCCAACATGGTATTGCTTTTTGCTCTAACCTCAACATTTTCTGGGTATGATCTCCAAATTAACATGTCAGAGACTGCTGAATTATTCTTGTTCCATGTGGTGTGACCCTCCAGAAAAGGATTTTATCCGTACACTAAATCCAACAATGTGTTTTAAAAAGAAAACGTGGAAAACTCACTTGGGATAACAAATCTCTGTAAGTTGGAATCCTCCTGGCAAGCATGTAAACATGCTGAAAGGAGAGTTTTTATTTTTAAGCAATCTTAATTAGCAGGTCTTCTTCTTATTAACGTCTTCAAAGTGCTCTGAGCTCCTCCCCAGATGAAAGCTTCTGTGTGCGTACAAATTATTATTATGCTCACAAAATACACACACTAAATGCAAGAAAAGTGCAAACAGTTTAACTCTGCAGCCTACATGCCCTTGAGACACTTTGATCTGCCAATATAGCCATCAATTATTCCATATCCTTTACTCTCTGAATGCATGCATCAAAGCATTCTCATGCACACCCTTGTAAATCCAGCTGTTTATTCCAAAACAGTTCCTCTTAATTAACCCTTGTTTCCTTTCCCCTTTGTTGGCAGCTGCTGATTCAGCTTTTCTTCTTTTGAGAAGGTATATGTAACCTTGGCTTTGAAATGGAAAATACCTCCATTTTTTCTCTACAAAGATGGTCATGACATAAAAGATGTGTATTAATAAAGATTTTTTGAGGCCCTGGGAAAATGCATGGGATCCGGTAAGTGAAAAAAGCATGGTACAGGGGCGCCTGGGTGGCTCAGTGGATTAAGCCACTGCCTTCGGCTCAGGTCATGATCTCAGGGTCCTGGGATCGGGCCCCGCATCGGGCTCTTAGCTCAGCAGGAAGCCTGCTTCTCTCTCTCTGCCTGACTCTCTGCCTACTTGTGATCTCCCTCTCTGTCAAATAAATAAATAAAATCTTTAAAAAAAAAAAAAAAAGCATGGTACAAAAATGTATAGAGTACTATCTCAACGGTACCACTAATAATTGCAAATATGAATTGCATACAATCATTTAGCTCACTGACCTGAATGCTTTACCTATGCAATATATGCTAATCTGCACCATGAGCTGAATGCTATCATTGCCCATGTGGCCATAAAGACACTGAAACTTGGAAAGGTTAAATGATGGGGTTCTCTCCGGCACTGTCTGGTTCCAAAGCTCATTCCCTTAGTGATGGTCATGCTGCCTTTTAACAGTGACTGTCCCTTGGTAGAAAGATTTGGGATAATTTTTTTTTCTCCCAGCTATTTTACACTTACACATTTTAAAAAGAAACCAAACTCACATACTAACCACATGAATTAACCAAATAAAAATAAAGAAGGTATTACTTATGGGTGTGCTGACTTGGGATAAACATAAGAAACATGTCATTAACCTCAGAGTTCTCTGGGTCTTTACTTCCTCATCTTTAAAAATGAGGGGATCGAACAAAGTGATTTCAGAGGCACCTTTCAATTGTAATGTTACTTTAGTCTTTTAGTTCCTGATTATGCTACAGAAATGGCACTTTCCTTCAAAAATAAGTAGGTTCTAGTTCCCTAAATTTGCTCAAAGATCTGTTAAGCACTGAGGGAAGAACCACAGAACTGAATGTTAAATGAATCCAGGTCGTGATTCATCTTTGAACACCAAAGAAGAATAAAGACTACTTTTGTTAATGATGAATATTGAATAAGTATTGTAAAGTTATTACATAATTAATAAATTATAATCACAAGTGAAGAATACGCACATTTTTCTGATCTAAGTCCAGAGTAAAAGACAACAAGTTGCATTGAAACTCAGGGCCAGGTCTCTTTCTGACCAGGGTTTAGTTTGGACATGTCTGGAATGTAGGAGTGAGAAACCCTTTGAAACAACATGGAGAGTGGGTGTTTCCAGCTGAGAGGAGCATTTGATCTTTTCTTGGAAAATAACTACCTGCACTACAAAGAAAGGTTGCTCGTCCCCACACAGGAAGCATGTGGCACCAACCATGAAGAAAGGACAGAACCACCTATAATACTATAAATGTTAAGATGTCTGGGAAGCATGAAGAATATTTATTTCTGGCCACAGAGCATTATATTTATTTGTTATTCCTATTTCTGACAGTAGACGAGTCTTTACTTCCTTTGCTTGGAACTCTTCCACTCATGGACTCTCATTTTTCAACGAGAGAAACGTGAAGACTTAACATATAATGGGTATCCAGTAAATATGAACTCATTGAAGGAAGCATATTAATAATTAAACTTTAGAAGTATGGTTTTTTTTTAAGGTGAGACTTAGGAACATTACTCTTTCCTTGATGAATGTCTGGAAATCCGTCTTCTACAGATGCTAGAATATTCATATAAACCATCAATTAAAAAAAAAACAAAAATTTTCCATACCATGTGGATCAAATACTCAAATACAAAAAATGAAATCTTGGTAAAGTTAACAATATAATAATTTAATATTTTCAGTGTGGTAATAAGAGCAACAAAAACAGACACACATAGGGAAGAAAAATGGATGAAAGGGGTCAAAGCTTACAAACCTCCAGTTATAAAATAAAGTCTTGGGGATGTCATGTACCGCATAGTGACTAGAGTTAATAGTTCTATATCGTATTATTTGGAAGTTATTAAGAGAGTAGATCTCAAAAGTCCTCATCACAAGGAAAAAGCAATTTTTGTTACTATGTATGGTGACAGATATTAACGAGACTAATTGTAGTGATCACTTTGGAAATGTATACAAATATCAGCTCATTATGTTGTATATTTGGAACTAACATAAAGTTAGAGGCCGATTATTACTCAACCAAAAAATAATACTAAAGAGTCTAAGAGTTAATAAATAACAACAGATAAAAAAGATGTGCAGTTCATATAAAGATAAAAATGTATCTACCAATGTATAAAGAGTTCCTAGCAATCAATAAGAAAATGACCAACAACCCAATAGAAACAAGAGGGGAAAAAATGAACTGGGAATTCACAGAAAAAGAAACACATATGGCTCTTGAGCCTAAGAAATAATGCTCAATTTAACTCAGAATTTGAGAGATGCAAGATACAACTGTTCTAAGTTGTTTTGTCCTCCCCATCAGATTGGCAAAAATTTACAAATTTGATAACACACTCTGCAATCAAGACCATGGAAAAGGAAGCCTTTGCATTATGGGTAGAACAGTAAGTTTAGGATAAAATTTGGGACTCCTCACTTGCACAAGTCCCTTTTGAGGCCCTGGGAAGTGTCCCAACAATTTTTCAACATGTTACGTCATTTTTGAGAACTTTGCAAAGTAAGATATTTTAATCACAACTGGTTAAGCCCACTGTTCTCTTTCCTCTCAGACTTCGTCTCCATCATGCTTTCCTTTGTGAAGCGTAGCATTGGAATGGCATCAGGAGCTCCGGAAATCAGGTAAAAGGAAGCAGACTTGAAGACACATTCAGCTTGGATGTAGTAGGGTATATTTATGTGGTATACAGTCACTTCCATGAGAGCCAGCTTATCGTTAGGCGTCCTGGTATTGGACTGGTTTCCACAAATACTCCTACCACTCACTTTGCCAACCACCTGCTAGTCTGACTACAAGCTGCAGGGCTGGAGATCATACTAAAATATCAATATGTCTTACGGTATTAGAATTATGTAGATAGTGGGGGGAAAAACGAGGCTTGAAATAAATGGAGCCAGAAACCAATCTGTGAGAAATTATTTTAATCATTAGATATGTAAAATTATATGCAGATTATCCAATCAAAATGCATATTTTTACCTGCTAGAATATACTTGATAATGTAGCAATTATAAATGCACCATATATTTATAATATATTTTTAAATGGGAATCCTGTGAAATAGAATGTATCAGAATTTCTGAGTTGTAGGACACAAACTTGTAACAACACTACATATTGGAAGCGTGTTTGTGTGAAATTGGATGCTTTATGCACCCCAACTGTCAAAAATTTTTAAGAAGGAATTTCAACCAACCATGTTAAAGAGAAGACTAAATTATCTTTCTGCTTTCTGTCTTTAAAATGATATTACAAATGTCTGGCCAAAGAAGAGGTAATCAGTGCTTGCAGCTAAGAAAAAAAAGGTGGGGGAGAATGAGGAAGGCATTATAGAGATATGTCGGGTAGTTCATTAGTAAAGATATTATCTTACTTTGCAAGTTTCTGTGATTTTCACGTCATTTTTCTTTTTTTTTTAAATTTAAAAAGCTATTGTGATTGCCTTTCATATTCTATGTAAATATTCATTTCCTTTCATATTTAAAAAAAGATTCACTTTGTATCTACTTTGAGTGAGATAATTTTGTATCCTTTTTCTTAGTGAAGGCCCACAAAATTATAATCTTCAGGCTCCATACAACCTGAATCAATCTTTGTAATTACCCAACTCCTAGAAAATCTCAAGTGTGGGAACTTCACACAGTTCTTCACAGGTGTGAAATGATGATTATTCAGAGCCAAATTGTTTGTAATAAAAGAAGGTTGAACTTGGTAGGTTGAACAGTTTATGGAGTACAGGCACATAATGTAATACTACACAACTCTGAAAAAAGAGGACACACTGTATTCTGATATGGAAAGGGCTATGTGATATATTGTTCAATGAATAAACCACAGGGTAGGACAATGTGTTTAGTATGTTACTTTTTATTAAAAATAAGCAGGAAGAATGGGATCATATATTAGTCTTTGTTTATCTTTGCATAAGTATGTTCTGAAAATTAATAAAAGTGACTGCAGGGAGGGAGCATTGAGTGGAATGGACACAGAAGAGAAAATGAGATTTGCTCACCATTTACCTCTATACAAGACATGTCTCATAACTATTCAGAAGTTAAAATTTCAAATACTGGTTTTCACTTTGGCCACATTCATGGGGGTGAAGGGGATGGGCAAGGGGCATCCTTTTGACACATCTTTGAAATACTAATTCAGTTGTTCATTAGCCATCAGCTTTAAGTTCCTACCTATTTGTTTTAGCCTTATTTATATATAGTCAACTTTCCACCAAAAGAATTGTTAAAATAACCTGACTGAATTTACTGTACGCATCTAAAAAATTGCATTAAGGCCAATGAAAATATTTAATTACTGGAAAAATGTAAAATTGGCATACTTCAAAAGAAATAAAGGCAAGGGACGCCTGGGTGGCTCAGGTGGTTGGGCAACTGCCTTTGGCTCGGGTCATGACCCAGCATGATGTGGGATCGAGTCCCACATCGGGCTCCTTGCTCGGCGGGGAGCCTGCTTCTCCCTCTGCCTCTGCCTGTGTCTCTGCCTGTGCTCGCTCTCTCTCCCTCTCTCTCTCTGACAAATAAATAAAATCTTTATTTAAAAAAAAGAAAGGCAAAAAATGAGACTTATTATTTTTTTAATATTTTATTTGTTTATTTGCAGAGAGAGATCACAAATAGGCAGAGAGGCAGACAGAGAGAGGGAGATGCAGGCTCCCCGCTGAGTAGAGAGCCCGATGCGAGTATTGATCCAGGACCCTGAGATCATAACCAGAGCTGAAGGCAGAGGCTTAACCCACTGAGCCACCCAGATGCCCCGGGACTTATTATCTTTAATATACAATTCATATAAAGCAAAAGAAACTTGAAAAACTACCAAATAATTATGAGCAATGGATAGAAACACACTAGTCAGAAAAGGGGGGGGGAACGTAAAAATATTAAACTAGGAAGTCATCATTCATTTCACCCTCTGCTACAACCTCATATCCAATATATTGCAAGGTGGTGTCAGTTTTACCTAAGTGTCTTCACCATCATCACTGTCATCACCCTAGCTGGTTAAGACTAGTGCAATACCCTTTAAGTGGTCTCTCTGCATTGTTGCTAGCTTCCTTCATTGCATTCTCTGCACAGAGAGATCATTTTTAAAGGCCTAATCTGGGGGCCCCTGGGTGGCTCAGTTGGTTGGGCTTGTGCCTTTGGCTCGGATCATGATCCCAGGATCTCTCTCTCTCTGTGTATGTCAAATAAATAAATCTTTAAAAAAAAAAAAAAGATTAATCTAATTATATCTCAACTCCACACACCATTAAGACCCTTCCCTGACCTCCCATTACTTATGTTAAGATCAAGATCCTTTAAGGATCCTTCTCATTTCAGGGCCTTTAAACACTGATGTACCTTTCTCCCCGCCAACCCTAACCCATCCATTCACTCCTGTGAATTGGCCAATTTTTGCTCCTTCAGATTTCACCTGAAAGCTCACTTTTTCAAGGAGAACTCCCAGACTGGGTCAGGAGCCCATCACAAAACTGAGAAACACCCATCCGGCTCCTTCCGCGTGCTTAACACAGGTATAATTCTATTTCACTGTGTGACAAATGGGAGTTGGTAGGGATTGCCCCTACTAGTGAATCCACCAGGACAGCGACTGTCTTGTGTGACCTCATAACCCCAGCACCAGTCATGTTGTCTGATGGCTGGGATGACACTTAAGCTTTTGTTGAGCAAATGAATGAACATTACTGATAATAAAAGATAGGGACCTCAGAAAAAGTAGATACTGATTTAGCCTGTAAAATTGGTAAAAATTAAAAAGGAAAGCCAGTGTCTACTTGTCATTAGTGTGTGTTTAACTCCCTTCTATCTTCAAAAAAAGAAAAACAGTGGTAAAAAATACAATGTAAATTTGCCATCTTAACTATTTTGAAGTATACAGTTCAGCAGTGTTAAGTATATTCACACTGTTGTGCAATCTGAAAGTTTTTCATCTTGCAACCCTGAAACTCTGTACCCATCAAACAATAACTCTTCATTTCTCTCACCGTCCAGCCCCAACTCTTTTATTTTCTGCTTCTATGAATTTAATTACTTTAGATACCTCATGTAAGTGGAATCATATGGTACCCGTCTTGTGTCTGACTTATTTCACTTGGTATAATGTCCTCAAGTTTCATCCATGTTGTAGCATATGACAGGATCTCTTTCCTTTTTAAGGCTGAATAATTTTCCATTACTATGTATACGCTGTTTCCTTTCTCCATTCCTCCATCAGTGGACCTTTGTTTTGCTTCTACTTCTTGTTATTGTGAATAATGTTGCTATGAACATGGGTGCGCGAGTATCTCTTTGAGACCTTGGTTCTAATTCTTTTGCATATATAGACCCAGAGAGGGATTGTTGGATATCTTTTTTGGGAGGTGAAATTCACATACCACTAAATTAACCATTGTAAAGTGAACAATTGAATGGCATTTACTACACTTACAGTGCTGTATAACCACCACCTCTGTCTAGTTCCAAATCATTTTCATTATTTCCAAAAAGAAATCCCATCCCCGTTATGCCATTTCTCCCCACATTCCCCCAACCCCCCACAACCAACAACCTACTTTCTGTCTCTATGGATTGACCTATTCTAGATATTTCATGTAAATAGAATCATACAATATGTGGTCCTCTGTGTCTGGCTTCTTTCACTTAGAATAATGTTTCCAAGGTTCATCCACATTGTAGCTTGTATCACTACTTCATTCCTTTTTAATGGATAAATACTGCTCCACTATATGGATATGCTGCACATTTTTTTTTTTAAAGATTTTATTTATTTATTTGACAGTAGATGGAGAGGCAGGCAGAGAGAGAGAGAGAGAGGGAAGCAGGCTCCTTGCTGAGCAGAGAGCCCGATGCGGGACTCGATCCCAGGACCCTGAGATCATGACCTGAGCCGAAGGCAGCGGCTTAAACCACTGAGCCACCCAGGCGCCCCTATGCTGCACATTTTGATTTATGCATTCATCTATTGATGGACACAGGTCATTTCCATAGTTTGGCTGTTATGAATAGCGCTGCTATGATTTCCTACCTTTTGGGTGGGCATGTAGACTGGTACTGAAATAGACTGACCACCAAACCTGCTAGGTCCTCATCTAAACATGGTATCTGGTGGGGACACTCCATCATGGCACATTTTCTGGTACTGACTGGTCAGTGCCTCTGCCACTGATGGTTAAATATTTTGAAAAATTACAAGATTACAAAAATTACCAGAAAAGCCATGTAGGAAAGTCATGTTCTGTTTCGCTTAACCCCAGAAAAGATTGAGACAGAAATGGGCACTTAGTCAAGAATAGCCAAAGATAATCTGTCCAAGGGACCAATGATGAAGCTTGAAGTAAAAATTCAGTCTAGATAGGCATAATGATGATTGGCTGACCCAATTAGATTACTTCTGTGATGAATATAAGATAGAGAGTTGAGCAGTTGTTGATACGGGCAGATGAAATAGACCAGTTTTTAATGGTGGATCTCTAGGGCAAAGCCTTCAGGGCTGTGACTGCTGGTGGGTGACAAAGTGATAGGCTGGTCCCCAGAGCTCCCTGCATCCTGAATGACCTTCAGTTGCAGTCTGCATGGCCCAGCTAATTCTTCTTCATTCTGTGACATTACAGGAGGCCTGGCTTTATGGCTTGGATTCCTGTCCCAAATATTTCTGCAGTTGTCGTTCCTATAAACCTCCCAGTGACTGAAGCAACTTGAGTGACTCTTTGCATCCAAAAGAGCTTAAGGAAAACAGCTCTGAAAAGAAGTTAGGTAGGTTGTATATCAAGAGCTTTCTCTCTGGAACCCCAGTCTAAGACAATAATCCCAAAGTCAGGAAAGCCATATGCACAAAGAAGTTAATCTTGATTTCAGTTTAATGCGAGAAATTGGAAATATGTGTCCAAAGGTAGGAGGATGATTTTGAAAAGGAAAAAAAAAATGAAGTTATCTAAAGTAGATTACTTATTTATTCAGAATTATACATATAAAGAGTTTTGTATTAACATTGACATATTGCTGTATTGTAATCTTAATTAATACATATTCATGAGAAGAATATTCATAGAAAGAAACATGGTAAAATATGAATAGTAATTATACCAAAAATCTTTGGATGATTATCCCCTATATTTACATTTTTTAAATGAAATGTGCATATGTTGTTTTTATAAAGAGAAAAAAAAACTTAAAAAAAATAGAAGCAGAATATAACATGGCTTTCAGACAAAATTAATCCTTCTATTCTAAATATTCTAAAAATATTTACTGATTAAAAAAGAGGGAAGGACCAAGACTTCAGTGCAAGTAGAAAACTAAAAGGAAAATATCATGGACTCTTTCAGGATTTAGTCTCCACCATACTCCTGGGGGAACCAGATGGGTCTCTGCTTTTCCAGAAGGTACAGGATACTGCCTTTTGTAGCAAGGACAAAGAACAGTTGGGGTAGCTGAGAACACCATTGCTCTGACAATTCTAAGCTCTTAATGGTTGAAAAGGGCCAAGACATAGAGCTTATTAGAAAAAGCTAGTGCTATACCAGATGGCAGTTTCAACTGGCCAGATTTATAATTTTTCCATGAGGGTCAGAAACATATGCCCAGGATGTGGCATTGGCATTGTAACAAGACTACAAGAACACAACCTATGGAAACTACTTGAATATTTGTTTTATATGAATTTTATTTGCTTTTCACACACGCTACTAAAGTATGCCCCTCAGCTGCTGAGCAAGCATTTATAGCTTGTATATGGCCAAATGGGCCAAAAGCTTAGTGTCGTGACCTGTTTAAAAAATCAAGTATCTTGAAATAGTTGAAAAAGAAAACAGACAAACAATGGTGGCAGAGAGAGATCGAGTAATCAATTAATGGATGAAACACTAAGTTATGGAGTGTTTACAGTGTGCCGGACACTGTAGTGAGCTTTGGGGATATTAATTCCTGCTCCCATGGTGTACGTATCTCCCGAGTAGGTTGCAAGGTAAGGAGGGGGGAATATGACAAATAAAAAGAGTGAGTAAGTTAGGTAGCATGTTGGAAAGCTTTGGAGAAAATAAAACAGTAGATGGGGTTAGGGAGAATCAGTCGTCAGAGTCTTAGAGTTTAAATAAGGTGATTAGGAAAGGTGACACAAGATATTTGAGTAGAGGTGTGAAGAAGACAAGGAGGAGAGCTCAGGAAATGGGTTCTGGACAAAGGGAATAGCAGATGCAAAATCCCTGGAGCAGGACTGTCTTTGGCCTGTTCAGGGACAGTCAAGGAGATCAGGAAACTGGGAGCAGGTGAGCAAGGGGAGAGCAGTGAGGGAAGAGAAGTAATGGAGGCGGACCAAGTCCCTGACAGTCTTGAAGGGCGTCATAAAAGAAGAAAGGGGGCAGATGCATCAGCAGATGCTGATTAGCTGTGGAAGGTAATAAAGACAGATGTCACGAAGATCACTCCAAGATCTTTAGCCCAAGCGACTGGGAGTAGGCAGTGTCAGCAGCCAAGACAGGGAACACAAGAGGAGGGACACATTTGTACCAGAGAGGGCACGAGAAGAGAGAAAGGGCAGAAATTTTGAATTTGTTTGGAAGGTGGTTATTTTAAGTGCCAGTGGGACCCCCAGAAGTTTGACCTGGAACCTCAGGAAACAGGTCATTTTGGCAATGCAATGGTGAATTACCAACAGAGTGAGAAGTGCCCAGAGTTATGAGAGTGAATGAGTGGGTGACCAATGGTAAATGCTAATAAGTGGTTGTTGAATCAACCTAGTGAAACCACTCAGGGAGGGTGTTGGTTAGGTTCTTGCCAAGTGAGGAACAGATAAGTGACCTCAGATATAGAGGTTTTCGTGAAGCTACCTGGGGAGGGGCAGAGGGACAGACTCTCCAGCAGACTCCTCGCCCACTGAGTGTGGAGCCCTATGCGGGCTCAATCTCAGGACCCATGACCTGAGCCAAAAACAAAAGACAGTTGCTTAATGACTGAGTCACCCAGGTGCCCCCAGAAGACATCCTCAAATAGCAGCAGGACTCATGGGGCCTGAAAGGTCACCGGGATATACAGTGAAGTTGTTGTGAGTAGGTTGCATGTTTTGTTCATCTGCCCGGTGCAGGCACCCTTGTAGTCATCAAGTACTCTCTGTCCCTGCTTCTCCTGCTCATGATACAGTATCTCTCTCTCACACTCCCTCTCACTCTCTGTCCATGTTCCTCAGGAGAAGTAAGTTAATTTATTTAGGTGGTTATCACCCATTGTAGAGAACACTTGGCTGGAGCCTGGGTAGCACCTAGGCCAACCCACAGAGGCCGCCTTGGGACCAGGAGCTCTTCTTCTCTTGTCGAGTCAGTTTCGTGCAAGCAATACATGGCACAAGGCATGGAAAGAATCATTATGGAGTCATCAGTGGGCGATGGGTCACAGAAGGTGCTCAGAGGCATTCCAGGGGTAGCAAAACTAGAAGTGTATGGCATCAAAAAGACCAGAAGAGGAGAGTCTTAAGGAGGCAATGTTCATAAGGATCAAATGTGGCAGAGATATGTAATAATTAATAGCAGTAATAATAATAGCAGCTATCATATTTGAGGGCTTACTATGCATCAAATGCTATACTAAGTGCTTTACATAATCATCCCCCTTAACTTTTACAATAGTTCTGTGACATTGGTATTCCAAAGCCAAATTAAGCAACCTTCCCACTACATCTGGTAAGCCGTGGAGCTGAAATTCAAAGCAACATCTTTCAATATCCAAAGATCAATTTATTGATTTATTCTTCAACATCATTTGTTGATTATATATTTTGTACCAAGCATTATTGTAGGTACTTTCATGGAGCTTACATTTATAAGAGGGAGACAGGCCATCAATAGGTAAACAATTAATATAATTCAAAATAGTGAGAAAGGCCAAGCCAAAGAAAGCAAGATAACAGACTCTGAATTGATGGACAGTGGATGGGGTACTGTTCCAGACAGGATGAGCAGAGGAAGCTTCTGTGAGGGGGTGACATTTGAGGTAAGACTTGAAGATGAAAAGGAGCCAGCCATACAAAGATCTGGGGGAAACCATTCAGGCAGAAGGTAGAGCAAATACTAGAGCCAGGCAGGAATTACTCTGGTATTCAAAGAAACAAAATAAGGCAGGAGTGAGGGGAGGGCAGGAGGAGAACTTAGAAAAGTAGGCAGAAGTCAGATTAAGTAGGTCTCAAGAAAGCCTGGATTCTGTTCTAATCACAGAGGTAAATCACTGGAGGGTTTTCATCAAGAAAGTGTTACAACACAGTCTGAGTTTTTTAAAAGACCAGTTTGGTACCCTGTGCAAAATAAAGAGCTAGAAGGAAGAATTCAAAGCAGTCTAGTTAAGAGATGGTAGTGGCTGGAAGGGGGTGGCAGGGCAGAGAGTGGGGAGTGGCTGGAGAGCTGACATCACTTGCTGATTAGCCTTGAAAGACGAGGAAGAGAGGGGTCAAGATTTGTTTATTTTGATAAGAGTGGTGATAGTATCATAGATATGCACAAAAATGCCTTTACCTTTTAGAGATGCAAACTGAAGAATTTGAGTTCAATGTCACAATGACTCACTCTACTTTAAAATACTTCAGCTCAAAAACCAGTTGAAACAAACATGATAAATGCTGGAACTGTTGGCGTTTATTAGACTATTTCCTCTACTTTTCAGTATGAGTTTTCATAACAAAAGTGTTTTTTTTTTTTTTTTTAATGACTTTAGGTTTTTAGTCTGAAATGGAAAAGGTTGGGAGGCGCAGGTCTGGGGCTGAAGGGAATCAAGAGGTTTGCCTAAGTTTATTATGAAGAGCCCCTTAGGCATCCAAATGGAGATATTATGGACATCAAAATATTTAAGTCCACAGCATAGGGAAAAGTCAGGGTTAGCATGGCAGAGGCTGCTAGATCTCTTCCCGACACCCACTCTCCTCTTCTTCTTCTGTTACAAAACTTTGATATTTAACTGGGTGTAGTGCTATCTGACATAAAGACTATATTTTCCAGCCTTCCTGATAGCTAGGCATGGCAATATGACTAAGTTTTGGACAATGAGATGTAAGTGGATGTTTGGTGAAGAAACTAAAAAGCGTCCTTAAAGCGAATTGACTCCACTGGGAAGTGAATACTTTTTTCTTCCTGCTTTTCTCCTCTCTGCAGTCAGTCTGGAATGTGTATGATATGACTGGATCTCCAGCATCCATCTTAAAATAATGAGGTGCCCTTGAGGATGGAAACCAAGTGCTGGGATCATCAAACAGATAAAGGGAAGTTCCCTGGGTCTCTGATGGCAATCAAGCCACCATATAAGTCCTAGTTTGTTTTCCTTCAAACTTACACATCAAATCTATTTCCTTATTCAAATCTATTTCCTTATACATTTAATAAATATCCCTGTATATTAAATTTCCTTATGTATTAAAAAACACACAAACTTTTATTTTGCTTTATTTATTTATTAATAATTAATAAATTTTCAATAATTTATTTGTTTTAAAAATTAAAATTTTTATTTAAAAAATTTTTTTTTGATTTTTAAAAAATTTAAAACATTTTAATTTTTAAAAATTAAAAATTAATTTATTTTGCTTGCCACTGTTATTTGCTTTTTTGTCTGATACATGCAACCTAATGTGAGCTAATCCTAAGGGTCAAAACTGGAGACATTGATTTGAGAGTCACGATCATAAAAATGGTATTTAAAATAGTGGGATTGGTGACATTATCAAGTAAAGATTGTAGAGGCAGGGCCTGAAATCAAGCCCTGGCGTCAATCAATATCTCAAAGTCGGACATCAAAGGTGGAACCCAAAAATGAGTAACAGGAAGAGTGAAGTAAGTGGAAAGCCAGGAGAGTTGCATCAACAGAGGCCCAGAGTATGAATTATTTCTGTCAGGAAGGAGACTGAACTATGTCAAACACTACTGAGAAGTGAAGATGAGGCAAGAGAATTGACCATTAGGTTTAGCAGACTGGAAGCCACTGATGATCTTAGTTAAGAGTCCTTTCAGTAGAGTGAAAACAGCCCTACTGCAGCAAATTGAAGAGTTCCAGAGGGGAGAAGGTAGAGGAAGCAAACACAGGTGTCTCTTTTGAGATGTTTTACTATGAGGAGGAATGGAAGAGGAGGTAATGGGTTTAAGATATGCACTGTTCAGGCAGGTTTGCAGACTGATGGAAGCAATCCACTAAAGGTGAGAATTGATAACAGACAAAGGTGAGTGAGCACAGAAGTAAAGTCCTTGAGAAGGAAGATGAGATGGATTCCAGGCCACATCGGGAATGCTATCCCTGACTGATGTTGACCTACGGGAGAGTAGTTCCAGGAAAATGGAGGAGGCAAAATCTGATTGTGTGAAGTTTGGGAGGGAATCTGGAGCTAAAAATACAAACATACAATGACATTAGTGGTTGTCTCTGGGTATACAGGATTGGGGAGGACTTTTTTTTTTCTTTACTTCTTTATGCATTTCTGTGACTTGCAAATTTCCTAGGAACACTTGCTCCTATCATAATTTAAAAAAAAATGAAAAAATGTGAAAGAAAAATGAAGTCAGCGAGTGTGTTGATTTCTTTTTATCTGGGAACTAGGCCCGCCCCTGGGAATAGAAGAAGTACGGCAAAGACAGTTAGTCACAGAAGTGACCCCGCAGGGAAGTCTCAGGCATGATGAAATCCTTCCTTCTGTTTTAATCTCTATTTCCCTCTCTGTTTAGAGCTACTAACCAGAAGCATTCCAGCAAGCAAAACGCAATGGTACAGTCATTGTAGTTGTTCATTATTGTGACTGGCCCGGGCTCAGTAGATGGATGGAGGATAGGAATGGGACATCATAAGCAGGAGAGCTTTGGAAGTTTAGGTAGATAGACAGTTAGCACTAAAAATGCCTACTTGCAAGCATCCAGCCAACTCCAGTTCAAAAACAGAACTGGTAGAGTTGGAGGTGTGCTTCCACAGACAAAAGCTAAGCCCCAGTAGGGCCCATCGTGGTGTTCCACTTATAAGAGGCTTCCCAGTAAGGAAGGAGCTCCATGCTGATTAGAAGTTTCATGTACATTATGGAGATGGCCTCAGTGGATCGAAGGAAGAAAACTCTCATCATACAGCTTGGAACATGACTCCCATTACCAGACCATTCATCTGTCATGCATTATGCATTAAGATATTTATAATCCCTAATTATACCAGAACATAAAAAAAGATATTTATAATCCCACAATTACCTTATGAGAAGCACAATTACATGGCGATATATTTTTGTTTGTTTCAAAGGCACTGAGTTTTTAAATGGGGATATTTAAAGTAAGCCACATTTAAAGTGAACTCTGTTTTAGTACTTCTTTACTTTCTTAATTAATAGACTTTACCTTTTTGGAAGAGTTTTCGATTTATAGAGTTGAACAGGTAGTACCGAGTGCCCATATCCTCCCCTCCACCCCCTGCACACACAGTTTTCCCTATTATTAATATTTTGTATTAGTGTGGTATATTTGTTTCAATAGTGGAATCAGTAGTGACACATAATTATTAACAGAAGTCCACAATTTACATTGAGGTTCACTCTTTGTGTGGGATTGATCTATGGGTTTTAGCAAATGCATCAAGTCACATATCCACCATTATAGCACCATACAGACTAGCTTCGTAGCTTTTAAAGTCCCCTGTCTTTCACCTGTTCATTTCTTATTCCTCCTTCTTGGCAACCAGTGATCTTTTTAGTGTCTCCATAGTTTCTCCTTTTCCAGAAGGTCATAAAGGTGGAATCGTACAGTATGTACCCTTTCCAGACTGACTTCTTTCACTTAGTAGTATGCATTTAAGGTTCCTCTATGTCCTTTCCTGGTTGATGTCTCATTTTTTATTATACAGAATAATATTTAATTGTCTATATGTACCACAATTCATTCCTTCATCTAATGAAGGATACCGTGGTTGCTTCCAAGTTTTAGCAATTATGAATAAAGCTGTTATAAACGTCCATGTGCAGGTTTTTGTGTGAACACAAGTTTTCAACTTATTTGGGTAAAATCAAGGAGTGCAAATTCTGGATCACATGGTAAGAGTATATTTCATTTTGCAAGAAACCATCAAATTGTCTTCTAAAGTAGCTGTGCCATTTTGCATTTCATCAGCAATGAATGAGAGTTTCTTTTGCTCCAAAAACCCTTACCAGCATTTGGTGTTGCCAATGTTCTAAATTTTAGCCATTCTTATAGGCATGTAATAGTATATCTCATTTTCATTTGTAATTTCCTAATGACATATTATGATAAGGATCTTTTCATATGACTGCCATCTGTATATCTTCTTTAGTGAGGTATCTTTTTGGATCTTTTGCCACTTTTTTTTTTTAAAGATTTTATTTATTTACTTGACAGAGAGAAATCACAAGTAGATGGAGAGGCAGGCAGAGAGAGAGAGAGAGGGAAGCAGGCTCCCCACTGAGCAGAGAGCCCTATGCGGGACTCGATCCCAGGACCCTGAGATCATGACCCGAGCCGAAGGCAGCGGCTTAACCCACTGAGCCACCCAGGCGCCCCTTTTGCCACTTTTTAATGGGCTGTTTGTTTCCTTGTTTTGAGCTTTAAGAGGTTTTTGTTTGTTTGTTTTCTTACTATATCTTGGGTACAAGTCCTCGTAAATTGCAAATATTTTCTTTGGTCTATGTCTTGGTTTTTCATTCTATTAACTTTTTAAAAAGATTTTATTCACTTATTTGACAGAGATCACAAGTAGGTAGAGAAGCAGGCAGAGAGAGAGGAGGAAGCAGGCTCCCTGCTGAGCAGAGAGCCTGATGTGGGGCTCGATCCCAGGACCCTGAGATCATGACCTGAGTGAAAGGCAGAGGCATTAACCCACTGAGACACCCAGGCGCCCCTTTCATTCTATTAACATTTATTTACATACAAAGGGCCTCAAAAATTACAAGTGATTCCAGCCTTTCTTGACTTCTAATAAAGTAGAGATGAGATAGGTCATCCAGATAAGAATTTCTGGACGTGTTTGGCCATGAGATGTGTGGCGTTTTTAGCCACACAGACCAGTAGTCACTTGGGGACAAGGAAGAAAAAAGAAATAGTAGTATTGCCCTACTATAGGCCAAGCACAAGGCATTCTACATACATTACTCCACAACTACCTTATGAAGTAGATCAGCTCATTTAGATGGCAAGAAACCTATCAGATCTCTTAAGGATCAAGCAAATTAAGCAAGCTTCAGGATCTTACATCTATTATGTAGAAGAATTGGAACTCAGATAACCACATGATACCACAGGGCCAGATGGAAGGTTGACCTATCTCAAGGCAGGGTCAACAACATAGCAAACCACTACACCCAGAGGTACTGAAGCTATTCTGGGCAGGTGTTGAGATCTAAGGAGCTCTCATCTCAGGGGAGATCTTGTTCCATTAAGATGGATCCAGAAGGTCTGCTTGGTTTGGTTTGGAGCAAGATCTCAATAAGCAGCCAGTGATACATAGAATGGGATCTAATCCTTGAGTCAGAAGAAATGCATAAATGAAGAGAGAATTAAAGTTTCAGATAAGCAGGCCAGGGCCCAGTTTAAGGCAACAAACAGACCCAGGATTCTAGAGCCCAAATGAAGAAAGCCAAGGTACACAGCTATGTGCTACAATGTCATGGGCATTCAAGAGAGTACATAGTGAAGGGAGTGAGAGTGGCCAAGCCATCATAGGATCCTAGCTCTGGAGAACAAGTCATTCTCAAGCCACTGGTTGGTGGGTGTGAACCTATCTCTTCAGAACCTGTCTTGCTCAGGTTCTGCTCATGGCTAAGGTCAACTTATATGTCTGAGAGCCTTCCATTGAAAGGAGCAGTAGAAAGCTCTAAGAAATGGCATGCCTGTGTGACTCAGTCAGTCAAGCATCTGACTTTTGATTTCAGCTCAGGTCATAATCTCAGCACCATGAGATCAAGCTCAAGCCTGGAGTCAGGCTATGGGCTGGGTGTGGAGCTTGCCTAAGATTCTGTCTCTCCCTCTCCCCTGGCCTCGCCCCTTCTCTTAATAATTAAAAACAGAAGACAAAACAAAACAAAACAAAACAAAAACCTCCAAGAAGGCAGACACTCCAAACAGAAGCCCAAGCTATAGGCCAGCACTTCGGGGAAAAAAGCTGAGATCCCAATTACCAGAAGTGAGCACCAAGGTCAGGGCTATCTGATGCTTGTTCTCAGTGCTGAGTAGGGGATTCTGAAAATCCTGTGACCTCAGAACTCATCCCAGGATGAGTACAAAGCTGAGTCTAAAGTTGGGGCTAGGTGGGCACAACCACAGACAAGGGTATGGCCAATAGCACACTTGGTGCTGGGTCACCACCAAGAGGAAGACCTGGGCAACAGAGTCTACAGACCAGTCAACTTCTTAGTTTTTCCTTCCCCTAAAAATTTTCAAACTGAAAGCCCAACTTCATTAGGATTGCTCCTGAAAAGCAATATATATAAACTGAATTTTTGTGCATTGACTGATATTTTAAGAGACCTAGAGGGATTTGTTGTTGAAAGGAAATAATACAATGAATTACTTTGTAATATAAATGATTATCCCATAATTATTATTATTTGTAAATCTGGCTTCAATCCATTGGATTTTTTTTCTTTTTTAAAAAGATTTTATTTATTGATTTAACAGAGAGGGAGAGTACAAGCAGGGAGAGCAGCAGGAAGAGTGGAAGGAAGAAGCAGGTTCTCTGCAGAGCCAGGAGCCAGTTGTGAGACTCGATCCCAGGACCTTGGGATCATGACCTGAGCTGAAGGCAGCTGCTTAACAAACTGAGCCACCCAGGCATCCCAATCCATTGGATTTTCTTAAATAGAACATCCTTTCAATCTGAACTTTTTCTATCAGAGAGTAAGATATAAGAATAACATTTATGTGTTATTACTATATATTAACATATTATTATATATGCTATATAATATATATAATATGTAATGAATATTAATAATATGTAAGAATCTGACATTTCCAAAAAAGTAACAGATGTTACTAATTCAGCTTGATTTTAGCTCACTTTCAGTTTTAATCATTACAATATATTCATTAAACTAAAAAATATGCTCTAAACCATAGTTCCTAAGCTTAACTGTACACAGATTCCTGGGCCCCACCTTTGAGCTTCTGATTCACTGGGGAACATAGGAAGGCACCAGGGACTTCCCGATGGAAACTTACGGCTTAGAATTCCTTGTGCAGCTACAGAGATGGAGAATGGATTGGTTAACCCAGGGATTATTGTATAACTTCTGTTCTAGGCCCACGCTCCCTGGAAAGAGATTTCCAGCTCACACTGAACACAGTGATCCCATACTGGGGGCTATTGGCCTAATGAGGTGGTCTCTAGAGCCAAAGAGTGGTCAGTTGCCCTGCAGTCTGATATGGGAGGCCCAAGTCACAGCAGGTCCCTGAACTCCAGCAATAGGCCTTTGGGTAGAAGACAGGATGCGTCCCTGTGCCCAGGGGACTGTGAGCTTTGTGTAGAATTCTAGCTGAGGAGTTCTATATCTACTCATATCTTATATAAAGTTATTAGGCAAAAACTGAATATGCTCCTGTGGTAAGCAGAGTAATATTCTCCACCCACAATAATGTCTGTGTCCTACTCCCTGAAGTTGTGACCTTGTTAGGCTATATGGGAAAACAAATGCAAAACAAATGATTTCTTTTTCTTTTCTTCTTCTTCTTTTTTAATAAGTAGACTCCACACCCAGCATAGAGCCCAAGGAGGGGCTTGAACTCATGATCATGAGCTGAGGTCAAGAGTCAGATGCCCAAAAAATTGAGCCACCCAGGCACCCCAAAAACAAATGATTTCTGATCAACTGACCTTGAGATAGGGAGATTATCCTGGATTATCTGGACAGGGCCAATGGCAATCACAGATTTCCTTAGAAACGGAAAGAAGGAGGTAAGAAGGAGAGAAAGCCAGAGAAGTAACAGCAGGAGTAGGACTCCACATTGCTGGGGGAATGGGGCCACAAGCCAAGGAATGTGGGTGGCCTCTAGAAGCTGAAAAAGGCAAGAAATAGAGCCAGAATGCAACACAGCGCTGCTGACACCTTGAATTTTAGCCCAAATGAGACCCATGCCAGACTTCTGGCTTCCATAACGGCACGATAATCAGTTTTGTATTGTTTTAAGCCACTACATTTCTGGTAGTTTTTTTTTGTTTTGGTTTGGTTTGGTTTTTTGCAACAGAAATAGGAAACTAACATAGCACCTATGACCAAGTTTAAAAAGATTTTTTTTTTCCTTTAGAATTCAAGAAAAGGGAAACTAGAACTTAAAATCTGATAGCCTGTCCCCTCCTTGTATTACAAGGTCCTGTAAACCATCTCTAGTATTTTACTTTTCTTCTCTTTGAAGAGGCAAAGAAGATTCTGTATCTAAGGTGACCAGGCTCACTTATTGGGCCAAGTTTTAACCTAGTATGATAGGATTGCTGTAAGATCCAGGATCCGTATTTTAAAACTCTCCTTCAGTGTCTCTAACATGCATCCAGGTTTTCAAACCACTGGTCTAAAATTTAAATTCTAAACCACATAATTATGAGTGGCTGCATGCCTAGAGAACAAGCACAGTGGATTATTATTAACCTGGGAGGACATAACAAATGTGGTGTCCACAGAGATTGGGGCTGGTGATGTAACATTTCATCAGTGACCTGAATAATGGAATGGCAAGCATGCTCATTAAATGTGAATGTGGTACCAAAATGGAAAACAGGCGGAGGAGGGCATTTTAATTAATTAATGAGGGTTGTTAGGATGGGGAGCAGTATTGATTCAAAGGACAGGTGACAGCAGGGTGAGAAAGTGCCAGAGGAATTGCTCGGAACTGAATGAAGCTCCGTGAAGGCAAAGGCAGAATAATACACATTCTGGAGAAGGGAAGGAAATAGCACAATAACAGGCGGGGCGAGGGAAGATGGCAAAATTAGAAAAGGATCCCTGGGTAAGGCTGAGCACAGAATGGCAGGAATGGGGGTAAGGGAGATAGAGGGGCGGTGCAGGGAGGCACCCGGGCCTGGGCCTCCCACTGGCCTCACATAATTCCTGAAATTTAAAATTCTGACATCACTTTGGTATCTGATAAAGGCATTCTTTTATTAATATAAACACGTATAGCTCTTCCACAGTTTTAAATCTCACGGTTGCAACTTTTCCTTTTTCTATATATTGGAAGACTCAAAAAATGAAGGTCTCTGATCAAGATCATGGTAGGTCACAAGATTCAATCAGGACTGCAGGTTATGAAGCAAGCATAAGTGTATAGCTGTAGAATATTTTTGGAGGAGCTCACAAGGAACAGTGAAACTCTCTAGCAAGCAGAGTTGTGGAAATTAGAATCCAGAGAGGAAAGGAGATAGACTTTATTTTTCCTAAAGAAAATATTAATAGATGCTTTTCAAATTTTATCTTCGTCCCCAGAGTTAGTTAGACATGCACATAATCTACAGTGTTAAATAGTTCTATAAGGCTTGTTGTGAAAAACAACAATCCCCTACCTGTCCTTACCATTTCCCACACTGAAGCCTCTTTCTTTTGGTATTTATCTCCAGGTCTCCAAATTAACATGCTTGAAATGCTATTTCTTGCTCTTTCAATGTTAACCACTATCTGGTTTGTCTCCAGGATAGAAGATAAGGATTTGGTATCTTTCCTCCTGCTGCTTCCACCATACATGTTCATCCTTCCCCATTCTCCATTCTTCCAGTTCCGTGATGTTTTCTTCTGTCGGTGTTTGTGTTATGGGGACTATAAAACACTATTCACAACTGAACAGCAGTAAATCACAATTACTCCCTTTCCTGTGCACCTTTTTGTTGTCCTTGGAGCTAATAACTCTCTTATATTTTGTTTGCTTCATTTTTTACACATTTATATTTGCTATCCGCCAAGGTCTGCTCTCAAGATATCCAGAATCTTTTCTTCTAAAAAACTATTTTATTTATTTATTTGACACAGAGAGAGAGAGAGAGAGAGAGAGTGAGAGTGAGCAGACACAGGGGGAGGGGCAGACAGAGACAGAAAGTAGCAGGTTCTCCACTGAGCAGGAAGACTAACACTGAGGCTCCATCCCAGGGATCCAGGATCATGACCTGAGCTGAAGACAGACACTTAACCGACTGAGCCACCCAGGCACCCAAAACATCCAGAATCTTTAGGTACCCTAATAATTTCACCAATTCCCCCCAAAATCTCTCCCAGTGCCTTCTATGCACTGCAACCTGGACCTGAGGCAGATCTCTCATCTTGGGAATCTCCCTTTATGGTCATCCCAGGGTGCTTTCCTCCTGGGTGAGTTCTGATGTCCTCTTTCCTTACTTGCTTCCCGTTTTGATATATGTACTGGGGACTTTCTGAGGTAGGGACATGGGAGATAAATTCTTGAGAATTTGTATGTTTAAAACATTTTTAATCTCTCCTGACACTTGATAGTTTGGACTGGGTATAGAATTCTAAACTGGACATCATTTTCTTGGAGAATTTTGAAGGCTGTTACCATCTGGCCACCAGGATTGCTATCGAGAAGCCTGAAACCATTCTGATTCATCATCCTCTACATAGGAGCTATTTTCTCCTCTTCTCTGGAAGCTTGTGGCATCTTTTCATTGTCCTCCTTGAGATTTCACACTGGTGTGTCTTGGTATGGGTCTATTTTCAATCCGTGTGTAGGCATTTGGTGGTCCTTTCATTCCAGAAACACAGGTTCCTCTGCTGCTTATTTCTTTAATGACATAATTCAAAAATATTTCCCTGGTTTCTCTGTTTTTCTTTTTGGAAATCCTATTTTCATGTGTTAGGTCTTATGTTCTGGAATCCTCTTTTTTTCTTATCTTCCATTTCTTTCTTTCTTTTTTGCTCTAATTTCAGAGATTTGTTCTTAATTTCCTAGCTCTTTTACTGAATTTTAAATTTTACTATCTTATTTCAATTTCCAAGAGGTCTTATTTGTTCCTGGATGTTCCTTCTTCTAATGTCATATACTTATTGGATGCTTACATAACTTAGCTCTGAGGATATTAATCAGAGGGTATTGAATGTTTTCTTCAACCTGCATGGTCTCCCTTTTCTCCAGGTTGCATTATTTGGGTCTCTGTAGTTCATGTAAGAGGCTCTCCTCAATGTCTGGGAAACCTTGACTATCTGCTCCTATTTAAGAATGGGGGCTGAAAAACTGAGTGGAAGTTCTGAACCCTAGGGGTTTATTGACCAGAGGCTCCACTCTGCATTCTGACTGGGCTGTTTGATGGAGATCCCCCCAAATCAGTGCCTTTGTTTTGCCTCTTGGGGAGACCAAACTTCCCAGAGAGGACTCTTGAGGGCTTATGCCCAGAGACATTATTCCAGCTATAGGTTCTGAAAGGGCACAGCAGGAAAAGAGTTTTGGATCTCCATCTATTATCCAGTTCATCCCTCTGTTTTCAGTGCAGCACCAGTCCTCATCTCTGCCTCATGTCCTCCAATCTACAAACCCTGATCCAGTCTCTCTGTGGTGGGGAAAGGGGTACTAGCCTGACTGTGCAGAGAGAGGAGATGGATCTGGGAGTCTCATTGCTTTCTAAAGAGTTGGAATCCCTCTTTATGGTTTTGTAGGGCCCCACCTCACTGCCTGAGGTCTCTGGAGCTGCCAGTTCCTGAGCCTTTGGGAAATTCAGGTTAGCTTCTTGAATTTCCCCACTGCTGATTTAGGATTCAGTTTTCCCCTGTCTGCTGTGTCATTGGGCACATTTCGTACTTTTCAGCTTTCAGAACTTTTTAATTGCTATTATTTCTTCCCTTTAAAAGATTTGTTTACCATCATTTTACTGAGGTTTCAGAAAAAAGCAAAAGGAGATGTGTGCATATTCAATTCTCTATCTTTACCTAGAAGATTTACTTCTCATTCTTTAGTGTTTCCTATAGTTTTATTTTTAAATCAATACTTATTTACTAATTATTATTCATTGTTTTTGCATGATACACTAAGACAATCCAGTTGCTTTCTTCAAAGCAGCTGTAAGAGTTTATCACATAGTAACCACGGAATAATGATCAGCCTTTTAAAGGCTTTGAGAGCTTCCAAATGCTGACGTCTGTAATTGGGGCATGTATGTGCATGTTTATCTTCCAAAGACAAAGCTGCAACCTACCTGGGGAAGATCATACACTACAAATGATGACCCAGGACCAGTAAATAGTAACACACCTCTAAGAAGGAAGCAAAGTAGGTCAAAATGAGTCATCCTCCATAGCCTGATGTTTCCCTAGCTCAGTCTGGAGAAAAATTTCTAATTTGGATACTTGAGTTATCCCATTTATAATTAATTCTCTAAAGCAGTTGTCTCCATTTTTTTTAAAATTATATATCCTTATAAGAAAAATGTCTTTGGGATGCCTGCGTGGCTCAGTTGGTTAAGTGTTTTTCTTTTGCTCAGGTCATGATCCCATCGTCCTGGGATCAAGTCCCGCATTGGGCTCCCTGTTTAGCGGGAAGCCTGATTCTCCCTCTGCCTGCAGCTCCCCCTGCTTGTGCTTGTTCACTCTCTCACTCTTGCTCTCTCGCTCTCTCTCTGGCAAATAAATAAATAAATAAAATCTTAAAAAGAAAAAAGAAAAGAGTCTAATGCACACTCCAATATGTAAATTTATTTGCAAATTACATGTCTTGTGATATCGGTTTTATATACAGCATTAAAACAAGTCAAGATTTTCTTTTTTTAAGATTTTATTTCTTTCTTTAACAGAGAAAGACAGACTGAGAGAGGGAACACAAGAGGGGATGGGGCAGAGGGAGAAGCAATCTACCCGCCAAGCAGGCAGCCTGATGGGCCTGATGCAGGGCTCCATCCCAGGACCCTGGAATAAGGACCTGAGCCCCAGGCAGACAACTGATGACTGAGCCACCCAGGCACCCCACAAGTTGAGACTTTTAAAGGATGTCATAGAAAATCAGTAAAATTAGAAGCTGTAATATTGTGACTTGTCTTGCACACCGTGGCATTCTCAACCAGGATGAGGATCAGGATACTTGGGAAGGTTTTTCAAAGACTCCTTCCCAGGCCCTAGGTGGGTAGTTGGAATTAGAACTTCTGAGGGTTGGACCCTGGCAAGGATATGTTGAAAAAATTTCCCTGCTGATTCCCATGTGTGTCTCTGCTTAAGAAATATAGCACTACAGATTTAAGAAGGAGGGGTCTTGGAAAACTGTAAATAGTCAAATGGGTACCCTGAGTACAAAGAACAGGCAATTCAAACAGGGAAATGCGTAGCTTGATTAAATATCTGCTTTATCACATGCCTCAAAAAAACTTTGTCTCCTTCCCTTGACTCCACTGTTTCTTCCTCTGTGTCTGTCTCTTCCTTCCCTTTTTAGTATGACTTTAACTTTTCTATCATAAACAATAGTCATCCACTGTCGAAAGTAGAGCGTGGCAAAAAGAACAGAAAAACTCATCCATAACCCTACCCTCCCAAGATAACACTTAAACCAGCTACCTATGGCCTTCCAAACCTTTATGCCAACAAATACTTACTTCAAAGGGGGATCATACCATATAGGCGGTTTTTAACCGGACTTTTTTTCACTTGGTAAATACATATTTTTTCATGACAATGAGAATGAAAAAGCTCCATAGAGGAATGAATAGTGGTGAGAACCCTGATCCAAATGCCCAGAGCAGACAGTGAGGCTGGATGGCCCCTGCGCCCAGATGACCTGCTGGGTCCCCCACTCCCATTCCTTCCCTTCCTCCTTCTGGTCCTCCCTAAGTGTCTCTCACTCTGCTTTCTACATGCTCTTTCTCTTTTCTTTTACCTTCCACCCCCATCTCTTTTCACCAAAGCAACCAAAGACAAGGGTTCACATTAGACAGAATTAAACATCCTGATTGGACAAGGGCTGCATAACCAGGGACTGGAGAGGCAGTGGCACCCCTTCTGCAAAGGGGATTTTCTGAGCAAGCACAGGCAAGAACCCTCTGTTCCTGATGACTATCTGTTATTTCCACTCGGGAGCCCAAATTAAAGGTGCTTATTTGCCTTGGAGGCAAGGTGTAGCCAGAGGCCACCACCAACCAAGGTTGTCAGAGAAGAGCCATTTCAGGGAAATTGGGTTTTGGGAATTGAAAGAAAGGGAGATGGAACTACAGTTGACAAAGGCAGGGACTGAGAAGGAGGCAGGCATGAGGATCCAGAACACACCAGCTGCCGCCCTTCCAGCGGGAGGATAATCAGTTTCCCCACTGGTGTCATAAAACCAGTTGCAGAAAACCAGTTCCTCTTGCTTTAGGTGGCAAGGTGGCAAGAATCCTGAGAGCTGCTTACCCTCTCAGGGCTGCTTGGCCTGCTGCCAAAGAAATTTCCATCTGTAGTGTTTAACCTGCTGGTAGTGAGGAGAGTTTCTGAACTTTGAAAACTTCTTTGGGCTGGTATGAAGAAAATAAGCACTTGCCACCACAAGAAAGCCATATTGGGTTCCTACAAGTTGTGGAAAGTGAATGTTTTCATTAAATGCCAATCATTGCCCTCAAAGCAATAATGTTTTGGGGGATCAAACTCTCATTGGCTCCATTGACTCTGAGAGGTTACAACAGCCATCTCTCTGAAGGCACTCTACTATGGAATGTTCTAAAAAAGGAGTAGAAAGTGAATTGTTCTCCACCCCAAGCCCCAGCAGCAGCTTATCAGCGATCTGTTGGAGCGGGGTGTAGCATGCTTCTGCTAAGTTTTGAAGACCCGTCAGAGGGACAGCAATTAAGTGCATCAAAAGAAGTGTTAGTCACAGTGGGTGGGACACTCCCTGTCATTCTCCTGAGGCGGAGCCAGAAAAGTTCATGATAGCTGTGGAGAGGGAGGGCCCCCACACAACCTCTCCCTTTTCCCAGCAACAGCTACTTGATAAGCAACACTGACCACGTGTTCAAGATCAGAAAGGAGGGGAGAAATAAGGGGGAAGTACTTTAATGTAAGTATGTCCACAAAGGATCTCTTATAGGAAGAGCATCTCTGGCCTATGGCAGAGTTGAAACATTAAAACCACATTGAGATATCACCTTACACCAGCTAGAATGGCCAAAATTAGCGAGACAGGAAACAACATGTGTTGGAGGGGATGTGGAGAAACGGGAACCCTCTTACACTGTTGGTGGGAATGCAAGTTGGTGCAGCCTCTTTGGAGAACAGTGTGGAGATTAAAAATAGAACTTCCCTATGACCCTGCCATTGCACTACTGGGTATTTACCCCAAAGATACAGATGTAGTGAAAAGAAGGGCCCTCTGTACCCCAATGTTTATAGCAGCAATGGCCACGGTCGCCAAACTGTGGAAAGAACCAAGATGCCCTTCAACAGATGAATGGATAAGGAAGATGTGGTTCATATACACTATGGAGTATTATGCCTCCATCAGAAAGGATGAATACCCAACTTTTGTAGCAACATGGATAGGACTGGAGGAGATTATGCTGAGTGAAATAAGTCAAGCCCAGAGAGTCAATTATCATATGGTTTCACTTATTTGTGGAGCATAGCAGATAGCATGGAGGACATGGGGAGTTAGAGAAGAGAAGGGAGTTGGGGGAAATTGGAAGGGGAGGTGAATCATGAGAGACTATGGACTCTGAAAAACAATCTGAGGGATTCGAAGTGGCGGGGGGCAGGGTAGGAGGTTGGGGTACCAGGTGGTGGGTATTATGGAGCGCACGGATTGCATGGAGCACTGGGTGTGGTGCAAAAATAATGAATACTGTTATGCTGAAAATAAAAAAAAAAAAAGAAATTAAGAAAAAAGAAACAAACAAACAAAAGAAGAAATGGAAAAATTCTTCCCTCCCTACAGGAAACAAATCTTTATGTGGAGTGGCAACTGACCTTCCATCAATAGTAACTCATTCCTTTGTGTATTACAGGCAAGCTGGCATATAAGAGGCCTAAATAAAAATGCAGATACCTTACATGAGGGCAACCAGGGATTCTTTTTTTTTTTTTTTTAAGAGAAATTTTCCACTTTTTTTTTTTTTTAAAGATTTTATTTATTTACTTGAGAGAGAGACAGTGAGAGAGAGCATGAACAAGGAGAAGGTCAGAGAGAAGCAGACTCCCCATGGAGCTGGGATTCTGATGCGGGACTCGATCCCGGAACTACCAGGATCATGACCTGAGCCGAAGGCAGTCGTCCAACCAACTGAGCCACCCAGGCGTCCCGCAACCAGGGATTCTTACTGGAGTCAGAATCCTTGAGAGGACTTTTACATGTGGAATTCTGTCAAACATACATACCCCATCCCCCACAACCTCTACTGTGACCTTTAGCCAATAGGTGGTTGTCCAGCTCTCTGGTGTCTTAGTTATCTCAGGCTATTATAGGCCGGGTGACTTAATCAATAGACATTAATTTCTCACAGTTCTGAAGAATGAAAGTCCAAGATCTAGGTGCCAACAGACTGTTTCTTGGTAAGAACCCTGCCAACCTTGTAGATGACCACTTTCTCACTGTGACTTCATATGGCCTCTTTTTGTGTATATACACATGGAGAAAGTAAGATCTCTCTGTGTTCCTCTTCTCATAAAGATACTTATCCTGTCATAAAGGTTCCACCCTCATGACCTCATCTAAACCTAATTACCTTCCAAAGGCCCTACCTCCAAATACTGTCATGCTGGGGACCGGGGCTACACTGTATGAATTTGTAAGGGACACACACATTCAGCCCTTAAAAATCCGGTTTCTGACAGAACCTTGCAGTCATTAACTTTAGTTTGTGCTTTCGAGGTTAGAAAATGATTTCACGGAGTAGGATGATTTGGTTGCCTCTGTCAAAACCAAGAGTTAAGAATGAAAGCAGTGGATGGGGTGCCTGGGTGGTTCAGTCCCTTAAGCATCTGCCTTAGGCTCAGGTCATGATCCCGGGGTCTTGGGATCCAGCCCTGCATCCGGCTCCCTGCTCAGAGGTTGTCTGCACCTCCCTCTCCCACTGCCTCAGCTTATGTTCCCTCTCTCATTCTCTCTCTCTCTGTCAAATAACTAAATAAATAAAATCTTTAAAAAAAAAAAAAAGGAATGAAAGCAATGGAAAACTGGAAATAGTTGTTTTAAATTTTGAATTTCAAAGGGTTCAAGATATACAAGAATCAACACTTGCTTTTCTCCACTGAATCCATGGCCTCCTCCTATATCCTGTGTCTCTCTTTTCTCCCTACTTCCTCTGTTAATACATTCCCTTTCTTCTCCTCTGAAGAGGCCAACATTTAAGAATGTGATTTGTGTTTATGTTACGCTTAATGGTTTTGTCTTCTTTTTACATAACATAGGTTTAATATTTTACTTCAGGGTGTAGTTATTTCAGTATGTTGGCCATTTTGATGGGCTAGTGGCTAGAACAGGGGAAAAATTCCTGACCCCTGCCTCATGACCTTAAGAGTGAAGGAATCATGTATCAGGTACTAAGGGCCACAGGACGTTTGAACAGGTAATGATGAGTGTGAGAAGGCAGTAAGAGGTGAGTTGGAGGTTCAAAAAAACAAGATGAAGGACAAGATTTCTCTACCTCCTGCTTTTGCAAAGAATAAGCTTTTATTATGTTAAAAATCAGCCCTGGTCAATAACCTACTATGGGGAAACAGCAAACAAAGAGGCTACAGGTTGCTCTCTATTTTTATTCTACTTGAGATTTCCCTTGTGGGGTAAGATATAAAATGGAGCCTAGTCATCAGGTCCATTCTCTGAGCTTGGGACACAGTGTTTCTCTCCTATCTGCTGGCCTCCTTTTCCCGACCTAAACACATGCAGGTGAAATCAAGTTGAAATCAACACCAAGGACCCCACGAAGGGTTAAAAAGCTCCCGTCCTCTGGTGACACACAGGCAGAGTATATAGACAGAAGAACGGGGAAGGACATCCCAGGTTCTCTACGTACTGAGGAGTGCTTTGGATGATTGAGTTACTTGTATTTTCAAGCCTTGGCTGGCCAAGCCTTCTTCTCCCTGACATGGGATGAAGCTGTTGCCTCTAAGCTCTGTTGCCTCTAAACTCCACTCAACGGCTCAGGACCCCATTCTGTGGAGAAGGTGCAACAAAGAAGAAGCCAACTGCCTGGGTCATTCACCTCCTCAGACTAACAAGGCTTTGTCTGCTGGCCTGAGGCCATTTCTGGAGAAGAGCATGTGACAGAGTCACAACCTCCGGTCTCTCTGTCAGCTATCTGCAGTTCCTCCTTTTTTTCCTTTTCCTGACCTCATAAATAATGACCGTTAAAAGTCTCACTGTCTATAGATCCTGAGCCAAGATTAGCTTTGGTTAGGAGGAACCTCTTCATTCTCCTCAACAGTGGTCAAAATGTTTTCTTTCAGAAGTAGGAAATTTACTTTCTCTGAAAGAGATTTTTTCATATGTTAGTCATCATTCCTGTTTTTGTTCTCTGTAGTTGTAGTTCACAGCAAAATCGATGTTACCCAAGAAATAGACAAGGAACTTCTTGATAAAGGGAGGAAGTAACCAAGTAGTTGAAAGCAAAAAGTAGCTTAGTTCTGCAGTTTCTCCTCTCATATGTATGACCTCCCCCTCTCAGAAAAAGATTAAAAAAAAGAGTAGAACAAAAATCAACACATTGTATAACTCCATTTCCCAACTGCCCTAAGAACTTGGGTGTTCCCTGTTCTATCCCTGCCACATATGGAATTCTTTCCTTTTTTTTTTCTTTCTCACATACAGAATTCTTAAGAGGAAATTAAAGCAGAGAACTCTACTGTGTCAAGCAGGTAACTATATGTCTGTACTGTCACTTCCCAAAGACAGCAAGGACTGGCTCTCTTTTGTCTAAATGGCAGGTACCAACATTCTAATTTTCCCTTCTATAAATTAATGTCTAAAGGTGGCATTTCAAAACAACAGAGGAAAAGATGGATTGTTCAACACATAATATGGAGGTGTCTGTTTAGCCACATAGAAAAAAATAATAAAAGTAGAACAAAATCCATATGAAGAAGAGATTTCAATGTAAAAATGAAAACATAAAGGTACTAGAGAAAATTGGGTTACATTTTTATAGGTTTTTAAAGCAAGGAAATATTACATAAAACCAAGAAGCTATAAAAGACTCAACTCTATAAACCTGGTAGATTTTACTATATGAAAATTTAAAAAACAAAACAAAAAAAGACCTGCATGGGAAAAACCACCAGAAACAAAGCCAAAAGACAAATGACAAAATCGGAAAAAACGTGTCTGAGGATAATTTTCTTTAGATAACAAGAACTGCTAAAATTTAATTTTAAAAGTTACTCCAAACACAATAGAATAAATTGAAAAAGATCCAAGGGGATAGTTTACTGGAAAAAAAAATACAGAAATGGCCCCTGAACATACAAAAAGATGCACAACCTTACCAACGATGAAAGGAAATTTATATCACACTGATAAACCATTTTTTCCCTATCAGATTGACAAAGAATCAAAAGTTTGATAACATGCTTTGTGGACAGGGCTGTAAGTAAACAGGTGTATTGCTAATGTAAACTATTGCCTTACCAACAGAAGGCAATTTGACAAAGTCCTTCAGCTTCCAAATATACATAAACCTTGACCAGCAATTCTGCTTGTAGGACTTGGTCCTACAGATATATCCACATATATGCAAAAAGAAGTATGTTCAAAGTCATTCACCATAGCTGCTTATATTTGAACAGATTACCATGCAGCTGTAAGAGAAAATAAGGGGGTTCTGTATATACTGGTATGGAACCATCCCTAAGACGTTTTGTTAGATGAAGAAAAGCAAGGCTAGAGCAGTGTTTGTGTGTTTAAAAAATATTCTAAGAATTTATTTATTTAAGAATTTTTAGAAAGCGTACCAAAAGATCCATTACCCTGGGTTTTCTCCAAGGAAGATATTAGATGATGGAGAACAGAAACAGGAAGGACACTTTTTATTCGATTTTTTTAGGTACCTTCTGAATGTAAATGTGTTACCTTCTCAAAAATAAAATATGATAATGAATAAAGAGGTGATAACCATGAGCTTGAATAAACCTCAAAAAGGATGAGTAGGATGGTGAATATATGTTCTGTGAATTTCACCTCAATTTTAAAAAAGTGAGCAGGATTCCCAACAGGAAGATAAAAACCAAGACCGCTCCTCCTCAAATGTCTCTGTCTTGGGGCCCTTCCTGGGCTGATAAAGGTTTAAAAACTGATTTCTAGAGGAAAAGACTGATTTATAGCATTTGTCAATTTCTTTGACATAAATATTCTCATCACCTAATACAGCATTGGGACAGGACACAGACAGTTTGCTCCCATGAGCCAATATAATCCTGCCCTAGCTCACCACCAGTATCTACACAGTTACTGAAATCAGAACCTTGGGAAACATCCTTGGTTCCTAGATCTGTGCTGTCCCCTCTCCTTACCACCCACTGCATCCTTACTAACCAGTCCACTCTTCCCCTACTGAGTAGAAGTCTCACAGTTTGGGAATGGGTCCTTTCCCTAGGGACTGGTTACTAATTGGTCTAACCCAAGGTTCAAGTTACTGCAACCCATTGGTGTGTAAAGATATTTATCCCTTGAGACAGCCAGATGGACCCTGGGAGGTCTGGAGGCCCAAGGTGCTTGCTTTCAGCCATTCTAGTCTGTCAGCCCTATGGGCATCATTACTTGTGAGAAAGTCTATGAGCACATGGTATCCACTAGTCACAAGATTAGCCCAAGTATGGACCCATGACCCAGTTCAGGCCAAGGAGACTTGAGAGGAGGTTTGCTGGAGGCATTTAAAAAGTTTTCCATTCTTCAAAGAGTAATAGGGAGATATGATTCTCTCTTCCTCCTGCTGACGAGGCCTGGAACCGGTGCAGCCATCCTGGGAAGCAGCCTGAAAATGGAGGCATCAAAGGATGGAGGGACACACAGATGGCCAGAGCCAAAGCACTCCACCCTGTTCTCAGTTTTCCTATGTTGTAAACCAATGTATTGTTCAAGACACTTTGATTTAGATTCTTTGTTTCTTTTCATTGGATGCATAGTTTAGCAGCATACTTTAGTAACATACTTTAACCCTCTTTTTTTTTTTTTAATGCTTCTCCATATTTCTACAGCTTGTCTATCATTTATATCTGGTATTTATTTTTTTTTTTTAAGATTTTATTTATTTATTTGACAGAGAGAGATCACAAATAGGCAGAGAGCAGGGGAAGCAGGTTCCCTTGAGCAGAGAGCCCAACTCAGGGCTCGATCCCAGGACCCGGGATCATGACCCAAGCCAAAGGCAGAGGCTTTAACCCACTGAGCCACCCAGGTGCCCCTTTATGTGATATTTCTATTGATATTTTACCTTCTTGTGCTAGTTCACTTTATGCTCTAGTTAGGCTAGAGTTCTCCATCATCCAATCAAACACAAATCTAGGGGCGCCTGGGTAGCTCAGTGAGTTAAAGCCTCTGCCTTCTGCTCGGGTCATGATCCTAGGGTCCTGGGATGGAGCCCTTCATCGGGCTCTCTGTTCAGCGGGGAACCTGCTTCCTCCCCTCTCTCTGCCTGCCCCTCTGCCTACTTGTGATCTCTCTCTCTCTGTCAAATAAATTAAAAAAATCTTAAAAAAAAAAAAAACCACATGAATCTAGGTGTTCCTGTGGTTAAAATCTACATAAATTGATTTTAAGTAAAGGGGATTATTTTTTGATAACCTGGGTGGGACCCATCCAATCAGTTGAAGGACCCTAAAAATAAAACTGAAGTTTCTCTGAAGGAAAATAAATTCCGACTGTGGCATCAGCCCCTGACCAAATTTTTCCAGCCATCTCTTCCTGCAGACTTGCCTAGCCAGCTCTGGAACTGTATAAGCCAACTTCTTGTAATAAATCTCTCTCTCCTAAATAGATAAATATAAACACACACACACACACACACACACACACACACACACTACTGATTCCAGTAGAAACCTGAATGATAGCAGTTCTTTTTTTCTTTATGTACTTATATCAATTTGAGATACTTTGCATTTATTTATATGTTTGTCAATATTCTTAGTTACACTGTAGTCTTTATGTGCATATGTGAGTAATTCCTAAAGTACAATAGCTGGTCCAAAGTTATGCGCTTTTGAAAGATGCAAAATGTTGTTAAATTATCTTCTTTAGAGGTTGTACCTATTCATACTGTTTAAAAAAAAAAAAGATTTTAAGGAGAAGAATCAATGAAACAAGATGGGATTGGGAGGGAGACAAACCATAAGTGACTCTTTTTTTTTTTTTAAATATTTTATTTTTATTTATTTGACAGAGAGAGATCACAAGTAGGCAGAGAGGCAGGCAGAGAGAGGAAGGAAAGCAGGCTCCCTGCTGAGCAAAGAGCCCGATGTGGGGCTCGATCCCAGGACCCTGAGATCATGACCTGAGCTGAAGGCAGAGGCTTTAACCCACTGAGCCACTCAGGCGCCCCACCATAAGTGACTCTTAATCTCACAAAACAAACTGAGGGTTGCTGGGGGGAGAAGGGTGGCGAGAAGGGGGGTGGGGTTATGGACATTGGGGAGGGTATGTGCTTTGGTGAATGCTGTGAAGTGTGTAAACCTGGCGATTCACAGACCTGTACCCCTGGGGATAAAAATATATGTTTATAAAAAATTAAAAATTTAAAAAAAAAGATTTTATTTATTTATTTGACAGAGATCACAAGTAGGCAGAGAGGCAGAGAGAGAGAGAAGAAGGAAAGCAGCTCCCCACTGAGTGGAGAGCCTGATCCAGAGCTTGGATCCCGGGACCCTGGGATCATGACTTGGGACAAACACAATGGCTTAACCCACTGAGCCACCCAGGTGCCCCATACCTATTCATATTCTTACTCTACTATAGGTTTTATGTCTTTGTATTAGTATATGTTCTCAACATATAGTAAGTGATCAGTAAATATGAGCAGAATTCTAGGAGAAGAAACATGAATTAAGGTAGAAAGACACGAAGGTAGTCGTGGGATTGAGCCCTGCATCCAGCTCCATGCTTAGCACTGAGTCTGCTTGAGACTCTCTCTCCCTCTGCTCCTCTACCAACACCCCCAAATAGATAGATAGATGATAGATAGATAGATAGATAGATAAGCAATTTTTTAAAAAATACACAGGTATTTTAAAATTAAAATTCTGTTTTTCTCTCTGTTAAAAAAAAACAAGGTTTTCTTGGATTTTTGGTCTGTTCTTGATAAGAAATTGTAAACAAAATTTTCTTCCTTATCTGCCCAGAAAACCAAAGCTTCTATGTTTTGTCTTTATCCAGTCTTTGATTACTTAAAGGAATTGAAACTTCTCAATGCTAAAGGAGCTAAATTTTGCTAACAACTATATAACTTGCATAATCCCTATTGCCATCTTGGTTAAATGTAAATATTAAATTTACAATAATCTGTAATCCTAGTTAGGCATGTCCTTTGAAACTTCCCCAAGATTTGAATTGTAAATGAAGTCTTTTTGACAATTAGACTTGTTTATTTGGTAAAGAAGAAGAAAAAAAAAGACATGAAGGTGTGCTAGACTGGAAGGTTCTTTGTTTAACTAAATCTTTTTTTTTTTTTTTTTTTTTTTAGGTCCCCTTTCCTCTACAGGTGACGTGAGAATTTGGAATGATTCACCCACTTAGTACTTCCTTTGCAGCAGCTGTAGTGAGCAGAACTCTGAATTTGAGGTGAGATCTGTGTTTGAACACTCTCTGTAACATTCCACTTTATAACCTTGGGCAGATAGATGACTTCGCCTCTGCGATCCTCAGTTTCCAAATCTGTAAAAGGAAGGTGATGACCTTCCAGACTGGTGTGAGGGCCACAAGAGATACATATATAAAGAACCTGGTCCATTGGGGTTTTAACAGGTCTGGAACATGGAGGTTATAATAAGGTCCTTTACCCAAATTTGCGAACAAAAAGCGACAATGGTCTCAGAGCTAACCTATAAACTGAGCACTGAAAGCATCTGAGCAGAGATGTGAGGTGACCTTGGAAGGATAAGACACCAACAATGCTGACTTGAGTAAAATACCTAATGGAATTTATATCATCCAGAAGGGGATTGGCCAGAGATAAAACCTAGAAAAAGCAGGAGTCAGAGACAAAAGTGGAGCTGCACCACTGAAACCTTGTGTCATTAGTCCCTAAATTCCAGGTAAAAGGTAATTCCACCCCTTAGCAACATACCCATCTGGCTGCCCAAGCTTAATGCTACTCAGTCTCCCATGGCTTCTTATGTTCTGTTTCCATGCTGAGAAAAACCTTTCTGATAGTTTGGGTTCCTCTATGGCCTGTATAGGAAACAGTCTCTGGTTTCACCTGGTCAGCCAGCTCTCCCAAAACCAACATCCCACTCAAACACCTGTGATTTTTTTCATTCTAGGGGTCAGGAAGGACAGTCTGACCCAGATGGCAGAATTTGTCATATTTGTGTTCAATTCACAGCTCTAATGAAGATGAGAAAAAGAAAAATAGAGCACGAGAAGAAATAGTCCGAGAGTTGGAAAATTATGAAAGCTTCCCACATCTCTGAGGGGATGGCACCTTTGTGAACTTTGCTTTTGTAGTTAAGCCGATCTCATACCATCTCTGTCAGGAACACTGGGCAAGCATTTGTCCTGCTTGTTCCTGAAAAGACTTAAGGCAGGCAGGCATTAATGGCTATTCCCCCTGACTAATGATAAAACCAAAGTGGTAATAAGAAGAGATTTGTCCAGGATCACCAAGATCACTTTTATATAGAAGTCTAGAAACCAAACCTTGACATTCTCAGTCCACATACAAAACTCTTGCCAAAGAACCAAATTAAGATGAGAAAGGAAGGGTATCTGGTCTAAACAGAATGCCAAGTTGGAAACACTTGATAATGACTGTAGAGTTCTTTTAGATTTTAGAGCTCTTGAGTTGTTTTAGATTTTTTATTTGT
Organism: Mustela erminea; assembly: GCF_009829155.1. NCBI lineage: Eukaryota > Metazoa > Chordata > Mammalia > Carnivora > Mustelidae > Mustela > Mustela erminea. The sequence goes on from NC_045628.1 coordinate 59,051,683, forward strand.
GATATAGAGTGTATCAAACTATAATAGAGGAAAACTTTTGATTCCAGCCATAATAGAGTAGCTTGTACTGAACCAACTATCCGGCTGAAAACAACTATTAACAGCTGGACAGAATATATAACGCAAGGACGTGAAGGCATTGAAGAGCAACCAATGCAGACCATCCCTAAGAGAAGGTAAGCATGCCAAAGTGAGCTCCGTATTCTCCCTGGCCCAATCCACAGGGCAGGGAATAGAGTACGTGGCACCTATTCTATTATTATGTTGGGCTGAGGAGAGAGAATGGAGTTCAAAACTGCCAAAGTGGCTGGAACTTGGGTGGTAAAATCTCACAGAGGAGGGAATTGCAGACAAGTGAACCTGGAAGGCTAGAAGCAATCTCCCACTGAGATGGTTGCTAACTCCCAAGCTACACCAGCACAGCTGTGACTGTAGGAAAGCTAACAGAAAGCAGTATCTGGGAGGCTGGGTACAGTGCTGTGCAAAGATTTTGCAGGAGAATGGTACTGAAGAGACTGAGGGTGGAGGTCAAGGTTTGCCAGCATGGCAACTGAGACTCCAGAAAGAACATAGCCTGGTAATGAAGGTAAACCCAAAAGGACCAACCCTAACAAAGCCTAAAACCAACCTTCAACAGGACTGAGGTGATTCACCTGTACCATCTGCCTTCCTTTTAGAAAAAAAAAGGTGAAATAATCCAGAACCTTGAAAAGCTAATAATCAGTAAGCTAAAATAGGAAGGAAAAACATAGAAAAATAAAAAATACTGATTCTTCTCCCCAAAAAAGGATTAAAAAGGAGAAATAAAGGAATAAAGAACAGAAATAGAAACATAACAAGATAGTAAATATAAACATTTCAATAATTATATTAAATGTTAATAGAGTATTACTCCAATTAAAAGACCAAAATGGCTTTTGGATTAAAAAAAAACAAAACTCATGTGCTGTTTACTAGAGACTCAACTTAATTATAAAAACACAAAGTTTTAAAGAAAAAAGAATGAAAAAAATATGCCATGCAAACACTAACCAAAAGAAAACTGGTATAGCTATATATTAATACCAGACAACAAAAACTTTGAGGGAAGAAGTATTTCTAGAGATTGAAAAGGCACATTTCATAATGATAAGATATCGGTTTACATAAGACAAAAAACAGTCCTAAAATTGTATGCGTCTAATAATTTACAATGCATAAATAATCTGTGGAAAATGCAGCATGGTTTCAATATATATTAAGCAAAGTTGAAAGAACTAAAAGAAGACATAGATTAACAATCATTACAGGAGGGGCACCTGGGTGGCTCAGTGGGTTAAAGCCTCTGCCTTCGGCTCAGGTCATGATCTCAGGGTCCTGGGATCGAGCCCCACATTGGGATCGAGCCCCACATTGGGATCTCTGCTCAGCGGGGAGCCTGCTTCCCCCTCTCTCTCTGCCCTCCTTCTCTGCCTTCTTGTAATCTCTGTCTGTCAAATAAAATAAATAAAATCTTAAAAAAATAAAAAGATATTAAAAAAAATAATCCTTACAGGAGATTTTAGCACCTCTTTGAATAGCTACTAGGACATGCAGACAAAAAATCAGCAAGAATATAGAAAACTTGAACAACAAAAATAACCAAATTGACATAATTGACATACACAGAACTTTATACTTAACAACTGCCACATACATGCTGTTTGTGAGAGCATATGTACACTTATCAACATGCGCCATCTGCTAGGACATAAAGCAAGTCTCAAACAATTCCTAAGGAGTGAAATGATATAAAATGTGTTCTTTGACCACAGTGGAATCAAACTGGAAATTAGGAGTAGGAAGGTAACTAGAAAACCCACACATGTTTGAAAATTAAGCAACACATTTTTTAAAAACTTTACTTATTTGACACAGAGAGAGAGAGATCACAAGTAAGCAGAGCGGCAGGCAGAGAGAGAGAGGAGGGAAAGCAGACTCCCCGCCGAGCAAAGAGCCTGACTTGGGGCTCAATCCCAGGACCCTGAGATCATGACCCAAGCCAAAGGCAGAGGCTTAAACCACTGAGCCACCCAGGTGCCCCTAAGCAACACATTTTTAAATAGCTTATAGGTCCAACAAAAAAATGCAGTGAAATTATAAACTGTTTAAAACTGAATAATAATGGGGCGCCTGGGTGGCTCAGTGGGTTAAGCCGCTGCCTTCGGCTCAGGTCATGATCTCAGGGTCCTGGGATCGAGTCCCGCATCGGGCTCTCTGCTCAGCAGGGAGCCTGCTTCCTTCTCTCTCTCTCTCTGCCTGCCTCTCAGTGTACTTGTGATTTCTCTCTGTCAAATAAATAAATAAAATCTTAAAAAAAAAAAAAAACAACTGAATAATAATGAAAATGTGACGTATCAAGACATTTGGGGTACAGATAAAGCAGGGCTCAAAGGGAAATTCATAGCTTTAAGTGTATATACTTGAGAAGAACAAAAATTGAGTCTACTTGATTTTAGCTTCCATCTTAAGAAGCTATAAAAAGACCAGCAACTTAAGTAAATAGAAGGAAGGTGATAATAAAAATAAGAGAAGAAATCTTTGAAATGGAAAACAAATATGCAATAAAGAAAGTCTACAAATTCTAGAAGGGACTTGAGGTGTCTACCTTTGCTTCTGAGTAAAGGTTTGTTTTGGTTCTTTTTCTCAATCTGCTTACTTTTCATTTCTTTCTATTGTCTTATTGCACTGTTTCGGTATGTTGTTAATTAGGAGTGTGAGGGGGACATCTCAACTTTTCCTGACCTTAAAAAAAGTATAGTTTCCCACAATTAAGAAGGATGTTTGATGTAGGTTTTGTAGATGCTTTCTTTTTTTTGTTTGATGTTTGAAGGATGTTTGATGTAGGTTTTGTAAATGCTTTCTTTTTTTTTTTTTTTTTTTTTGTCGTGTTGAGAAAGTTCCTCTCGATTCCTAGTTTGTGAAGACTTTTCATAATGAATAGGTGTTAGATTTTGCCAAATGCTTTTTCTGCATCAATCAGTATAATCATGTGATTTTTTTACTTTAGTCTATTGGTGAAGTGGATGATACTGGCTGTAATCCATTTGTTTTCAAATGTTGAACCAGCCTTGAACTTCTGGAATAAATCCAGCTTCATTGTGGTATATAATTCTTTTTATACATTGTTAGATTTGACTTGCTAATATTTTTTTGAGGATTTTTGCACCTATGTTCATGAGTGCTATTGGTCTGTAATTTTCTTTCTTGTAGTATTTTTATCTGGTTTTGGTATTAGGGGAATGCTAGCCTCATAGACAAGTTAGGACTAAAGTTTTTTTTTTTTTTTAAGTTTTTTTGAGGGTGCTTGTCTCAGCAGCACACATACTAAAATTGGAAAAATGTGGAGACGCATAGCATGACCTCTGCACAAGGATGACTTCCAAAAGTTGTACGTTTCCTTGAGAGATGGTTGGTGGTGATAATAGCATAGTATGATGAATCTATTTAAGACCACTGACTTGTATACTTCAAAATGGTTAAGATGGTACATTTTATGCTATGTATATTTTGCTGCGATAGAAATTTCTCTTGAGCTTGGGTTGTACTAAATGGTGGTCTGTATGAGACCTAGGCCCTAACTGAAGGATCCAGAATGATCCGGCAGAAGTGGAGGAGAAAGCCAGGTAAAGACTCTGGGTTGTAGGGACTTGCTATGGTGGTTGGCTCCCCTGTTAAGCAAAAATCTAATTGGGAGGGTTATATACACAGTTCTGAATATTAAATTAACAATGGAAGATAGTATATCAGCCAAAAAAAACAACCCAGGGACTAAATGATGTAGGATTTGAAAAGGGATGTTGCTAAGTCTTTTTCTTCTCCTACACTAATGATATTCCTTCTTTAGCTCCTGCTCCACCTATGTGGCTAAGGCAGGTTGTGGGGTGGGGTTGGGTATGGGACACATGACCAGAGCTACTGGAAAACATTCAGCATTTTACACTCAGGGAAATGGAATGACGGATTGAATTTCAAAAGCACATTTTCTCTCCAAGGTTGACAAAGCATACCTTTATAGTGTGGAGACAGAGACAGCTAATCAAGTTAACATGTAGGCAAAGTTCTGTCATAGGTAGAAATAGGAGCAAGAAATGGTCTAGACTTAGAAAGAAGAGACACCCCAAGCCCCTAAGAGGTTAAAGCTTTATTACTTGAATTTTACCAGTTTGGCATTTGTGTCAAATATTAGTGCCACTGCTGAATTTTACTCTCACTAAATAGGATTTTTTTTTTTAAGATAAAAGAGTGTTTTGTGGGTTTTTTTTTTTTTTTAAAGATTTTATTTATTCAGGGGTGCCTGGATGGCTCAGTGGATTAGGCCTCTGCCTCCGGCTCAGGTCATGATCTCAGCGTCCTGGGATCGAGCTCTGTATTGGGCTCTCTGCTTGGCAGGGAGCCTGCTTCCCCCTCTCTCCACCTGCCTCTCTGCCTACTTGTGATTTCTCTCTCTCTGTCAAATAAAAAAAAAAAAAAAGATTTTACTTATTTATTTGACACAGAGAGAGAGACAAGCAGAAGGAACTGCAGAGAAAGAGGGGAAAGCAGGCTCCCCACTGAGAAGGAAGCCTGTTGTGGGGCTCAATTCCAGGACCCTGGGATCATGACCTGAGCAGAAGGCAGACATTTAACTGATTGAGCCATCCAGGCACACTGAGAGTGTTTTAAAGGCTTTCCTTCCTTTATATCTCAAAACACCATTAAAAACAGATTTGTTATGTTTTTATAAAATATTCTTATTTTAGGGGTGCCTGGGTGACTCAGTGGGTTAAGCCTCTGCCTTCAGCTCAGGTCATGATCTCAGGGTCCTGGGATCGAGCCCTACATCAGGCTCCTTGCTCAGCAGGGAGCCTGCTTCCCTTCTCTCTCTCTGCCTGCCTCTCTGCCTCCTTGTGATCTCTCTCTCTGTCAAAAAATAAATAAAATCTTTAAAAAAAATTCTTATTTTATAGACTATTGTCTATTTTAAGACATCACCAATAATAGCCCATTGTTAAAACACTGTTTTTAATAAACAAACTATTTTTAAGCCAATTCAAATTTTGGAAGTAGTAAATATGAAAAATATCCATTTTATTTTATTTATTTATTTTTTTAGCTTGATGCCATATATATATATAAAATTTATTTCTTTTCAGCGTAACAGAATTCATTGTTTATGTACCACACCCAGTGCTCCATGCAATACGTGCCCTCCATAATACCCACCACCTGGAAAAATGTTCATTTTAGAGTCAAAGAATTCTGTAGCCCAGTACCTCCCTCCTGACCCGTACAAGCCAAGTGCCTGCTGGAAACATCTACCAATGTGTCAACACCCCTGAAATTCAGTCCATCACTCTGTCAATCCCTGAACCCAAATCTGCTTCTGTTTCAGCAATCCATTTCTATTTGCATGATCAAACCTTACTCAAGTCAGAGACCTGGACTCACCCTTTTCCCCTCATCCTCCCATTCAGTTAATCTCCGGGTTCGGCTCACTCTACTTCCTAGACCTGTTTTGTGGCCACATCTGCTTCCCTGGATCCTGGCTGCCCCCACCCTTGCTCATCCAGGCAGCCTCCCTCTCCTGCGGGACTGCAGCAACCTCCCACCTGACCTCTGCCTTCTCTTCTCGGCAGCTCAGCAGAATGCCTCAGATTTTTCAGTGGCTGCCCAAGGCGCATAGAATAAAGCACCAAATCCTTATGATCCTTAGATAAAATACCAAATCCCAGGCCCTCTGTTCTCCAGCATCACCTCACTCAACTTGTTTCTCTGCACTAGAAACTCAGGCCGTGCAAAGACTTCTCTTAGCTCCTTAGGGAGTCATGGAAGGCTCGCTCTGCCCTGCTGTGGTCTCCCTCCTCCCTTTTGTGTAGACCACGTATGCATGGCCTCCAGGCTTCAAATAAAATGTCCTCTCCTCACAGAACCCTTCTCTGAGCCCCGGATGAGCCTCGGTCCCCTGCTCTTTGCTCCCACCCCACAGTGTTCCTTCATCTTCATAACCCATAGCACACTGTTTTCCACCAGACAGCTGTGTTCCAGTGCTGAGTTTCATGCCTGGCACACAGCGAGCACTCCTTAAAGTCCAAAAAGTGTTTTAAAGAATCATGTGTGTAAAGAATAAATGTGATTAAAGAATAAACATTCACAGATACGCTGTCTTTGAGATGGAGTCTAGAAAGTCAGCTGGGTTCGTGTCCCAGCTTCCCCAATTATTACCAAGTAGACAAGTTACCTAATCTTTTGGGTTCTTAGTTCTCCATTTATAAGTGGGTACAACAATGGCTTCTAAGACAGGGCCATCATGAGGACTGAACAAATCTGTTTATGTGTGTGTGTGTGTGTGTGTGTGTGTGTGTGTAGAGCACCTAGGACAAAATCCAGCACATTGTAAGCACTCAAACAAATATTTGTTATCACCATTACCTCATTTATCAGTCTCAACAACCTTAGGAGTAATGAGAGTTGGTAAACTGGGGGCCATATACAGTAAAAGTCTCCAGAATTTGAAGATATAGTGGGGAGGAGTTCACCATCTCTGGATGGAACTACCCAAAGTCAAAATGCAAAAGCCCCCCATCAGCCCTCCGCTGAAGCAGCCCTTCCTTCAGTGATGGAAGGACAGCAGAGAAGTTGCTTCAGACAAAGCTTGGGATCCATCCAAATCAGCTGAGGTTGCAGATGTGTCTCCAGGCCCAGACACTAAGATTAAAGGAGGTAATGCACATTAAAAGCACTTAGAAAATCATAAAGTATGATATGAACGTTCGGGTTGTGATTACTGTTATTAGTGGTAGAGTAATTCTATTACCCAATCGATGGTATTGTGATCTGACTGAAACAACCCAATGGCTCGTAATCACAAGAATGTTATTAGTAGGGCAGAGAAGCTGAAGAGCTGGGGAGGAAGAAATGAGTAATGTTTATCCAGCACAATCTAATCAAGAAGGATGCTCATATGAGATGAGAGTGGGGAAGTTCATGAGACAAAGTTTCTCCTGACACCATGCAAATATTTTGGTTCTGTCAATGTTTATCACGCAAGTACTTTTCCCTGGATCAGCTTTGCAGGCACCAGGAAAAGGAACATCCTGGAGAAGAATTGTTGTAAAGTGAACAAATAAGTACTCATTCATCAAAGACTTACTGGGCCCCTACTCTCTGGCTGGTACCATAAAGCGGTAAGCAGTTCCTGCCCCCATGTTATAGTCCAGAGGGGAGACAGACAAACAAGTAATCACACAAATAAAACTACAACAGCATCTTGTGCTCAGTGCTACATTAGACTAAGGGAGTAAGAGAGGCTTTTCTGATACTTTATGTGGAACCAGGAGTCAACCAGCCAATGGAATGAAGAGAAAGCTGTCAGGCAGAAGGCAGCAAAGAGTTTGGTGTGTTCGAGGATCAGAAGAGCCCATACAGATTGGAAGGGGTTTAAGGGAGAGAAGGACCCCAGGGAATGACCTCGAAAGGTAAGTAGACCAGATCACAAAGGACCGCAGAGGCCTCTTGGAGATGGAGTTATTCTGAGTACAAAATATAAAGAAAAGATGGGAGATGATGACATCTGCAGTCCAAAAAGATCCTTCTGGTTGCTATGGGAAGAATGGATCAGAGAAAGGATTAAAGTAGAAACGGAGAGACCAGGTCAGAGAATTTTGCAATAATCCAGTCAAGGGGTAATGGGGTAATGGTAATGTGGACAAGAATGGTGGCAGTGAACAGAAGGGGACAGAGTTGTGATATGTTTAGGAATGGGATTACTAGACCTCGGTGATAGACTGGATATGTGGGAAGGGCAGTTCCCAGATACCAGCCTAAGAGGTGCCATCTGTTCACTAAAATGAAGAAGGATAAACAAGGGATAGATTTGCTGTGACTCTGGGTGGGAATGTAGATATTACAGAGTGAACTAGAGTACAGTTTGAACATGCCACATTTGAGAAGCATGTGAGATGTCCCAGGGGAAATGTCAAGTGGCCGTTTATACTCACGGCAATGAAGCTTAGTAGAGAGATCCAGGCTGCCATGGACATTTGTGGTCACTGGTGTGTAAGGACAAATCGTGCTTAGGATGAGAGAAATGATCTAGAAAGAAAATGTAGAAATGAAGTAAAAAGAACCACAAGTCCCTTGTGAGCTATCATCTCAGGAGTCAGATTCTTACAACCCATTGGCTCTGGGTGGGTTAATAAGATTGGTTATCTAAACCAGAACAACTCAGTAATCAGTTCTTCATCCGTGGTGACTCCAGTAAGATAGCTAGCCTCAACCAGCAGCAGACGGCTCTGTGCATGATCACTGTATTCTAAAACACAGCAGATTTTATTATTCCCATTTTTACAGAGGGGAACATGAGACTACGAAAGTTTACGTGATTTGCGTAGAAATGCAGAATCAGTGAGGGACGGGACTGGGACTAAATTCAGGGCATGCAATTGCAGCCAAGAATTCCACCCACCCTTCAAGGATAGAGGCCCATGGTCATCACAAGCTTGTGAAGAAATAGAGAAGTTCGTGATCCTGGTGGGAAGACCATAGAACAAAGAAAGCAAAATTAGGCAAAATTAAATAGAAGCCTGTGGGCAGAAGAGATCGTCATGAACTCAGGAAGGTAATAAAGGGTCTACAGGTCTGTGGACTGTGAAGATTGGCAAGGAAGTAGGGTAGGTAAAGGGAGGAGGGGAAGAGTCTCAGATTTAAGGAGGCAGTGAACCAAGATGCAGAATGCACTGGGGTGTAGAGAAGAGCTGATGGCAAATGGGTCTCATTCCTCAGGCCACCTCCAGATGGGTGGGGGCACAGTGCAGGAGAATTAACAAGATCTGTCAAGGGCAGCAGGCAAGGAAGCAGGGCACAGTGACCTTTCCCAGACTCAAAAGTCTGTGCAGGTGACTAAGAAAAAACATATTTGCATAAGCTAAAATCAGGTCAGAAAGCCTTAGAAAGCCAGGCTGGAAATACTGAATTTAGGGTAGTAGTCTACAAGGAGCCTTTATAGATTATTGAAGAGGGAGGAAATATGAAATCTTCAGGAAAATGAGTATGTTGGTGGTGGTGGTGCTGGGCTACAAAAGGTTAAGAAAGCAAGGACTGAAATCTAGAGGAAAAGTAAGAGGCTTATAGCAGGATGTGAATCAGTGGCTTTTCAAACTTTCCTTAGCAGAACATCCTTTCTAAAAATGAACTCCTATTTGAAATCCCAGTGTATGAAGCAGAACAAATAGTGGCCTCCTTATTAGGACTATTTATTCTAAACATATAATATAGACTTTAAAAAAAAAAGATTTTATTTATTTATTTGACAGAGATCACAAGTAGGCAAAGAGGCAGGCAGAGAGAGACAGGGGGAAGCAGGCTCCCTGCCAAGCAGAGAGCCCAAAGAGCAGAGAGCCCAATGTGGGGCTTGATCCCAGAACCCTGAGATCATGACCTGAGCTGAAGGCAGAGGCTTTAACCCACTGAGCCACCCAGGCGCCCCTAACAGACTTTTCATAAAGGCAGCCAAGGGATAAGGAGCCTGATTAAATAGAGAAGTTTCAACTCCAAGATGACGCAGTGAAATTACACCTTGTATTAGCTTTAGCATCCAAATATCCAATTCTTTTATGAATTTTACCGAGGTTTTATAAGAGAAAGAAAATCTTCATACACATTGATACAGTCCTTGTATATAGTAATTTCTGTTTTTTGGATTTTTTTTTTTGTCTGCAGTGACAGGTTACTCTCCCAGTGGGCTGATCCAGAATCAGAGGCAATGCACTTTTTTCCCTTAACAAAAGTAGGAAGAGCAAGAAGCCTCCAAAGCAAAACAAACAAACAAACAAACAAAAAACCCCAAAAAACCACATAGCTGTCTAGAAGGTAAGATGATCACAATCGGCCCTGATGTAGGCTCTCTGCATGAGAGAGCCTTCTCTCCACATGACCAGTGTGGTGAGAAGAGAGCAAGTACAGGGAAGAGGCTCTTGAGCCTGGCTGGGCACCTCATCAGGCATGGTGTGCCTGTGCTATGGTAGTGGATTCACTTGTGATGTTATACCAGCAGTGCAAAGTCCAGAAGTCAAGCAAGAGCAGTGGACAGTTTCAGCTTTCCCAATATCAATGACATGAGTTAGGTTTTGCATTTGTGTTTGCATCTGTTGGCATCCCCATTCTTTATTTCACTTGCATTGCCCCAAGAAGAGAAGCTAAGTGTGGGGGAGAAGGAGGGATACCAGGTATGAGATATTTTTCTAGCTCTGCAAAGTCTCTGTAACTTGAGTAGTAAGAGGCTTGAGTTAACATAGGTCATTTACAAATCAAGGAAACAGATTCCATTTCATAATACAAACATATTCCATATTACATGCCTGATGGTTGAAGGAAATTTGCATGTAACAGCAAAGTTTAAAAGTGCAAGTAATCCCCTTCCTTAGATTAAAGAAGGTTTTTATGGATCATTTATGTTCCAGACATTTCAGGGCCATAAGAAGCAAATAGACTGTGGTCAATAAGGAGTCATGTCAACAAATTTTTTAATAAGATTTATTTATGTGTCTATTTGTCTCAGAGAGAGAGAGAGAGACTGCACAAGCAGAGGGAGTGGCAGGCAGAGGGAGAAGCAGCCTTCCTGCTGAACAAGGAGCCTGATGCGGGACTCTGTCCCAGGACTCTGGGATCATGACCTGAGCCAAAGGCAGATGATTAACCAACTGAGTCACCAAGAACCCCTACATGTAAATATATTTAGGGTCTGTCTTTTGATATTATCATACACTTGTTTGTTTTTTATGACTTGGGCAGAAAAGAAATATTTAGGAGTAGAAAAAGCTATTTATACTTACTGGGATATCAAAATGATATTCCATTTTTTTAAGTTACAGGATTACAAATCTAGTTTTCCTTGAGTTTAAACTAGTAATCTTGTTTTGCAAATTAAGAATAATGCTCTCACTTTTCTTTGATTAATATTTGATTAGTATTGGTAAAGAAACTAAATTAAACAATCAATATCGTTTACAAAGTTGGATAATTACATCCCCTTAAACATTTTAAATGGCATTTATAAATTTAACAGAGTCAATTTTTATTTTAAACATTTTAAGTGCCTGCAGAGCACATTTATAACCTAATGAGAAAAACCTTCCCCAAGTACTTAAATAACTCTCATAAATCTAATGCATTATATGTATACATGTGGGTAATTAAATTCTCTTAAACATTCCAATTACTTGGAAAAAAGATGAGTGTTCATACTGACAGGAATCAGGTCTTGGAAAGGAGGTGTGATAGAGGCAAGCCAATGAAAGTCCTTGCAGAGATGCCATAGGACCTTGGGACTAACAGATCTGGAACACACGTTCTCTGAAATCCAGGCCACAGGAGTTCCCAACCCAACCTACTCCATCTCATCTGCTTTGAATATTTTGAAAATGTTTCCTGATGCCTGGTGTTACCCGAGTGTCCCCAAACTTCCCATGTCTTCACCCTACCCCTATCTTACACCCACCACATGTTTGCAAATAGTTGGCTGGAGTACAAAAAAAGCTGCTTCAGGAGATGTGGAGGGGAGCCTGGGGGGCTCAGTCAGTTAAGGCAGTGATGACCTGCCTTCTACTCAGGTCATGATCCCAGGGTCCTGGGATCAAGCCCCGTGTTGGGCTCCTTGCTCAGTGAGGAGCCTGCTTCTCCCTCTTCCTCTGCACATGCTCTTTCTCTCTCACTCACTCTCTCTCTCAAATAAAAAAGAAAGAGCGAAAGTGAGAGCGAGAGAGATGTGGATTTGGTAGCAGTCATCTCATGTCTCCCTCACAAGCAACTCCCCTCGGACAATTGGTTACGGAGGTTGGGAAGGGCCTCCGTAGTGAGGGGACAAAAAGGAAGGGATGCCTGAAAACGAAATTATGGAATTCTATGTCTAACTAGGTCTTAGACAAGATAATGAAATCATAAAACTTAACATTTGTACTTAGCACATATGAGAACCCAAGGGCTGGGTTTCTACTTTCTTCTCCCCTCAAATATATGTTTACTTAATTATTATCAAATACCTTAGAATAGGAATCTGGTGCCGAAAATCTACATTTGAATTCTTTTTTTTTTTTTTTAAGATTCTATTTATTTATTTGGGAGAGAGAGAAAGCATAAGCTAGGGGGAAGCCAGAGGGAGAGGGAGGCTCCCCACTGAGCAGGAAACATGATGCAGGGCTGGATCCCAGGACCTTGGGATCATGACCTGAGCAAAAGGTAGACGCTCAACTGACTGAGCCACCCAGTTTGAATTCTGACAAGAATGTGGTGAGGATTTAACTAATAGCCTAATATATACAGGTTCATCGTAGGGTTCAGGTAAAGACATTTTCAAAGGGGTTTCTCTCTCTGAATAACAAAAAATTCAATGAATCTTTTTTTTTTTTCTTATTTTAAAATGGGAGCTGCTGTATACCCAATACTGTGTGATGCAGTGGGGAGGTTGTGGGAGAAATCAAGGTGATGCTCCTTTCCTCCAGACTGTACAATGTAGGAGATAAAACATACCCACATATAACAATAACAACAACATAAGACCATATACAGCCAAATGCTAGATAGGATGTGGCTTTCCGTGGATGGTGTGAAAAATGAAGAGGGCAAGTTTCTGGAAATGGTTGCAGAAGGCAGTTTGGACTTCACAGAGATGCAAAGGCATCAGCTGACTCTTAAAGAATGGGTAGAACTCATACCCCAACCCAGACACAGGTTCCTCTGGGTACCTGGAAGGAAAGGCCCATTAGGGAACTATTGAAAATTATGGGTAAGCTGACCACATTTTCCATAAAAATATCAGAACACATGGTCTGACACATGGTCTAACAACAGGAAAGAATATTTTAAATTGGGGTTGTTCCAGGAAATCTAAAACATATGGTTACTCAATTTATGGGCCAAGAAAATCCTAACTACAATAAAGGACTGAACTGACCAGCCCAGATAGATAAGACAAAGCCACTGCCATCTGAGAACCTCTAAGCTATCTCCTCACCATCTCAGAGTTTATGTTGTTCATGAAGGTTTCTGTTCACCTTTTCAGAGTTAAGATCAGTGCCTCAACAATAAAAGACAAGATGGGGTGCCTGGGTGGCTCAGTCAGTTAAGTGTCGGCCTTCGGCTCAGGTCATGCTCCTGGAGTCCTGGATCAAGCCCTACATTGGGCTCCCCACTCAGCAGGACGCCTGCTTCTTCCTCTTCTCCCTGTTCATGCTCTCTCCCGCTATCTCCGTTTCTCTCTCTCTCTCAAATAAATACATAAAATATTTAAAAAGATAAGAATTTATATTCAGATTTATTAAATTATGCTTTAATATTCTCTAAACTTATTAAATAATTTTTGTGCTAGGCAGGGTATATGAATAATGAATATAAAAATGTTTCTCCTACCTGGGACAATAAAATAAAACCCAATGAAAAGTTTCCTTCCCTACAAGAAAAAGAGGACATCCATATGCCTTGAAGTTCCCAGGCTTTTTATCAGAGCCTTAATTCATACTGAAAATTATATTTTAAACTACCAAGATTGTTGTCTGTTTTTCTCATCTGATGTCTCACTGTTTTTCTCATCAATAGTCTGCTGTCTGAAATAAAATAAATGCCAGAAGCTTCCTTATCCAGTTTTACAATTAAAATTCTTAGCAATTATTGGAAAAGAAACAATTTTAAGGACTTGAACTCAAGTCTTGGCAGGTTAAAACATCTTCCATTTCACCTTTCAGCCCATCCCAAAGCTCAGAGATCACTTGCCAACTCATTCTCAATATTATCAAGGAAATGCACATTTTTCTCCTTTTATGGTTAGTGAATGCATTGGCCAATATGATGTGGTAATCATTGCTGAAAGAGAACAACAAAGCCACACATTTGAACATTTCCCTTGTTTCTAAAACAAAATCTTAAATGCATCTTAAAATACATTTATTTCTGATAAAAGCAAAAAGACATGTTTTTAATGAGATTTCCTTCCATTATTAGGTTAAGGTCAAGAAAACCTGGGTACGTTTAAAGACTGAGCCTGACTTTCATTAACAGAGTTGTTAAAAGGGGGACACATCTAAAGATACAAAACAGAAAGGGAATGTTTTGTAACCATTAAAATAAAAAAATTGTTTTTAGCTCTAAGAAGGAATGCAATCTGACACATGCTACAACCCAGATGAGGCCTGCAGACAGGCCAAGTGAAATAAGCCAGACACAAAGAGACAAATACTGTATGATCTCACTTATATAATGAGAAACCCAATGTAGTCAGATTCATAGAGATAAGAAGTAGAATGGTGGTTGGCAGGGGGCTGGAGTATGAATGGAATAAGGAGTTATTGCTTAATGGATATAGAGTTTCCATTTTGGAAGATGAGAAGAGGTCTGGAGATGGATGGCGGTGAGGACTGCGTGATGGTGTGGACAGATTTAAAGTCACTGATATGCACATTTAAAAATGGTTGAGTTGGGGGCGCCTGGGTGGCTCAGTGGGTTAAAGCCTCTGCCTTCAGCTCAGGTCATGATCCCAGGGTCCTGGGATCAAGCCCCACATTGGGCTCTCTGCTCAGCAGGAAACCTGCTTCCCTCTCTCTCTCTCTCTGCCTGCCTCTCTGCCTACTTGTGATCTCTGTCAAATAAATAAATAAATAAAATCTTTAAAAAAAAAAATGGTTGAGTTGGTGGGGTGCCTAGGAGGTTCAGTCAGTTAAGCGGCCAACTCTTGGTTTTAGCTCAAGTAATGATCTCAGGGTCATGTATGTCTGCATTATGAGACTGAGCCCACATAAGTCTCCATGCTCAGCAGGGAGTCTGCTTGAAAATTCTCTCCCTCAGCCCCTCCCGCCACTGCTCACTTGTTCTCTATCTCTCTCTCAAATAAATAAAATCTTTTTAAAAATGGTTAACATGATAAATTTTATGTTATCTATATTTTACAAAAATATTTATATTTTAAGTCGAAAATTTAATTATGAATAAAGTTCCAGATATTCATATCACCAGTTACCTACTTCTTTCCCAATCACTAAACTTTGGTCCAATACTGGCAGGTAAATAATCCATAGCCTTTGGAGAACTGAGTCAAATCCCAAGTATTTAATAAGAAACAGGTTGGTCAGGGGAGCACCTGGCTGACTCAATCAGTAGAGCATACTTTTGATCTCAGAGTCATGAGTTCAAGCCCTATGTTAGGGTAGAGTTTACTTAAAAATACATACATATATACATACATACATACATACAAAATAAAACAAACAAAAAATGCATACAAAGAAAACACACAAAATAAAAGCAGGTTGGTGACAATGGTGTAACAGTTATTTTCCTTATCTCTTTGTATAAGTAAATGTCAATATATTTTACTATCATTTTAATATAATAATTATAGCTAAACTTCTTAATTATTTATGGTATGCTGAGGACTGGCCTAAATATTAAAATCCTGACAATGCATGTACTTTATATATGAATAAACTAGTCTTAAAGAGATCATTTGCCCTCTGTCATCAGCTAGTAAACTGTGGATCTGGGATACCAATCACAGTCTTCTGGCTTCCATACTTTCAAGTATTAGCCTAAAGCTAAGTTTTTGGAAAACAGATGAACCTAGTGTAAGTATTACCATTTTCACGGGTTAGTCTCCTTGTCCAATCTTTCATTTCTTCAAACATTTACTGAGCACTTACTATGTTCCAGGTAAAATGAAAGTGCTGAAGAGTAACAAAACTAATAGAACATGGTCTTATGGTCCAATAAAGAGAAAGGGAAGTAAAAGGTACACAAAGAAAGCGTGTTAAAGAATACTGTGAGGACCACAAAGAGGAAGGGTTCAGTTTTGCCTGGTGTGGACCATTTTGCCTTTTCACCCCCTTTGCATATTCTAAGAAACATTTCAACTTTTTTTTTTTTTTTTTTTTAAGTAGACTCCATGCCCATTGTGGAGTTTGAACTCACGACCCTAAGATCAAGAGTCATATGCTGTACCGACTGAGCCAGACAGGTACCCCAAAACATTTCTACTCTTTAATTTCACTGGAATGATAGGTAAATATATTGGGCAACAAAGAAAAGTGAAACAAGTAGCAGGAGATACTTGAAAATACAAGATACTAGAGAACAGAAAACACTCCGGATGGTGTCTTTTCACCATAAGGAAACCAGCTAGAATGGTCAGGTTGCAACATAGAGAGGAGTAACTGGAATTGAGGGAGACGGTAGTAAGAAGACAATGTAAGCAAAAGCACTATACTCATACAAAAACAGTAGGATAAACTACAAAAGAATTCAAGGACACATAGGGCTCTTGGGTGGCTAAGTGGGTTAAGCCTCTGCCTTCGCTCGGGTCACTATTTCAGGGTCCTGGGATTGAGCCCTGCATCAGACTCTCTGCTCCATGGGGAGCCTGCATCCTCCTCTCTCTCTCTCTGCCTCTCTGCCTACTTGTGATCTCTGTCTGTCAAATAAATAAACAAAATTTAAAAAAAAAAAAAAAAGAATTCAAGGACACATGCTTCATTGTCAAGGATCCTACAATCTAGCAGAAAGGCAAAAGGCACAAATGCATTTTACAAGCAATAATTCAAAGGGGTGAATAAACATAATGAGAAAGATATGTAGGTTTTAATCAGGGACCAGGCAAAAAAATAAAAAACAGTAAGATCCCAGAGGTTTGGGGTCCAACTTAGAAATCAAGGAGGGACAATGTCATTGAAGAGGAACGAAGGCATTTCAAACCAGGAAGAGCAACAACATAGCACGGAAATGGGAAGAGACTGTGTCCCATAAGCCTTGCACATGAACTTCAATGGAAGCAAGCAGGGAGAATGACTGTACCATAGGAGATGATTCACAGATGACCTAAAGGAATTCAAAGGAACAATGTGCCTACAAGTTCAAGGAAGAACATCAGAAAGTTGTACAAATTTTAGTTTTGCTGGTTAGAGAAAAGGGAATCACTGTAGTTGTGTGGATGCGGCCAAAGGCTGCACTTCAAATCGTTAAGAGGTCAAGTAATTACCTTATTAGAATGAAATTAACAGAAGAGCTCAGATTTGTCATGGAGACCTCAACATACGGGAAAGGGCTAAGAGAGCAGGATCCCATCAAACAGAAAGTCTGCTCTGCAAAGTCTAGTAATCCCAGCTCTCATAATATATATTGTATGTGTCACTATGCACCGGACATTATCCCAAGTGCTCACGGAGGGTTCACTCATTTCATCTGCATGATCCAGCCGATGGTAGTAAGGGCGCTGCTACCCTCAGAGCGCAGGCCTTCACCACGAGGCCATACCCATTTTGTAGAGCTTTTCAAATAATCATGTCAGATTCTGTCTGTTCTGGAACAGAGAGGCAATGAGCTGAATGAATGCAATGTAACCAACATTTTCCAACTGTGGTCTCTCCAGCCTCAAGGATCTGTTTTAGTTTTCTGAATTTAAAATGAACTTAATGAATTTACTTATAGCCTGCCACGTGCCGGGAAGGATTTGTGAGCAAAACAAATACAGTCTTGGGAAGTAGATGGGGAATTGGGTAGACTCTACATATGGCACCATATAAAATTGTTCCGAATTTTGAAAAGTGAAAAAAATGAGTCACAGAGAAGTAATTAGACTGGACAGAGTTTATTCCCCAGACCTCTGCTTGTTTACAGGTCTGGAGACTTAGAACCAGCCAAGCCCCCTTTTTGGGAATCATGACATATGCTCATCTGGGAACTCAGCAGGTATCAATTCACAACCCAATCTGTTCCCTGAAAGATAATGAATGACTTTGTAATATCAGGCATCAAAGAATAAATATTCATTCTCTGACACTCTGAAGAGAAGATAAATTTAAAATGTCAGTTGTGTTTCATCCTAACTGGATGAAAATTTGTTTTATTCCTGTCAACCTGTTAAATAAAAAAGCCACAAAACATAGAAAAGCACTGAAGAGGAACCACTGAAGGCAGCAAGCGTTGTAGTGTAGTGAACACAACGCCACTCCCTAGAGATGACCGGTAGGGCTTAGAGCACAAGGTCTAGTCTTTGATCTCGGCCTATCCAGTCCCTCTCCTTGATGCCAGTGTTGTTTAATTGCTATGTTATGGGCTGAGTTTTTGTCACCTCCAAATTCACAAGCTGAAGTTCTAACCACCAGTCTCTGTGACGTCTCAGAAAATGACTGTATTTGGAGACAGGGTCTTTGAGGAGATAATCAAACTGAAAAGAGGCCAAGAGGGTGAGCATTAATCCAATATGACTTGTGTCCTTATAAAAAGAGGAAATTTGGACACAGACACAGTTCTAATGATAAGAAGGCCCAGGGAGAAATTGGCCATCTACAAGCCAAGGAGAAAGACCCAGGAATAAGCCAACGGTGTCAACATCTTCATCTCAGACTTCTGGCCTTCAGAATTGTGAGAAAATCAATTTCCATTTTTCTAAGCCACTCAGTCTGTGCTACGGTGTTATGGTAGGCCTAGCAAACTAATGCGCTGTATTTTCCCTGGGACCATAAGCTGGATGAGAGCCAGCCTGGGTCTGCTCTCCCCTCACATTCCCAGGGCTTGATATGCAGTAGGTTCTTAATACACCGTATTGAATGACTAGCTAACTGCAGCTGGATGTCTTGAGCCATTTTACTGGAGTGCAGAGATATAACCATAACCAAAAATTATCAAAAGGAACTTCCTTCTTTTATCGAAAAAAAAACTTTAATTCGTATTTTTGGGACGATGCCCATTCATTCTGGAAACTAGAGAACAGCATAAAGAAGGCGTGGGGCAGGATCACTACAGCCCTGCCAATTCGAGATGACCACTTTACCTTTTGGCACTTGCTGGTCTTTTTTTTCTAGACATACACATATTTTAACATAGTAGAATAATATTGTAACACCTACCATATGTCACATTTTCCCTATGTTGTTAAAACTTAATAAGTATTTTAAATGCTTATGAAACATATCATCCCATGTATATTTTCATAGCTGAAACCTTCATGATTAGACATTCAGGTGTTCCTAATTTTTCCTATCATTATTAGTACCACAATGAATATCTTTGTGTGAAGAACCTTTACTCCTCTTTTCTGAATTCTTTCAAGGATGACATTCTAGCACTATATTACTGATTCACAAAGGCATGGCCACTCAAATGAATTGTTAGGGCCTTTGATACACATGCTTCTATTGCTTTTGTGGAAAAGATGAGCCTATTTATTCTCTTACCAGCAGTCCATGAGATTTCCCTGCATGCTTTACCCTTAAGTATGATTTTTACAAATCTTGTTAATTTGATAATCTAAAACGGCATCTGGGAATCATTTTCATTTTCATCCTTGGAATATTAATGAAGCTTTCCATTTTCCTTCATGCATTAACCACTTATAAGTGTGTCTTTTGAATGGCCTACATGTGCCTTTTGAAAAGGGGCTTTTTCAGGGGTCGTTTCTAGCTAGGCCTCTACTACAGTATTGCCTGCCTTTCAACAGAGACCTCTTCTTTTAAGTTAATGATGCAGCATGTCCCAAAGCTGTCCCAGAATCTTGTCATGAGCAGTGACACTATAATGAAGTCCACTGTTCTGAATAGACAGGGAAACTAGTTCTAATTATTCACCTCTTACTAACCAAATTTTGATACATCAAGTGCATGTGGATATATTTAATTCAGCTCTCTAGGTATGAAATCAGTTTTCTTGGTGGATTGAAAGTTTTCACTTCAAAAAAAGAGGAACTTTTAGGAGCAAGATGGCAGAAGAGTATGAGACCTAGATTTTGTCTGGTCCCAGGAATTCAGCTAGATAGTATCAAACCATTCTGAACACCTACGAACTCAACAGGAGATCAAAGAGAAGAAGAGCAACAATTCTAGAAACAGAAAATTGACCACTTTCTGAAAGGTAGGACAAGTGGAGAAGTGAATCTGAGGCAATATATGGGAACAGAGACTTCGGAGGGAGGGACCAGCTCCCAGCAAGTGTTAGAGCAGTGAAGCACAAAATCCAAACTTTTAGAAGTCTGCTCCACCGAGGGACGTCGATCCAGAGGCTAAGCCGGGGCAGGTGGGGGTGTGCAGCAGAAATCTGCTGGGTTTGGAGACTCCAAAAAGAGCTGTGCACCAGAGATAGAAACTCTCAGTCACCGGCCAGGTGAGCTCAGAGTGCGGCTGGAGACCAGGGAGACAGGAGGGATTGAGAATGTTTCTCTGAGGGCACACTGAGGAGTGGGACCCTGAGCCCTTGGCTCCTCCGGGCTGGAGATTAAGAGGTCGCCATTTTCATTCCTGCCCTCCAAAGCTGTATATAAAGCATCCAGGGAACAAAAACTCTTGAGAGCAAAACCGAGCCAATTTCTTAGCCTGGCACCTGGGAAGAGCGGTGCAGTTCTGCCTCTGGCAAAGACATTTGAACACAGGGTTTCTTTCTTTCTTTCTTTCTTTCTGAAGACTTTATTTATTTGACAGACAAAGATCACAAGTAGGCAGAGAGGCAGGCAGAGAGAGAGGAGGAAGCAGGCTCCCCGCTGAGCAGAGAGCTAAACGTGGGACTCGATACCAGGACTCTGGGATCATGACCTGAGCTGAAGGCAGAGGCTTTAACCCACTGAGCCACCCAGGTGCCCCAACAGGCAAAGACATTTGAGAATCACTGCAACAGGGCTCTCCCCCAGAAGATCAGCAAGAACATCCAGCCAAGACCAAGTTCACTAATCAATGAGAACTTCAGAACACCACTGTTAGGGGAATATAACACATAGAATTCATGGTATTTTCCCCATGATTCTTTAGGCTTTAAAAGTTAAATATTTTTAATTTTATCTATTTCTTATTCTATTCTTTTTAAAATTTTCCTCTTTCCTATTTCAACCTATTTAACTATTTTATCTTATCAATACCTTTGTAAAAATCTTTAAAAATTTTCATTGTTATAGTCATATTCTATCCCCACATTGTATTTAATCTTATTTTTGTATACATAATAAGTTTTTCTTCCTTTAAAATTTTGGAATATAGTTTCTTCTAACAGATCAAAATATAACCTAAATCTGGCATATGGTTTTGTTCCAGTCTCCAACCTGATCACATTCTCTCCTTTTGTTTTTCTTTTTTCAACCAACTTCTTATCTTATCAATTCCTTTTTAAAATTTTTTAATTTTTCATCTTTATAGTCATATTCCATCCCTACATCATGTCTGCCCGTGTGTGTGTGTGTGTGTGTGTGTGTGTGTGTGTGTGTGTGTATATATATATATATATCTTTCTTTAAAATTTTGGGAGACATTCTCTTCTAACAGAACAAATTACACCCCAAATCAAGTGGGTGGCTCTGTTATACTCACCAGTATGTATGTATGTGTGTGTGTATACACACACACACACACACACACACAGAGTATGCATATGTATATTTTTTTCCCTTTATTTTTTTTTCCCCTTTCTTCTCCCTCCAGTTTCAGGTCTCTTCTAATTTGTCTACAGTATATTTTTCTGGGGTTGTTGCTACCCTTTTAGTATTTTGTTCTTTCATTCATCTATTCTTCTCTGGATAAAGTGACAAGGCAGAAAAACTCACCTCAAAAAAGTACCGACAGCTAGGGACCTAATCAATACAGACATTAGTAAGATGCATTAGTAAGATAAATTCAGAGCACTAGAGTTCAGAATGATGATTATCAAGGTGCTAGCTGGGCTTGAAAAAAGCATGGAAGATACTAGAGAATCTGTTTCTGGAAAACTAAAATCCCTCTCTGGAGAAATGAAAGAACTAAAATCTAAACAAGTTGAAATCAAAAAAGCTATTAATAAGGTGCAATAAAAAATGGAGGCTCTTACTGCTAGGATAAATGAGGTAGAAGAGAGAATTAGTGATATAGAAGACCAAATGATGGAGAATAAAGAAGCTGAGAAAAGGAGAGATAAACAACTACTGGACCATGAGGGGAGAATTTGAGAGATAAGTGATACCATAAGATGAAACAATATTAGAATAACTGGGATCTCAGAAGAAGAAGAAAGAGAGGGGGGGCGGAAGGTATATTGGAGCAAATTATACTGGAGAACTTCCCTAATTTGGAGAAGGGAACAAGCACCAAATGTAGGAGGCTCAGAAAATCCCCCTCAAATTCAATAAAAATAGGTCCACACACTGCCATCTAATAGTAAGACTCATATGTCTTAGTGACAAAGAGAAAATCCTGAAAGCAGCTTGGGACAAGAGGTCTGTAACATACAACAGTAGAAATATTAGATAGGCAGAAGACCTATCCACAAAGACCTAGAAGGCCAGAAAGGGCAGGCATGATATATTCAGAGCACTAAATGAGGAAAGTACACAGCCAAGAATACTATATCCAGCTAGGCTGTCATTGAAAATAGAAGGAGAGGTAAAAATCTTCCAGGACAAACAAAAACTAAAAGAATTTTCAAACACCAACCAGCCCTATAGGAAATATTGAAAGGGGTCCTCTAAGTCCTAGCCTCAGCAATCAGACAACAAAAAGAAATAAAAGGCATTCAGATTGACAGAGAAGATGTCAAACTCTCACTCTTTGAAGATGGTATGATACTTTACGTGAAAAACCCAAAAGACTCCACTTCAAAACGCTAGAAGTCATACAGAAATTCAGTGAAGTGTCAGGATATAAAATAAATGCACAGAAATATGTTGCATTTCTATACACCAAAAACAAGACAGAAGAAAGAGAAGTGAAAGAGTCAATCCCATTTATAATTGCACCCCAAACCACAAGATAGCTAAGAACAAATCTAACTAAAGAAGCAACAAATGTGTCCTCAGAAAACTATTAACTACTCATGAAAGAAATTGAGGAAGACACAAAGAAATGGAAAAAACTTCCAGGCTCATGGATTGGAAGAACAAATATTGTGAACATGTTTATGATACCTAGAACCATCTATGCATTTAATACAATCCCTATCAAAATACCATCAACTTTTTCAAAGAAATGGAACAAATAAATTATATGGAACCAGAAGAGACCCTGAATAGCCAGAAGAATGTTGAAAAAGTTGGCATTACAATTCCATACTTCAAGCTCTATTTACAAAGCTATAATCATCAAGACAGTATGGTACTGGCACAAAAACAGACACATAGGTCAATGGAACAGAATAGAGAGCCTAGAAATGGACCTTCAACTCTAGGGTCAACTAATCTTTGAAAAAGCAGGAAAGAATATCCAATGGAAAAAAGTCTCTTCAATAAGTGGTATTGGGAAAATTGGATAGCCACATGCAGAAGAATGAAACTGGACAATTTCCTTACACCACACACAAAAATAGACTCAAAATAAAATGAAAGACCTCAGGGTGAGACAAGAATTCCTCAAAATTCTCAAGGAAAACACATGCAGCAACCTCTGTGACCTTGGCTGCAGCAACTTCTTACTAGACACATCTCCAAAGGCAAGAGAAACAAAGGCAAAAATGAAATATTGGGACTTCATCGAGATAAAAAGTTTTTGCCCAGCAAAAGAAACAGTCAACAAAACCAAAAGACAATGGACAGAATGAGAGAAGATACTTGCAAATGACATATCAGATAAAGGGCTAGTATCCAAAATCTATAAAGAGCTTATGAAACTCAACACCAAAGAACAAATAATCCAATCGAGAAATGGTCAGAAGACATGAACAGACATTTCTCCAAGGAAGACATCCAAATGGCCAACAGACACATGAAAATGTGCTCAACATCACTTGGCATCAGGAAAATACAAATCAAAACCACAGTGAGATAACCACCTCACACCAGTCAGAATGGCTAAAATTAACCAGTCAGGAAAGGACAGGTGTTGACGAGGATGCAGAAAAAGCGGAACCCTCCTACACTGTTGGGAACTGCAAGCTGGTATAGCCACTCTGGAAAACTGTATGAAGATTCCTCAAAAAGTTGAAAATAGAGCTACTGGATGACCCAGCAATTACACTACAGGGTATTTACCCTAAAGATAAAAATATAGTGATCCTAAGGGGCACGTGCAACTGAATGTTTATAGTAGTATTGTCTACAATAGCCAAATTATGGGAAGAACCTAGATGTCCATTAACAGAAGAATGGATAAAGAAGAGGTGGTATATATACAATGGAATACTATGCAGCCACCAAAAACCATGGAATCTTGCATTTTGCAACAACATGGATGGAACTAAAGGGTATTATGCTAAGCAAAATAAGTCAACCAGAGAAAGACAATTATCATATGCTCTCTCTGATATAAGGAATTTGAGAGGCAGGGAGGGGGAGGTGTGTCATGGGGTAAAAGGAGGGAAAAATGAAACAAGATGGGACAGTGGAAGGAGACAAACCATAAGAGACTCTTAATCTCAGGAAACAAACTGAGGGTTGCTGGAGGGGAAGGGGGTGGGAGGGATAGTGTGGTTGGGTGAGTGATTTTGAGAGGGTATGTGCTATGGTGAGTACTGTGAGTTGTGTAAGACTGCTGATTCACAGAATTGTACACCTGAAACAAATAATACATTTTATGTTAATTAAAAAGATAAAAAATAAAATAAAATAAATGGAACTTTTATAAAGAAGGCAGATAGTTCTCTATTTTCAATATAATTTTGGCATAAATGCATCTATTTCAGCTGCATTTATTAAATTCAGGACACAAAGGACATTAAAAATACATGTATTTTCCAACTAATTTATTCTAAAATGAACATCCATAGTGAAACAAAATCTTGTTCCTTGAATAAACCTTAGAAGTCTTCTAATCAAATGCTTATATATTCAGAGGAGGAAAACTTCAACAAAAATGTTCGTTCAAGCCGTGGCTGGTGGCAGAGCTCTGTTTCAGAGAGAGAAGGGTTAGAATTTGCCTAGAAATGCTGATGGTGCACAGATCAGGAGGGCCAATCAAGGACAGTGAAGTAAAGACCAGGCAACTTCGAATTCCTTAGTTTGCTTCCCTTCCACATCCCCACTTAGCTCATCTGTATCCATCCTTGTGCTCTGTTTCAGAGTCACAGGGGCAAAGGTGTCCTGTGTCTTTCCAAGGATGGCCCCTGCGCCTCCCTTCCCCATCCTCGCCCCTCGCACCTGCACCTCCGGATGTCATCTGTCTCTTCCCTCTCTTGTGTTGTCATCCTTCCCTCTCCATCTGTTCTCAATCTAAAAATACATTCGACTTTCCTTTTCCTAAAGAAAGCTTCATTCTAGGCTTTCCTTGCTAACATGACCCCATTTGTCCCCTTCTCAAACTCCTTGAAATGCACACTTTGTTTTTCTTTTCCACCAATTTCCTACCCACACATATATATTAAGGTAGTTGCTGCTCTGACTCTCCCCCCTCCTCCAATTAGGTTTGCCTATCCTTGAACTTCGTATAAGTGGACTCCTACTACAGTGTGCACTTTTTTGGTGTCTGGCTCCTTTCATGCATTTATTCTTTTTTTAAATTATGGTAAAATATACACTACACAAAATTTACCATTCCAAATATTCTAAGTATATAGTTCTGTGGCATTAAGTACATTCCCATTGCTGTGCAGCCATCACTATCCCCCCATCTCCAGAACGTCCTCATCTTCCCAAACTGAAGCTATATACCTGTTCAAAGCTAACTCCGCATTCTCCCTTCCCCTCCTTTCCAGCCCCTGGTAGCCTGTCATCTACTTTCTGTCTCTATGAATTTGCCTATTCTGGGCGCCTTGCACAAGTGAATTCATTGTTTGCCCATCGGTGTCTGGCTTATTTACTTCATAATGTTTTCAAGGTTCACCCATGTCTAAGCATGTATCAGAACCTCTCCCTTCTAAGACTGAATGATGTCTCATTGCATCTGTGTCTCACACTTTGTGTATCTGCTCCTCCATGGATGAGCAGAATCTTTAAGTGGTTTCCACTTTTTGGTTACTGTGAATAAGTGCCATATGAACATTTGTGTACAAGTAACTACTTAAGTCCTTGCTTCAATTCTTCTGAGTATATACCTAGGAATATATCATATGACAGCTCTGTTTAACTTATAGTTGCTACACTATTTTCCACAGTGGCTACACCATTTTACATTCCCAGCACTGCTTTTCTCCATATCTTCACCAACACTTGCACTTGTTATCTGCCTTTTTCTTCCTTCCTTCTTTCCTTCCTTCCTTCCTTCCTTCCTTCCTTCCTTTTCCTTTCTTTCATAATAGCTATCCTAAGTTTCTTATTGTGGTTTCGATTTATGCATTTATTTTTAAAATGCTCTCTGTCCTTGGTTCCTATCCTCATATTGGTTCTTTGTTCATTTTTCATTCTCCTTGGCTGACTCCTCTCTTGGCCTCTTGAATATGACTTTCCCTGGTTCCTCCTCAGCCTCTCCCGCTTTCTTTGCACATGGTCCCTGGAGAGTTCATCCACTCCCGCACTTCTATGATGGGAGTATCCTACCGATGTTGGGAGCTCTTAAATCTGTATTTCTCCAGTCAGGACCAAACTCTGAGCACCGTATTGCCTTTAAATCACCGCCTTTGGAAAATAAAAGAAACTTGGCTAAAAATATGGACACAATTAATGGTCTTTGCTGCTGGTGAATGAGATTAGGAAGTGAGGAAGAAATGAAATACTCACATTTTTAAAATATCATGGTAAAAAATACATAAAATTCAGCATAACCATTTTTGTTTAAAAAAATAGACAATTTTTTATAGCACCATTAGTTTCAGAGCAAAATCAGCAGAATATACTCCCATATACTCCCTGCCCCAATAACCACAGCTCCCCCATTTTAAAATCCCCCACCAGAGTGGCACATTTGTTATAACCAACGAAACTACTTTGACACATCATTATGACCCAGAGTCCATAGTTTACATTAAGGTTCCCTCTTGGTGGTGCATATTCTATGTGTTTGGACAAATGTATGCACCATTACAGTATCATAGCCAGTGGTTTCACTGCCCCCCAAATCCTCTGTGCTCTGCCTATTCATCCCTCAATTCCTCCTAACCCCAGCAATCACTGATATTTTTACTGTCTCCATAGTTTTGCCTTGTCCAGAATGTCATATAGTTGGAATCACATAACACCTAACCTTTTTAAGATTGTTTTCTTTCACTTAATAATATGTATTTAAGTTCCTCCAGGTCTTTTCATGGCTTCATAGCTCGTTTCTTTTTATCACTGCATAATATTCCGTTGTCTGGATGTACCATAGTTTGATCCATTTGAGGAACATCCTGGTTGCTGCTGGATTAGGGAAGTCATGATTAAAGCTGCTATAATCATTTCTGTGGACATGAGTTTTTGACTCATGTGAGCAAAATCAAGGAGCACAATTGCTGGATCATATGTTAAAAATATGTTTTGTTTTGCAAGAAACCACCTGAGTGTCTCCCAAAGCAGCGTATCATTTTGTGTTCCTACCGGCAATGAATGAGAGTACCCAGCATTCCACCTCCTCACCAGCATATAGGGGTGTTTGTGAAAGAAAGAACTGATAAAAAAAATTTCTTCTCTGCAAAAGACACTACCAAGAGAATGAGAAGATAAGCCACAGACTGGGAGAAAATATTTGTAAAAGACACATCTGATAAAAGACTGTTATCCCAAGTACACAAAGAACTCTCAAAACTCAACAATAAGAAAAACAAACAACTTGTTTAAAAAAGAGGCCAGAGACACCTCCCCAAGGAAGATATGCAGACGGCAGAGAAGCATATGAAACGACGTTCAACATAATATGTTATGAGAAAATTGTAAATTAAAACAAGATACCACTACACACTTATTAGAATGGCCAAAATCCACTGAAACCATTTAAAAAAATGAAAATAATAAATACATAAAATTGGAAAAAATAAACCATTTTAAAGTGTATAGTTCAGTTGTGGTACGTACATTCGCACTGCTATGCAACCAATCTCCAGAACTCTTTTCACCCTGCAAAACTGAAACCAAACACCTATTAAGCAATAAAACTGCATCTCTCCCTTCCCCCAGTCCCTGGTAACCACCTTTCTACTTTCAGTTTCTATGTATTTGACTACTTTAGTAACCCCCCATAAGTAGAATCATACTGTATTTGTCTTTCTGTGACTGGTTTATTTCACTTAGCATAATGTTCTCAAAGCTCATCCATTTTGTCACATGTGACAGGATTTCCGGTGTTTTTTTAATTAGAAAAAAGGGTTGATGCTTTCAATTAGGAAATATATGCTGTGCTGGGCATTTGCCCCCCTCCTCCAACAGCCGTTCCTCACCCTTCTCTTGGCTCTGCTGGGAGTCCCAAAAGGCTGACCTCTGTGGATTGCCTCACCCTTGCCCTCTAATTTCTGGTTGGGTTTGGTTAATGGAGCCCGAGAGCATGAGGTATTTATTTGTTCCCCCACACAGCACTCCCTTCCTGCCTCGCCCTTCATTCAGGCTGCAGGGACTCCAGATTCTTCTTCCCCAGCACTAGCTCACTCCCAGCTCCCTTCACACTGTTCCCTTCCCTCCCAGCCCCTGCCCAACCCCCTGGCCTCTTCAGGCCTAAGGGTAGGAACAACATCCTGTTGTGGCCAGTCCCTGCATGCTTCACCATTCCTTTTTTGTTCCTTTAGCCTCACCTATACCTTGGTAGAGAAAATCTCTTTATTAAAGTCTCTTCATTAAATCCTTCTGAGTAAGCCATCTGTTCCTATGACTCCTGCTGTGATCCTGAATCAGACTCATCCAGCAATAAAAAGAAAAAAAAATTAATGGTGTAGAAAGCTAGGAAGTGAAAAATAAAAATCTGTATCTACTCTCATAGCCTTTACTCCTTTCTCGTCCATCTACACCTACTGCCATTTTGTTTGTTGTTTGAGGGGTTTTGGAGGAGTAGGGGGTCAGCGGTTGGGGTAGAGGTGGAGGTAGAGGTAGAGGTAGACCTTTAGTTCACCTCGGGTGAACGTTAGCTGGTCTCAGACAGTCCTGTTAACTCCTTCTCCTTTGCTGGTAACTGGTTCAAAAATCCAGGCCTAAGCCCTAACCACAAGATAGCCGGGACTGGGCTGAAAATGGGATCCTGAGTCATGATCCAGCTCAGGTCAATGAGATCCAAAGGGAAATTTGCAGGGGGGGGGGGGTCCTCTCAAGAGCACCATGCTTGAAAATGAGGCCCAGAACTGCTCGAACCTGTTTGAGGAGTCCGCAGAGGAGGCCGAGCCAGGAGAATCTAGGAAACAGAATTGGGCCAGCAGGTTAAGTAAGCTAACCCTAAACCCAACTGGCCTCCACACATGCAGTTATGGTAGCTGATAAATTTCATGGTGTTCTGTTTACTTGGAACTAAAGCATCCTAACCAAGACTTGTATATTCTGTAAAACATACACACCCAAATGGAATTGTATCATAGATATTGTACTGAAAATTGTCTTCTTTAAAAAAAAAGATTTTATTTATTTATTTATTTGACAGAGAGAGACACAGTGAGAGAGGGAGCATAAGCGGGGAGTGGGAGAGGAAGAAGCAGGCTCCCCATGGAGGGCAGGGAGCCCCATGCAGTGTGAGGCTCAATCCCAGGACCCTGGGATCATGACCTGAGCTGAAGGCAGACGCTTAACGACTGGGCCACCCCTGAAATTTGTTTTTTCCACTAAATCATATAATCCTGAACATCTTTCCAGGTAAGCGCATTTAGAACAGCCTCTGTATTTTAAATATTGGGTAGTATTTTTATCCAAAGGAAACATCTCAGTTTATTTACCATTTCCTTCTTTGAAGAACATTTAGGTTGCTTGCAGTTGTTCCCTATTACAAACTTTAGCAAAATGACACATGCTTTGGTGTTCCTGTATTAATATATACATAAGATAAATTCCTACTAGAATTGCTTGGTCGATAAATCTGAGAACGTAAAATGTTCATAAATACTGCTAGAGTTCCTTCCAAAAGGTTTCACCAATTTACGTTCCTACTCAGAATATGTGAGCATACTTATTTCTTCACATTCTTGCTAACACTGGGTATGATAAAGAGTTTAAACCTTTGGTGATCAGATGGAAATCACATATCAGCGGTGTATTCATACTTTTATTTACGAGAGAAGTCCAGGCATTTTTATGTTTTTTTCTCATATTCATGTCCCTTTGCTCACTTTTTAATTTAATTTTTTCTTGTTGATCTGAAGTAGCTCTTTGTACATACTTTTAAAATAGCTATTTATGGAGGCACCTGGATGGCTCAGTGGGTTGGGCCTCTGCCTTCGGCTCGGGTCATAGTCTTGGGGTCCTGGGAAGGAGTTCCTCATCGGGCTGTTTGCTCTGCGGGGAGCCTGTTCCCCCCCTCCACTGCCTGCCTTTCTGCCTACTTGTGATATCTGTCTATCAAATAAATAAATAAATAATCTTAAAAAAATAGCTATTTATGACAGATATTATAAATTCTGTGTCCCACTTTTGAGAATCATTTCAGTTTGCTTGTGGTACATTTTTATGAGAAAGTCTTATGCAGTATACTGTATTGATTGATGTTTATTCCATCATTTAAGATGATTGCTTTTGCCTAGAGTCCTTCCTTCACACCAAGATTGTTTAAATTCATCAATGTTTTCTTCCAGTAATTTTCTGGGTTTAAATTACATTTAAAAATCTGATCCAAGTGAAAAGTTTTTACTCTCCACAAATCTGCCCTCTAGTTATTTTGTTGCAATGAATATATACTAGTACTAAAATTTTTAAACAATGCAGTCACTAGCTAGTGTAGTATAGATGTATCTTTCTATGAAAATCTTAACAAAAACAAAATCAACAACAGATGTAATTTGAAAAAATCAATACGGTAAAAGGATGAAACCAGGCTTCCCATATTTTGCTTTGAGATGTGAAAGATCACCATATGTGGGCCTCCCTCTGCTGTGTCTAAGCTCCTCCTCAACGTGTACACACTGTTCAGCACAGGAGGACTGCCGGCTTGTTACTGATGGCCACCTCTCCTCGGGCTTGACATCAATCCACAAAAAAAAAGGAAGAAAAAAAAGAAAAAAATTAACAGAGCTATAGGAAGATAGAATAATCTGTTAAAAGCAGAATCAACATTTTCCAGTGAGCAGCAACAACTCTTCCTGTCATGTGTGGACTGCCACATAGTACAATTCATTTCTTGACTCCCCCTTGTAAAATAAAAACTTGTCCAAGCCCCCAGCCCCTCCAGTCCACAGCCCCAAAGTGTCTCTGCTTTGCACAAAGTTAAGAACACAGGCTCTGGGGGCAGATCATCGCATTTACACTGGACTCTCCCAGTGACCAGTTGTAAGACCTTGTCACATTGCTTGAGTATCTCTGGGCCTCAGTTGTCTCACCTGTAAAATGGGGATTATAAAATAATACCTTGAGATATCTTGCGGATGCGTCACCTGAGTTAATACATATAAAGCATTTAGCACAATGCCTGGAATGTAAGTGCTCAATATATATTAGCTCCTATCTTTATCAGAGAGCAATTAAGTTTATCGGAGCTACAAGTCCACTGCAGACGTCCAAAGGAACACCGGCAAGTTGGGAATTATAGGACATTCCAATTTTCCTGTTGTTTGACAAGTTTGCAAAGATCGTGCAACTCTCCCTTTCTATTTGGTTAAGCTATAATATGTGGGTAATTAGTTTCTTATAGCAATTAACTACTAATTGTAGAATGCAGTAAATATGCAATCTGGGGGCTACTCTTATTAAAGGGGTTCTTACTCACCTGACTTAAGACATGTTATTTCTTCTCCAAATGACTCAGAGCTCTACTCACTACTATTATGCAATGAAGTTAGAGAATTACTGAATCATGTCAAGCCTATTTATTGATGCAAAGATCCCACTGGGTAACAGCAAAAAAAGTCTTAGTCATAGAGTAAGACAAAGGCATCATGATGGAAAAGAAAGAAAAAACATCGTACTTGGTAAACTGCAGCTGAAGTGCATTTTGTGATGATTCCACCCAGCAACTACATGAAGTAAGCATTTTCTAAAGTTGTCCTATGACGTTTCCCTCTTACAGAAAAGTGAACTAAAACTTTTTGAGATTATATTACTAGCAGGGACCATGAAGGCTTATTTTAGGAAATGACCCTAGCATGTCTATATGTAGGTATACGTTTTTTCTTTTTTCAAAAAATTTATGAATGCAATTAAAATGCATTTTATTTATTTTGCTGTTTGGTTTATCCACTAGGGCTTTTATTGCAGTGATTACATTTTATTGTTGTCAAGATCAAAACTGATTCTTTAATTAAGAACTGCCTGCTGGTATGGTTGTAGTACCTTCTCCTCTCTCTGAGGTTATTGATTATAATTAATTTATAAATGTATTTGCTCTAGTAACTATATCCTTGGGCATTCATGCTTGTATTTGTTGGATTTGGTACCTGCCTTTCGTGGTGTTTTTCCTTAAAAGCCTGACGATTCCTGGTTTGCTGCTTGATTTTGTAACTGAGCATCTCCATCTGTAGGAGATGTTCTGTGCCAGTGAGCTTGTCTCTGTTCATTGCAGTTAGGCCAGGGTAGAGGTACTAAGAGGATCTCCCATTTCTCTCCCGTTCCTTCTGTATCTCACTTCTCTCTGAAACAATGTTTTTCCACCTTTTTTTCATCACTGTCCTCCAAAGGAATCTTTTTAGGCACTTCTCCCCCTAATCACCATTTGTGCCCAATGCAATTTCACAGATAAGGCCACAAGTTACTGCAATATCTAACTTTTTTTGCTTCCTTTTTCCCCACCCTAACTGAGAAAGATACCACCATGCCCTCCGCTGAAAATGCATGCCCTGAAGAAGGTCCCTGCCTTTCCCTACAGGTATGCCAGAGGAAAATGGTCTTCTGCTTAAAAAGGACTTACCCGAAGAACTTATTAGTTCCTTTATCCAATGCATCTGAATTTAAAACATTCCTATTTCTAAAGTCTCTGATGTACACGGGTTTTTGTTGCTGTTGTTGTTACTTTTTAATTGATAGACTTTATTTTTTTAGGGCAGTTTTAAGTTCACAGTAAACTGAGCAGGAAATACCGTGTCCGCCTACCTCCTCCCCACCCCACAAGCCCCTCTCCCTGCCCTCAACATCAGCAATGCACACGGGTTACAATCTGCCCTTGCTTCAGAACTGAGGTTTGCTCTGTTAATCTGATGATATAAGCTTTCAATATTTCTGGAAGTCCTGAGAGCGTATTTTGTTATTTTCAAGCAATAGAATGAATTCCTCTTCATCTTTATGATGATTGTAATTTTGAGGAACTGGGGCAGGGGGAGGGAGGCCATTCTTCATCTCCTCCAGCATAGGGGTGGATGGGGGGAAGAAGGTCCATAGACTGTTATTCTAAGTCATACCAACAGTCTTCCAGTCTTAGCTCAATAATTCTTCTAAATTCTAAAAGGCAAGCAAGTTACTTTTAACTAAATATTCAGCATTTTTAAAAAAAGTAGTCTCTATGCCCAAAGTGGCTCAACCCAGAGATCGAAAGTCTCATGCCCTATTGACCAAGCCAGCCAGACACCCTTAAATACTCAACACTTTAAATAAATAATACATATTAACCTATGTATGATAAAGTATAATGGCTCTACTTTAATGAGTTTTTTCTTTAATATATTGTATTTGTGATTGTGGAATTTGTGACATATTTAATTTACATAGTATATTAAAATTGCTTACCAATACTGTATGTTTAAGAAATTTTATAGAAAAAAAGACCACAAAGGCATTAAGTTCTATTTCTATTGCTCCATATTCAGTTTTAATCTGTCAGTATACATGAACGCATACTGCATAGTTCCAATATTTTGTACACACCATTTTTGTACTGTTTTGTTAACCAATGTGTATGTATATTCACTTACATTCAAAATTGTCATTTTTATTTCCCATATAATTGTTAAACAGAATGGAATCATTATGTTTACTGACATCTTGTAAGTATTAAGAATAGACTTTATTGTGTCTGAGAATATGAATACCATAAGGCAGATTTCTAAAAAACTCAAACAACTGGGGCGCCTGGGTGGTTCAGTGGGTTTAAGCCTCTGCCTTCTGCTCAGGTCATGATCCCAGGGTCCTGGGATCAAGCCCCGCATCGGGCTCTCTGCTCAGTGGGGAGCCTGCTTCCCCCCTCTCTCTCTGCCTTCCTCTCTGCCTACTTGTGATCTCTGTCAAGTAAATAAATAAAATCTTTTAAAAAAACTCAAACAATTTACAGCGCCTTGTCAACCCTGCCAAACACTGGGTTCAAAATTTCAATTCTTTTGGAGGTTTTTAAATTGAGACTTTTTTTTTTTAATTTGTGAACACATTTTCCCACTCAGTGACTTCCTATCTGTATTCTCACACGTACGAAAGTGTTTGTGGTAGACTGCGCTTTCCTAATCTGTCTGTAACAACCAAACTGCCCCATACCTTCTTCTTGGACACTCCTCCCATTGAGAGGTAAAAGCTATGCTTTTCTTCTATATTTTGAGGTGACCCTGTGTGACCTCCAAAGCTGGGAGAGAGAATGTGTGGGTTCAAAAGAAGTGTATCAAAAGATACACCTGCTCTTAGAAGTAAGCCACCTAGCTGGGAGGAAGCCCAAGCAAACTGTAAAGAGGCCAGTGTGGAGCAGAACCGAGGGCCTCAACCCACCGTCGTCCTGGCTGAGTTTAGTAAAAAGCCAGCCCCGACTTGCTAACCACGTGACTGAGTCACCTTCACGCACCAGCACCGGAACTAGTCACTCTTGCTAATGCTGTTGGCTGACAGAAGTATGGCATCCCTGCTCAGCTCAGCCCAGATTAAACATTTATGAGCAGAATAAATGACTGTTTTGTTTCAAACCACAAAATTCGGGGCTGGTTTGTTACCCAGCAACAGATAATTGATACGGTGTGTAGATCTCTTTCAACCATGCATGGAGTGCAATTTGGAATGCTCACGTGTGCAGGCATAGCTCAGATGTATTGCAGGTTTGGTTCCAGACCACTGGAATAAAGTGAAGATCCCAATAAACAGAGTCAAATGAATTTTTTGTTTCCTAGTGCATATAAACATTATGTTTACAATGTGCTATAATCTATTACGTGTGCAACCGCCTTATATTAGAAAAAGTACATGCTTTAATTTAAAAATATTTTATTGTTAAACAATGCTAACCATCATTTGGGCTTTCAGGGAGTCATAATGACTGATGAGAGATCACCATGAAAAACACAATAATAATGAAAAGAATTGAAATATTGTGAGAATTACCAAAATGTGAGAGACAGATGAAGTGAGCAAATGCTATTGGGAAATGGCACTGATAAACTTGCTCACACAAGGTCACAAACCTTCAACGTGTAAAAAACTCAGTATCTGCGAAGCGCAAGAAAGTTAACACAATAAAATGAAGTACGCCTCTATTTGTCTAATCCTTTATTTGGAATAACCACTTTTTTTTTTTTTCAAATCTGAGAGAAAGCAGTAGAGCATAAAGTGTAAGAGAACTCTGGCATTAGATTGCCTGGGGTCAGATCCTGGCTCTGCCAATCACCAGCAAATTATCCCGTCAGCTATTAAATAAGGCTGATAATGACAGCCATCTCATTAGAAGTATTCTGAGGATTAAATGAGTTAATGTATAAAAAATACTTAGCTCAGTACTCATCCCAAAGTTAATCCTCTTTAAGTGTTAGCCATTCTTACCAGTTACATATTTTCACCCATGACTCTATTTTGCTGCTTTTTAAAAAACTGCATTATAAGGGATGGGTTGGCTGGGTGATGGACATTGGGAAGGGTATGTGTTGTGGTGAGCACTGTGAATTGTGTATGACTGATGAATCACAGACCTGTACCCCTGAAACAAATAATACACTATATTGTACGTTATGTTAATAAAAAAAATATGTTAATAAAAAAATCCAGTCTTGACCTCTTCTTTTTTTTTTTTTAAGATTTTATTTATTTATTTGACAGAGAGATTGACCTCTTCTTTACACCATCCACAAAAATTAAACACATTTGGATTATACATTTAAATAAAAACATAAAACAATTAAAAATTGCATTTTGGGGCGCCTGGGTGGCTCAGTGGGTTAAAGCCTCTGCCTTCGGCTCAGGTCATGATCCCAGAGTCCTGGGATCGAGCCCCGCATCGGGCTCTTTGCTCTCAGCAGGGAGCCTGCTTCCTCCCCTCTCTCTCTGCCTGCCTCTCTGCCTGCTTGTAATCCCTGTCTGTCAAATAAAATAAATAAAATCTTTAAAAAAAAATTGCATTTTGACATAAACATTTTCTTTCCTTTTTTTTTTTTAATATTCTCTTTATTTTTATATTTGGTATCAGTCAGGACTGGGGAGGCTGGGTGGCTCAGTTGTTGAGTGGATCCCAGCGTCCTGGGATCAAGCACTGCCATCAGGCTCCCTGCTCAGCGGGAAGCATGCTTCTCCCCCTCTGCTTGTGTTCCCTCTCTCACTCTCTCTGTTATAAATAAATAAAATCTTAAAAAACAAAAGAAGAAAAAGAAGGACATAGCTTAACTAACTTAGTAAGAGGTCTTCGTAGAACAAGATCTGGGGTTGATCAGTGTATCATTTCAATAATTCCCTCAAAGATCCACTGTCTATTCAGCTCCTAGATTTCTTAATATTGGCAACAAAATGACTAGGTAATTCTAAGCTACATATCCAAATATGACAAGTCTAGAGGAAGTAGACAGGCCATCTTCCCTTTTAATTTTCTCATAGGAGCTTGAAATTTTTTCTTCACAGACTTAACGTTCAGTGGCAAAAATTGTGGATGTACCCAATTCAGAAACAAATCCTTTGCAATATCATTGAAGTGGAAAGAATGTTGGCCCATCAACCACATTGTTTATTGAACTTTTTAGCATTTACTATTTGCTTTGGTAATATATACCCTGTTTCATCAGTAGTTCTGATTTCTTCTCTGACTCGGGAATTAAGAGTGTTCTGATGCTTTCCAGATGGTTGGTTTTACTTTTAAATTCTATTTTTGCTGTTGTGTCGTAGACAAAGTGACATGTAGAATTATGGTTGTTCATTTTTGATGCATCTTTGAATCTCATTCTACTTCCCAAAGAGAAAATCTATTTTTTTTTCTCTCTATGTCTGTTAATTCCACTTACTTCATTATTCAGCTATATAATTGATTAATGGTTTAATTGATCTGCCATTTTGATAGGGATTTTAAAGCCTTCCATTATGAATACATTTCTATTTATTTCTTCCTATATTTCTGCATTAGCTTTTGTTTTAGATATTTGTTTGCTTAATTTCTTGAAGGCAGTTAGTTTTTTTTTTTTTTTAAAGATTTCATTTATTTACCTGACAGAGATCACAAGCAGGCAGTGAGAGAGGGGGAAGCAGGCTCCCTGCTGAGCAGAGAGCCTGATGTGGGGCTCCATCCCAGAACCCTGAGACCATGACCTGAGCCGAAGGCAGAGGCTTTAACCCACTGAGCCACTCAGGCGCCCCTAAGATAGTTAGATTTAATGTTAATATTTTACATGTTAATATCGTTTTTACCATCACATAGCAACCTTGTTTCTCATTTGTCTTGTTTTAGTTTCTGATCTATTTTACCTAATACTATAATAGTAACTCTGCTTCTGCTTCTCTCTCTCTTTCCACTTTCTTTCCCTAATTTATTTTTGTTTTGTTTTCAGACAAACATGTTGAAACTCAGACCATCTCTTAATAGCCCTCTTACCTCTCATTTTATAACAACACTTAGCTTAGAAAATCACAAAAACATCTATTGATTATATGTTTTATGCCTATTCTAATTTCCTGGAACTTTGAGAGCCAAGAGCCCCCTGATATTTGCATTTTTAAATAAACTCATCTTTTACAAACCAATTTGTACTTCATTATGGAGTATCATCAATACCCTTATAGTTAATACCATATTTTCTGATAATGAAGGTGACTAGTTAGATACAAGGATACTACTTCAAGCTTTAGCCAGAGTCAGTAATACCACAAAGGTTATTTTATCATCCAGTTTTCTATTCAATAATATTTTGAAGGCATTACAAGTAACTTTGTATAGAATTCCGCAAATAGTGAAAAACATATGGATTCTCTATGAACATTTGCAGGCTTTTAAATCGTTCTCCAAGTAGTCTAGTGATGACTCCTAGAATAGTTTGGGTATTGTGTAATACTATGTATGTGAGAGAGAATGGAACATATGTCTGTAGTCGGCTGAGAAAAGACCCCAAAGATATCAGGTCCTAGAGCCTATAAACAGAGCCTTATTCTGAAAAATTGTCCTTGCAGATGTGATTAGGGTAAGGATCCCGAGACAGGAGATTATCCTGGATTATCTGGTGGGCCCTAAATGTCATCACAAGTATCCTTATATGAGGAAGGCAGACGGTGATCACACAGACACACACACAGACACACACACAGACACACACACACACGGGGAGTTGAGAGAAAAAGGAAGGAGAAGAAGATGGGGGGGGAGGAATGGAGGAAGATTTGAAGACATTGGCCTTGAAGATTTGAGTGATGAGGCCACAAACCAAGGAATGTCAGCAGCTACCAGAAGCTGGAAGAGGCAATGGATGGATTCTCCCCAAAGCCTCTGGGAGGAAGCAAGTCCCTGTGAACACCTTGATTTCAGTCTACTGATATCGGTTCAGGAATTCTGGCCACCAGTTTTCTAACAGAATAAATTTCTATTGTTTTAAACCATCAAGTTCATGAATATTTGTGAGAGCAGCCATGCCAATCAATATACGTTTTGAATACAATGAATACAATGCCAATCAATAATACGTTTTCAGTTATCAGAAGACACAAGAACCATACCTTTGGGGACACCTGGAGCTCTTCTCATCTTCCAGTCCTGGACTCATGGCACCAGTACAAGTCAATCGCATTGCAGTCTAAAAAGAAAACCACTCTGCAATATCTTCCGTTGCCTATATTATTAGCCACATTGAATAATTTCTCAAGAAGTCTCAATATTATGTAGGCCAACAGGCATTTCCACCCACTACCCCAACACTTCCATATAGGTTGATCTCTAAGGACCTGGTCATTTCTCAAATTCTCTGACCCATCAGAAGACTCTACCTTTAGTGGGGTCCTATGCGATTGAGAGCAGGGTTCCCAGATCTAGTAGTAGGAGCCAACCCTGGTAACTAATATAAAACCAGAAGTCTATATGGAAGTGACCAACAGTGGTAAAGTGAGTTGCCTTTAGTCCCAGGAGAAGATTCTGCTAAAATCTTAAGATTCTTCCTAAATAAAATGGGCTTTAATTATCTAGTTAAGAAGAACATGGGAACAATCTAGCTTCAATAAAACTGAGCTGAACGGGGTGCCTGGGTGGCTTAGTTGTTAAGTGTCTGCCTTTGGCTCATGTCATAATACCAGGGTCCTGGGATGGAGCTCTGCATCAGCCTCCCTGCTCAACAGAAAGCCTGCTTCTCCCTCTCCCACTTCCCCTGCTTGTATTCCCTCTCTCACTGTGTCTCTGTCAAGTAAATAAATAAAATCTTGGGGGGGGGGAAACAAGCTGAACAAAACACCCTGCTTCTAAAATACCAAGTGAATTAAACCTACAAATGGAATGCAGCTGTACAGGTAAGGTGTGTCACTTCCCGGCTCACAGAGATTCCCATTTGACAGAGTATCTCTATGTGCAGGTTACTTTAGAACCAGCTGCCCACCCCCCACCCCCTACCCCTGCAGGCACTGGAGACAGATGCCAGGACTTCACAGGTTTCTCCATCTTTTTTTTTCTTAAGGTTCCCTTCTTGGTTTTGTTTTGTTTTTCAAACCAGGAAAGTGGCCTGCATTTCCAAGGTCATTAGCTCCTCTCCCATCTCTTCTTTTCCTGACCATATTCTTCTGTTTTGTTTTCTTTAACCTAGGGAAAAAAATGCAACCACAGAAGTAATGTTTACCCTTCAAAATAGCAGCTGAAAAAGGCACAGGATGTGTGAGACTAAAAACGTTCTTTTGGTTTCCTCTCCTTTTTTGTGTGACTTTCCTTAGGTTCCTCCCAGGGGGAGCCTCCTCTAAGTGACTTTCTTCTGTTTGGCTTAGGGGGAAAAGTTCCACCATTGAGAGCAGCACCACCTTAGGAACATAACCTGGTCTGTTCTGTGCCTTTTGGCACAGGCTTCACTGCAGTTCAGGGGTGAGTCTCCACTGCCTTATCTTTTTTGCTATGACATGACTTGAAGTGGATTAGTCTTCACTCTTTGCAATTGTTTGAAAATAATCATGGATCATGGATCCCAGGGCTTCTGAAATACTGGCTTTCCTTGGGAACGCTGTAAGGAAAAACTTCTTGGAAATCTGTCTTCAACCAACAGAGGTATTTCCTTTCTTTTTGGGAGCCTTCCATAAGACAACAGGATTTATGAGTTCAAATTCTTGCCTCACAGAACTACTTGTTCTTAGTGACATGTGTCCTTTCTGCCACTTCTCATTCCCTACACCCTCTTTGCTCACTCTCTCTTCCTTTACTTCTAGATCTTTGCACAGTCTTCCACCTACTTGTCAACCACCTACTTGTTATTGTTATTGGTCAACCACCTACTTGTTATTGACTGGGGCCCTTTCTCACCCCCATTATTTTGGATTTGACTTTTATGAAGTGTATAGGAACTGTGGCAAGGGGTTTTTCAAAACACTGAATTGGGTTGCTTTGATAAGTGCCAGTAAGACTCCTCGTCTGCAGTACACATCTGTTTGTTTCTGTTACATGTACTCTAATCCTTCAAAAAGTTAACTGTGGTCTCTTAGCATGACGGTCATGCTATTTCTTGGTAATGACTGTAACACAATTATTTTATTATGCCTCCAAAGTATCATCTTTCTCTTCCCAAGAGATAATTAATTCACTTACAGAAAGAAACGAGTTTCAATGTTTAAAAATTGAGAATGCAAAGAAAGGAAAAACTGGTTATGGTCTACCTGGAGAGGCATGCTCCATAGTTAGTTTGACCCACAGCACTGAAAGACAAGGCACTGAAAGAGTCAAGAACAAGTGGTCCCCATCTGAGTAGTGCATAACCACACTGAGGTATCACCCCTCCTTCTAGCTTAATTTTTTTTTTTTTTTCTCTAAGTAGGCTCTGTGCTCAAAACAGGGCTTGAACACTAGACCCTGAGATCAAGAGATCAATGCTCTACTGACTGAGCCAGCCAGGTGTTCCTACTGCCTCTCCTTTCGGTGACTTAAGGAGCTTTAACTGAGATCTACTACTTTAAGAAAGTTCCTAAGTGTATGGATATTTCTAGAATGTCTAGTAATCTTTGTTTCTTTTCTACTGACTGGAGGTTTACTTGCAATTTTACTGGGCTTATTTGCATTTCCCTTTTTTTTTTTTTTCAGGTCCATTAAAGCGGCCTGGGACCCAAGCTGATTTGCCCAATATGGACTGAGGAATAAATAACTCCTTTTATATCTGAGCTCCTTTGGTTC
The DNA here is from genome assembly GCF_009829155.1 of Mustela erminea. Classification (NCBI taxonomy): domain Eukaryota; kingdom Metazoa; phylum Chordata; class Mammalia; order Carnivora; family Mustelidae; genus Mustela; species Mustela erminea. Next base: position 59,093,046 of record NC_045628.1, read on the forward strand.
TAAGTTCTCAATTCTTTCAGAGAATGTCTTCCTGCATTTATTCCTTCCAATCTGGCCCTGAGTGAGTACTTAGAAAGGGGAAGAAATGCTCTTTTTTCTTTGCTGTTTTCACTGAGGAAACCAAAGGCAGACCACTTCCTTGGTATATCTTTTAGCATCTTATCAGATGGTCTTTTATAATATTTTTTCTCTCTGTGTGGTCTCTTAATGCAAATGGCAGTTAAGCGTGCTATTTCTGGCTTAGGTCAGGTATTTTCTCATGACGGATTTTATAGGCCTTTTATGCAGTGTGATCATCTAGCCCCAAGAATATCCTAAGGAGAAACTTGTGTTTAGTATATACCTAACATGCCTGAATTTCCCTTGGCCTTCAAAATATATGTCCTGAATCAGCTCTTATTTTATCTGTCTGAAACATTCTTTAAGGGAAAATCCAAAAATAAAAAAGCGGTTTTTACATAAATATTTGGATCTTGGTTCTCTGGAGTTTTAATAAGTCAAACTTTTCTCCCCCTTTGCTTAAAATAAGCCAGAGGAAAACTAGATGAAAGATTACACAGAAATCGACTCTTTAGATGCTGTCTGCCTCAGAGTACAAACAATTTTTCTCTTGGGTATAAGTCCTCTCTGTTATGCAATGAGTCAAAGCATAACAGGAGAAAGTGGATTATACCAAATTCAAAGTAAAAATTCAAGTAGATTTCTCCAGCTGTGGTGGGCTTACTTTCATTTCCCATATTTTTTTTCTACGTCTGTTATAGTGGTCTGGGACCCAGGCTGATTTGTCCAGTATGGACTGGGGAATAAATAACTCCTTTTATACCTGAGTGTTTTGTAGGGAGCAGTCTGGAACAGGGAGGCTCTTAGACACATTTCTTTTAAGACCTCGTTCTGTGCCTGGTGTGGGTCAGCAGGCACGTGTACTTCTTACACTTTTATCTCACCTGGAGCTCCTTTGGTTCTAAATTCCCAATTTCCTTTACCATTATAACCTCACTAAAGAGAGAAATATTTTTAACAGTCTTCTCTTCAGCATCAAAACCATCTTAAAAATTGTTTTTTCTTAAATAGAGAGTACTGGGGCAAAAGAAGAAACCAGCTCATTTCACCAGCCCAAACATCTGGCAATTATCACCCAACTGAAGAAACATGGTTCTGAAGTATGTTCCCAACCACTGCTTGTCCTGGGAGTGCAGCGGCATGGAATCCGATATGGGCAACATAGGTTGACTATGTCCTTCAGTTCTAAGGGTTTCTTTGACAATAACGCATTGTCAGGCCTTTCCCAGTCTTTGTGTCTACTAAGGGTGAGGAACACAGGGGACAGTTTTAGGTAGGCACAGACTGCCATGCTGATATAGGACATACCTCTGAGTAAACAGGAAAGAGCTTCCTCATCAATATCTATGGCTGAAAACTGTCTATCCTGGAGGCCACCCAGAAGTCACAAAGACTAAGTGTGGAAAAAAAGCCCTTACTGTTTCTGTGCTGCTAATTATGCTGCTTTATGAATGATTTTCTTGTTTAGTAACTATTGCCAGATGCAACGAATCTTGGGGTTGGAAGATAGAAAGGTCACTTTAGTGAACTTTGACCACAGTTCCACTGACCAGTTTTGCAGGAGACCAAAATCATTCAAGTTTTTCTTTGATTTTTGAATATTTTTGTTTAATGATCATAAGGAAAGTGATTTTGTAGTGGCCTTTAAAAAGAAGTCTGTCTAAATAAGCATGACCTTCCCATTAGGTTGACTTGCATTCTGTTCTTGGACTAGGCAGAGAAAGAACTATCAGAACTTCTTGAAGTCTTTTTCCAGGACTGTGATTTTATTAATTAGAACATTGTTTGAACACAAGGCAAAGTCCTCTGGCTATTAAGTCTGAAAACATGGGACTTCACATTTATAGTTTTCTGAAATTTAAGTGTCCCAAGCCAGCCACATTTGTATTTTGACTTCCTGCCCAGCACTTTTTCTATTTTGACTTAGATTAAAATTGCACATATTTTTTTTAAATTGCACATATGTCTTAGATGTAATTAATGAATATGTATGAGACATAAGGTATAATATACAAATATATTTAGAGATGTGGAATATCAAACCCGAGTAGACTATGTCACTCATTGTCATAAAGATTCTAGATGAAATAATTTTAAAAAATTATTTAGCAGTTAAATTTACAAAATATTTCTAGGAGGTAATGTATATTTTCACATGTTTCACTAATGAATGCAGCTGCATTTTAAACAATTTTTCAGAGTTAGGATTAAGTGATATTATTTTCTTTATTTCATTCAAGTGTCACAGTGTTAAAAAATTCACCAAAATCCACATAAAGTTACCATTGTTTTTGTTCTCTGCCATGTGGAAAAGATTAAAAAATAAGGAAAAAAAATATAGGGATCTCACAGGGCCCTTTAATTAGATCCTGGGGTAATTAATACATTTTTTAAAATATCAGTGTTAAATGGAGTCTGCCTTCAGGTGCTTTTTATATGTGTTCTACTGTATGTGTCAGGTTTATCTCACTTTAGGAAAGTGCACAAAAAGATGGAATTAACTGTCTGGAAATTTAATCAAGCATCTAAGAAACCCACTGAAAGAAATCTCTTAGCACTAACTTCATATTCCTCTTCTGTTATAACAAAATGGGATTAAAAAGGCAAATAATTGCTTTCTCCATATTAATTAAAATAATAATTTTGGTATAGATAGAAGGAAGGCAGATTCCTATACTGAAAGCCAGCCAGAACCGAGTGGACAGAGCACTGGGGCCTAAGTCTGGCTTGATGACACAGGGCCTTGGAGTTTAGATTATACACATACACACATTTGTGCATGGTGGGGGTGGGAGGAGGGTTGTAGATCCTATACGCAGTCAAGACAGAGAAATATCAGTGCCTCCTCCCACATCCATGTTGCCAAAATAATGATTATAACAGCAACACTTCTACACCATTTGCCTGGAAGTTCTAGTCTTCCTGGGTGAAGCCTGGGTGATACTTGATAAGATACTTGGTAAGATTTCACTGGCATAGGGCAGACTTTATATTTAGCTAGCCTCTATCTTGCTTGACTTGTATACACACAAGACCTCTATTATATGTTATTAGTAACGTTGGTTTATACAGTACCCCTTCTCCTAATATATGAGTATTAGAAATGTGTCTAATTTATCCTCATTAAGAAAAACAAAGAGGGAAGCTGTTTCAATGGCCTGGAAACTTCTGTCGGGTGTTTCCTTCTTCCTCATTCACTCAGAGTGCCAATCAGTCTTTATAGAGCAATCTTTTTTTGTTTTGTTTTGTTTTGAACAGGTTATTTGCAGAAACTTTCAGCAATTCCATGAGAAAAAAAAATTCCAGGGGTGCCTGGGTGGCTCAGTGGGTTAAAGCCTCTGCCTTTGGCTCAGGTCATGATCCCAGGATGCTGGGATCGAGCCCCACATCGGGCTCTCTGCTCGGCAGAGAGCCTGCTTCCTCCTCTCTCTCCGCCTGCCTCTCTGCCTTCTTGTGATCTCTGCCTGTCAAATAAAATCTTTAAAAAAAAAAAAAAATTTTTTTTAATTAAAAAAATTCCAAACTACTCATTGTGCTATCCTGCTGTTATGCCCTGCATTAGCCAGCATGTAATGTTGTGGGCCCCTGGCCCAGTCCTCTCTCACAGTGGTCTTGGTGTCCTTGGTCATGCTGTTTCCTTCATTCAGGGTGTTCTTCCTCTTCCTTTCTCTGCATCCAAATTGTTTCCATCCCTCCAACAAAAATCCTGTCTCCTCTATGAAACTCCACCAGGTCCTCCACGTCATTCTAGACTTCAATGTTGTATCATGAACAGTTAGATTATTCAAGTATTACTGGTAAAATGTGAGGTATGTAAAGTTTAAGCAAAACTAGGGTTCAGGTTGTTAGAGTGGATTCTGCTTGTTGGATTGTCTCTGTGCCTTTTTGCCATTTCTTTCTCTCTCTCTTTGACTCCTTATTCTCATCTTTTTTTCTCCCTTTCTTTTAAATGTGAAGAGACATAGTACAAGCATGGATGTACTTGGAAAGCCATGCTTTGGAAGAGGGACGCTAAGAGATGGTAAATGAAAAGGCTGTGGAGAGTATCCACTCTTTCCACCATCAGAACAAAACAAAACAAAAATCCCAAATCCCACAATCAATCAAATCAAGAGAACTGCATTTATTATTAGGACAATTCCCAAAGGCATATTATAGCCTGAGATTCTGAGGGGGAAAAAAAAAAAAAAACCAAAGCCCTGAAAAACTAATTAAGTCAGTACATCAAGGAAAATAATGACATGGTATAAAAGAAAATAATTGAAAAACATATATGGTATTGAGGTAGAAGGCAGTAAGAAATATAAACCTGGGAGATAGGAAATTTAGAAACAATAAAGATTTATCTAAAGTTATGGAAAGAAGAACAGTGCTTGCTTAAATCTGAAGAGAGACAAGGTGAAGGCTTCACCATAGCTTGGAAGAAATACTTCTTAAATAAAAGCTGAGACAGCTACAAGAGCCCCAGCCCCAGCCACACATTGGGTTAGGAAAGAAGTCAAGAGAACATTTCAAAGGGCATACTGAGTGATGCTGTTTAGCCAAGGGCCCCCAATTTGCAAAAATCTCCAATTTTCCTGCTAAGTCTGAAAGAGAATGAATTGAAAGTATGGAGATGTAGGGGTGCCTGGGTGGCTCAGTGGGTTAAAGCCTCAACCTCTGCCTTCCACTCAGATCATGATCTCAGGGTCCTGGGATCAAGCCCCACATGGGCTCTCTGCTCAGTGGGGAGCCTGCTTCCGCTCTCTCTTTGCCTACTAGTGATTTCTCTCTGTCAAATAAATAAATCAAATCTTAAAAAAACAAAAACAAAAGCAAAAAAAAAATCCATCTCCAAGCACATCATATGAATCTAAATGGTCTAAGATTCTTGAATTTAATTTTCTGATTCTATTTTGTCTTCCCTCCTGGTTAAACTGAAAAACACCAACATCAAGGTGAAATGTAAAGCAAGGACCACTTTTAAAACAGAGTCTCCTTATTCTTCCAAAATCACTGTGAAGAAAGAAAACAAAGGTCTTCTAGAAGCTCCTTTACATTCAGTAGTTAATGGTAACCAATCACTATGTTTTTAACTTTCTTTTGTTGAGTCATCAACTTTCCTCCTCCCCCACTCCCTCCAGGGTCAACAGGCAACCTTTTATTAAATCAGGGGACTGCATTTGCTATGTTTGGTCTTGATCCAACTTCTTTATTATCTCTGCTGTATTGTTGTGCACTACAGTTTTGTAGACACATCAGATAAAATGGGGAAACAAAACCAGGAGACTATTCCCAGACTGTTTGCCAACTGATTTTAAGCTGTTTCTGGATACTAGTATGCAAAATAATGGTTTCTTATTCCCAGGTCTTGTACAATAGAAATGGGGGAGGGTGTTAATTTCTGATTCTGTCAAATGCCTTCATTCTTCCTTTGCCTTAGTTTCCTGATTTAACAGTGTCCAGAATTTTGTTTTATTTTCTTCCCTAATTCTATGTAGTACAAATGCCTTAAATATTTTTCCAACATCCCATCATAACAAAAGGAGAAGCAGGAGGGATATATGTATAATCCTTTATAGTCCTCCAGATCTTGTTTTCAGAATTCCTTAGTTTTCAATTGCAGTGTGTCAGGAAATCTATGAAACTATGCCAGTTCACAAAATTAACCTTGCAGAGTTGATCCCTGGACAAGGAGGGCCCAGGGAATTTCAGTACGTTGCCACAAGACATATGGTTGGCTAGGGTCAGAACTCACCAGACCTGAAATTCAATTTTTGCCATTCTCTACTAAGCACCTAATTTTCACTGAAATTTCAGAATGCCTAAGCAAAGTTAAATTCTGGCTTGGGTTTCTCTCTCTGTCCAGTATGATCTTTGGAAACATACAATCTGAAAGATACGAAGATCTTGAACTATTCCACAAGGATTTTATATCTGATTCTATAGAATTTGAGACCTAACCTCTTCCTTGAGCAGAGCCACATTTCCAAGGAGCTCAGCCTCAAACTACTTTCTTCACAGTTGACCGAGGTCCGAGTTGACACAGTTGAAACATTTCTAGAGTATACCCACATCTCAGGTTGAACCAGGACATAGTGGGGTGGGAGAAGGAGGGTACAAGATCAACCATTTGTCCAAAGGGTCACACAATCATTAATCCAGCAACAGTGCAGGCCAGTATCCTTTCTCACACTGGTTATAAGTAAAATATTTTCAAAATGTAATTTTGCTTTATCATATATATATATATCTTCTTTTCTATATTCTTTATATATATGTGTATATATATTTGTATACATATATATATATATATTCATTCTTTTAATTTTGCACAAAACTACTGAAGATTCATCATGGAGTACCTTGATTTTGAATCACAAGACAGCCCGGTGTGCACGTGGGTTTTATTCAGATCTGCACAAGAGTGGAACATTTTGTTTTAGGAATGTGAGATGTACAAAATACGAATCTGCTAACAGCCTTCCTCCAAATTGCTCTGGGAGTAGGCAGGGGAGGGAGGGAGGGAGAGAAGACAAGGCAAGTCTGCGTGAGGTAACGCCCTTGGGTGAGGTCCTAGGAAGATAAAAGAAGTTCACAAGGATAGAGTGTATTAAACATTCCTGCGCTCCACTGGGTCGGTTCCATTATACAGAGGAAATGGAGGTGTGGACGCCCAAAAGTTCCAGTCCTTAGATTTGCGGTGGGGGCAGCAAGCAGGAAAGGGACGGCCTAATCCGCCGTGCGCCGCAAACCCAGGAAAGTTCCCCTGATTTTGTTACAAACCTGCAACATTGTGCCCCGAGGTTAAACTGCTGGAAACGAACTCAGAACCGGAAAATCCGGGCGCTCACCCAAGGAACGCCCGTCCTGCCCCGGCTCGGTGCTGCGTGGGACCTGGGGCGGGAGCAGAATCTGGCGCGGCGCCCGGCCCCGCCCCTCCCGCCCGCCTCCGGCCCCGCCCCTCCTGTCCTCCCCGCTCCGACCCCGCCCCCGGGGGTGCGAGCGGTCTCCGCCCTCGGCCGGGAGCTGCGAGGCTGCGGGAGCGGTGCTGCAGTAGCCGCCTCAGCCGCCGCGGAGCCGTTCCCCCGTCCTCAGCCGTTGCTGAGCCGCGCCCGGAGCCCGGCCGAGGAGGCTGCAGCCGCAGCCAGGAGCCCGCAGCCCCCGCCTCCAGCCCGCCGCCGCCCCCCGAGGGCGCCCCAGGCCGCGCCATGGTGAAGGTGACGTTCAACTCGGCTCTGGCCCAGAAGGAGGCCAAGAAGGACGAGCCCAAGTGCGGCGAGGAGGCACTCATCATCCCCCCTGATGCCGTCGCGGTGGACTGCAAGGTCCGCGGGCCGGGGAGGTCGGGGGAGTGGGCGGTCGGCCCGGCCGGCAGGGCTGCGCGGGGCCGGGGGCGGCTCTGCGCGCGGAGGAGGCGCGGGCCACGGGCGAGGGTCCCCGGGGGAGCGGGGCTCTGCATCTGGGGCTGCTCCCTTTTCTTGTCCGGCCGCAGCTTCTCCTTTGTAAGAAAGTGCGTGTGCAGGAAGTGGAGCCTAACACGGGATCGGGGGCTTGGGAGGCCTGGAGAGAGAGGGATCGAAGAATTTGGGCCGAGTTCATGGTCGTTGTGCAGTCGGGGGAACGTGCGTGGGGTCTGGACTGGGTTCGTTCCACCCGGAGGCCCGCGGCGACATGCAAAACAACAGAAACAACAACAGAGTTTGGCACTTCCTCCCAGTATAAATAATGTTCCTAAAATGGCTGACATCATTCCAAGCCTAGACCTCTGTTGCTTCCTACTTTCGTTTCTAGGCTGAACAGCACTTGGACTAAGTCCAGCCGCTGTAAGCCTCTTAATTTTAAAAGCGTTTTCTTCGTTACCTCCTTTTCCACGGCCTTTGGGTATTGGCAGGTGAACTTCACATTGGGGTCTGGAGAGGGGGCTGAGGAGCGGTTGAGGGGAGAAAGTGGGGTGAAGATCTGCTCAGAATAGGCTTTGGCTGTTGATGTTTATAATTAAGACAAATATTCCTGGTAAGGATCAGTAATTACTGTGTAGATGCTACTGTAAAACCCACGACTGGCTTTTAAGTTACATAAGCATATTTATGAGGACCCCTTAACACTAAGTGAAACTAAACGGGAGAAACTCGTTCACGTCCTTTACAAAATTTCCTTTATGTTTACAAAATCCCTCTTTTTAGTCCTAATTAAAAATCAGGAGTGGAACTATAACTGTGCCATCTTTGAGCGGATTACAATAATAATGTATTTAGGATATCCAATTGCAATTGTCTGAAGTTAAAAAGGAAAGCCTCGTAGCCTGTTCTCTACGAAATGATCTTTAGGCTGCAAACTTTCAGTCCTGTAAAAATTAACTGTAGAAGTTTATTTATGTTGCTCAACTTCCTTTTTCCTTAGCATTTTTCAGGACCAGTTATCAGTAGGGTAAACTTAGTTTTAATTTCAAAAAATGCAATGATTGTGTGCAGGTGTGAGTAATAAGTGTTTTTTAATGTGATGTAATGAAAATTACCGTTGAAAAATAAGGCACTAATACACTGTCAAAAAATTTGAGATTGTAATGTTAATGGGGACTTGCCTGTGCTTATTTTTTGGAAATGTTCTAGTTAAAAACAAAAACGTCAGGGTTTGATATTTAAATGACTGCCTTGCCTTGAAATACAAACAGGGAACTGATTACCTAAAAGGATTAAGAGTTTTGATACTGCTATTGTTTTCCTGAATCCTTTGCAAACAGTCTTGGTCTTAAAAGAAAATGTTTGGAATGCACAGAGGATAATTAAAGTAGCAAATTATTATCTTAGCTCTATGTTTATCTAACATTCATTGTACCTAAAATAGATTGTCAAGTGCCCTGTCAAAACAATCTTAGATACATTATAGAGATTTTAATCCTAGTATGTATCTCTTAAAAATCCTGTAAATATAATTCCTTCCTTTTAGAAAAAGAGAGGGAGAAAGCATCGATGATGTCACTTCAGAGAGCTTTTCTCTTGATCTGTATTGAAGGAGATTTGGAACAACGGATAAAAGTCAATTAATTTGCTAGGTAGCTGTAAATCTGACTTTAGACTTTTTCTGTCATTCCTGAAACATAACCCCATTTTCAGACTCTCAGAATTTCTCACAGTTTCACCATACTCAAATTTTGTGGTCACAGCTGCTGTGAAAAAGTAACCATTTATAGCTCTGTGCATTTTCTGTTTCTATTTTCTTAGATCCCATATCCAGATAAAAATACTGGAACTAAGCTGTGAGGTCCAGAGTATTCCTTTGTAACAACGCAGCAGTCATGGATGAATAGGCAGATTTTTAAAAAATGACTAATTCTTTTTCTAGCTATAAGCTCAAAGATTTCTTTTCTTCAGTAAGTGACAAAATATTGCTCTACATTAAAAGTAGAATCCTAATAATCAGTCACTTAACGGTAAATGAAGACTTAGCTTAATAACAGACATTGTGAAAGAACTTCTGATCTTTCATCTTGCAGTTCGACTGTGATTACATAATGTGCTCTAGCTCCTTGGGGTGACTTTATGGTAACCACTGAATTTGACTGCTTGGATTCGGCACAGAATCAGCCTTCCTGTTTGCCTGGGGCATATCCTTGCCTGCCTGATTGGTTGAGAGAATCAAGTAAAGCTGGTTATGGACCAGAACTCCTGAAGAAGAAATTTTTAGTACCTTTAAATCCTTCTAGATCACAATATCCAAATGATGTTTGTTTCTCAGGATGTACACTCCATGGCCACCGGCCCTGGTGTCATCTTGAATTCTAGTTTAAAAAAAGGCAGATTCTAGTACCTTAGAATCTACCAAAGAATTCTGGTATCTCTCTGCCACCAAAAATTCTGATCACTCCAGTCAGCTGTCTTATGTAACACACATTCCAGTAATTTAATGTTGCTCCTGTCCCTTGTTATTTCTTTAGCTCTTTTCTTATTACAGGTTGAGAACCCTCTGAAAGCAGTGCCATTGCCCTTTTTTCATTTTGTCTTTCAGTAGCTCTCAACTCCCAACAGACAGGTCTGTTGATCTCAACTAGCTTGCTATTTACTATTCTTTTCCTACATTTTCCCCTTAATTTTTCACCTTCCTCTGCCTGTCCCAACTGACACGAAGCTCAGAGATACAGAAATAGCAAGGAGTATGACCTCTGTTTTTTTGTAACAGGTGAATTTTAAATTATATGTGTGTGTTACGTTACAGGCCGCGGTTCATTGGTGGTTGTGTCTGTAACTTTGATCTTTGGAAGACTGTTATGTATGTGCAAATATCAAAGAAAATACCTAATGAACTCAGTCAGAAGTCCCAGTTTTGTCATTACATAACTGCTTGATCTTGGGCTTAAGTTTTTAGTTTTCCTTATCTGTAAAAATGAGAGGGTCTGTAAGGACTCTTCCAGTTTTCTCTGAAGATGTGAGGATTACATAATTAAATTTGGCAGGAATTAAATTGTTTTGTGAAAAATAACAACCACCTCTTCATCCTAACCAGACCATTCCCTTTCTTCCCCATGTTTAGCATGTTACATTGCTTCTTCGTATTAAGTAGCAGTGGGTCAAAGAGAAAAGAAGTGGACCCAGGGTATTATGTAATAAACCAAATTTTTATTGTGGGTTACCTCACTTTAGAGCAGTAGTTGTTAACACTTCTGTGTGTGTACGTGTAATGCCTAATTGTGAAACACCTTCCCAATATCAGGACTCAGCTTAAATTTGCTTCACAGATACCCCTGCAAACTGTACTGCTGGAAAAATAGTATTGTCCCTCCTTTACCCTGTGTTACAGTTATAGACCTCAAAGGGAGAGAAAAGGAAAGTGCTTGTATAGGAGAGAAGATGGGGCAGGATGGAAGTGGGAGAGAAAAGTGCAAGACGACTAACCCGGTTAAGTTCTGAGTTACCATTACAACATGGCTCTTTGGACCCTAGTTCTTTGCAGTTTCTGGTATTTCCTGTATGCATAAATAGGACTGATGGGTTTGGTAATTGAACTTTTTTGGTGTTGGTGAGTTTTTTTTTTTTTTTCTTTTGGAGGGGTGGTTTCTGGGGATAGGAGAAACAAAATATACATGACGTTTATTGAAGTGTGTTGACCTTTAGAGGAGGAATTTGGGAGCTTGGTTCTTTTTGAAGAAAGTACATATCATTACCTAGTTGTGTAATTTAGTGTTTGTAAGCAGTAGCCAGTAAAAACTTTACAGTCATTACGTTTTAGTTCTTGGTGAGGGTATTGGTAGCTGAAATGTGAGGGTTTCGTACTGGGAGATAAATTAATTGCCCTCCCCCTCCCGTCCCCCCCCCCCCCCCCCGTGGGGGGGCGGTTAGGACGTGACTTGGCAGGACAGGTTCCTGTCCCGTGTCTCGCCCCCCGCCCCAGACATGCCTAGGGTGGGGGGTGCTGCTGCTGCAGAGGGTGGACAAAGGTTGGACGAGGTTGTATATTGCATATTTGGAGGACAAGTTACCTGCCTGGGGCTTCAGTGTCATCTTAAAACATATTTTGTCTGGACTAAACAGAAGCAAGTATGTTATCAGTAAAATCATAAGCCCCTGAGAGGTTGTGGCATTCAGCTCTGCTGTGTAAGAGGTTTAAGTAAGTGAAAATATCTTTTTTACCCAGAAGTATCTCTTAGAACACATGGCACAGGCTTATTTGATTCAGTACTTAACTTAAAAAGTTTTCATTATGTATTACTAAAACTTGACTTGCTTTAAATGTTTGTCGAAAAATGTAATAAGTAGTAATGTAATAAAATGTAATAAGTAGTAAGACGTTTTACTTCTTTAGTTCTGTCATAATTTAAATATCTAGGGTGTGTATTTAAAATGCATTTTCTTTTTCCAAAAGGAAATACTTTCTGAACGCAGTCCAAGTAGCTGGACTGCTTTGCATATCATAGTGTCAGAAGAAAATCTAGAAAACATTTGTCTTTTCAAATACAATATTGATGAATTCATTCTCCTAAACTTTTAGGTAAACTTGGCAATTTTTATTAGAGCTTAGACTGAAGGAGTTAAGTACTTGGTCATCAAAGAGTTTTTTCAGTAATAACTACAGCCTGTTAAAGGATTTGACAGCTTGGAATTTCTCAATGAGGTGGTTTTTATCCAAAGGATGTAGAAAATATTAACACTGGCACTAGTTTTTCAAGAAGCTTGTGTATAAAGTTGTTTTCTGGCGGTCCTGTTTTCTTTGCACAAACCTTGGCAGTGAATGTTTTTATAAGGTAGATGGCTGAAAGTTGGAAATTAGAAACTTTATTGCAGACATGATCTAAGAACATTATTAAAAAATCATTTAATTGTGATTATCCCCTTTAATTGGTATTTATGATACATCTGAAGAGCTTTAAAGACAGCTGTAATATAATTCTCTTTTTATGTGTTACCAACAATTGAATGAACAAAATAATTTTCAACAATTGAAGATTTCTTTAAAACTCTTTAATCAGTTTGAAGGGAAGAAAGAACTTTATGAAGTATTTCTGTAATTTTACCATTTGGGGGGAAAATCAAGTAAGAATGAACATAGACTTTATTCTTAAGTTAGAAGAATTTTAATCTTGAGTTATAGAAATGAAGAAATCATTTTTTATGATAGGGATAGTCTGATTTTTCATTTAATATTTTATCTTTTAGTATTAATATTATTTTCCAGCAGTAATTGTATGTAAATGTGTATATGTATCCAAATAGAAATTAATGTTGAGGTAAAATTTGCCTAATTTATAAATACTGATCATATTTGAGTTAAATATCTAGGGAGCTTATTTGGGAAGTGGACACTAATTATGGTGTTCAATATGCAGTACTCGGAAATTTTGAAATATTTGCATAAACTTGTTGACACAGTTGAATTTCATAATTTAAGAAATTTAAGCTTTGATGGGTTTTTGTATATTTGAAGGTTTGTTTTAATGCCAAAATTATTTTTAAAAATTTGTTTTGCAGAATGTGTTAAGAGTAAAGCTTAAATCTTGAATTGTTTTCACTGCTTTAAATATGATTATCATGTTTAAAATTAAGATTAAAAAACCAGAAAGGTAAGGTGCATTGTTAAGTAATGACTTGGATGCAGCATCCAAAAGAAGACCCAGCTTTAGTGCTGGGAAAAATGATTTCCAGAATCAGTGTGTTTGCATCGCATTTTTTTTTTTAAGATTTTTTTAAGATTGTATTTATTCATTGGACAGAGATGCAGCAAGAGAGGGAACACAAACGGGTTGGGGGGGTATGGGAGAGGAAGAAAGAGGCTTCCTGCTGAGCAGGGAGTCCAATGCGGGGCTAGATCTCAGGACTCTAGGATACTGACCTGAGCCTTCACAACTGAGCAACCCAGGTGCCCCTGTGTGCCTGCATTTCTTAAAATTCATTTTCTCAGCCAGCCTTTGTAGTATTTTTGTTCTGCTATATACACTTCTCTGTCAGTTTTTATCTTTCCATTTATAACTTGCTCCTTCAGTGCATTTTTTTCCTTGCTTTCATCCTAGCGCTAGGACCAACATTTCCCAAGCAAGTCATCAGTGTTAGCCAGGGCAGTGCTAGACAGAGATCACAAACTCAGTGCCTCCTGGGCCCAAGCAGAATTGGTGAAGTTGGGCTTTTTGCCTATTAAACAGTTTAGAATATTCTTCATTTTCATTACAAAAAAAAGGGGCGGGGGTCAAGTGTTGTTTGGTTCTCCAGTCTTTAACGGCAAGCTAGAATCAGGATGATTTTTGACACTTAAGTATTAAGTATTCCCAACTAATTTATATAAGAATTTCAAGCAAGGCAAAAATACTGACAATTTGACGTGGGCCACTTGTTTTAGTCTCCTTTACAGTAGAGAGCCTGGCTGGTAAATGATGGCGCGTGTGTCCAGACGTGGCATGCTGCGTGTTTTTGTATGGCCCATGAGCTAAGAATTATTTTTACATTTTTAAATGCTTGGGGAAGAAAATCAACCAACTTTTCCCTTTTGTTCTAATCAGTAGAGGGGTGTACAGTTCAGGAAGTAATACTGTCTACTTACGGAGAACTCAGACTATGCGCTTAAACTTCAGGGTTTTTAAATCCTATCTCTGCCACTTACTGTGTAATAGGTGAGGTAAGTTACTTGAACTCTCTGCCTCAGTTTCTCCTTCAGCAAAATGGGGAATATGATAATCTGTAAAAAGTTTATCACCATGGCTGGAATAGAGTGAGAATAAGACTCAGAAAACATTAGGGACACATGGATGGCTCAGTCCGTTAAACGGCTGACTCTGGATTTGCGCTCAGGACGTGATCTCAGGGTAGTGAGATCAGGTTTTTGTCAGCTCTGTGTGCTGGCCCTGGAGCCTGCTTAAGATACTCTCTCTCCCTTTATTCCCCCCCCCCCCCCCCAAGTAGAGACATTTGCTGCTGTTATCAGTACTACTGTTACTGTTACTTAAAACTACAACTGTCAAACATGGTTTGGCAGTCCTCAGATTGTTAAACAGCCATGTGATGTGAGACCAAATGTAGTATCTTTCTAGTTTTCCAGTTGGCTTTGATTCAGCTTTGCAGATGTCACTTTTTCAAGTAAACTTACCTTCAGAATTTCTAGAAGGGAAGATTGAAAGATAGAAGTAAAGTTAATGAAGCAGAGCAGTTCTTAAAATTTCTGCCTTTTTTTTTTTTTTTTTTTTAAATAGACCAGTGCCACAAACCTAAAGCCACTTTTCATAGGTTGAGATCCTGCTGTCAAAGGTTAATGTAACCTGCATCTGGTAACTTGGACAAGTCAAGAAACCTCCCCACGACTCAGTTCCCTCATTTGCAAAATAGTCTGGTGGCACCAGCCCTGAAGTGTTGTTGGGATAAAATTCAGAGTGCCTGCTACTTAGAAACTAGTTAAATGTTAAATGTGCTTCCTCTGTCCCCATTTATTGAAGTCCCATTTTTCCCCCTCATCATTCTTGTTTTGGAGTAGTACTTCTGTTACCACTATTGTTTTATCCCTATGTCGCATATCAGTTAGATAACATTATTACTGTTAAATCATCCTCTACAAGGTATCCTGTTGAGGATTTATTTCTCTCTGTAATGTAGAACTCTCAGCGTGCAGTACTTTTATCCATTTTCATTAAAAAGTGGTTATTTCTCCATTACATAAAGGACGTTGAATTTAATTTTGTAAATTTAATTTTGGGTTTTACCAAATAATGCTTAGTTTTAAAAAGCAAATATTCCTGCCCTATCATAGAGGAACTCACTTTTTAAAGATTATAGTATATTTATATATAATACAGTACAGATTTTGAGTGTACAGTTACATAATTTTAAATACATGCACCTGAATAACAACCAAGGGTCAAGATAGACCTATCAACTCAGAAAGTTCTCATGTCCTTTTAGTGCCTGTCCTCTCCCCTAAGAGGCAACCACTAATCTAATTTCTATCTTTGAAGATTAATTTGAGGCAATTGAGTTCAGTCTATCTTCTAGGCTTTCTGTAAAATAAAAAAGAGTGTGGTTTTGGTGAGCGGCATACAGACTGGATTCTGGCTCTGTTGATCTCCTTGCCTGGCATCCTTGTGCCAGTATATTCTGCCTCGCTATATATGGTGATCCTAGCTCCGCATTTCTGTAAAAAAGTGGTTTTCACTTTTTGGACTCAGGACACCTTTGTATTCTTAAAAATTGTTGAGGACCCAAAGAGCTTTTGATTTATGTAGGTTATATCTATTGATAATTACTATATTAGAAATTAAGACTATTAACTAATTTAAAATAGCAATGGTAAGCCTATAACATATTACCATAAATGGCATTATTATGAATACTAAGATTTCCAAATAACCCGAATTTAAGAAGAGTAAGGGTAACACGTTTACATTTTTGTAACACTCTACTGAATAGCTTAATAGAAGACTATTAATAATAGCTGATTCTCACACCAGCTTCTGTGGTCAGCCTGTTGTGCTATCGCACATTCAACTTCTGGGAAAACTTTACACTAGTCAGAGCGTGAGAAAGAAAAAAGCCACTGTCTTAGTTTTATTATGAGAAGGTTTTGACCTTGTGGAACTCTTTTTTTTTTTTTTTAAAGATTTTATTTATTTATTTGACAGAGAGAGAGATCACAAGTAGGCAGAGGCAGGCAGAGAGAGAGGGAGAGATTGGGAAGCAGGCTTCCTGCTGAGCAGGGAGACTGATTTGGGGCTCGATCCCAAGACCCTGGGATCATGACCTGAGCTGAAGGCAGAGGCGTAACCCACTGAGCCACTCAGGTTTCCCGACCTTGTGGAACTCTTAAAAGGGTGTCCCTGGACCACATTTGGAAAACTTAAACTCTATGCACTTTCTTCTGAGCTGCTGTTGTTGGTTTTTGTTTTATTTGTATGTTTTGCAATTTTAGATATCACCTATTGTCTTCCTAATATGGCAAGTGAATATTTAGCTTTTTCTGTATATTAACATATTACACACATATTCTATCTTACGGTGTAGTTACAGTAATTTATGGTTAAATTGTTATTCTGTGCTTTTATTGTAATTGGCAAACATTTATGTCTGAGTAACATAGTATAACCTAATAAAGTTACTAAGTTCTTTCTTACACAAAATTGTTTTATTTTCCCTGGATTTAATAATTGTTTCTTGGACCAGGGATGGTTGCTTAATTTTCTGTGTATTTGTTGCTAATTCATCCTCAGATTTTGACAGCAGTATAATTGCCTTTGGGTATTTACAAATAAGTTACCAAGTTTTGTATTTTTCTTGGCAGTTTTCCGTTTGTCATTCTTCAGTCTCACCATCCACACTGGTTATAATCTAGACATATTACTACCCAGATGCCCAAGAGTAATTATCATCCTGGAATTGAATTGGTTTGTCTTTATCCTGTGTTTTATCTGCAGCTTAATGAATCTGAGAAAACGTATCAGATCAATTCTTCTAAAAAAAACCTTTTACATCTGAGAATCTTTATCCTCACATTTAATTGGTGATTGATTTGGGTATAAAATTCTAGGTTAGCTGTAATTTTCTTTCAGCATTTTGATGGCATTGATTGCTTCATGCCATTCTGAGTCCTGGTTTTTTTGACCAGTTTTTTCCCCCGTCTGTAGAAGCTTAAGATTATTTTCTTTATGCTTCTGGCTCTCGAAATTTTTATTGATGTAGTTTGTTTCAGGTCATTCATTTCCATTCTCTGGCTAAAGATGTATTTATTTGTTTATCCCTTTATTATTAACTTTGTCAAGTTTTCAGGAAGAAAACATGGCCATTTAATTGGAAATCAATCATTGGGCTTCTAACTGTGCTGTCTTAATAGCTTTTTAAAGATTATTGGAATATTTCCTTTTCACATTAAAAATAGACTTGTATAATAGCTATTAATGGAAACCATTATTGTCTGGATTATTACTATTGCACTAGGGTTTTGTTTGTTTGTTTGTTTGTTTGTTTGTTTTTTAATGTTTGTTTCTTTAAGTCATCTCTCCTCCCAGCATGGGGCTTGAACTCATGACCCCAAGATCAGGCGTTCCATGCTTTTCCATCTGAGCCAGCCAGGTGCCCCATATTAGCACTAGTTTCAGGGGCCTATAGGATGGCCTAAAAGACATGAAGCATCATCTTCTGGTCTCCCTCTTTAAATTTAAAAACTGTCTCCGTCATGAGTTAGAGACAACTCGGTCACTACCAACTTTGTGATTTTGCTTTGTGGATTTGCTACTCTACTTCAGTTTCATTTTTGTAATTAATATCTTGACTTTTCTATTTATTTTCAAATGCCTGTATGCTTGTAAGCCTGAGTTATTTTCTTTTGTTGTTTTTGCTTCATGCACATATGATTTTAATATTCTTGTTACTGTCCTTTGTAATTTGATGAAGAGAAAAATCCTATTAATTTGTTTTGAAACTTTTTTTCAAGATTTTATTTATTTATTTGAGAGAGAGAGAGAGAGAATGAGCAAGGAGAGCAGCACAGGGAGGGAGAAGCTGACTCCCCACTGAGCAGAGAGTTTGATCACAAGTGAGCCAAAGGCAGATGCTTAACCAACTAAGCCACCCAGGCACCCCTAACTTTCTAAACATAATAATAACACAGCTGTTGTAATAGTTAATGCATAGTGCTTAGTGTGAGTGTGGCTCAATTCAGGTAAAGTCTTTAGAGAAGAATTTTGTAGAAACTCAGGCTAAATCATTTCTGATTGGATATCAGCATTATCCTATTGTGACATGGTGTCAAGTCATTATTACCAGAGTTAATTTGCATGGTTGAAAAGCCCCATGCTTTTCCTTCTGTATGATGTACATGGAGTGTGAGAGGGTATTCAGGCCTTATGAGTTCTAAGATACTACACAAATAATTTTACTTCTCTGGGCCTCATTATATTTATCTGTAAAACGATGTGTTGCACTAAATGTGCTTTGATGGTCCTTCCATAGTAGATGTTTTCTTTCTGAAAACTATACTGATCACATATTCAGAGGCATGTACCTCATGGCCAGGTGCTATATTAGGAATTTAAAAATTACTAAGCGTCCCAGTCTTCAAGTAGCACCTCGCTGGGAGAGACCAGCTGATTGTGTAGACCAGCTTGATCACAGCTGTCTTAAATGTCACAAGAACACAGCACCCTTGGATCCAAAAGCCAGGGGAGTGGTGAAATAAGGAGCAAGATCCAGTGATTGATTACTGAGTATGTATTGTGCATGTACTTGGTGCTGGGCATAGGTTCAAAGGACTTTTGACGTGTTCGTGATAGACACATACCTCTGATCTCCAGAACTGGAATATTTTGCAGTAGTCCTTTTGTCTAACTTTAAAAATTCTAAACTTGGACAGAAAATACACTTTCCACATTTTAGAATATAATTGGAAGTTTTTATCAAGAGTTCTGCATTTTAAATAGAATTACTCATATTTGAATATAAATGCATAATTATCTTGTTGAATGACATTAAAATCTGGGATATATACAGAAATGATTCTGGAACAAGTTTGCTCCCCCCCCAATCTTGACACTTAATTTTATAATGAATTATAGACAGTAGAACATTCTTACCATACTTCAAGTTTTTGTTTTGTTATACACAGTTGACATTCTTATTAATAACAGTAGGAATTCATAATTCAGCCAGTGCCAGAAGAAACCTGTCTTGACCATTTTTATTGATGTCTGGTAAAGGCTATGATTAACAATAAATAGCACTTGTATATAATACTCTTGACTATCCAATACCTTTAGATCTCACCAATATGAATTTGAAAATCTGGGGCACCTGGCTGGCTTAGTTGGTAGAGCATGGGACTCTCGATCTCAGGGTTCTGAGTTAAGCCCCACATTGGGTATGGAGCCTGTTACAAAAAAAAAGAAGAAATTCTCCTGAAACAGAAAGTTCTCTTTAGTGTAGATTGAATAAACACCTTGAAGAATATTGGCTATCTTTAAAATATGTATAAAAAAGAATAGAGAATGTTTAAGGTGTTCCTATATTACCATTGTGCTTTGTGTTAGATACTCTTCTTGTCCTTAATATAAAGCAATGAAGTGGGGCGCCTGGGTGGCTCAGTGGGTTAAAGCTTCTGCCTTCGGCTCGGGTCACGATCTCAGGGTCCTGGGTTCGAGACTCGCATCACTCTCTGCTCAGCAGGGAGCCTGCTTCCCCCCCCCCCGCCCCGCGCCTGCCTCTGCCTACTTTTGATCTCTGTCAAATAAATAAATAAAAATCTTAAAAAAAAAAAAGTGATGAAGTCGTGATCCAGCACTAAAAGCATTTATAGCTATTTTTTTTTTTTAAGTTCTGACCTATATATATATATTTTTTAACCTAGGCCTGTGCCAATTTTATATACTGCCAATAATTTGGTTCGGGTTTAAATTTTTCAGAATAGTTATATTATGCAATAGCTTAAAAATTTCTTTTTGTTTATTACAGCTTTTTTTCAGAATAGTTATATTATGCAATAGCTTAATTTCTTTTTGTTTACTGCAGTTTATTGCTTTTTGTTTATTGCAGGGTTTGTTCACAAAAAAGGACATTAATGAAGAACCTGTTTTGTAGACATTGTATTTTGTATTGATTTCTCACTTTTCATTTATTATTATTTTAAGTTATCTCTATACCTGAGGCTTGAAGCTACAACCCCAAGATCAAGATTCACACGCCTCACCAACTGCGCCAGCCAGGCACCCCAGTTTCTTACTTTTTAAACCTCTTTTTAGCCCTAGTACAAGTTAATGCAGTAACTTTATTATCCATATAATGCCAAGCACTTGGAAACTGCTTCCTTTTTGTGTGCTAGACACAACATTTGTCATGTGGACTTTTCTCACCATAGAGGAGATAGTAGCGATCTTAATTTGAAAAGTAAAATGAGAAAGCATAATTCAGATACTGATTTAAATGAACAAGACAAAATGTCAACAAATATTTGATGTCTATAGAGGTTAGCATTTTAGCCATAGATTTTGTGTTTTTACATAAAATATGTATTTGATAATCAATGCTATTAATACTGAAGGGATCGCTGGGTCATGTCTTTTCGATGCCTCCATACTTGGGAAAGAAAACTCATGTACAAGTCAGGTGGACAGAACATGTACCAGCAGTAAATGGATGGCACTGGTATTCTACACAATAGTAATCTGTTGGGGTCATCACCTACATAGCTTTTGTGGTTCTAAGAGTATAGTTGGGAAAGAATTTTGGAAAAATTTTAAATAGATCTTAATTGATAACCAAGGTTTGTTCATTTGTTACTTTAAAATTCTTACTGGAATAGGAAATGATTTAATTTCCCCCTCCCATACTGTCAGTCTTTTTCCAGTTGGCCTTTTCAGGATTTTGTTGTCGATGACTTTTTATTGGCTTCAGCCCCAGTGGAGACTTGTTTCAGCTTCACCTTTCTCAGCTAAATCAGGTGGTGGTGGGATAATAATGACTATTAATCTACTGATCACTTACTGTTTCCTGTGTACCAAACAATGATCTAAATGTTTCCTCATTTAATCCCTGCAACAACCCTGTGAGGAGGTGCTACTGTTAATCCATGTTTAAGATGACATAATTGAGATAGAGAAGTTAAAAACTTGTCCAGCTTTCCCATCCTCCCAAATTCTGACATTTTTTGTCTGCTGTTTTCAGTTTTGTCTTCACCTATCTTTTCTAGCTTCTTTAGTATCATTTACTTGAGTCTTAGGAAAAAACTGTCCTGTTGCTTGTAAATTGGGGAAGGGGAGAATCATTTGATTTTACTTGAGTATTATTTACATACTGAAAATTCAGCCCTTTTAGGTATATTGTTGTGTTAATTTTGGCAAATGTAGTTGTGTGATCATCACAGTCAAGATGTAGAATATTTTCCTCACTCCAAAGTGGTTTTTTTTTTTTTTAAAGATTTTATTTATTTATTTGACTGAGATAGAGAGGACAAGTAGGCAGAGTGGCAGATAGGGGGAGAGGGAGAAGCATGCTCCCTGCTGGGCACGAGGCTTGATGCAGGGCTTGATCCCAGTATCCTGGGATCATGACCTGATCTGAAAGCAGATGCTTAACCGACTGAGCCACCCAGGTGCCCCAGAGTGTTCTTTTTGATACCACTTAGTAGTTCTGGCTGTCACTCCATCCCTGTTTTGTCTTTCTGTCATTTGCCTTTCCTGGAATATAGACTGTATTACAACCAACTGGCTTTCTGTCATTCTCTAGCTGTTTTTATGTTTTCTGGGAACTGGGAGTTGTCTGGAGAAGGTCTTGGATTCCTGTAGCTCTTGGCCCACAGTTTTCTCTGGGCTTGCCCAGTTCTACATCTTCTCTGTTACACTTTTGGCTTGCTTATGCCGTTCATACTCAGATTCAAAGTTCGTAAGAGAATTCGCCTGCTGTGTCATTTAAAGCATTAAGGTTTTTTATTCAGAACATTAATCCAGTCTGAAGCTCAGAAGTCAGAATCCTTTATACCAGGAATGTTTTAGACTAGTTGTTTTATAAAGTAGGTTCTCAGATGGACGTATATACCCAGTCATAGCAGGACTTAATTCAAAACTAGGCAACACAGTAGCCAGTAACTTGGTATGTTTGGTCTTCATCTAGGGAGAAAAATTAGGAGGAGTTGAGAAACCAGGAAATTCATGTGTAAAAATTTGAGTCATAAGATTTTTTTAAATGTTGGCAGCTAATTCTGTATTTTGGAAAATAGTGTATAGGCCAGATACATCCATGGGCAGCTGGCCTGTGCATCTCCAGGTTTATTCATATTAATCAAGTGTATTTTTTTAATAAAGATTTTTATTTTTGTCAGGGGGAGAGAGGTAAGCAGAGAGAGAAGCAGGGTTCCTGCTGAGCAGGGAGCCCAATGTGGGACTTGATTCTAGGACCCTGGGATCATGACCTGAGCCAAAAGCAGACACTTAACCGACTGAGCCACCCAGGCATTCCTACCAAATGTGTTTTAAAAATGTCATTGTTTCTTGGATACATGTACATGTTTCTGAGCCTGGGTGGCTCAGATGGTTAAGCATCTGCCTTCATCTCGGGTCATAATCCCAGGGTGCTGGGATCGAGTCCCATATCGGGTGCCCTGCTTCTTGGGGAGCTTTCTTCTCCCTCTACCTCTGCCTCTGTCTGCCTCTCTCTCTCTCTCTCTCTCTCTGTGTCTCTCATGAATAAATAAATAAAATCTTTTTAAAAAAAGTTCATGTTTCTAAATCTATTTCTGAAGGTTCAGTAGTTCATGCTGCTTTGAGTTGAATAAATTGTATTGATTCTTTTCTCTGTTTCTGTCTGGTTTCTATACTTAAAATATTTTCATACCATCTCTGTCCGCCCCTCCCTGCTTCCCTCTCTTCCTTCTTCCTCTTTCTTTTTTTCTTCATTGGTAAGATTTTTAACCCTTAGAGATGTTTTCCTTTTTAATATTCTGGTTCCTAAGGCTTTGTGATTGCATTTGCCATAATAATTGCATAATAGGGTATCTGAGAGCTTTGGAAAAAATGTGTCTTCATTCATCCTATAAAGAAGGCTCAAAGAGAAGTGCCTGAGGATGTACAGTGATTTGTTAGTATAGGAACAGAATCAAATTATATGAAAACCCTTGTGTTTTGTCTGAGTTAAGCTGATAATGGAAGCAACATTTACGGAAATCTCTTAGGGAGCTGACTGAGGTGACCTAATTCTTAACTAATTGAAGTACCAGAACAGAATTTATCCTTCATTTTGCTTGAAATATAATTGGTTAAGTAATCTTACTTTATCATGTGATGAGAAGATTTATTTAAACCAGAAATTAGGGGGCGCCTGGGTGGCTCAGTGGGTTAAGCCGCTGCCTTCGGCTCAGGTCATGATCTCAGGGTCCTGGGATCGAGTCCCGCATCGGGCTCTCTGCTCAGCAGGGAGCCTGCTTCCTCCTCTCTCTCTGCCTGCCTCTCTGCCTACTTGTGTTCTCTGTCAAATAAATAAATAAAATCTAAAAAAAAAAAAAAAAAAAAACAGAAATTAGTACAACGAGAGAGCAAGAATGCTTCCAAAAACTGTGTCTTTCCATACTGCTGTAGAGGGCTGATTATAGGCCAGCGTGTGCTTCAGTGTCTTCATTTATAAACTGGGGTAAAAACTTGAGGTTTTAGGAAGATTAATGAGATGATAATTGTGCAGCACCTGTGGGAGCTCTTCTACCTTCTCAGCATAATTTAAGGTGTACCAGTTCTGTTGGCAGTACAAGGGGAGGAAATGTCTCTGACTTGTTCTAAATTAGGCCAGGTAAACTCATATACCTTGTTCGTGAGTGATTTTCCTTTTTTTTTTTTTTTTGGTTGATTTTAAATTATGAAATAATCCAAGCATACAAAGCCAGAGAATTTATAGTACCATTTGATATGTTTTTAAAGTCTTAAATATATACTGGTAATATCCAGCTTGCCTTTTTTTTTTCTTTTGTAATTTGGGATTGTGTTTCTGCGCTCTTAAAACCAACTATGGTAGTTGATTTCATTTTAATTATTATTATATGAACCTGTAATACTTTATTCTCCACTTGATGGACATGTAGGTTATTTTTAATTTTTTCCGTATTGGCCATTCAGCAGTAATCATTATTGGATCTTTTTCTTTATGTACACATATAAAACTTTATCGAGGGCCACGTTCCTAGAAATGAAATTGCTGGGTCATGGAGGGGTGTGTGTGTGTGTGTGTGTTGAACTTTATTAAATATTGCCAAATTGTTCTCTGAGCAGTTGTACCAACTCCTGCCAACTATATGAAAGTTCTCAATTCCCATTGCGCCGTACTTTCCCTAGCACTTGGTGTTGTTAATTTTCTCTTTTTGCCTGCTATGTAATAACTCACTTGATCCCCCCCCCCACTTCCTACATTAAAATATAATTTACATGCAATAAAATTCATCCATTCCCTGTATATGACCTGATTGAATTTATGGTAATAACAAAGTTGTATATCCCCCACCATCAAGATATGAAACATTTCCATTATCTTCAAAAAATTTCCTTATATGTCTTCAGTCTCTCCCTCACCATTTCTTGGCCATGACAACCACTGAACTACTTTTTTGTCACTACATTTGCCTTTTCTGGAATTTGATAAAAATAGAATCATGCAATAAGTAATCTTTTATGTTGGATTTGTTTCACTTAGCATATTTTTGATTCAGTATGAATATACCACAGTTATCCATTCACCATTTAGTGGATACTTTTGTTGTTTCTAGTTTGGGGCTATTATGAATAATGATGGTATGACTAATACATAAATCTTTGAGTCAGTTGATTTTTAATTACCGGTTTTCAATCTTGCTGAACTTCAATTAGTTTGAATTTTACCTCCTCAGATTTTCTAGACAGTGATATCATTTACACATAATGATAGTTTTGAATTCTTTTTTGTAATCTTTATATCTGTTCTTGTGCTTCTCAGTTGTATACTAGCTAGGATTTCTAATACAATGTTGGATGGAAACAAAGAATCAGTTTTAGTGGGCAACCCTCATAATTCCTGACTTGAAAGGTTAATGGTATTAAGTCAGAAGTTTCACCATTAAGTATGAGGTTTACTATGGGTTTTTGATCATTATTAGCCTTAGTCATGTTAAAGAGTTTCACCTCTTTCCAGGTTGCAAAGACATTTTATTATGAATGGGAGTTCGGAGTTTGTCAAATGGATTTTCGACATATATTGAGATGGTCATGGGGCTTTTCTTCTTAAATCTTGCGTATGTGGCCTTTTAAACTTGAAGCTTACTCTTTCTGGAGTTAATCATTTAAAATACACTTTTTTTTTTTTTAAAGATTTTATTTATTTATTTGACAGATCACAAGTAGGGAGAGAGAGGAGGAAGCAGGCCCCGTGCTAAGCAGAGAGCCCCAGGTGGGGTTGGGTCCCAGGACCCTGAGATCATGACCTGAGCTGAAGGCAGAGACTTTAACCCACTGAGCCACCCAGGTTCCCTTAAAATACACTTTTAGTAAATCACTTAGATTAAAAACTTTTCTGTTCTCAATATATTTTAATGCTTTCTCCATGACTCAGATTGTAATATGGTATGCCCTTCATCTGTCATGAATAATGTTAATTTTGACTGCGAATTACTTAAGATGTGAGCCATGCCTTATTACATTTGTTTTTCCCACAGGATCTTAACAGTATATTGCAAATAACAGGTCCTTAATAAATGTCGAACTGTACTAAGTACTTAGGGCTGCTGTTCTTTGCTAAATAGCCACTATCTGTCTTGTGTCATGAAGTCTTAACGTTGATCCCAACCCTCACTATCACACTGGCTGTGGTTGTAACTTCATGCATCATTAAAAAAATAAATAACCCAAGCTTTAAAAACAGATCTAAATTTCATTCACTCATCAGATATTTGTAGAGTGCCAACCAAGTACTAAACTTAGCTTGGAGCTAACAGTAATGCAAAATGAATATGAATGGATAGTCACAAGAACCTTACAGCCTGGTCGGTAGAAGATGTGTATATGAATTATTCTAATGCAAGGTAGGAAATGATCACTAAAAAATAAGAGGGGAAAAAAAGAGATTAGATAGATTTTGAAGACCCAGTAGCTCTTTTAGGAAGTACATGATTACGGTGCATGAACTTGGGTTTATAATGTGGTTATTTGAAGACTTAGTTTCTGATTCTTAAACCATGGTTCATATTGTTGAAGTGCTGAACAGATGACTTGTGGATAGTGAAGCATTTGTCCTTGTCCAGAAATGTGAGTTTTGAATGAACATGAGAATTCAAACTCCAGAGCATGGTATGTAAAGGCCCTTTGTGATCCGCCCTAGTTAACTTCTCCATTCTTAGCTTCTTGTATCCTCCCCACATATTGGACATGCCAGCCATAGCACATGTGTCCCTTGGAGATGTCATGCATTCTGGTTCCATGGTTTTATTCATTCTTTGCCTTCAATATAATGCCCTTTAACTCTATGTTCTCTGTGGGTAATGAGCATTTGTCCTTCAGCATTCCATTCTAGTATTTTCTCCTCTAGGAGATGCACTCCAAACACTGTCGCCTTTTCTGTGCTCTGCCTTCTTCTGTTAGAGTCCATATCGTGTTTACGTTCTCTTTGTGTATTTATTTCCCAGGCTGATCCGAATGATCTCTTTCTTGGCAGGGGCTGTATACCAGTGCCTAGCACAGCTCTTGGCACATAGTAGACATTTATAATTTGTTCTTGAAATTTGCTGACCAATTAAAAATGATACACTAGAGGAGCCTGGGTGGCTCAGTCATTAAGCGTCTGCCTTTGGCCTGGGTTGGAGCCCTGCATTGGGCTCCCTGCTCAGCAGGAAGCTCCTTCTCCCTCTCCTACTCCCCTCCTTGTGTTCCCCTCACTCACTGTCTCTCTCTCTCTGTCAAATAAATAAAATCTTTTTTTTTTTTTTTTTAAAGATATATTAAAAGGCCTGGAAACTTGTCATCAGTTTGACAGTTGGGGCTGTATATATATATATATTTTTTATAAGTGTCTGCCCATGGTCTTTGGATATTCATTTATGTGTTGCTAGAGAAGGAGTCTGCCAAACAGGGTGGGTGTTGTACGCACATTTGACTGTCTCAGCAGCTGATACCAAATGTTTGGAAATGGCTGTTTCCATCTGTCATCTCCACCCCCCCCTGCCTCCACCCTAAAATTAATAATGCTAGGAACTGTTTCTTATCTCCTTAGGTATTTATATCACACAAGGGCTCAAGCAAAATACTAGACTTTATCATTCAAGTTTCATATTACCTTATGACTCCAGGGAATTCTTACAACTTTCTGTTTACAGATGGAATATGTTACGTGATTTGATAAATTATTCTAGGCTTATTCTTTTTACATACTACTTTGTAGTACACTTGTCTTAAGTACATATACTAACAGCAGAGTGTTAATGCTCTCAGAGTGTCTGATCCAAGCCTCAAGTTAAAAGGCATTTGTTCCACAGTGTTACATTCTGTGTTTAAAACCTCAGTTTAACCTATTTGTACACTGTCTAGCCCTGAGGTGTTCTTGGCTGTTTGGGACAGATGGGATTGGACTTTTCCTTAGTAGTATCAAGTTGAAATTCCTTACCTTAGCATTGAAAATACAACTTTTAGCTTTCATTCACTCTTTCTTTCTTATTTTTCTTTGGATTTGGAGCTTTCATTCTTTCTTAACTGTATTCTTGTTTCAGCCATATCCAAAACTGTTCAATCAAAAACTGTTGATAACAGTTTTTCTTCCTTTTTTCTTATATCCTGTTTATCTGTAAAGGTGTGGATCAAGTCTACATTCTCCCTTAATACAGCCTACATTGATTTTTCTAAGCAAAGATCAGAGTCCTGTGCTCGAGAGGCTATACATACATACTACTAACGAGAACATCTTCTATTACATTGTTTTCAGGTCAATTAGAGCCTTTCCCCGGCTGTCTGTACAATATATCTTGAGCCATGAGTTTGATGACGTGAGCAGCTAATCTCAATTGTCAGCTCTTTGACATGAACCTGGGTCCAAATCCGAAATTAGCCATAAATTTGAAGTGACAGAGTGACTGAGTTAGAAGGGCAACGGGAGTATTTAAAGGCCTGAACATTGTGACCCCATTTGACATTCTGAGGCTAAATTATTTCTTTGAGTGGGTCCAAATCAAAATTCTAACTAACTGCATGTCTCTTGACTTAATAACTTTTTTTTTTTTTCTGTTCACTCTTTTCCTTATTTTTCTACTGCTTCTATCTTAAAAATGAAGACCTCTGTCAAACTAGATTTGTTTTTTAGGGTAGGGCAGGAAAACTAATAAGATTATTTTAAGACTCCAGTGGTTCAGAGAATTTGTTTCATACTAGTTGTTCTGTCCCTTAATTTCCTGTTACTTTTTCTTGTGTATTGTTAGGAGTGGTTTGATACCTGCTATGAAATATACGAACTACCTGTAGCAGGCTAATACATAATTTTATAATATACTACACAGTAAGGTTGTATATATAAGGCTCAGCACCGTAATATTGCATGACAGAGTTGGGTTGTAGCCTTTTCTGAATTTTTAAATGTTAGAAGATATTTTAGTCACCAAAGTTGTGCACAGAAATTAGGAATTATGCAGTATGTTACCACTCGGGAGGTATGAGTAGCAAAGGTGTTGAGAGAAGGCAGAACTCTCCTAAGAGACTGATGGCTGTGGTGAGTCCTGGCACCACCACCTAGTAATTCCTGGGCTGATTTTGTTACGATATCTGAGTCCATTGGTCTTCTTACCTTTGTTTATAAAATGATCATCCTTTTCAGTCTTCTTTGAATCCTGACCCTTCTGTGATTCTGACTGGAGATAACGATACTGACCATTGTTGGTCTTTTTCATATTTTAGGACCCAGATGAAGTGGTACCAGTTGGCCAGAGAAGAGCCTGGTGCTGGTGCATGTGCTTTGGACTAGCATTTATGCTTGCAGGTGTCATTCTGGGAGGAGCATACCTGTACAAATACTTCGCACTTCAAGTAAGTGGAAAAATGCTAAGAAGGACTTTCTGCCTTTCCTTCATGCATATTAGAAAGTAGGTCCAAATTTGTTCTAAGCCTGTATTTTTTGTCTGTGGCCTTTGGCCAGGGTGGTAGTCCTGTTTTAAAGTCCTGTTTTAAAAATCTGAACATAAGTTTGCTGAGCCTGTTGGGCAGTCACTAAAAGCAGAATGATGTTATTTTGAAATGTTGCTAAGAGGACAGATACTGGATGATTTTTCAAAATTGGCTAGTCTTTGTTTTCCTACTGTAGTAGCTAAGATACACTGTGATTATTTGCCTGTTGAGTAAATACATCAGATAACATCAAAATGTTGTCATATTCATGGATTCTAACTTGGTAGCCGGTTTGGACTTGCCTACAGTTTGACTTTACTCCTGGATACCGGGCGCATTGGCACCACGTCTCTCTGCCTCTTTCCCAGCCATTGATTTTTCTTCAAGGATTGTATAACTTCAGCAGTGATATTGAAGTGATTTGGGATGAACGTTGATAACTCAGAGTGTTTAATAGAAATCCTTAATCTTAGTGGGTTAAGACAGATACTTCTAATGATAATCATGATTTATGATCTCTGTTTTGTGATATATTTCTCTTAACAAAAAGTTAGTAGGGTTTTTTTTTTAAACATTTTAAAATTTGAAGAAACCATTGACAGAGATTTTACTAAAATAATGAAACATTCTTCCAGAGGAAATGTATACATTTCATGCCCATTTGCATGTTGATAGACATTACTGAAATACTAGTTATCTTTTTTAATGCAGTTTTTAACAGGAAATGTATTTGATATAGAAAAAAACAATTTGTAATTCCACCACTCAGAAACACTTTTGCCTTAACGTTTTGTTATATACTCGTAGCCTTCACGTATACTTTTTAAAAAAAAGTCTTTATAATGATTACTGTAATCTGATATTTTCCACTTAAATGTAATTTATTTTAAGGAGAAAAATCACAACTACTTGTAGTCCTGTAAAAATTACAGAAAAACTATCCCTTTTTTGGCCAGTAAGAGAAAAATCATTTAATCAGTGACTCACATCAAAAAGTCTTACAAGTATACTCTTTCAGAAAAAAAACATTTGTTTAAAATAAAGTAATGCCTACAGGTAGAAGTAGGCCTATGTATTTCTTCACATTTACTTGTCACCAGATGATTAATTGCTTTAAATTCTGTTTTTGTCAACTGCAAAAAGTAGAGGAAAAAATCAGCTGTTTTCTCTTTCTGAAACCACTTTTTTTTCTTTACAATACTTCAGAACCCCATCTTAAAGGATATGTTAGCTCTGTAATTATACTGTCTGACTTGTCATCTGAAAGAGTTTGCAAGCAAAATGCTATTTAGATAGCGGTGGCAGCTTAAGTAATGCTTACATTTAAAAACCTGTCTCCCACTGAATTGCTGAAATAGTGTTTGAACTCTCTATAGCCCGATGACGTGTACTACTGTGGAATAAAGTATATCAAAGATGATGTCATCTTAAACGAGCCTTCTGCAGATGCCCCAGCTGCTCGCTACCAGACAATTGAGGAAAATATTAAGATCTTTGAGGAAGATGAGGTTGAATTCATCAGTGTGCCTGTCCCAGAATTTGCAGACAGTGATCCTGCCAACATTGTTCATGACTTTAACAAGGTGAGCCAGGTGCCTGGAACTGTTCAGGGGAAAAAAAAAGGGGGGCAGGTTTCTAAACTGATGCTCTTTACAGTTTTTATTTCAGTATTTGCTGATTTCCTTTATTTAGAGCTGGCTTGTTATTCAAAGAAAAAATGGACTTGGGTTTCTTCTGCCTCATAAGATATAAACTGTCCAACATCTGATGTTGAGCCCAACTCTGGCTGCTGCTCTTCTGCTAGTAAATTGCTACTATTTCCTATCCACCCTGTTTTCTTAGCCAAGGGGAGATTCATGGTCCCATTTCTTTTTTCTTTTTTTTTTTTTTTTTTAAGATTTTATTTATTTATTTGTTACAGATAGATCTCAAGTAGGCAGAGAGGCAGGCAGAGAGAGGAAGGGCAGCAGGCTCCCTGCTGAGCAGAGACACACCCTCCCCCCAATTCAGGGCTGGATCTCAGGACTCTGGGATCATGACCTGAGCCGAAGGCAGAGGCTTTAACCCACTGAGCCACCCAGGCGCCCCCATGGTCCCATTTCTATGTAGCATTTTCAGAAATTAGTAACTTTAGTTCTGTATCATTTTCTAAATCAGTTTTTAAGTTCTCATTCTATATTTCCCCTAGTGTTGAATATTGTTATGCAATGCACAAAAGATGAGGTGAGAAAACAGTGAATATCCCAAATTCTCCACCTAGTTCCAAAATTTTACCATATTAATTTTCTTTTTCTCATATTTGATACTTGAACTCTTGTCTCTTCTATATAATTCTATATCGCTATCACATCTAAGAAAATGAATATAATATAATATTATTTAATATCTAGTTGATATTTAAATTTCCCCAGTAATTTTTGTCCCAGGAATGTTTTGTTTTCTTAAACCAGGATTCTGAAATTCAGAAGTTTACATATTTTCTGTGAATTTTGCATCTGTATATAAGTTTGCCAGTTTAAACACTCAGGAGACATAGTTACTGAAGTTAGCTTTGCAAATATTTAATGCCTCATAAATACATATGATAAATGTTTATAAATTAAAAAAATACATACTTCAAAATAATAAGCCTGTCCAAAACAATAGTAAATAACTAATACTGAGCCCTTAGAAATCTGAGTGTTTACATGATTTGATATAACTCATTTTAATCCTCAAAACTGTCCTATGGGACAATCTTTCTGAACCATAAGAACACAGAAAAACCACTTAATTAACTATTATTTCAGTTTCTCTAAGGATGGTGGTAATTAGTACCATTCTAAATGCATTGGGTAGAAGTTAATTTTTACATGTAACAGATGGATACTTTGGAAGGTGTTAGGGCTTAAAAGTGAGAGAAGTGACTGTATCTCTTAACCAGGTGATAGGCTGTTTGCAGTTAATTTTAATAGTTTATTGTTAATCATTTATAGAACAAACTCTTGATAAGAATTTTGTTTACTAGTAGCAATAATTTTTTCCTCTCATTACTACCTTCTGTTCCTATCCTACCAAGTACTTCATTTGTTGAAATGCAAGTGATTTATATGTCCTAAAGCCAGCCCATTTTAATGATAATAAATTATTCTTAAAACTCCAGGTGCTGCCTGTGCTACAGATACTAATCTAATGAAAATGAATCTTTCTCTTTGCAGAAACTCACAGCCTATTTAGATCTTAATCTGGATAAGTGCTATGTGATTCCACTGAACACTTCCATTGTTATGCCACCGAGAAACCTGCTGGAGTTACTTATTAACATAAAGGTAGAAGGTGTTCAGATATATTTTTTTTAAGTTTTTATTTATTTATTTGGCAGAGAGAGAGAGAGAGAGAGAGTGCACAAGTGACAGGCGGAGGGACGGGGAGAGGGAGAAAGAGGCTTCCCCCTGAGCAGAGAGCCTAATGTGGGGCTCAATCCTAGGACCCTGGGATCATGACCTGAGCTGAAGGCAGATGCTAACAGACTGAGCCACCCAAGTGCCCCTGTTCAAATGTTCAAATACTTCTTATGAATAATGCTGTTATAGGATCTTAGAATTTCCAGTTGAGATAATAGCCCTATAAGTGCCCATCTCACCAGAGGCATAGCTAAGAGCTTTATAAAGAGGAATTAAGACTCACGATTTTGGGGTTTTTCCTTTTATTATTTTATATTTTGAAATAAAATAACAATCTCTTAAATTATTATCTGAGTTTTCCCAATGGGCCTGATAATAAATAGTAGGCTTTCAAGAAATAAGATCTGTGTTGCAAACTATTCAACTCATGGACAGTGTGTAAATAGACAGGCATGACTGTACTGCAGTAAAACTTCATTCATGAAAACAGATGGTGGGCAGTAGTTTGCCAATCTCTATTCTATACCTTTCCTGTATCCTCTGAGTATTCATGTAATATTTCTTCCAAATGTAGGCTGGAACCTATTTGCCTCAGTCCTATCTGATTCATGAACACATGGTTATCACTGATCGCATTGAAAACATCGATCACCTGGGTTTCTTTATTTACCGACTGTGCCATGACAAGGAAACTTACAAACTGCAACGCAGAGAAACCATCAGAGGTAATACTTTTCACTGTTAAAGTCCTGGCAGAAAAGTTTGTCGTTTCACTTCACTGTGTCAAACCAGATTTAGATGTAAGCCAGTGTATTGTTATCAATATGTTTGCCAGGAATGAGAAAGTAAAAGTATTTTGTCATTATATGGTATTTCTAGATTTCCAGAGAATCCTCTGAATTCTGAATCCACTTTTTTCACGTAGAGAGAACTAGGTGTATGTGAAGTGTCAATGCCTTGAGATGCTGTTACCTCACTTTCCATGTGGTCACCCAGCCCAACCTTCCATCCCACCACCTTGGTTCATTGACACTGGGCAAGAGTTGTTCTTGTCCAGAGGTCTCTGGAGAAGCTCTGAAGCTATGTGCTCAGGGACCTGGATTCTAAACGTGAACTTTTGGATCACGTTGAAGATAGTCACAGTCAGGTTAATTACATGGGAAATTGGCTGAAGAATTAAGAGCATTGACACAAGTAATGTAGTTTTGCCAGATCATTTAACCTTTTTTTTTTTTTAACCTGAACAACAAGAATAATAGTATCTCCCCATTTCCTTTCATTTCCTTTATAGTTGATGATTTTTTTTAAAGCCAGATTTACGCATATGATGAAATTCACCCTCTTCAGTGTGCAGTTCTGAGTTTCAACAGATTCCTACCACAGTCAAGATACAGAATATTTCCGTACCTTTGAGGTCATAAATTTACATATGGCATTATTATTGGTTGCTAAGATCTATTAAGATACTTAGTTTAGACAAGAGAGGAAAATTACTTTCTCCAGGGCTAAAAAATCAAACTACAGAAATTCATCGAATCTAGAGTAAAATATTTTTATATGTATAAATAATGTAACTGATAAGTATGAATTACTTAAAGAACCGGAAATTTAAAAAATTTTTCCCTCCCCAACAGGTATTCAGAAACGTGAAGTCAGCAATTGTGTTACAATTCGGCATTTTGAAAACAAATTTGCTGTGGAAACTGTAATTTGTCCTTGAATAGTCAAGAAAAACATTAATGGGAGAAAAACTTAATATCGCAGCATAACCCCCCACCCTTTGTATTTTGTGCAGTGATTATTTTTTAAGATCTTTCATGTAAGTAGCAAACAGGGCTTCACTATCTTTTCATCTCATTAATTCAATTAAAACCATAACCTTTTAAAAATCTTTCCTTCTTTCCAAGTGTGGTGTCTTTTATCTTAAATTAGTAGTTGTATGAAGTCATAGATAATACTACACTTCACCATAGATCTTATGTGTTAGGAAGAATTTAAATTTCTTTGAATCATTTATCCAGACTTTTGTGTTTGAATTAATGCATTTTCCAGAGGAGGGGTTATCTAAAGAATAATCATATATATGCATACGTAAAAATGGACCACAGTGACTTATTCGTAGTTGTTAGCTGCCCTGCTGCTTAGTTTGTTAGAGCATTTGAGCACACATTTTAATTTTCCTCTAATTAAAATGTGCAGTATTTTCAGTGTCATATTTAACTATTTAGAGTATGATTTTCACCTTGATGTTTTAATATCCTAGACATCTGCTGTAATAATATTTTAGAAAATGTTTGGAATTTAAGAAATAACTTGTGTTACTAATTTGTATAACCCATATCTGTGCAATGGAATATAAATATCACAAAGTTGTTTGACTAAAGGACTGTGTGTTGTTTTTCCCATATAACAAAACCAAAGAGTTATTTGGTTCTTTATATCTTCAGATAATCCATGTAAAGAAAGTATTTCTTAAAAGTTCAGTTCACTATTACAGTGGGTAAAATTGTAGATTTTTAAAAAATAAAAACAAACTTTTAAAATAAGTTATATTCTTCATGGATACTATTGAAGTGACATCTAAGACTCAACCTTGACAGATACTGTGTAATACATTTAAACTAATGTTTTTGTAGTTAATGGAAGGGCTATTCTTAACGCTTAAGTTCCCAAGGAGCATAAAATATACTGCTTTTCTGTGAATGTCTCCCTCACAAATGGAGCATTTCAAGTTACAATGGTGATTCTTTCATTTCCAAGGTTACTTTCTACCTGAAATAATTTAGAATCCGCCACCATTTAAAATATCTAAGAGTAATTTCAGGGTACCTGGGTGGCTCAGTTGGCTGAACCCCCCTGACTTCCTGATTTTGGCTCAGGTTGTGATACTGGGGTTGTGGGGCTGGGCCCTTTGTTAGGCTCAATGCAGAGTCTCCTTCTCTACCTCCTTCCCTCTCGCCCTCAACCCCTCTCCCTACTGTCCCGCTCTCTCTAAAATAAATAAATCATATATATAGATAGATAGATACACACACACACACACACATATATATATATAATATAATATATTTGTAATTTCATTGTAAATTCCTAAGATTAAAAAATTGCAACTCTAAAATTAGGACGTCAGAATTTTTAGTTTCACAAACCCCGTAACAGCTTGGTCT
Organism: Mustela erminea; assembly: GCF_009829155.1. Lineage (NCBI taxonomy): Eukaryota > Metazoa > Chordata > Mammalia > Carnivora > Mustelidae > Mustela > Mustela erminea. The sequence goes on from NC_045628.1 coordinate 59,128,673, forward strand.
ACGAACCAGTTGTAGTCTTAAAAGACATTTAATTCCTGGCTCCTGGTTTTATTTCAGGAATTGTTAAGAGCTTCAGGCTAGTCAGATATTACAGAGATTGAGAATTTATTTTAGAAGAAAATATATTCTAATAAAATGAGAATTGTTTTTCCCCTACCTTCCAGGCTCTAAAATTTCTTGTTGTTTTAGGGGGCTGTGAACATTTAAGAAAATGTTTTTTACTCAGCAAATAGCTACTAGCATCCTTTATATGTTCGGCATATAGTGTTAAGCGTTGAAGATAATCTGTGAAGAATGACAACTGCTGCCTTAGAGGAGATTCATAATCTCGGGAAAGGAAGTGGTGACTAGATAGCTAATTACAGTACAGTTGCAATTGGTGCTGTGATGGGGAAGAACAGGTCCAGGAACTTCCGGGAGCATTCACAAGGGACAATGAGATATTTGGGATGTGAGGTGTGCATGGAGCTAGGGTATGGAGGACCTTGTATGCCATTTTGAGGACTTCCTTCAATAGATCATGAGCTGTTCTTGAAGGTTGGTATTTTGGAAGGAACATTTTAGTTTCTATTTTCCCATGGGTAATAGTGGTGCTCTATCAGGATAGCTAAACTGCTTGTAACAACCCCCAACATCTTAGTGGCTTCAGACAGTAGGAGTTCATCTATTTTTATCATACTCCATTGTGACAGGAAAGCTCCAGGCTCCCAGGGATCCAGATTGCTCTGTCTATCCTGTAACAGTGTCAGCTTGGACTCCTCAAATCTTGATGGAAGGAGAGGAGCTAGAGTGGTAGGTACTGCAGGGTTCTGTGTCTTGGTCTTTTTTCGTGACTGGCGCCCAGTCATATGACCCGAGGCCAGTGTTAAGGAAGATGGGGAAATGTAGTTGTCCTGTGTGTAAATCAAGAGAGCCATAATGATTGGTTGCACATATGGCATTGTCTTTACCACCAATGGACAATTTGAATGAATAAAGGATTGAAAAAAATTGCAAATAAATTTCGTGCATGGGGGTGCCTGGGTGGCTCAGTGGGTTAAAGCCTCTGCCTTCGGCTCACGTCATGATCCCAGAGTCCTGGGATTGAGCCCCACATCAGACTCTCTGCTCATCAGGGAGCCTGCTTCCTCCTCTCTGTCTCTGCTTGCCTCTTTGTCTACTTGTGATCTCTGTCTGTCAAATAAACTAATAAAAAACTTTTTAAAAAAAGTTCATGCACGGTTCCATCACACAAACAATGGTAAAAAAATTGTGGGTGTGTGTGTTTAAAACTTACCTGACTACAATAGTGACATGTTCTTGGTGGATTTGGAAAATAGGTGAAAGCACAAAGAAAACAGAAGTTGTATATGTTCCCTACCAATAACTTAACTGTTGTTTTTTTGGTTTATTTTGGTGTGTACATTCCTTATCTCTCTACTGTTCTATAGTCTTTAGCCTCCGTTACACATCATAGACACTTTTCTGTATCATTGAAAATCCTACTTTTTAAAGGCTGCATTATATTTATGTAGGTGCACCATAATTTTTTAATTTTATTTTATTTTATTATTTATAATTTTTATTTTATTTTATTTTTTATTTTTATTATTTTATTTATTTCATTTTATTATATATTATTATTTTATTTTATTTATATTTATTCCTCAGTGTTCCAAGATTCATTTGTACCATAGTTTTTTAATGCGTATTCTCTTACTGATAATTTTGACATTTTTGCCAATAAAAACACTTGATGAGTTCCTTTTAATAAGCCTTTATACATATATCCATGACTATTTCCATCTGTTTTTGCAGTTTTTCCTTTTATATTTGATCTTCAAAAAATTATTCAAGTTATAGATGGAAATAGAAATCAAGTACTATTAAGGAACTTAAAGAAAAAAAAAAGAGGCAGTCTCCCGTCTCCTTCCCTATGTCCAGATCATACTCTCCTGTTAATTCTGATACTGATTTCTATTTTTCTCCTCATACTTGTAATGCTATCTTTAATATCTCAAGTTTTTCTTCCCAGTCTGTACTTTTTGTTTCCTACTCTTGTCTCCTTGTATTAATGACGACTTAAGTATGATGTTGAGAAGAGGTGGTGAGAGGCAACATCTTTGCCCAGTACTGGAGAGTGGAAAAGCTCCTAGTTTCTCACCAAGTGTGATGTTAGCTGTAGGTTTTTTGTTTTTTTTTTAAGTAGTCTTTATCAAATTGAAGAAGTTCCTCTCTACTCCTGGTTCACTGAGAGTTGTTTCGTTTTGTTTTTAGAGTTTTTGTCATGAATGGGGATTGCGGTTCATCAAATGCTTTTTCTCTATCTGTTGATAAGATCATGTGATATTTTTTAGTCTGTTGGTGGTGGTGGATTACATTAATTGATTTTTGAATGCCAAACCAACCTTGAGTATCTTAGGATAAATCTCACTTGATAAGGTGTTTAATTCTTTTTATACTTTCTTGGGTTTGATTTGCTAATACTTCATTGAATCAATGTTCAAGGGAGATTTTGGTCTGTAGTTTTTTGTAGCATCTTTGTCTGGTTTGGGTATTTGGCAATGCAATGCTCTCTTCTTTCTTCCATCCTCCTCTCCAGTCCCATTTTCCAAGGGAGACCATTGTTAATCGTTTAATGTGTAACATAATTACCTAGTGCGTAAGAAAAAGAAAATGACTTCCTCTGGTCGGATGACATGGGTTCATGTGTCATGAATTGTGTGAGAAGCCCAGGCCAGAAACCGTGCTCTGTACAGACTCCCAAGTCATCGACCTCCGAACGTCTTCTGGTTGGCCTTGTGCAGTCATGGTGTAACCCACTTAACCACATCTGTTTCTGTGCCCCCTACAATCCATTCTTCATGCCACAGCCACAGCAGTTTTCAAAACACAAATTTTATGTTTTATCAGTTCCCTTGCTTAATTCATGGCATCCCCTGGCTCTTAGGGTAAAGACCCAGTTACTTAATCTGCATGATCTAGTCCCAAACCACCTCTCCAGCCTCACCTTAGCACTCTTTGCTCTTTCCATTCTGCCACAATGGCTACATTAGTCTCTTAATAAATAAACGCAATTTTCCCTCCCTTGAAGTTTACTCCCATCCATCCCTCACTGTGCCCATTAGTTGTCTTCTAGTCAACTCTCAGATACTTCAGTTGGGCTTTCCTCAAGAGAAACCTTTCTTGAAGCACTAGGAAAGGTTCTGTTTTTTATATTTTGTCACGCTTGCTTGTTTGGGTAATATTATTTCCCCCACTAGACTCAATATATACAGGATGGCTGGCACACAGTTGGAGCTTTTCATTATCTGTTGAGTCAGTTAAACACTCCTTCCTGTATCCCCCTAGTCTTGCCTACTGTCAGCTCTATTCTAGATCGTACAGCATTTCCCAACCAATTAATTGTCTATACTGGCTCTTCCAGAATCTTTGCTGGCTTTCTCACTCTGGATCTGAGTGAGTTGATTTAAATATTAATCTGTTTTTTATAAATGTTCATGAGAGAGGCGCCTGGGTGGCTCAGTGCGATAAAGGCTCTGCCTTCAGCTCAGGTCATGATCTCAGGATCTTGGGATCGAGCCCCACATCGGGCTTTCTGCTCAGCGAAGAGCCTGCTTCTCTGCCTATTTGTGATCTCTGTCTTTCAAATGAATAAATAAAATCTTTAAAAAGAATATGTATATATATATGTAAATGTTCATGAGAGTTGTGTTGCACATGGGGAGAAAAAAAAAATTTCCAAGCCCCAAATTCTTCCCTGGCTGAACTTATGTTCACCCCTCAACTGTTTGTTTCCTAACCTCTGCTTCCTGGTTTGGTGAATTTCATGTGATCTGATGGCCCTGCTAGAAACTGTCCTCTTTCGGCCTGTTCCACCCCCATTCCCACAAGCAAGACACTGAGTTAACTCCTACTCATCCTTCAGATCTCAGATTAAAACATTTCTTCAAAGAGGCTACCATACTTCTTTCTTTTAACTCCCATGTTGCTTCATTATCTGTCTCCTGAAACCTTCCGTGAGACTTAGCGAAGTTTGTGCACCATTGTGTTTTCTCTACCTGGCACATAATAATAGGTCTTAACATTGAATGAAAAAACAATTATTCATGGTCAGCTGTAGCTAGGAAAACAAGAACAGTTCAATATCCACTTGTTAAAGCCAAAATATTTTTTTTTTGGCAGAGGATCTTAAGCACTTGAATGGGCCATATTCAGTTAATAATGTGCTACATTTTGTGGATCAGTTCATTCAGCTGGTGAGGGCTTTACTTGGAGGCTGCTTCACCCTGGCGGGCTCACGGTACAGACACAGCCTTGTTCTAGATAAAATGTGCTATGGGGGCCATATTAAGGTTTTGTAGGATGGAAGTAATAACACGCTATTTCTCCTCAAATGTTATAAACCAAGATTGTCTTTTTCCATGCCATGTCATTCCATGGAAGTTGAGGCCAGATTCTTCCATCTTCAAAAGGATACCAACATGATTTTTGGCCCAGTGGTTACCAAAAGGGGTTAGAATTAAGTTTTTTAAATGTGGGCCAAAAAGGAAATAAATAAATAAAAATGAAAAAGCAGGCACACTGCTTGGTTGTCACTGGAGATAGGCTCTTTGTGTTTATTGGGTGGGGTCACAGATGCTAAATGACTTAAAAACACAGCAAAGTATTGCCTTGCCTAATTAGTCAATTATACCCCTTCTGGGAAGCACAGGATATTCGGAAGAGTTTCTTGAATACCAGGGATAAAAGCACCCATTAAGCCCTTGAGTCTGTAAAGCAAGATATAGTTTTCAATTTGGGCATGAATATGGCAGTTTCTTGGAACATTTTTTTTTAAATAACAAAACATATAATTAGCCAAATACAAGTTCAATAGCTAAACTCTACGTATCTAGTTTTTTTTTTTTTTCCTTAAAAGATTTTTATTTATTTGACAGCACAAGGAGGGGGAAAGGCTGAGGGAGAAGGAGAAGCAGGCTCCCCGAAGAGCAGAGGAAGCCCCATGTGGGACTCGATCCCAGGACTCTGGGACCATGACCCGAGCCAAAGACAGTGGCTTAACCAGCTGAGCCACCCAGGTGCCCCGCCACGTATCTAGTTTTAATCAGCTCCAGAGACCATTACACTCTAGCCAACCCGTAATTACCTGATACCTAACTCCTGTCACAAATCCAGCTGAGGCATGAGGGAGCGAAAGCCTAGGAAATCTGAGAATCCTCTGTTCCTTGGGAGTGAGTCCAGATTGTATCCCTGCAGCCAGGGCACTCTAGAAAACTGAATACCTTCCTTTAACTCCCTGTAGAAATGCCTTCATAGAACCGTAACTCAGTATCATCCTCTTGACTTCTGTTGAGGACTGACAGAAATAAAAATCAACCAAAAATGGTTCTGCTTTTATGGAAGTCCTAGTGAAGGTATTATGTAATATCTAGTGTTTCTTACCTAAATATTCTTAAATTTGGTGTTAGGAAAAGTTTTCTCTTCCCATACACAGTAATACTAGATAATAGAGCCAAGCAGTTTGTTTCCCTTTTACATTGGTGGCTGGGAAACTCCAAACAAAACTTAGATTTTGCTTTTAGCCTAGGCTTTCCTGTTATATAACCTTTTCAGTAGCTGGCTCATGTTTTGTTGCATGTTTTAGGTAGAATTTACATGTGATAAAATGCACATGTGTTCAATGAGTTTTAATAATTTTGTATGTGTTAACAATGACCAGAACATTTTCGTCACCCCAGAAAGTTTGCTTGTGCCCCTTTGCACTCAGTGTTCACTCCTGTTGCAACTACTTTATGGTTTCTGCGGCCATAGGCCAGTTTTTGGCTGTTCTTGAACTTTACTTGAATGGAATCATTTTGGTCTGGCTTTTTCCACTTGACATTGTTGACATTCTGTGCAGTTGCTTGAATCAGTAGTTCTATTTAATTTACTGCGTAGTAGTTCGCTTTTAAATATACTTAAATTTGTTTATCACTTCTGCATATGGATATTTCAGTTTCCAATATTTGGCTATTAGAATAGTTCTTTTGAACATTCGTGTGGATTCTTGGTAGACAGCTCATACTCATCTTTATGAGAAGAGTGGATAAATTATAATACGTAACCAAAACCACAGCAGGCTCCTATGATTAGATTTATAGTCATTAACTTATAACACTAAAAAACCCCTACAAATACCAACTTCCCATTGTTTTTAGTATATGCGCTGCCAAAGTGAGCATGATTTCCCATTGTTTTTAGAATTGAAGGCCAAGCCAGATACATAACTTATCCCTTCAAACAAACTTCTGCAGTTTGGATAACTTCTCATGTAGATCCCTTATAAAGTATAGGTTGCTCAGTCTTTTCATTCAAATCCCCATTTCCCTTGTCCGGTAGTCATACCAGACACCGTATTCAAAGCCAAACTTGATTTCCTTCTCTAACCCTAGCCCTCCATGGCTTCCTCATCTCAACTCTTTTTTCAGTTGCTCAGTCAAAAAAATGTCTCATTCCTGATGGCTCTCTTTCATAAACATCACATGGAATCCATCAGCGAATCTGGTGTACTCTACCTTCAAAATGCAGATTATTAGCGATGCAGCGTCGCACTCTTCCTAACGCTAACATGCTAATCAAAGCCACAATCATTTCTTGTTTGTATTGGTGCCATAGACTCCGAACTGGTCTTCCTGCTGCCATCTTTGGTCTCTAGAGCCTATTCTAAACAGCTGGGAGGGATTCTTACTCAATCTCGGTCACGTCAGCTATGCCTCCTCAAAACCCAACATGCCCATTGAGAATAAATACCAAAGTTCTTACAGTGAGACGTCTACAATGTCATACATAATCTGGCCTTCCAGAACCTCTCCTCACATCTCTGACCACTCTCCCCCTTTCCTGCTCCCCTCCAGTCACACAGCAGCCTCACTTTCTTTTGCACTGACCAAGAGCAATCCTCCCTTAGGCATTGCACTTGTTTCTGACTCAGGATTCCCGCTCCCCTCTAGCCTCTCCATATATCCTAAGGTGCAGTGTCTTACTCTGTTATTCTCTGGACTCAATGGTCTCTTTATTCAATAAGTCCTCCCTGATCACCTTTCTTTTTTCTTTTTTCTTTCTTTTTTTTTTTTTTTTTAGATTTTATTTATTTGACAGAGATCACAAGTAGGCAGAGAGAGAGGAGGAAGCAGGCTCCCTGCTGAGCAGAGAGCCTGATGCGGGGCTCCATCCCAGGACCCTGAGATTATGACCTGAGCCGAGGGCAGAGGCTTTAACCCACTGAGCCATCCAGGTGCCCCCCCACCCCCGATCACCTTTCTAATGTGAGTCCCACCTCCCACCCCAAAGCCAGCTGTGTTTATCTGTATTACATTCTTATTTAGCACCCCCCGCCAAAGCCAGACCTTGAAGACTGCTTCAAGTTTGAGGATGGGCAGAAATGCTGATGAGAACTTGGCCCAAGTTTCCTGAAGCAGCTACTACCCAATGCAAAGAATAACCGAGTGGTTGAAGATACTTTCTCATAGCCTCCCTTGTTTTCTCATGGAGGTTCCTCTGGGATTTGATGGTCTCCACAGCCCCCACATGGAGTGAGATGTCCACCAGGGCAGGGAAGCATAGAACTGCGGCTCTGCCTTGTCCCTTCCCTCCCTCGCAGCTGTTCAACAACCAGAAACAACCTGTTCTATCTTACTGTGCTGCACAGGGAGCCTCATCAACAAGGCCTTGTAGCTACGAGTCCTTTCGGCTTTGACAATCGCCCATTATCTATGCCAGCACTCCAGTAGGCTCTAAGAGTTTTGCAGTCTGCCCCCTTACGGCCACTTTTGGCCATAACCTACCACAATGCCTTATTTTCTCCATGGTGCTTATCATTATCTGACCTATTACAAATTTATATTTTGTACTTGTTTATTGTCTGTCTCTCCAAGTAAAATGTAAGTTCCCTGAGAACACAGACTTTTTGTTACTAGAATAGTACCTGACACATAAATACTTGCTGAATTAACTTCTGTTCAATGTATTTAACGTGGTTTTATGTAGTCTCTGTCTAAAAAATTGGCATCATTTTATATAGATTTAAGTGGCTACTAATGTCAGACTAAACCAACCTTCCCTTTTTGCTTTTCTCTTTACTTTTAGTTTCAGAATCTTTCTTTTTTTATGATTTTATTTATTTATTTGACAGACAGAGATCTCAAGTAGGTGGAGAGGCAGGCAAAGAGAGAGAGAGGAGGAAGCAGGCTCCTGAGCAGAGAGCCCAATGCGATGCGGTGCTCGAGCCCAGGACCCTGGGACCCTGATCTGAGCAGAAGGCAGAGAGAGGTTTTAACTCCCTGAGCTTCCCAGGCACCCCTTAGTTTCAGAATCTTATTTAGAGGTTGGAACGGCCACGGGAATGCAAGTTGCATATATCTCAGGTTTAGTACAAGTTTTGTTGGGGTGTTAAAGGGAGCTGGGAATTGTGTTTTCAGTAGCTGGAGTAGAAAAAAAAAAACAAAAACCCTAGTCTTATGTTAATATCTGAAGTTCAAATTCCCTCTAATGTAGGGATCTCTTGAATGTGATAATGCTGAATCACAACCCGAGAATAAAAGATAGCAAAGACTGGGTTGAAATTCAGATTGATTCACAAGTAAACACCTCTTGGAAATAACATTCTGAGGAAGGTCCTGCTTCTTTGAAAATCTGCATGTTTTGGGGTCTGGATGTGTGCCTTGTACTGAGATTTGAAATAGAAATTGTAGATTTTTATTGATTTGTTCCAATAAATAATTTGATCAAGTGTTTAGAATATCAGATCCCTCAAATATGTAATCCTAATTGTGATCTGTTTTTTCAAAAAGTCAACATTGTTTCCATAGTAAAATATTTTCTACTAGATGACCCGGGAAATCCAACTCCCTAGCGGTCAATAAATAATATTCATTGAGTGCCCATATTATAGCACTAAGCTCTACCCTAAAGCAGTTTGCAATTTCTGTCTGCCCAAGGGTCTTATTGGTTGAAAGGAGAATTATAACTAAGTTTAACTCTTTCTCACTAAGGCTCACTGTACTCTCTTCCACAGTAAGTCTCACTGCTTCCAGTGGAAGAAAGAATGTTGACTAATAAACTTTTCTAGGTCATCTTCTTTCAGTAATATGGGAATGATTAAAATCTGTTTTGCAAATTTTGAGAGAATATTTGATACTGACATAATATTGAACTGAATATCAGTATGTCAGCTGGGTTTGTGGTGGAGGGTGGGGCTTGTGCTTGGGAGGGTTGCAAACCTTCTATTATTCTCCCCAAATACTCAAAGACCATGGTCAGGAAGATGGCGACTATGACTCCTACAAGAACAAGGGCATTCCACACCAAATTCTGGTCGGAAATAATAACTATGGAAGACATAGCAATCACCTTTTAAAGAAGACACATATACATAAAAACAATCTACAAAGACAAAAATTCATGTGGTTCCTGTGAATTACTAAGTTAAACAAGTTTGGTTTAGGACTATGCAATGAAGCCTCTGTAAAACCCAAAAAGGCTAGGCCCAGGAGCTTTCTGGTTGGAGAACACATGGAGGAGTAGGGACAGTGGCACCTCTGGAGAGGGCATGGAAGCTCTGCATCCTTTCCCCACACCTGGCTCTACACATCTTTTCATCCAGCTGTTGATTCATCTTTGTATTTGGTAACTCTTAGTTTGGCATTTCCCTGGAAATTCTGTGGGAAAACCAGCTTTTAACATTTGTAGTTGCTTCTCTCCAAAGGTAGAAAGGAGGTTGGCAGAGGAGTAGGGGATCCTAGGTTCATCTGGTCCCTGGAGTTCGGCTAGATAGCGATCAAATCATTCTGAACACCTGTGAACTCATCTGGAGATTTAAGAAAAGAATTGCTGCAATTCTACAAATAGAAAAGCGACTGCTTTTTGCAAGAATGACAAATGGAAAAACTAAACTCGAAAAAGAGAACAACAAGGGACCTAATCATTACGGATATAAATAAGAGGTTGGAACTAGACGTCAGAATAACGATTATAAAGATAATAGCTAGGCTTGAAAAAAGCATAAAAGATAGAAGAGGATCAACTTCTGGAGAAATAAAAGAACTAAAATCTAATCAGGTTGAAATAAAATAGGCTATTAATGAGATGCAATTAAAAAAATGGAGGCTCTTCCTGCTAGGATAAGAGAAGCAGAAGAGAGAATCAGTCATATAGAAGATAAAATTATGGAGAATAGGTACCCCTGGGTGGCTCAGTCAGTTAAGCATCTGCCTTTAATTTAGGAGTTCATATCCCCTGTCTCCACCATTCTACCATTTACTGAATGAAAAGATGGGTCTTGTGTCCTACAGAATTACCCAAACTTTTGTTTTTTTCTGATTGCGTTTCCATGATGCCATTTAAAATTTTTCCTGTATGCCCCGTATTTTTTGTAAACTGATAGTTAGATCTGGAGGAGGAATTCAGTTCAGGTGACTGACTCATTGATTGATTGGTTGATTGATTTAGGCAACAATACTCATTGGCTAATAGCCTTCCTATTGCATCTCATTAATAGAAAGTGATATTAAGCTTGATTAATGGGTTCAGCTAGATTTGTATGTTTATTTAAAATGCTTAATTCTGAATATAATATATTCACTGTAGAAAAATTGAAAAATACAAGAGCACCTGGGTGATTCAGTTAGTTGAGCATCCGCCTTTGGCTCAGGTCATGATCCCAGGGTCCTAGGATCGAGCCCCACTTTGGGCTCCCTGCTCCGTGGGGAGTCTGCTTCTCCCTCTTCATCTGCCTGTGTCTCTCCCTCACTAGTGCTCTCTCTCTCAGATAAATAAAATTAAAAAAAAAAAAAGAAAAACTGAAAAACACAGCAATCTAGAAGAAAATAAAAAGCAAGAGTATTCCTACATTCTAAGGAAAACTATTATTTAAATTTGGTGTACATCTTCCCTGGTTTCTTCTGTTTTGGTTGATGAGTCTTGAAACTTTCTCCTTTCTCTTCTTTATTGGACTTATGCAGCTTTTACAGTATCATCCAGTAAGTAAGTCCTTTAGTTAACAAATATTTTGGGGTGCCTGTTATGTTTTTGTGATACTAGAAAGAAAAAAGAGAGGAAGGTAGGGTGCCATTTGAACATCTGCTATATGCAGCGGTTGCTTGTGCATTAGTTTTTACATATCTTCCCAATCACCTTTTCAGAGAGGTATTATATTCCTATTTTGTGAAAGAGGAAATCAAGAAATCAGTGGAAATCAGACCACTTGGAGTCTGTAACTTTGAGTCCAAAGAGTCTTAAAATCTGTTGATTCCAAATCCAAAGTTCTAACATTGATTTTCTTCCCGAATTTTTTGGGAACTGGTCAAATAGGACCATTCTGTCTAATTGGTTAAGAATGTACTTGATGGTCATGAAAAAACTTCTTAGTTGCTTAAAATCACGAGAGATTTTATTAGAGAGTCACCAAGGCAAACTCAATTAGATGTGTGAAAACCAAGTACAGAAAGTTCTACATTTTTCAGAGATTATAAAATAGTTCTACAAGTTTTCCATGTTCCATTTCATCTTTACTATTTATCTTTTCTTGTGGTACTGGCATTTAGTCTTTAACTTCATATAGGAAAAGGAATGAAAAAGAGGACAAAAATCTGTGTTGGAGGAGTTAGGGTTTTGGCTCTCTATAAATTCTGTGTCATATCAATTTTTCACTGCATGAATTAATTAAAACAAGCACAGAATTTTAGACCTGGAAAGTATTTTAAAGATAATCTTCTAGAACATTCTCAATATTAATGAAAAGTCCAAAGCCCTAATGGGTTCAGTGCCTTTCCTCAGGTGACTCAACTACTTTGATATCAAGGCATGGGTTGAACTCAACATCTTTGACCTTCAGTTATACATTGCCATTATGAGAGAATTTCCCTGGATGAACCAAAGTAAATGTTTAAACCATCTTTTTGTTATGCTTAGAGTGAGTACTGATTTTACCAGACTCAGAAGCATGTCCTACAGTCATAAAACATCTGCCAAGAATGGTTTCCTACTATTGTGAGAGCTGAGGGCTGGGGTACAAAGAGGGACTTCAGACAAGGAGAGAAGACACATTTGAAATAAGGCCGTGATTATATTTTCTAGAATTTCTTTAATCTTCTGCAGGAACAATTTAAATAATTGTATCTTTTAGAACCACTGAATAGTTTCATTCCAAAATAAAGGTAGGAGAATAATAAGCTTGTTTGTAATATTACTGGTCATGCTTTTTTAAAAGTGGAAATATTTGCATATAGAAAAGTACTAATATGTAAAACTCGTTAGGGAAAACTGAAGCAAAATCTGTCACTATGCTAACTTAAAATGCATATATAAGAGTCAGAAATAAATGGCAGGAAAGAGCTAATTGTTCACTGAGTAATAAGCCCTTGGGACAACGGTTTAAAGCAGCTAGATGATGTGTTTAGTATCCAGTTTCCTACCATTTTGTACAAGCATTGCTTCTCTATTTCCTTCGTGGATAAATTTAACCTGAAAATCAGTCTCAGTGTCTCCAGTGCTGTCCTGTTTGTAGGGCAATAATCAGTCCACAGGTTTTTGACACTTTGTGGCTGACAGGATATCCTTCAGCAGACAGATATGTGCATTAGTCATCCATTTTCTGATGATATTTCTGGACTGCATACAGGGACTGATGGTGCCATGTGGTATATGGCTATTTATTCTGGCTTCTAAGCAATTGGAATGCAGGGAACTATTTAGTTCCATGGTACTTGACAGAAGGGAACAGATTTGCTAGACAAGGTTGAAAACAAGCATGTCACTGTGGGCTGAGAATAAATTGGCATAGATGTACTATCCTTCCTATATGCATAGGGACTAGTAAAGAATACTATCAGATACCATTCACATTCAAGCCAAAGGCATCTTTAAAAAATACATAATGGAGGAAAAGGAACTCTGAAGCACCCATCAATTAACCTCACAATTATCAACAGATAACTAATCTACTTTGTTCCTATCTACTCCTTAGCTCTGACTATATTAAAGCAAATTCCAGATTATCAAATTATTTTATCCACAAATATTTTAGTATTTATCTCTAAAAGACATTGACTCTGTAAAAAAAAAAAAAGAAAGAAAGAAAGAAAGAAAGAAAAGAAAAGATGGGGTGCCTGGGTGGCTCAGTGGGTTAAAGCCTCTGCCTTCAGCTCTGGTCGTGATCCCAGGGTCCTGGGATGGAGCACCAAATTGGGCTCTCTGCTCAGCAGGGAGCCTGCTTCCCCCTCTCTCTGCCTGCCTCTCTGCCTACTTGTGATCTTTCTCTGTCAAATAAATAAATAAAATCTTAAAAAAAAAAAAAGACTACCACTCTACCATATCGCATCCAACAAATGGATAAAAACAATGTAATTCGTTAAATACACAGTTATGATTGAAATTCCCCAGTGTCTCATAAGTGTTTTTGTTTCTTTATTTTTAAGTTTGTATGTTTGAATCAGTATGAATCAGTATCTGTACATTGCCATTGGCTGTTTATGAAATCTTTTTTTTAATTAACAAAAATTTCTAAATTTAACTGTGGTAAAATTCACGTAACATAAAGTTTACTACCATAACCGTTTTTCCATGTATAGTTCAGGAGTGTTAAGTACCTTCCCACTGTCCCATCTCCAGAACTCTTTGTATCTTGCCAAACTAAAACTTTATGTGCATCAGACAACAATTACCCCATTCCCCAGCTCCTTGGCAACCACCATTCTACTTTCTGTCTCCATGAATTTGATCACTCTAGGTACCGCATATTAGTGCAATCATACTGTATGTATTCTTTTGTGACTGGCTTATTACACTCAGCATAATGTTCTCAGAGTTTTTCCATGTTATAATATGTGTCAGAATCTCATTCCTTTTTAAGGCTGAGTAATATTCTATTGTATATATATACACCATATTTTGTTTAGCTAGATATCTTGTTGGATGTCTCTTGATTCCGCCTCTTACTTCCGCCTCTTGGTTGCTGTGTAATGCTTCTATGAACATGGATGTACAAATATATTTTTGATACCTGCTTTCAATTATTCTGGATGTATATCCAGAAGTGGAATTACTGGATAATATGATAATTCTGTTTTTATTTTACTTTATTTTAAGGAACCACCATACCATTTTACATTCCCTGCAACAGTGCACAAGAGTTCCAGTTTTTCCACAGTGTTGTCAATTCTTGTTGTTTTTCTGTTACTTATGGGGTTTTATTTGTTTTAATAGTAGCCATAATAATGGGTGTAAGGTGGTATCACATTGTGGTTTTGTTTTGCATTTCCTAGTGACTAGTGATGAGCATCTTTTCATGTTTGTTGGCCATTTGTATGTTTTCTCTGAGGGATATCCATTCAAGTCCTTTTGCTCATTTTTTAAACAGGTTGTTTGGATTTTGTTTTTATGTTATAGGAGTTCTTTTTCTTTCTTTCTTTTTTAAGATTTTAATTTATTTATTTGTCACAGAGACAGAGCAAACAAGCAGGGGGAGTTGGCAGGCAGAGGGAGAAGCAGACTTCCCACTGAGCAAGAAGCCCGATGTGCAGGACTCGCTCCCAGGACTCTGGGATCATGACCTAAGCCAAAGGTAGACAGTTAATCCCTCGATAGATAGAGGGTTAAGACTAACATAAGGATGAAAAGGCCAAGTACCACCCACAACATGCACACACACATCTCAGCATAACAATAGCAACACTACTATCAACAGCATGATTATTGAAAACAGTTCACAAAATATTTTCATAGTTCCCTTGTCCTTAAAGTATATCTCTCTAGTGTGGAGATTCCTCAAGAAATTAAAAATAGAGCTTCCCTATGACCCTGCAATTGCACTACTGGGTATTTACCCCAAAGATACAAATGTCGTGAAAAGAAGGGCCATCTGTACCCCAATGTTTATAGCAGCAATGGCCATGGTCGCCAAACTGTGGAAAGAACCAAGATGCCCTTCAACGGACGACTGGATAAGGAAGATGTGGTCCATATACACTATGGAGTATTATGCCTCCATCAGAAAGGATGAATACCCAACTTTTGTAGCAACATGGACGGGACTGGAGGAGATTGTCCTGAGTGAAATAAGTCAAGCAGAGAGAGTCAATTATCATACAGTTTCACTTATTTGTGGAGCATAACAAATAGCATGGAGGACAAGAGGAGATGGAGAAGAGAAGGGAGTTGAGGGAAATTGGAAGGGGAGGTGAACCATGAGAGACTCTGGACTCTGAAAAACAATCTGAGGGTTTTGAAGAGGCGGGAGGTGGGAGGTTGGGGGAACCAGGTGGTGGGTATTAGAGAGGGCACGGATTGCAGGGAGCACTGGGTGTGGTGCAAAAACAATGAATACTGTTATGCTGAAAAGAAATTAAAAAAAAAGTATATCTCCCTAAGAATGTACAGTTAAATCGTTCAACTTGTCTAACTTTCAAGTAGCAGCTTTGTTGAGATAAAATTTGCATATTATACAATTCACACATATCATAAAATTCAGCAGGTTTTAGCATATTCACAGTTGTGCAACCACTGTAACAAAATAATAAATTTTAAGACATTTTCATGATGCCGAAAAGAAACCCTGTATCCGTTAGCAGTCAGTTGCCCTCCTGCCTCTAGGTAAACACTAATCTACTTTCCATCTCTATGGATTTGCCTAATCTGCATATTTTACATAAATGTACAATATGTGTTATTTTGTGTTTGACTTCTTTCGCTTAACATAATGTTTTCAAAGTTCATCCATGGTGTATCTATTAGTACTTCATTCCTTTTTATTACTCAGTAATCTTCCATTGTGGTTATACCAGATTTTTATGTACCTATTCATCAGTTGATGGACGTTTGGGTTGTTTCGAATTTTGCCTTGTATGAATAATGCTTCTATGAGCATTTGTATATAAGGTTTTGCATAAACATATGGCTTCATTTCCCTAGGGTATATACCTAGAAGTTGAATTTCTGGGCCATAGGGTAACTATGTTTAACTTTCTGAGGAACTGTCAGAATGTTATCCATAGCAGCTGTATCATTTTATTTCCACCAGCATTGCACAAGGGTTCCAATTTCTATCCTTGTGCTAACACTTGTTATTATCTGGCTTTCTTATTTTAACCATCTTGGTGATATTTTATTGTGACTTTCATTTGCATTTCCCTGGTGGCTAATGCATGGTCTAAGTTTCATTTTTTCTCTTCCAATATCTGAAGGTGGATGTTTAGGTTTTGGCTTCAGATTTTTATTGTTTATTTTCTTCTTCTTTTTAAAATATAGGCATGTAAAGCTATAAGCTTCCCTCTAATCACACCTTTTGCTGCATCCCATAAATTTTGGTATGATATGTTTTCATTTTCATTCATTTTAAAGTATTTTCTAATTTTTCTTATGATTTCTTTATACACACACACACACACATATACCTTTGACTGGTATTGTTTAATTTTACCGTCTTCAATTTCTTTCTGTACTGATATCTATTTTCATTCCATTATAGTTGGAAGACAATTTATGTGATCTCAATTATTCTAAATTAATGAGTTTGTAGTATAGGGCCTAGAGTATGATTCTGTTCTGTGTGCTCCTGAGAAGAATACATTCTCTGTTGTTGGATTGGATTCTATCGCTGTCTGTAGAACTAAGTTGGTTTACAGAGTTCTTCAAGTCTATTTCCATCCTGAGCCTCTATCTAGTTGTTCTATTTATGCTGAAAGTGGAGTATTGAAGACTCCAACTATTATTATTGCGTTGATTAGGTCTCCTTGTAATTCTGTCAGTTTTTGCTTCATGAATTTTGGGGCTCTGTTATTAGAAGCATACAGGTTTTCAATTACTAAATCTTCCTAATAGATTGACCCTTTTATCATTATAAAATTATCCTTTTTATCAATAGTGAATAATTTTGGTTAAAGTCTCTTTTGTCTGATACTAGCATAACCACCCCAGCTTTCCTGTGGTGTTGGTTTGCGTGATGTATCTTTTTCTATCCTTTTACTCTCAGCCTAATTGTATTTTGAATTGAAATTGTCTTGTGGACAGGGTTTAGCTGAACTTTGATTTTTATCTGATCTGGCAGCCTCTACCTTTGACTAGTATAGTTAATCTATTCACATTTAGTATCATCAATATAGTTGGATATACATCTGCCATTTTATTTTTGTTTTCTATACATCTCATGTCTTTTTCCTTCTTCTGTTCCTCTTTTACTACTTTCTTTTGCATTTAATGTATATTTTCTACTGTAACATTTTAATTCCTTCAGTTTTTTCACTCTTTTTTTGAGTTATTTTCTCAGTAGTAGCTCTAGTGTTTACATATCCTATTAGAATCTACTTAAAGTATACACTAGCTTAATTCTAGTTCTATAAAATACATAAAGATATAAGACATTACTCTTATAAAGTTTGATTTGTTCTCCCATTTGGGCTATTATTATTAAACATTTATTATGTGTGTTATAAATCCAGTGGTACATTGTTATAATCATTACTTCATATGGTTTTATGTCCCTTAGAGAAGCTCTCATTTACTGTTTCTGGTTCTTTTCATTTATTCCTTTGAATTCAAGTTCCAGCTGGTGTCATTTCTTTACTCCCATACACTTTGCTCCTACCCACCTCCTCTGTGATGTTACTGTCAAGTATATTTCTGTGTGTTATAGACTCAACAATATATTCATATATATATTGCTTTATGAAATTTTAACTCAATTAAGAGAGAAAGGGAAAAGAGAGATAATTCTGTTTACTGCTACTTTTTGTTTTTCTGTGTGGATTTTAATTACTGTCTGTTGTCACTTGCTTTCAGGCTGAAGACATTTTTTTTTTTTGAGATTTTATTTGTTTATTTGCCAATAGAGAGAGAGTACAAGCAGTGAGAGCAGCAGGCAGAGGGAGAAGCAGACTCCCTGCAGAGCAAGGAGCCTGATGTGGGACATGTTCCCATGACCCTAGGATCATGACCTGAGCTGAAGGCAGACCCTTAACCGACTGAGGCACCTAGGCGTCCCTCAGCTTGAAGACATTCTTTAGTATTTCTTGTGTGGTGGTCTGTTAACAAGGAATTCTTTCATTTTTACTTATCTAAAATTGTCATTAATTCGTCTCCATATTTGAAAGATAATTTTGCTGGATATAAGATCCTAGGCTCACATTTCTTTTTTCTTTCAGCACTTTGAATACGTCATCCACTACCTGCTGGCTTTCAATCAGCTATTAATCTCATTGAGATTCTTTTGTATGTGATGACTCATTTTTTCCTTGCTGCCTTCAAGGTTTGTTCTGTTTTTGGCTTTCAACATTTTGATGTCTGGGTGTGTGGGTCTCTTCGTATTTATTCCACTTAGATCTCATCTGAAAAAATTGTTAAAACATAGACCACCCCCAGAGTTTCTCATTCAGTAGGTCTGATGTGGGGTCTGAGGATTTGCATTTCTAGTAATTCCCAAGTAGTGCTGATACTGCTGGTCCAGGACTATACTTTGAGAACACCTGCCATATAGCTTCGAGGATTTGGGAAAAATTGGGTAATTTTTATCAAATCAAAAAATAATAGAGCATGTGCTGTTACTTTAATTTTACTAAGATTTATTTTAAATAACAGATGTATAATCTAAAAATCAAACCTAGAAATAAATACTCAATTGATGTTTCCTACTGTTATGCATGTACTTATTTATGCTATTTGTCAGACAGTCATTGAATCAGGAGTACTAATAGCTACAAATCAATTCATGGTCTTTGTGGAAGGAAAAATTTAAAGGTCCTTTATCTCCCTCTAGCCTCTAACTAAAATTTTGCAGGCTGGACATTTGCCAAAAAAAAAAAAAAAAAGGCAATTGCAGAGATTCTTAAAATTTAGCATTGACTTATGGGGTAGAAACTAAATAAAAGGCCATTTAAACACATAAATATAAAAGCTGATTCAAATGTGGTACATATTAGGGAATACTAAAGCACCTTGAAAGGACCCAGGGAAGGAAATTAGACAGAAGAGTTCATTGTGTCATCTACTCCATCCCCCTTCTTGATTTCACATTTAATTGAGTCCTCAGTAACAGGTGGGTTTTTAGAAAGGTGTTGATCTCTTTTCTAGATTTTGGGTTTTATCCAAATACCTACTAAGTAGATCTCTTTTATTTTTCAAAACAGCTGGTGTTTTAAAGTGGCTAATCCAGTTGAGTCTGGAGGGTAGGCATGGAGAATTAAAATAGTTTCGTGTTTGCTCAAAGTCCACCTTTGCTCAGACTGTTCTGTAGAACTTGTCTCAGACTGTTCTGTAGAACTTGCTTCTTGGATAACAGACTGCACGTGCCACTGGCTTCTCTCTATCATCCCTGCTTTCCATACTGTCCGCTCCTTCTTCTTGCTAGGACTTATGCCATTTGCTACATCCTAGGTTTCTCCTGGATAAAACTGGAGGGTCTAATCACATATCTAGGTACCCTACATACTGGAAAAATCTCTTTCACACAAAGAAAAGACTTGTCACCAGGCTCGATGGTTTTGACACAAGGCTTCCCAGCTGATCCACTAACAGCTAAAAACTATGGAGAGTTCTAAGCAGTTGGATACTCCCAGATTCCTTTATTTAGCTAACAGGTGGCCCTGTATCCTACAGCTGTGGCCAAAGCCTCACATATAATTAGTCTTCTGTTGGAGTGAAAGGAAGATTGTGGGCTGCCTATGGACATAACTACAGCCCCTAATAGAGTGCTTTACTTAGGTTTCTCAAGAGTTCAGTGATCCACCAGAACTGATAAACAGCCCATAGTTTCATTCCCCAACATTCTATAACTTCCGTCTGCACCCTAACAGAGGTTGGCACAAACTTTACTATGTGAATAATTTTTAAATTTTATTTTATTTTTAAAGATTTTATCCATTCACCCGACAGAGAGGGATCACAAATAGGCAGAGAGGCAGGCAGAGAAAGAGGAGGAAGCAGGCTCCCCGCCGAGCAAAGAGCCCAAAACGGGGCTGGATCCCAGGACCCTGAGACCATGATCTGAGCCAAAGGCAGAGGCTTAACCCACTGAGCCACCCAGGCGCCCCCTATGTGAATAATTTCAGGAGTAATTCATGGATCCCATCCACAGCAGTGACAGTGACTCCCCAACTTAACCAGGCAGTGAAATCAGCTAGAGGGAAACTTTGATATCAGTTCAAGTTTCCTTTATTTAAGGATCTCAAGTACTCAAGACTGATATCCCTACCCCTCTATCTCCAAGGATTCTATCCGTTAAACCTGACACCCAGGATTGAGTCAGTAGAGCCCAGCACCATCTCTCAGAGGAGGCCCAGCTCTGTCTCTATCAAATGGTCTCAGCTTCACTTACAGGAGTCCCTATCTTATTTCTAGCCATTTCATCTTAAGCACTGCATTTCCTATAATCCATTAGCAGAACTCTCGCATCCCACACAATTCATCAGAGATCTGAGTGCACCAAGAGACTTCATTGTCCTGCAAGACTGCCTGCTAGTGAGTATAAGGACTGACCTGGTGTCAGGGGGAATCCCCCAAAGAACTTTCTCCTGCTGAGGCCATACTCCATACGTTGGTATTGGAAGTCCAGATGAGAACACAAAGATGCTCTTATCACATCTTTTAGTTCCTTGAATGCCATGTTCCCTTCTGCCTTGAGCTTCTCCATATGCTGTTCTCTTTGACTCTTCAACTTACTAATTCCCACTCATCTTTCCAAGCTTGTTCAATTGTCATTTGCTCAGGGAAGCTGTCCTTGAAGCCCCAGAACAGATGCACTCTCCCATTATTTTCTTTATAGGTCTCCATCCCATTCATTCCTCATTTATAATACTGAGTAATCTTGAATGTCTTCCTCCTAACTGGCTTGTAAGCATCATAAAGGCAGAATCTATGTCTGTAAATGTTTCCCCTAGATCCTGAGTACCCAAATGGTAGGGGCTTAATAAATATTGACTAAATAAATAAATTAATGGAAATAAACATGAAATGTTTCTATCATAGGCTCCAACAGCTGAGGAGTACAGTTGTAGTTCAGTAGCTTCCTGCACTTTCAGTAGTTCTGCCATATGTGTAATACCTGAAAATTTTTTTCCTTCTATGTGACATATAAATATTCTCTATGACAGCTGCAGGAGTAGGCATCTGGATTCTTCACGTCCAGGTTCTTCTCCCTCAATCTCTCGCTTTTTTGCTCTAGCTCACCTAAAATACTCACCAGATGTGTGTGGACACACACCAACATACACACACGTGCACACATACACAGGTATGCACACAACTTTCACACAGCGTATAACTGGCAAAGGTAGCTTTAGAACTCTGGATTCTTGAATTCTACAAAAATGTTTTTTTCCACCTTATTTATTTAGTTAAATCTATTAGTTGGCCTGGTTCTATTAAAACATTATGTTAGTCAGAAAATAACCTAACCCTTCTTTAAGATTCACCAATTTCTCAAAAGTCTCATTTCCTAGGGATCTTAATAAAAACTTTGTGAAGTTTTTACACCACCTGGATTATTTTCTAACAGCACATTTTTCACTCAAAGTCCTTACTGGCCATTTAACTTTTCACTTATGTCTACATTTTGTTTTCTAAATAGATCATAAGCTACTCGAGAATAGAGTTTATGGGTCTTCTGCTTTATATTATCCCCAACCCATATCAGTACATAAAAGTGCTCAGCACAGAAGGAGGAAAATGGCGAAGGAGTAGGAGACCTAAATTTCATCAGGTCCCAGGAGTTCAGCTAGATAGTTCTCAAACCATTCTGAACACCTACAAATTCAACAGGATATAGAAGAGAAGAAGAGCAATTCTAGGAACAGAAAAGCAGCCACTTTCTGAAAGGTAGGACGAGCAGAGTAGTGAATCTGAGGCAACATTTGGGAAGATAGACCATAGTGGGAGGGTCTGGCTCCCAGCAAGCAGTAGAGCACAAAAACCGAACTGCTAGCTGCAGAGATGGAGCCGAGGAGGGGGCTCTCAGGTTGGAGTTACCTTAAACTGTGATCTGAGGGACAGTCGGGCAACTACTCTTCAGGCAGGGACCTCTCAAGTAGCAGACCTGGGGAGTCCCCTTCCTTCTTCCTCCGGGAGAAGCAGTGCGGGAGTGCCTGGCAGGAATCTGCTGGGTTTGGAGACTCCGAATGGGGCCGTGCACCAGAGATAGAAACGATTGGTCACAGGCTGGGTGAGCTCAGAGTGCAGCCAGAGACCAGGGAGACAGGAGGGGTTCCCTGCTTTTCTCTGAGGGCACACTGAGGAGTGGGGACCCGAGCTCTCAGCTCTTCTGGGATGGGGATTAGGAGGCCACCATTTTCATTCCCGCCCTCCAAAGCTGTACGGAAAGCATTCAGGGAACAAAAACTTTTGAGAGCAAAACCGAGCAGATTACTTAGCATGGCCCCTGGCAAGGGCAGTGCAATTCTGTTTCAGGCAAAGACATTTGAAAACCATTGCAACAGGTCCTTCCCCCAGAAGATCAACAAGAACTTCCAGCCAAGACCAAGTTCACTGATCAATGAGAACTGCAGAACACAAGTGTTAGGGGAATACAGCACATAGAATTCATGGTATTTTTCCCATAATTCTTTAGTCTTTCAAAGTTAAATTAAAAAAATTTTTTTTCTTATTCTACTCTTTTAAAAATCTTCCTCTTTCCTATTTAACCTCTTTAACTATTTTATCTTATTAATACCTTTTTAAAAATCTTAACTTCCTTTGTTATATTCTATCCCCTCATTGTATTTAACCTTATTTTTTGTATACATATAAGTTTTTCTTTCTTTAAAATTTTGGGATAGAGTTTCTTTTAACAGATCAAAATATACCCTAAATCTAGCATTTGGCTTTGTTCAAGGCTCCAGCCTGATCACATTCTCTCCTTTTATTCTTCTTTCAGCCAACTTCTTATCAATTACTTTTTAAAAATATTTTTAAATTTTTATCTTTATAGTCATATTCCATCCCTTCATCATGTTTACCCTTATTTTGTATATATATATATATATATGTAAGTTTTTCTTTCTTTAAAATTTTGGGAGACATTCTCTTCTAACAGACCAAAATACACCCCAAATCAAGTGGGTGGCTCTGTTATATTCATATATATATATATATATATATATATATATATATATATATATATAAATAATTTTTTCCCCTTTCTTCTCCCCCCAGTTTTGGCTCTCTTCTGATTTAGTTAGAGTATATTTTTCTGGGATCATTGCTACCCTTTTAGCATTTTGTTCTCTCATTCATCTATTCTTCTCTGGATAAAGTGACAAGGCAGAAAAACTCACCTTAAAAAAAAAAAAAAGAACAAAAGGCAGTACTGACACCTAGGGACCTAATCAATAGATACATTGGTAAGTTGTTAGAACTAGAGTTCAGAATGATGATTATCAAGGTGCTAGCTGGGCTTAAAAAAAGCATGGAAGATACTAGAGAATCCGTTTCTGGAGAAATAAAATCCCTCTCTGGAGAAATAAAAGAACTAAAATCTAACCAAGTTGAAATAAAAAAAGCTATTAATGAGGTGCAATAAAAAATGGAGGCCCTTACTGCTAGGATAAATGAGGCAGAAGAGAGAATTAGGGATATAGAAGACCAAGTGATGGAGAATAAAGAAGCTGAGAAAAGGAGGGATAAACAACTACTGGACCATGAGGGGAGGATTTGAGAGATATGTGATACCATAAGATGAAACAATATTAGAATAACTAGGATCCCAGAAGAAGAAGGAAGAGAGAGGGGGGCAGAAGGTATATTGGAACAAATTATACTAGAGAACTTCCCTAATTTGGGGAAGGGAGCAAGCGTCAAAATTCAGGAGGCTCAGAGAACCCCCCCCCCAAAATCAATAAAAATAGGTCCACACACCATCATCTAATAGTAAGACTCACAAGTCTTAGTGACAAAGAGAAAATCCTGAAAGCAGCTTGGGACAAGAGGTCTGTAACATACAACAGTAGAAATATTAGATAGGCAGAAGACCTATCCACAAAGACCTGGAAGGCCAGAAAGGACAGGCATGATAATTCAGGGCACTAACTGAGAAAAATATGCAACCAAAAATACTATAACCAGCTAGGCTATCATTGAAAATAGAAGGAGAGATAAAAAGCTTCCAAGACAAACAAAAACTAAAAGAATTTGTAAACACCAACCAGCCCTACAGGAAATATTGAAAGGGGTCCTCTAAGTCCTAGCCTCAGCAATCAGACAACAAAAAGAAATAAAAGGCATTCAGATTGACAGAGAAGATATTAAGCTCTCACTCTTTGAAGATGATATGATACTTTATGTGGAAAACGCAAAAGACTCCACTCCAAAACTGCTAAAACTCATATGGAAATTCAGTAAAGTATCAGGATATAAAATCAATGCGCAGAAATCAGTTGCATTTCTATACACCAACAACAAGACAGAAGAAAGAGAAATTAAGGAGTCAATCCGATTTATAATAGCACTCAAAATCATAAGATATTTAAGAATAAATCTAACTATAGAGGCAAAGAATCTGTCCTCAGAAAACTATAAACTACTCATGAATGAAATTGAGGAAGACACAAAGAAATGGAAAAAGCTTCCGTGCTCATGGATTGGAAGAACAAATATTGTGAAAATGTCTATGCTACCTAGAGTAGTCTATATATTTAATGCAATTCCTTCAAAATACCATCAACTTTTCAAAGAAATGGAACAAATAATCCTAAAATTATATGGAACCAGAAAAAAATCCCAAATAGCCAGAAGAATGCTGAAAAATTTGGCATCACAATTCCACATTTCAAGCTCTATTTACAAAGCTGTAATCATCAAGACAATATGGTATTGGCACAAAATCAGACACATAGATTAATGGAACAGAAAAGAGAGCCCAGAAATGGACCCTCAACTCTAGGGTCAACTTATCTTCAACAAAGCAGGAAAGGATGTCCATTGGAGAAAGACAGTCTCTTCAACAAGTGGTATTGGGAAAAATGGATAACCATATGCAGAAGAATGAAACTGGACCATTTTCTTACACCACACACGAAAATAGACTCAAAATAAATGAAAGACCTCAATGTGAGACAGGAATCCATCAAAATCCTTGAGGACAACACAGGCGGCAACCTCTTTGACCTCAGCCACAGCAACTTCTTCCTAGAAACATCACCAAAGGCAAGGGAAACAAAGGCAAAAATGAACTATTGAGACTTGATCAAGATAAAAAGCTTTTACCTGGCAAAGGAAATAGTAAACAAAACCAAAAGACAATCGACAGAATGGGAGAAGATATTTGCAAATGACATATCAGATAAGGGACTAGTATCCAAAATCTATAAAGAGCTTATGAAACTCAACACCAAAGAACAAAAATCCATTCGAGAAATGGTCAGAAGACATGAACAGACATTTCTCCAAAGAAGACATCCAAATGGCCAACAGACATGTGAAAGAGGGCTCAACATCATTTGGCATCAGGGAAATAAAAATCAAAGCCACAATGAGATACTACCTCACACCAGTCAGAATGGCTAAAATTAACCAGTCAGGAAAGGACAGGTGTTGGCGAGGATGCAGAGAAAGGGGAACCCTCCTACATTGTTGGTGGGAATGCAACCTGGAGCAATCACTCTGGAAAACTGTATGGAGGTTCCTCAAAAAGTTGAAAAATAGAGCTACCCTATGACCCAGCAATTGTACTGCTGGGTATTTACCCTAAAGACACAAATATAGTGCTCTGAAGGGGCACGTGCACCTGAATGTTTATAGCAGCAATGTTCACAATAGCCAAACTATGGAAAGAACCTAGGTGTCCATCAACAGAAGAATGGATATTCCATTGTGTGTGTATATATATATATACACACACAATGAAATACTATGCAGCCACCAAAAAATGAAATCTTGCCATTTGCAACAACATGGATGGAACTAGAAGATATTGTGCTAAATGAAATAAGTCAATCAGAGAAAGACAACTATAAGGAATTTGAGATATAGGGATATAAGCAATATAAGGATAATATAAAGATATAAGGATATATATAAAAGATATATATAAGGATAATATAAAGCTATAAGGATATAAGGAATTTAAGAGGCAGGGCAGGGATGGGTGGGTCGTGGGGGAAAGGGAGGGAAAAATGAAACAAGATGGGTTCAGGAGGGACACAAACCATAAGAGACTCTTAATCTCAGCAAACAAACTGAGGATTGCTGGGGTGTGGAGAGAGAGGGTTAAGGTGTCTGAGTGATGGACATTGGGGAGGGTATGTGCTATGATGAGTGCCGTGAATTGTGTAAGAGTAATGATTCACAGACCTGTACCCCTGAAGCAAATAATGCATTTTATGCTAATTTTAAAAAATTTTTAAAGTACTCAGCACATTTCTCCCAATTGTTTTCAGAAAGAGAACTTAAGTTGAAAAGGAAAAGAAAATGAACTAACCCTTCAAACTTATTACAAAATTGTACATTCTCTAATTGTATTTCATGTCCTGGGACAAAGAAAAATGAACACTGTAGGCAACAAGGTAAACCTGTATTCTAGCTGGTTGAAAGAAAAGCCATGTTAACTGAGAAAGTAAGTTACTGTTCATAATTGGAAAGAAGAGAAATTCAGAAATTGTCTTTTTAATGGGAAATTATTTTCACAAACTGCTTTGAATTAAAAAGTCTTTGTGGCTTAAGCATTCTATTATGGCCAACTTGAACTCATATATGATTAACATTTTTTAAATTATCTCATTGAATTTTATATACCCTGTGAGGAGGTCTTAGGGCATATGCAATTGTGTAGAAGCAGGTAATATGAATCAGAGAAAAATTTCCCAACTTCAGATGCAAGATTCTCTGGGTTGAGAGGAAAGGACATATCCAGATGGCAAATGAACAAGAACAGCACTTATCCTAGCAGATCACTGAACAGGGAACTGATCTTGCCCTACTGGGGAGAAACAAAGTGACAGAAGCCCCAGGTAAGTTTGTGGGAACTGAAAGGAGAGACAATCTAGATGTGTTCTTAGATAGAAGCTCAAGGAAACCCAAGATCTTAGGGACTAAAGCCTGCATGGCAGGTATGACTGTGGGACAGCTTTCAGAGTCCCACGTGTCACAATGTGGCCTACAAGCAGACCAATGGTTCTGTGGCCTGAGTGCACCCCACTGCACGCCAGTTTCCAAGACTCGGCCTGGCAATGGGATGAATTTTTGTATACCCCAGAGTCTATACAGAAATCAAAATATTAGTTGTCAAAACTACAGGGGCCTTTTTAATGGGATCGTGGGGATGGTGCAGCAGTCACCTGTATGTAAACAAATATGAAACAGGATGAGGGGCTAAATGAAAGCCAAGATGAGGACAGACAGTCAAGGAGCAGACGTCACATCTCCCAGTGCTTTAACCCTCCCCAGGCACCCCAGAAATTAAATGTATTCCTTTGGTATATATTGACTAAATTTATAATTTTTACCATTTAGAGGGCAGGGTCTCTAAATAGAAAATAAGGTAAAAGAAAATAAGCTTTCTGTTTCTTACATAGCTGGGGTTGTGAGCTGAAAGTGAAACCCAAACATAAACCTTTTGAAATGCCAATGTCCTGCATTCACATACTGTAATGTTTCTTTGTTTCATAGCCATCTCCTCACCTGGTTTTGAACTAGCAGGAGAATATAAGGTGTTTGGGAAAGGAGAAAGGAGGTAGGAGGGTCATTGTGAAAGGGCTCTCTTTCTTTTTTTTTTTTTTTTTTTTTTTTTTTTTTTTTTTTAATTTATTTCCAGCATAACAGTATTCATTATTTTTGCACCACACCCCGTGCTCCATGCAATCCGTGCCCTCTATAATACCCACCACCTGGTACCCCAACCTCCCACCCCCCGTCCCTTCAAAACCCTCAGATTGTTTTTCAGAGTCCATAGTCTCTCATGGTTCTCTTTCTAATGGGAGGAGAAAAAGGGGGGAAATTAAGACAAAAAGAAAGAGAAGAAAACAGGCAAATGAATATCCAACATCTCTTTTGTTGTCCTTATGATATTCATACTGAATTTGTGTGATTTTCTGTTTCTCTAGCATTTTCACTAAGGACACTTTAACCTTGGTTACTGAAATTGTAATGGTATATGAGGTGTGAAACAAGCAGTGCTAGGTTTAATATCACAACCCAGATTTGTTTATCACTTGTGTGTGATAAACTTGTGTCACTTGTGTGTGACTTTGGACACTATCTTAACCTATTTGAACTTCCTTTTCTTCTGTTGTAAAAAGGGTTTTAATATAATACATCCCATTGAGTTACTGAGAGAACTGAGTCAGTGCACATGAAAGAGATTTGTAAATGGTACAAAACTGCACAATGTGGGGCATCATTTTGTGGTGGAGAAGACAATGGGGAGAAATGATGCAGGGGGAGAAGGCTCGTGGAGCTGAAGGGTGCTATTCTGGAATCTCAGAACAAACAGTTCAACACGAGGATACCAGGCATACTGGAATAAAGAGATCCAGAAGAGAAAAAGGAGGAAAGGAGTTACATAGGCATCAAAGACGAACCCAGATATCCTGGCTGGACGTTTAATAATGACATCAAACTCTGTTCACTCACCCTTAGCTGTAGAGTCTCTTGTTCATTTGCCTTAGAGATCTACTTGCAATAACTATAAGGTAGACTGTACTTTGAGTTCCAGAATGGGACAATCACTTCTCACACCTTTAATATAAGAAATTAATGGAAATTGGGAAGGGGGGTGAGGGGATGGACAAAAAAGGTGAAGAAGAGTGGGAGATACAGTCTTCCAGTAGTGGAATGAATAAGTCATAGGTATAAAAGGTACGGCACAGGGAAGAAGTCAATGAAGTCAATGATATTGTAATAGTATTGTATGGTGACAGAGAGTAAGCACCGCATAATATAAATACTTTTCAAATCACTATGTTGTACACCTGAAACTTATGTAAAATTGTGTGTAAATGCCACTTCAATTAAAGAGAGAGAG
Organism: Mustela erminea; assembly: GCF_009829155.1. NCBI lineage: Eukaryota > Metazoa > Chordata > Mammalia > Carnivora > Mustelidae > Mustela > Mustela erminea. Next base: position 59,157,627 of record NC_045628.1, read on the forward strand.
AGAGAGAGAGAGAAAACAAACAAACAAACATAGTAATTGGGGCTTGAGGAGCCAAGAATTAATCTTTCAACCACTAGAAATCCTTCTTAGGTGTTGTCCTTACCAAGAAAGCCCCTGGATATTATTAGTTTAGCTAGTTGTTCTAACTTTCTGACATCTCTGGAAGTTTTGCACTTTTGAGCGAAAATCTTTGTCAGTACTTTTTGAAAGCTGAGAATTAGGAGTAGGCTTTAAATCTCGCCTCAGATGACATGCAGAAAAGTCTGAAATAGCAGCAATCTTTTTGATTTAGTACAGTGCTGGAGTCCTTGAGTTGTGAAATGAGATGAAAATTCCATTCCATAGAATTCTTTTGAAGTCGTGCTTGGTAGGAATATTTTGTTATGCGACCTAGGCTGCAGACAATATCATCATGGTCACTAGATTGTCTTCTCAGGAGTGCAGGCCCAATCATCTAGAGCCCTCTGGGTTTCACTAAACAGTTTGATGGGTTTAGGATTGTGAATTTGGGTGTAGAAGTCAAGAAGAGATAAATGCTTTGTATAAACAGAGGAAATATATTTGAAGTGGAAGAGAAAGACAAATCTTGTGTCAAACTCCAGATCCATCTAAGATGGAGCAGTATAGGGAAGGAGTATTAGAGAGATCTCTTTTACTGGGGAGTCAAGGGGGGATGCCAAAGAATGGATATGTTAAGGGAGAGTCCCACAAACGTTTTATTTTGAAAAATAGCAAAACTTTAGAAAAGTTGCAAGAATCGCACAACAAACAATGGTGTACCCCTTACTTATACATATATATGTATACAGAGGGACAGAGAGTATACTTTTCTTTTTTTTTTTTTTAAAGATTTTACTTATTTATTTGACAGAGAGAGAGAGATCACAAGCAGGCAGAGAGGCAGGCAGAAAGAGGAGGAAGCAGTCTCCCTGCTGAGCAGAAAGCCTGATGCGGGGCTCCATCCCAGGACCCTGGGATCATGACCTGAGCCGAAGGCAGAGGCTTTAACCCACTGAGCCACCCACGCGCCCCAGAGAGTATACTTTTATGAAAGTGTATTGACATTTTGTATATAGATAGGCAGATTAGAAAAAGCAGATACAGAGAGAAATGTGTGTGTGTGTGTGTATTTTTTTTTTCCTGAACCATGTGAAAGTTGTTTGTAGGCATTGTGAAACTCTATTGCTAAATACTTCAATATGTGTCTCCTGAGAATAAGGCCATTCTCCTATAGGACCACAATACAACTATCCCGCTCAGGAACTTAAGCTGAATATAATACAATATCTAATACTTAGTGCATCTTCAAATTTCCCCCACTGTCCCAGTGATATCCTTATAAATCTCCAGGTTAAGGGGGATTTTAAAATTGTTTTCTGTGTTCAACATAAATGCCTTTTCCATTTTCCCTGCAAAATCATCAGAAACAACCACATTTTTTGTCAGTAATTATGGGGGAACTTACAGATGTCCAATGTCCAGATTGGCAGGGAGTGAAAATAGAAATAATAGCAGCCGCCAGAGGAAAGGTTGGTTGGCACGGATTACCTCTGAGCCAGCTATTTGGAGGAGAAGAACGTTGGAGAGACAGTAAGTAACAGAGACAGACTGAAGCCATCTAGACTGTTCCTAGGATGCTGCCCCTTTTCCTCCCACCCATGTTTTGAATCTGTCCTCTCTTAGTTGTTAGTATGCTTCTCAGATCCTACCATGTACCTTCAGCTTGCTCTCATAGGTCTTTAAAAACAATAGATTCAGGGCACCTGGGTGGCTCAGTGGGTTCAAACCTCTGCCTTTGGCTCAGGTCATGATCCCAGGGTCCTGGGATTGAGCCCTGCACCGGGCTCTCTGCTCAGCGGGGAGCCTGCTTCCTCCTCTCTCTCTGCCTGCCTCTCTGCTGACTTGTAATCTGTCTGTCAAATAAATAAATAAAATCTTAAAAAAACACAATAGATTCTATTTTTAGAGAAGTTCTAAAGAAAAAGTTTCTAGAGAAAATAGCAAAGAGCTCCCATGTATCCCCTCTCCCTCTGCACACAATTTCCCCTATTAATTAACATCTTAGGGGGGGTCCGGGTGATTCAGTCAGTTAAGTGTCTACCTTCAGCTTAGGTCATGATCCTGGATCCCAAGATTGACCCCAGCATTATGCTCTGTGCTCAGCGGGGAGCCTGACTCTTTCTCCCTCTGCTCTCCACTGTTTGTGCTCTCTCACTCTCTCTCTCAAAAAACAAAAAACAAAAAACAAAACTTACATTAGTATAGTATGATACACCAGTATTCACACGTTAGGACTAATGAGGGCCATACTTTATTTTGATTTCCATAGTTTCGTGTTCTTTTTTAAGATTTTATTTATTTATTTATTTATTTATTTATTTGAGAGACACAGTGAGAGAGGGAACACAGCAGGGGGAGTGGGAGAGGGAGAAGCAGGCTTCCTGCTGAGCAGGCAGCCTGATGTGGGACTCCATCCCAGGACCCTGCGATCATGACCCAATCTGAAGGCAGATACTTAACCAACTGAACAACCCAGGCACCCCAGATTTCCATAGTTTTTAACCTAATGTCCTTTCTGTTCCAAGATCCCATCCAGGAATCAAAGTTACATTTAGTTGTTATTTCTCCTTAGACTCCTTAGACTGACGGTTTCTCAGACTTTTCTTGTTTTGTTTTTTCTTTTTTTTTTTTTTTTAAATGTTTATTTGACAGAGAGAGACACAGCAAGAGAGGGAACACAAGCAAGGGCAGAGGGAGAGGGAGAGCCAGGCTTCCCCACTGAGCAGGGAGCCCCATACAGGCTCCATACCAGGACCCTGGGATGGTGACCTGAGTCCAAGGCAGGGGACTTAACGACTGAGCCACCCAGGTGCCCTCAGACCTTTCTTGTTTTTCATGTCTTTGACCGTTTTGAACTCCTAGGTTTTTTGATAATTTAATCTCCCCTACAATGCTTGGCAGTGCACCACAACAAATATTATGTTGAATTAGGTAAAATCTCTGATAATTGGTGAAGATCAAATCGTGTTTGAAGTGGCTGTATGATAAAGACGATAAAGTTATTTTAGCAGTCTTGTTTGTTTTGGGTCATATTATGACTACTTATTGATTATATATAGCATATAGAGTTCACAGCATTCATTGGGTTGCATGGTCTTCTTTGGGTGGATTGAGTCAATGAAGATCCAAGCGCAAAGATCTTCTGAGAGAGAACCATGCAGAAGGTGCCTTTTCCTCTGGAAACGTGTGTTGTTACAGACTACACATGGCAGATATTTTATGCTTTTCTTTATCTTTGTAAGAATCATGGGGTAATTTTCCTTGAGACATATGCTATCCTTTACCAAGCAAGTATTTCTCTTATCCTTAAATTTTTTAAAAATCAAAGTATAATTTATATATGGTGATAGGGCAGGGATACCAGAAGGCGGGGATTGAAGGGGACCACCTTAAGAATATGTGTATCATATACTTCAACCATAAACGAATAAGTTTTGGTTGCTTCTCATCTTTACCAATATTTGCTGTTGCCATCTATTTAATTTTAGCCATTCCAGTTGTTGTAGAATATGCCGGTGTGGATTATTTTTATTTTATTTTGTGAGTATAGTTGACACAATGTTAGTTTCAGGCATACAACATAGTGATTTGACAAGTTTGTATGTTATGCTCTGCTCACCATAAATGCTTTCATCTGTCACCACAAAATGCTGTTACAATATCACTTACTATACTCCCTATGCTATGCCTTTTATTCCCATTGTGGTTTTAATTTGCACTTCTTTAACGTCTAATGATACCAAACATTTCTCCATGAGCTTTTTGGCCAATCATACATCTTCTTTTGCGAAATGCCTTTTCCTTGTATTTTGCCCATTTAAAAGATTGTGTTGTTTGTCTTTTTATTATTGAGTTGGAGGAGTTCCTTATATATTTTGGATAAAGGTCCTTTGATAGCTATATGTATTATAAATATTTTCTCTCTGTCTACATCTTGCTTAGGTTTTTCTTTTCCTTAGCAGTGTCCTTTGATGAGCAGATAGTTTTAACTTTGATGAAGTTTAATTCACCAGTTTTTCTGTGATGCTTAGTGCTGTGCTGGTAAGAATGTTCCTCTCTCAGTAATTGATAAAATGAGTAAATGGTACATTTTAACATAAGTTGTGATCCAAAGAATAAATCACAAGGGAAATAAAATATCTTGAACTGAATGTTAATAAAAATACACCATATTAAACCATCTTATATTTGTGAGATACAGCAGCTGAATCATTGCATAGAAGGGAACTTATAGTCTAAAATGCTTACAATTCAAAAGAAATTGCTGATGCTTCTACCTTACAGAGCAAAAGGAAAAAAAGAAGAGTAAATTAATCCAAAGGAAGTTTAAAAAATATGAAAAATCAATAAAATAGAAAGTGTATCAACCAATTAGTTCAGGGAAAATTGGTATAGCCAAAATTTGGTTCTTATAAAAGAACTATGGAGGCAATAGAGCTCTATTTAGACTGATCAAGAAAAAAAAATAATGAAAAAAATTAAAGATTAATACAATAAAATTTTAAATGAGTAAAAAATTCATTGATATAATACACTGTATTATATTATCCTGGAGAGAAAAAAACCACATTATTACCTCAATAGATACAGAAAAAGCATCTGACTAAATCTATTGCCCTTTCATGACAAAAATACTCAACAAATTAGGAATAGAAAGAAAATTCCTCAACCTGATATGGGCTTCTGTGAAAATTCCCCCAGAGAACATGACACTTACCGATAAAAGACTGGATGTGTTCTACTAAGGAACAGAAACAAGACAATGGTGTTTGTTCTCACCACTTCTATTAAACATTGTATTGGAGTTTCTAAACTGGGACTTTAGGCAAGAAAATAAAATAAAAGTCATCCAGATTGGAAAGGAAGAAGTAAAATAATCTCTATTTCAAATGATATGATCTTGTATATTTAAAAAAATATCCCTAGGAAATTCATTAAAAACAATGAACAATCTAAAAATAAAATAAGGAAAACAAGTCCATTTGCAATATATAAAAAAAAATACTTATAAATAAATTTAACTAGATAAGTGTAATATTTAAATATTTTAAAAACTGTAAGACATTGCTTAAAGAAAATAAAGAGGGTGCCTGGGTGGCTCAGTCATTAAGTATCTGCCTTAGGCTCAGGTCACGATCCCAGGGTCCTGGGATGGAGCCCCACATCAGGCTCCCTGCTCAGCGGGAAGCCTGCTTCTCCTTCTCCCACTCCCCTTGCTTGTGCTTCCTTTCTTGCTGTGTCTCTGTCTGTCAAACAAATAAGTAAAATCTTAAAAAAAAAGAAAGAAAGAAAATTAAGAAGGTTCATTAAATGGAAAGACATTTCATGTTTATGTGTCATATGATTATGGCAAACTTAAGATGGAAACACTTCCCAAATAGACCTACATATCAAAGCAATCTCTATTAATATCTCAACTGGCTTTTTTTGCAGACTGAAACTGACAAGCAGATCTAAAATTTATATGTAAATGAAGTTTCAGAATCATCAAAGAATTCTTGAAAAATAAAGAACAAAGTTGGAGCATTCACACTTTCCTACTTTAAAACTTACGGCAGAACTATAGTAATCAAGATAGTGTGGTACTGACATGGATAAACATTTAGATCAGTGGAACAGAACTGAGAGTCCTGAAATAAACCCTCACATTTCTGGTCAGTTGATTTTCAACAAGGGTGCTGAGACAAAATCAATAGAGAAAAACAAAACAAAACATTATTTTCCACAAATGGTGCTGTGGCAGCTAGTATCCATATACAGAATAATGAAGCTGGACCCCTACCTCTTTCCTAGCTAGATAAAAACTAGCTCCTTTGGATCAAAGACCTAAGTGTAAGAACTAAACTACAAAACTCTCAAAGCAAAACAGGATAAAACGTTATGATCTTGCATAGGCCTTGACTATTTTCTTCGCTATGCCACCACAATACAAGCTACAAAACGAAATTAAACTTTTGTGCTATAAGAAACACAGTCAATAGAGTAGAAAGAGAATTTATAGAATAGGAAAAAATGTTTGTGAATCATATATCTAGAACACATGAAGAATACTTACAATTAAAGGAAGCGGTAAAGAACTTGAACAGACGAATAACCAGCAAAGAAATTGACTCCAAAATAAAAAATCTCCCAGCAAGCAGAAGTCCAGGACCATATGGCTTCACAGATGAGTTCCACCAAATATTTAAAGAAGAGTTAATACCTATGCTTCTCAAACTGTTCCAAAAAACAGAAATGGAAGGACAACTTCCAAATTCATTCTATGAGACCTGCATTACCCTGATACCAAAACCAGATAAAGACTCCACTAAAAAAGAGAAGAGAACTACAGACCAATATCTCTGAAGAACATGGATCAAAAATTCTCAATAAAATACCAGCAAACTGGGGGCGCCTGGGTGGCTCAGTGGGTTAAACCACTGCCTTTGGCTCGGGTCATGATCTCAGGGTCCTGGGATCGAGTCCCGCATCGGGCTTTCTGCTCAGCGGGGAGCCTGCTTCCCTCTCTCTCTCTCTGCCTGCCTCTCCGACTACTTGTGATCTCTCTCTGTAAATAAATAAATAAAATCTTAAAAAAAAAAATACCAGCAAACTGAATCCAACAGTACCTTAAAAGAGTCATTCACCAAGATCATGTGAGATTTATTTCTGGGCTTCAAGGGTGGTTTAATATTCAGAAATCAATCAACTTGATACACCACATTAACCAAAGAAAGGATAAGAACCATATGATCCTTTCAATAGATGCAAAAGAAAAAAAAAAAGCATTTGACCAAGTACAACATTCATTCATGATAAAAACCCTTAACAAAGTAGGGTTAGAGGGAACATACCTCAACATAATAAAGGCCATATATGAAAAACCCTCAGCTAACATCCTCAATGAGGAAAAACTGAGAGCTTTTCCTCTATGGTGAGGAATGAGATGGGGAGGTCCACTTATCACCACTGTTATTTGTTATTTAACGGAGTGCTGGAAGTCCTAGGTACTCTAACTTCATTTTGAAATTGAACAGACGAATTTTCATGGTGTTTGCATGGCAATTTATGTCCATCACTTTAATTTAGTCGTGTCTTCGTATTTAAAGTAAATCTCTTATAAATAGCATATTATTATGTCTTGCTTTTTTATCCAGCCTGACTAGTACTGCCTTTCAACTGAAGTGTATTTTCTTTTCAGTTATATCTGCTTCCAGTTTTTTGGAGGTTAGTTACTATAGTGATTATAATATGCAGATCTAATGAATTGATATTAAGAAACTTTACATATAACATAAGAACCTCACAATAGTGATTGTATACATTTTTAAATTATAGATCATATCATTTTTTTATTACCGAACACCATACATAGTACAATTTTACAAACCTAATTTATTGTGTGAAAATAAAATTAATGAGGGGAAACTATCTTTGCATTATTCATCCTTTGCAACCATTTTCTATATGTGTATGCACTTCACTGCTCCTTCTGTGAACTTGGATTCACTCAGTATGAAATACAATTAATTGCTTAGTCTCGAGGGAGCATCTTTCAAGAGGTAATATAAATGACCCTTATCGCAGAACAAACTTATGAGAAGAACAAAGAGAATTTAGATCCCCTTGTCAACATTTTTCCTCATGGAAGTTGAATCCCACACATTTCTGGGTTGTTCATGTGTAAGTACTGGCAGGTCCCGCAGCATCTCATTAGTCTTTTTCCAAAAGAAAAACTCCAGGGCAGGAGGTGAGACATAATATTGTTTGGTTATAAGGTGAGCTAACCATCCAGTTGTGCTAATGTGAAGTCTCTTGCCATAGCAGAACAGCCCACCAGGTGTTGGCTGTCACACGTTGGCTGGGACAAAACAAATGGCTACTAGTCCTGAGGCTGATGAGGCCAAGAGCATTAGAGTACAATGTTTGATAAAATGCATCTTTTTCACCACTCATTTTCATTCATGCTTCCCATTATATTCACCCGTATACTGCAGTGGAAGCACCGATTTTTGTGAGTAGATCATTCCTTCACTTCCTCCCTAAGGGGGAAAGAACAAGTTCATTTCGTCACAGAGTCCTGTTCAAGATGATATCCAGCCACCATCTCTGGAAAGACTTAAGGCAAGAAGGTTAATGACACAAGGTAAAGTCCCTGCTGGTGAAGATAATATTAAGGTCATAATTGAAAGTCTTCATGTCTCTCTCCTCTACTCTTTTGTGCCCTCATGTCAGTCTATCACTGGCCAGTGTCTGTCAGCGGCGGGGAGGGGGGGTAGGGATGGGGGTAGATGTCATGGATGAGGCAGCTCTTTGGCTAAGGACAGTTCTCAGTCAATACTCACAACAGCTGGGGGATGAGTGTGTGAGTAGGTAAAGGACATTTAAGCAAAGCACCAACAGCACCCATCCACTAAAAGGGGTTAATCCTACCTCTATTCTTTTTTCCTTGCCCCCTTATATTCTAGTTGCTGGGGAACATAGTACTATATATTAACTGTTGGTTCAGGGCATATACCATATTGTGGAGGGCATTCCTCAACTTTGCACTGTCTGGAGTATTTGGTTATGGAACAAAATCTGGCTAATACAGATGAGTTACGAGGTTAAGACCATTGGCTCCTGTGTTTGTTGTTTCCTCTCTTTTGTCATAAAAGATATTCTCTGGTCTGAACCATTATTGTGAGAGAAACCATGTCAAAATCTTAGGCTTCCATACATTCTTGAATATTGGTCCTGGCGCTGAGGACAAGGAAGGCAAATTCATGACTAGGTTAGGTACCAGTTCTGATAAGGATGCATTACTGCCTCCCCCAGGGTAGAAGTGTTCCAGTGTAATCAATCTGCTATCAAGTGGCCTACTGGTCTTCTCAAAGAGCAATGGCAATTAAAGGCTCAGTTTTGGTATCTGCAAGTGGCAAGTTGGGAATTCAGCAATGGCCATTAATCTAGCTAGATCAGAATTTTCTGGCCCATGCAATATTTCCATCACTGCCACCATGACGTCTCCATTCATAGATCCTCATGCTTGCTAGTTGATACCACAACACAAGTCATGTCGTTTACCTGGTGCCGGAGAATGCTCTCTTGGGAAATTAACATGAGACACAGAGATACTCTCATCCCCTCAGATCCATTCAAATTTTGTTTTCCAGACCAATCTGTCCCCAATATTTCAATCATTTTTTTTTCAGGTCCTGAATCAATTAGCCAAGCCATTTCACTCTGCCTAGAAGTTCCTGTATATCCATATCTATATCTCAGACCACTTCTTCCTAAGAAGTCAACAATCAAGGGTATTGCTCACAAATCTTCCCAAGGGAAGATTTCCCACCATCACTGTACTGTGGGCACCAGGAGTGCATTTTTTTTTATAACACTTACATCTTGTACCAAGCCAAGTGTAAACCAGGTCCAAGTTCTTTCCTTCTCCATCTGTTGGTCTTAGAGAATCCCCTTAGGCCAAAGGACTGAACTGAGAGAGAAGTGTCAGTGCAAGAGAGGTTGGTGACATAAGAGTTTACATCATTTGTTCACACTTACTCATGACTTCTTAGTCCCTGCTTGCCTGATCCTGGATGTACCATATCCATTGTATAATGGGTTGATGCTGACAGACCTTATAGCTCAGAGAATAATAATCAGCTGGTGACAGGCTGCTTCTATTGCTTAGGCACTTTGTCTCCATTTGGGTCCTAGTAGAACAAACAGCTGATTTTTCAAATAGAGGCTAATTCTCTGTTGCAGAAGGTTTCCTTGCTATAGAACCTTAGGTGTATACCACCTATTGGGGCTCGCTGGAGACTCTATGTGTTACTTATTCACTACAAACACCTCTCATACCATTGGATCTGCTGAATCATACAGCTTAAGTAGCTGGCCAGCTTGTACTGCACTTGGATTTCTTTCCTTTTTCTTTTTTAAAGATTTATTTATTTATTTGAGAGAGAGTACATACAAACAGAGGAGGAAGGAGAAGTAGGCTCCCCGCTGAGTAGGGGGTTCAGTGCAGGACTTGATCCCAGGACCCCCAGATCATGACCTTAGCTGAAGGCAGATGGTTAACCAATTGAGCCATCCAGGTGTCCCCAGCTTGGATTTCATTTAGAGATGTCTCCTACTTTGGCACCCACTTGCTGTCTAAGTCACCTGATAAATGGGCTGGGGATATATTCCCAAAGACAGTATATGCCTTCAAAAACCAAAGAAGTCCACTAAGTGAAGAGTCTCTCTCCTAGTGGCAGGAGGTTATATTTTTACATTAAAGGTGATGTTTCCTGTGTTCCCATAATTTTGGAATGCTAAAAATGTCATTGACGTGGCATGTCCTTGGATTGCCTTAGAGTCTATCTTCCATTCTTCATCATGCATGTTTTACAAGGCCATTTAGACTAATATTCAAAGTGGAATCTACAGACTGCTGCTGGTTGGTTAACTCTTGGTTACTGGTTCTTGCAAGATGAATTATAAAATTGAAAATCTGTGTTTAGAACATTTTATAGCAGTTGACATTGCTGTGACATCCAAGTACATGATCAGAAGCCTCATCTCATTAAACAAGGTATTGATCATTTTAGCAACTGTCAAACTTGTGTGGTGATTCACATGTGCAGCAAGGTACTTACCAGTCAAATTCAGTGGTGATTTCCAAAAATACCACTGCAAGACATATTGGAAAAACAAACAAACAAACAAACAACAAACAAACAAAACTATGAGAAGCAATGATTTGGAGTACTTGGCCCTTTGTGCCCACTAGGACAGAGAACAGATGGGTTAAAATAGCCCTGAGGCAACTGCCTCTCTAAAGACAAAGTGCTTTTGATCCTTTCTAATGATAGAAATTCGGAAAAGCACATTAACCAGTTAATACCTATATACCAATGCCAAATCTATGTTGATCTGATCTAATGAACAGACTACATGTAGTATGGAAGCTTCTACTGGGGCTTAATTTATGGTGGTCTACTATCACCTGCCACAATCCCATTTTTGTAAGGGTTAGATAGGAGAGTTGGTTGAATAGAGATATAAAAGAAACCACAAACTCTGCATCCTTTAAATATTTGATAGTGGTATAAGTCTTTGCATTTCTTCCTAAGATGCTGTCATGCTTCTGAATTACTAACCTGACTGAGGGTAATAGTGGCAGTTTTAACACCCTCTATATGGTCCATCCTACATAATGGCAATTGCTCCACAGGTCAGGGGACCAACATGAGGATTTTACCATCTGTTAAGGTCATCTGTCCTAATTATACAATCATTGATTTAACCACAGAATGTGTTCATAGACCTACTGGACTCACAATAAGTTGAAGTTGAGGCAAAACTTCACTGGTTTCCATTCTAATTAGAGAAATATGGTGGTGTCAGTGACAGTTTGGACACTGTATCTAACAATTCTTTTTTTTTTTTTTTAAGATTTTATTCATTTATTTGAGAGAGAGAGAGAGAGCGCTTGAGAGAGATCAGGAAGTGGGGGCGGGAGCACAGAGGGAGAAGCAAACTCCCCAATGAACAGGGAGCCTGATGCAGGACTCAATCCCAGGGCCCTGGGATCATGACTTGAGTCAAAGGCAGACACTTAACTGAGCCACCCAGGTGCCCTGTATCTAACAATCCTTGAAGACTCTGAGCATTTCCTTTTTTCCAGTGCACAGTTACCCCGGCTAATGGCCACACATCCTTTTGGAGAGCCACTTGCTTCAACAGTCTTTGCATGATTTACAGGCAAGAGAAGACTCTTTTCCTCTGGCAAAGTGGAGGTGCTGATTCCGCCAGCCAGAGGGTTCAGGTTACTGATGGGTTGGAGCCAGTTCATACCAGCTTATAGGAGCCAATTGTGGGCATCACTTTTTAATTCTGTGTTCAGTGACATTATGTTGGTAGTCTGAAAGCGACTAAGGTGGGAGTGTTTATTCAATAGAAATTGGCTAATGCTACAAATCATGGTCCTTCCCTGCCAACCCCTCCCCTGAGAACTGGCTGCTAATCTTTTCCAGTATTCCACAGGTTCAGGGGAGAATTAGGAGATTCAATATTCTCAGACTCATCCATACAAATATTCCATCCTGGGTCTTAGATCACTTTGCTCCTTCAGGGACCAGATGTGGACATAGGAGACCTTGTAAATCTATGCATTTTGTTGCTTTTTCAGCTCTGCTGTCTTTACAATCAGATTCTGGGCCTGATTTTTAGTATAGTTTGCTCTAAGCTACAGGAAATCAGTCTTTTCCTTATTTTTTTTATTGAAGTACAGTTAACACACAATATTACATTAGTTTCAAGTGTATGACATAGTGATTTGACAGTTCTATACATTATGCAATGCTCACCATAAATGTAGTTACCATCTGTCACCATTCAACATAATTACAACAATACTGACTACATTCCCTATGCTGTACTTTTCATCCCTGACTTATTTATTTCATAACTGGAAAGTCCGTATCTCTTAATCCCCTTCACCTATGTTGCCATCACCCCACACCTCTCCCCTTGGGCAATAACTAGTTTGCTATCTATATTTATGAGTCTGTTTTTTGTTTGTTTGTTTGTTTTGTGTTCTAGATTCCCAAAGAAAAAGGTTTCAGGGTTTTCTATGCTGTACAAAGAAAACCCTAAAGACCTCACCAAAAAAACTATTAGAACTGACAAATGAATTCAGTAAAATTATGGGACACAAAATTAATATACAGAAATCTGTTGTTTCTATACACTAATAATGAACTAGCAGAAAGAGAAATTAACAAAACAATCCCATTTACAATTGTATCGAAAAAAAAAAAAATACCTACGAATGAACTTACCAAAGAGGTGAAAGACTTGCTGCATCTGAGACACTGATGAAAGACCAAATAAACAATTGGAAAAGATGTACTATGCTCATGGATTGGAAGAATTAATATTGTTAAAATGTCCATGCTATCCAAAGCAATCTACAGATTTAATGTAATCTCTGTCAAAATACCAGTAGTATTTTTCACAGAATTAAAACAAATAATCTAAAATGTGTATGAACCCAGAAAAGACTTCAGATAGCCAAAGCAATCTTGAGAAAGAAGAACAAAGCTGGAGGTATCACAATCTCAGATTTCAAGCTACACTATAAAGCTATAGTAATGAAAATAATTTGGTACTGGCACAAAAATAGATCACTGGAACAGAACAGAAAGGCCAGTAATAAACCTATATGGTCAATTACCTGTGCCATTTAATGGTCAATTAATCTACAATTTATATGGTCAATTAATCTACAACAAAGGAAGAAAGTATATACAATGGGTAAAAGTCTCTTTAATAAATGGTACTGGTAAAACTGGAAAGCTACATTCTCCCCCCGCCCCCCAAAAAAGGTTGAACTGAATCACCTTCTTAAACCATACTCAAAAATAAACTCAAGGGGCACCTGGGTGGCTCAGTGGGTTAGAGCCTCTGCCTTCGGCTCAGGTCATGATCCCAGGGTCCTGGGATTGAGACCCACATCCGGCTCTCTGCTCACCTGGGAGACTGCTTCCCTCCCTCTCTCTCTGCCTGCCTCTCTGCCTACTTGAGATCTCTGTCTGCCAAATAAATAAATAAAATCTTAAAAAAAAAAACCTCAAAATGCAGTAAAACCTAAATATAAGACCTGAAACTGTCAAACTCCGAGATGAAAATCATAGGTAGTAATCTCTTGGATAGTGGCCTTAGCAACATTTTTCTGGATATGTCTCCCTGGGCAAGAAAGACAAAAGCAAAAATAATTTACATCAAAATCACAATCTTTTAAAAAAACTGCCAATGGAAGACTTCTGCCTTTCTCAGCATGCCTTAAGGTGACAGTTGCCTGCCCTGAGGTATCATTTTCTTTTACAAAGGGTACATTTCCGGTAACAGAATCTACCCCAATCCCTACAGTTATTATCCCCATACTGCTCAAGCATCACAGCCACGACACATTCCAATGTTCCACCTTCTACGTGCACGGCATCCTGATTAGCACAGGTGGGAAGCCTCAGTAGTTATGATACCACTGTGTGGCCCCACTTACTACCCACATACCATGCTTTGTTTTTATTGCCATAAGACCAGTGATTAAGCCAACTCTAATATCTCATCCTGAATGTCTTCAGGACACTTTGGAGTCAAGTGTTTTAGCTTGGATTCTCTAGAAAATACAGACTGAATGCAATTTGAGAGAAATAGGAGTGAAGGTAAAGGGGAGTGGGCAGGGAAGGAGGCGAAACTAATACAATGATATCATTCCAAACTGGCACCACTTGGTATCAAGGCCATTTGATTGCTCAGCGTCATGGGTACATGCTAGGTATGAGGACACCCTAGCTAGCAGAACAAATATAGATCTATTCTCAAGGACATGGCTGGCAGGTGAGCTATGCAGTTCTATAAGACTCCATTTAGAAAGGCATTGAGCTTGGTTTAATGTTCCACACTCACTATCTTGAAAATCTCAATAATTTGTGAAAAACGGGCCTTGCATTTTCATTTTTCATTTTGTGACTAGCAAATTATGTTATCTGGTCCTGCTAATGTAAATTATAGTTTAGTAGGGGAACCAATCTATAGTCTCTCTCCTGAGGAATGTGAATTAGTGACATGGAGAGGGGATCATTGTGGCAGGAATTATAAAGAGATGAAAACTAACAATGTTCACAGAGGCAGGAAGTATGGGAGTCAGCTAGTGGATGGATGATAAGGTACAGGAGTGTAGCAGGAGGGACTCTTTATTTTTTAGTTTTTTGTCTCTTTTACTCCTCCCCTAAACTAATCAATAATCCTAAATAATTAAGGTAAACAAAATGGATCTCTGTTTCTTGAAATCTGAAAGAATCTAAGAGCATACACATATGGGGGTGATTTAAATCGTGGAAATAAAATACAAATGGAGAAGAGAAGTGAGGACCTCTTAGACCAGTGTTATCTCACACTATCTGTGAAGGGCCTTTCCTTTCTTTTTAATTTCATGAATTGATACTTCTGAAAAATGAAACTTTTTTTTTCAATTTTATTTATTTATTTAACAGAGAGAGATCACAAGTAGGCAGAGAGGCAGGCAGAGAGAGAGGGGGAAGCAGGCTCCCTGCTAGGCAGAGAGCCCTATGCGGGGCTTGATCCCAGGACCCTGGGATCATGACCTGAGCTGAAAGCAGAGGCTTTAACCCACTGAGCCACCCAGGTGCCCCTGAAAAATGAAACTTTTAAAAATACTTTAAAATGAAATGAAAATTAGAAAGGCACACCAATTACAGACTCACATTTTAAGTATTTTAAGCAGATACAAAATTACATTTCAAAAAACATAGAACAAAGTATTACATAGCATTAAAGAAAAAACTATAAAAAACTACTTTTTTCACTGTTAAGTGTGCATATAGGTGATTAATATAAAGAGTTACTAATACATGGTTAGTTTTTAAATAATCCCATAGTCAAAAATCAAAAAGCTGGTAGTGAAGGAGTAATTTCCCATATTAAATGCTATATTTAATATTTAAAATTTGTCAGTAGTTACAGATTTTAACACAAATGAAAATGTTTCTTGCCTGTTAAATTATCTTAGCTAGGTTAGAGTGCCGACAATGCCTCTAGCAGGAGATACTGTATATCTAAGCTGTTTTTATGTTTTACTCAGTAACACTCATAGTAGAGAAATTAGTCTCTCCAGGATATGTTTAAGGGAATGGAAGTGATTGGAAGACAATTTCAGCAAGCTGAGGACATTCACTTTTAATTTTTATCCAAAATAGAACAAATACTGTTTTAGTTTCAAAATTCATCTTCCTTATCAGTAATAGTACTGGTTTTTCTTATCAGTTCTAAAAATGTGTCCTATTAAGTTAGAGTTGCATTTAAAGTATACTTCAATTAAAGAAATGGATTCTGGGGGCACTTGGGTGGCTCAGCGCTTTAAGCCTCTGCCTTTGGCTCAGGTCATGGTCTCAGGGTCCTGGGATCAAGACCCACATGGAGCACTCTGCTCAGTGGAGAGCCTGCTCCGCCCCCCCCCGCACCCCCCCCCCCCCCCCCCCCCGCCTGCCTCTCTGCCTGCTTGTGCTCTCTCTCTCTTTGTCAAATAAATAAATAAATATTAAAAAAAAAAAAAGAAATGGATTCTGGATCCATGAATTCCCTATGTGTGGAGATTTTTTTATGGAAAATAAAAATGCTACATGTTTTATCAAACTCACAATTAGTTTTCTTATATTTTATATATGAATGCTGATGAATTTTGATGTCTGATGCTTCATCAGACAATTATGATTTTAGTACTTTACTGTGAGTTTTGGCTATGGACTCAGTAGAAGGGGGATGCTACTTCCGAGCAAAAATAGTAAAAACACTTGGATCTTTAATTCTTTAGAATCACTTCTCTGGCCATTGTTTGGGTTGCTACTACTATTACTAACATAGTACTGACATGTGTCTTTTCTTGACAACAGGACAGTAAGGTTTATTTCATCACCTATAATTTAGGGCTAGAAACAAATGACACAAATTTAACTTCCCTAATATAGCTATGAATTTCAAAAACCAGGCTTGATTAAAAATTAAAATGACTGTAAATATAACAAGTTAGAAAAGTAAACAAATATTTACACTTTCACAGATTTGTATTCACTTTGGGGTTACAGTTAATGAACTAACTTTAAAATTTTATTCCTTATAACGTGGTCCTACTGCACAGACCAAGGACACAGCTATGCCACCTACAATCACACAAGTTGCAAAACACCTGAACTGTTCCATATTCTGTTTAATGAGAGGTGTTCAAAGATCATGTGCCTGGATATAGCTGAAATATTAAATTGCTGAAAATGCTGCTAAGCACTTACTCTTAATTTCTGTGCTCATTTCCTTGTAGATGAGACATAAGCAAACTGGCAGTGGTCCAAGGAACACACGTTGAGTCATGCTGCTCTAGGGAAACTGCACTGAAGACAGGGAGAAAACCAGGGAGGAGTTTATAAAGGAACAGAAGGGAGGAGGAAAAAAAGCGACCGCGGATTTATGGAAGACTAGGGAAGTTTTAAGAAAGAGGATGTGGTTAACTGTGTTAACTGCAAGAAAGGTCAAGTAGAGTGAACATCAGAAAACAGTCACTGAATGAACAAGTAGGACATAGGTAACCAGAGAAGCTGTTGGCCTGGGCGTTTGGAGGTACCTTCAGGCCCGGCTCAGCAGGGGCGTGGGTGTCATCCACCTTCCGGAAAGGAAAGGAAGGGCTGGGTGGTGGCCGCCACTGAGCCGGGGCTGGGCCTAAGGGGAGAGCTGGTGCCATCAGAGCTGCCCGGCTGGCTTGGAACCCGAGGGCCCACCAACTAACTGCGTTTACACGACTTCAGTGTTGAACCCCGATTATAATGTCTGTGATTTCACTGTTGGAGGAAGATCGGGAAAAGAATCTTTTAATAATCTGTAGAATTTCTAATATTTCTTTGGTTGTGCAACAGAAAGCTGTGTGTGTGTGTGGGGGGATATAAAACTTCTGATCGACCCAATTGTTCCTGAGTTATGTGTAAGGGTTTTAAATGTAGTGGAGTACATAGTTAAATTAATCCATGATAACGACACACATCCTTTTATAAATTGAGAAATCTCTCTTTGATTTATCACAATTGTGGCAAATCCAGAGGTTGATAACCTGAGTTTAAAGAAAGTCATATCTACATACAGAGTTTACTTCAGTTTCCAGAATTTTCCTCTGCTCTTCTGGCCTCTCTACTTTTAGCAAACAAGCATTTACTGCGTGGCTAACACTTCTGGCTACTATATGTCTACAACGATGCCTAATATTTGGTCTCCACCCTGAAAGGGCTCATTGGACGAATATTATCAGTCATAATGCTTTCTGGTGTAAACAACTGAAAACTCCAGCTCAGTTGAGGTCACCTCCATCATTGGTCAAATCAGAACTGATTTGTCACAGAGGATGCAGATGTTTTGGTATTACTTACTGTAACATCATTAACATTTCTGCCTTATCCTCAGGTCAGCTTGTCTTAAGTCACAATGGCCAGAGTAATTGCTTCAGTGTCACATTCTCATGATAACAGTTAAAGGAAGAAGAACTGTGTCATCTCTGTATCTCATTTATCAGGCTGCCAGCAGACAATCTTTGATCTTGCAAAACTGCATCCTGAGCTCCTGCCTACACTAATCCCTGGCAAGGTGAAGAGGATTATCACTTTGATGCTATTCATTCTTTGCAGCTGGGGCTGGGTTTGGGCCCTACTTCCTGACAAACTTTGGGCCCCCAAGAGATGGTTTCTGAACGTAGGACAGACTGGCTGTTGAGTAGGCCAATGACAGCCAACCCTTTTCTCATCCTGACATATATATCATGGTATATACAGAAAATGGTAATCCATTGTACAACTGGCCAAGATAAACCCAAGAAGTTTGCAGCCCCGACTTGACTGAAGGGTCCTGCTGCCTCAACCCTGGTCAGCTATTCCAAGGATGAGGGGGTTCACATCAGAACACAGCTATGTTTTATTCACAGTGCCTCAAGTGGCAAGTTCTGACTGGGCAATCCACTGGGTCTGCCGAAGAGAGAAAAACACGTTTTCACACTAGACAATCTATTATTATAGTAAATGTCATGAGAGAAGAGACACAGCTTCTAAACCAATGTTGGATGGTGTTAAGCTCTTCCAGCAAGCTCTTCTCAGAGGTCTTTGTGTCTTTGCGCATGCTCTTTTCTTGGTGCATTCTTTTTTTTTTTTTTAAGATTTTATTTATTCATTTCTCTCTCTCTCTCTCTCTCTCTCACACACACACACACACACACACACACACACAGAGCACAAGCAACGGGGAGATGCAGGCAGAGGGAGAAGCAGGCTCCCCGCGGAGTAGTGAGCACTACGGGAGGGGGGCGGGGCGGTGTGTGTGTGGGGGGGGCTCTATCCTAGGACCCAGGGTTAAGATAGGTAAAATGGCCAGCACAATCCCTGGTACATAGCAAGGCAAACTTGCTATGTACATACCTGGCAAAGTTCTATTCAGGAGCCACGGCTTCTCTGAAGTTGTCCCTTAGACATTTCGACGGTGCTTCCCCTTTTTACAACGCTATTAAAACATTTATCAACACTATAATTTTTTCTGTACCCACTCCCCCACTCCCCTTCTGTAAACAGTGACCCTAAACGGCTAGTAATTGTTCTACACCTTGTATCTCCCAGTGATCGTCAAAATTCACTTTTTACGAGGTGTTCCACGAACGTTTGTTTTTGTTTTGGCCGATTCTGCCTAACGGATTGGGCGGGAGGAGCGTGGTGGCGAGGGAGGGCGCCGCCCACGGAGGGAGAGGGGCGTGCCCGCCCAGGGTGCACACGCTTGATATTCCCGGCGGGGCCCGAGTGGCGGCCCCAGATCAGCCCACAGATAATAATGGGGCCCAATCTCACCCCCCAGACTGTGCGGTGCCCCGTTACCGGCACCCAGGCCTGAAGAGGAGAGTTTCGAGTAGAGACACGTCCAGGCGGCGGCGGCTGCCGCAGGGAGGCTGTCTCGGCCCAGGCCGGGGGTCCACGCCCAGCCCGGCCGACCTCGCGCCCCCGCCCAGCGCACCGCTCCGCGCCCCGGTTCCCTCCCGACGCCGGCGGGCCCGGGAGCTTCGCGGACGTGACGCCGGGGGCGGAAGTGACGTTTTCCCGCGGTTGGACGCGGCGCTCGGTTGCCGGGCGGGGGAGGGCTCGTCCGGTTTTTCTCAGGGGACGTTCAAATTATTTTTGTAACGGGAGTCAGGAGAGGACGGGGCGTGCCCCGACGTGCGCGCGTCCTCCTTTCCCGGCCCTTCGCCACCAGTCACTGGCTCCTGCCCTGGGGGGGAGTCATGCCGCCCAAAACCCCCCGGAGAGCAGCAGCAGCAGCAGCCGCCGCCGCTGCCGCCGCCGCCGCCGCCGCCGCCGCCGCAGCGGCCGCCGAACCCCCACCGCCGCCGCCGCCGCCGCCTCCTGAGGAGGACCCCGAGCAGGACAGTGGCCCCGAGGACCTGCCTCTGCCCAGGTAACCGAGCAGAACCCCGGCGGCCGCGGCTAGAGAAGGGCGCCCCGAGAGTGCGTCCGGGCTGGCGCCCCGGCGTCTAGGCGGGGGCGCGTCTCCGCCGGCGGCCGCGTCCGAGCGAGAGGAGGGTGCTCCGGTGTCCCCCACCACCGCGGAGCGCCTGGAGGAGGGTGACAGGGGTCTGGGTTCGGGAGCGAGGAGAGGGAAGCCGGGGAGGGTCTGGGCTCCAGCTTGACAGGTGTCGGGCGGGTGGGGCTCGGGTCCCTGAGCAAAGTGACAGGTGCCGCCTTTCCTCCTCTAGGCGGAAAGGCTTGCAGGCGGCGGGTGATTTCGAGGCCCCATCAAAGGCAAAAAAAGAAAAACGACTGACTAGTGTCTGATGGAGAGTTTGTCTCCTGTTGAGATTTGTAGTTTTTCGGTGGCCGTTTGACTTTCTGTTTTGGTCTACTGCGATGCAACAGCTGGAAGTGTTTTCCTCTGGGCGTGCACTGCATCCGAAGCCCCGGGCAGAGAGAGGCCAGCCAGGAAAGCCATCGGACGTGAAGTGCAGGGTCCTGCCTGTCAGTTGCCCCCAGGGTATTCGGCTGAGGTGTTTTGTGGCGCTCTCTTTTAACAGTGCTTTGGGGATTCAGAACCATCCGTAGTTACTGGAGGAACATAACTTTTGAGAGGAACTGGTGTATGGGGAAAAGTTTTGTAACTTAAAAGTTTCTCAACTTTTTCTTTTATCCCCATTGTATAAAACTCTTGTATATTATTAATCTTCAGCATTTTTCATTTTTGCTTTCATTTTGCCTTTGAGCCAGGAAACAACTTTGTGTCCTCTCGTTTTGTTTTGTTTGGGTACAAAGTTAGTGATGGTCTTGTGCTCACATGACACAACCCCCCCCCCCCCACCCCTCCACAAGTGGTATCTAAATTTAGGCGAGTCCATGATAATGCAGTAGAACATGACAAGGGGGTATTTATTCCATTGCAACATTCTATTTTTCTTGATTGCGATACTTTTTATGGTTAAGAAGCTAAGATTAAAAGAGTATGATTGCCGTTATTATTGTCCACACTGGTTCTACTTTGAGACTACATATCGATTTCGGGGAAATGGGATTCATTTCTGTCCTTCACCACTTCCTCCCCTGTTCTAGCGCATTACCAAGCCCTGTTCTTTCAACTTGCCAGACACTAACAGAGTTCAGACAAATTGTAAAAAATTGGAATGATCTTTGGGATGGCCTGTGAAAGGCTATTAAAAATACATATATTTAAATGGGTTGTCTTGTGGATTAGTTAAAAATTGCACTCACTTAAAAAAAAATGTCTAGGATGTTCTGGGAGAAGACAAATTTAATTTCAGATTAAACTGTGATGTATCCAATACTTGAAAGTTTTCATTTGGAAAAAGCACTAAATCTACTCTGAAGAATTCCATCTTATCCAATTATTATAAGGTAACCAGAAATACTGAAATTTTGGCCATCACCTGAGAAAAGAATGCCTTTCTTCCCCACCCCAACATTATGTTATTTACTTGTAAATGATGGAACTATCAAAAAATCTCCTGTAGGTCAAAAACCGTACAAGATACCCTCTACTCTTCATTATTCATACCCACAAAAGATTTCACTAGTATGGGCAATTGAACTCTGTAAATTAGCTGCTTAGCAGGAGTAAAAACTAGTGCCTGGTGGTCCAAAGCCTAGCACTTGCTTAGGGATGGATTCAGGGCCCACTCCACCTGCACTTTCAATGACAGAGTTTCTACCTTGACAGCTGAGATCTTTTTTCTTTTGCATTGTATCTGGCCTAAGTGGTGAAGTTGGAAGGAAAACCTTCACTAGGAACAGGGTTTCACCTTCATTGTTGACATAATCAAAAGTTAATTATATTTTGAAGGAGGGTTGGCAGTCTGCAATAGTGGTCAAGGTCATGGATTATGGAGTTAAACTGTGGGTTTCCCACTTACTGGCCATGACCTCGAGTGAGTACTTAAGCTTCTCTGATTTGGTACTTATTTATAAAACAAGGGTATAAGAATACTTATCTAATAGGCTGATGTACAAATTTCACTGAAACTATGCATCTAAGGTACTTTGTACAGACAGGGTCAGAGTAAATACTCAAAAATTACTCAGTATTCCTCATATTATTACTATTAGGTGTGAAATAGACATTAAATGAATGAAAAAGAATTAGCCAACAAGAAATTATTGACTACCTGTCCTGGGTAAGGAGGACCAAAGGGAAAATCTGATATAAGCATAGCAGTAATTTATATTAAGTTAATCATCATGTGAGACATTGATAAGTTGTAGACTGCATTTTAGCAAACTCACTGATACTAAATTGAATCTGTAATGTTATATATGGGCTTTCTTCTTTTTGCTGTTATTGTCATCCCAATTTTCCTATACAGCTTTAGCTATCATACTTTTACAAAGCTATTTTGCTGTTCTGAACCGTATGTGATTCACCAGGCCAGAAACATCTTTCACTGTGTTGTATTTTTGTTGGAAAGATTTTGAGAAAGATAAACATGTTTAAATTCTACCTGTAATTTTTTTCAAAGATAAATAAGATTTTAAAGTATTTATTAATGCTTTTTTCAGGACAGCACTGTTATACACAAACCATTGAAAGAAATGTTTAATCCGTTTGATTTGTAAGTCTGTCCCTATTACATGTCTGTTTTTATCTGGTAGTCTCGTATTGGAAGAAACCGAAGAACCTGATTTTACTGCATTATGTCAGAAATTAAAGATACCAGATCATGTCAAAGAAAGAGCTTGGTTAACTTGGGAGAAAGTTTCATCTGTGGATGGAGTATTGGTAAGGATTTCTTTAACATTTTTTGAAAAAAAGTTTTCTCATTATTTATTTATTTATTTTTAAAAAGAATTTTTTAAAAAATTAATTATGTTAGAGGGAGAGAGAGAAAGAGCCTGAGCACAGGGAGGGGCAGAGGGTGAGAGAGACAGAGAATCTTAAGCAAACTCTGCTGAGCACAGAGCCCAATACAGGGCTCAATCTGAGGACCCTGAGATCTTGACCTGAGCCAAAACCCAAGAGTTGGGTGCTCAATCAACTGAGCCACCCAGGTGCCCTCCAAATTTTCTCATTTAAAAAATAATTTTGAATTACTCTAGATAATTTGAAAAACATAAAGAAAAGAAAAGCAAATAATAATTTTGTTACCTAGAGGTAAATAATGTACATCTGATATAGCATTAAAAATTTTTTAAAATCTCCACATGTAAACCCCCCAAAGTATTTTACAGTTTTTTTTTTAATTTATTAATTTGACAGTCAGAGAGATCTGTCAAATTAAGCAGAGATCTGTCAGAGTAAGCAGAGAGGCAGGCAGAGAGAGAGGAAGGGAAGCTGGTTCCCCACTGAGCAGAGAACCGGATGTGGGGCTCATCCCAGGAACCCAGGATCATGACCTGAGCTGAAGACAGAGGCTTTAACCCACTGAGCCACACAGATGCCCCCAAAGTATTTTAAAGCAAATCTTAGCTATCATATTTTATTCATACATCCTTCACTCGGATACAAAGACTTTTTATAAAACAAAGCCATACCTTATAATTTTTAATATCTTATAATATGTAGTGTTTAAAATTCCTGATTGTTTCAGAATTAGTTTTGTTAGAATGTAGAATCTTTGATAGCTTTGGAACATTTCTTTCCTTTTTTTCTTTACATAAGTATATGTGTGTATATGTAATATTACTACTACTAATAGCACCAGGAAACAATTACTAGGGCTTTATATGTACTGGGGGATATTATAAGCACTTAAAAAATAACTCATTCAACAATCCATTGAGATATGAAACAAAAAGTCTTTATTTTACATGTAAAATATAAAATCTTGATTATTTTTTAGAAGATACTGAAATAGAGTGAGGTTAGGTAACTCAATCAAGGTCCCTGGTTCGGTCATTTAAAACAGATTTGGGATCATACATGTAACTTGATGTAACTATAGTTACATGTAATAATTTTGTATCTTGTTTTAAAATTTTTTAAACATATCATGAGTATTTTATTATGTTACTGAATTTTTTGGTATTTGATAATGTTTCAATGGTACTATAATATTTTATACATTAGATATATTTTAATTTGCCAAAAATCTTACTATTATTGGACATTTTTTCACCACGACTTTTTGACACTATAAAATGATGTGATAAACATCTCTATTAATAAGAATAATGCCTGGCACAAGGTAAGTCCTTGATAGTTTGTTAAATAAATTAATGAATGAATCTGATTTTTGGAATACATTTTTACAAGCTGAATTACTGAGTCAACAGCTATGAACATTTATAAATCTTTTGGTAATTATTGATAAATTGCACTCCAGACAGACACTTTTAATAAATTTACTTTCTTATTAACATTAGCACTATACTATTGTACATGTCTGTCTGTTTTTACTGATCAGATTAACACAGCAAAATATGTTAATGTACCTCCCATGAAAATGTTTAAAACCATTAAAAAAATTCTGGCATCTTAGTCCATTTGGGCTATTTTAACAAAATACCAGACTGGGTGGCTTATAAACAACAGAAGTTTGTTTCTTACAGTTCAGGGGGCTGGAAAGTCCAAGATCATGGTGCTGGCAGATTCTGTGTCCCTGTGAGGGCTCGCTTCCTCCTTCATAGGTAGCATCTTGTCGTTAGCTTTACAAGTTGGAAGGGGTGGGAGCTTTTTCAGGCCTCTTTTATAAGGACACCAGTCCCATTCATGAGGACAGAGCCCTCGTGACCTAATCACTTCCTAAAGGCCACAACTCCTAATACCTTTACAATGGGCATTAGGTTTTAAGCATATGTATTTTGGGGGCACAAGCATTCAGTACATAGACTCTGGTAATAAAAAACAGAAAATGAATCCAATTTCAAAGGCCTGAACATAATCTCGAACTCCTTACTTAAAACGAGAGGAATACTGAAGGATCTTGGATGAATGACTTTAGTATTATCTTCCCAAAGTATCTAATGTATACTTGCACTGATTCGGGTACTTCATGTTCAGACCTGTTTTTGTGCATATGCAGTTAGAGGGAGTCATAGCTCCTTCACCTCTTGCTCACAGATGCTAGGCTTTTAGTTTTCAGAAAGTTGGGAAGGAGTTGTAGATTATAGAGAGTGTTGGTGAATACGGGTAGTTTCCAGTTTATGAGTGGGTTATGTTCTTGATCTCTTTGTAAGTACAATATGGTAGTTAGGGTTCCAGGCTGATTAATACAAAACTGTTTTTGTACTGAACTATAATTTATATTATACTGAACTATATATTATACTGAATTATATTATATATAGTATATTAATATATATTATTATATAATAGTATGTATTATATATTTATATTATACTGAATTATATTTGAATGATAATTTATAGTTTTCCTTGGTTGTGGAGGCCGTTTAAGGCTTCAGACTAGACTACAAGTATGAATAAATGTTACTACTTTCTTATTCTATGCTTTTATCTTGGCTTTGTCCTTACCTTCCATAGGAACTGGCACAGTTTAAATCTTATTTCCTAATGGAGCTCATGATGGGACTAGGGGATGTGAATTCATTCTTGGTTGTGTGCTGGAGGAAGAAAAGGAAGGAATTACATGTTACCTTTGGGATATTGGGTACTTTTTTTTTTTGCAGGATATGGTATTGTCCTGTTATAATTACCAGAATGTTTATCTAGAAATATTATTTTAAGTGATATTTAAGTTTTTGAGGATTGGCCTGAGAATTTAACCTCTGATTATACAATCATTCCTAAGGGAGAATGTGACAGCTTGTGCAGAGAAGTGAATGTTATGACAAAATGAACTCATTTCTGATGCAGCTATTCCATTCTAGCTCTTCTAGATAATAGTTGGCAATCTTTTTTTAAACAAGAAGAGAAATGTAGTAACTAAGGTAACTCTTTTTGACAATTAAAGTAGATGATGTTTATTGGAATAGAGGGTGGGTTAAGAGCAAGGATTTGTCATCAGACTAGACTGACTCAGGTCTTAGTTTTACCATTTACTAGCTTCCTGATTTTGAACAAATTACCTAAAATTTCTAAGCCTCAGTTTCATTATTTGTAAAAATGACTAACAGTAATTTCTGAATCTTGGAATTAATAGTGTGGATTAAATAACTTCATGCACATAAAGCACTTATTAGTGTAAATGAATATCTATATTAGATCATACAGCTAGAATAATTTGACTTAAGAACTACCCTGGATGGGGCGCCTGGGTGGCTCAGTAGGTTAAAGCCTCTGCCTTCGGCTCAGGTCATGATCTCAGAGTCCTGGGATTGAGCCCCGCATCGGGCTCTCTGCTCAGCAGGGAGCCTGCTTCCCCCTCTCTCTCTGCCTGCCTCTCTGCCTACTTGTGATCTCTGTCTGTCAAATAAATAAACAAAATCTTTAAAAAAAAAAAAGAACTATCCTGGAAAACTTTATATTAATATAATTTTTAGAAGAACTTGAGAATCAGTTAAAATCCTTGAATTTTTAAAAGTTACTTACCCTCTAGCTCCATCATGTCATTGCAAATGGCGAGATTTCATTCTTTTTTATGACTGAATAATATTCTATTGTATATAGTCCACACCTTCTTTACCTGCTCATCAGTCAGTGGATACTTGAGCTGTTTCCATAATTTGTCTATTATAGATTATACTCCTATAAACATTGGGGTATCCCTTTGAATTAGTATTTTTGTATTCTTTGGGTAAATACCTAGTAGTGCAATTACTGGATCATAGGGTAGTTCTATTTTTAACTTTTTGAGTAATCTCTAATGCTGTTTTCCAGAGTAGCTGCACCAGCTGGTGTTTTCACAAACAGAGCAAGAGGGTTCCCCTTTCTCTACATTGTCTCCAGTGCCTGTTATTTCTTGTGTTGTTGATTTTAGCCATTCTGACAGATGTGAGGTGATACCTCATTGTAGGTTTAATGTGTATTTCCTTGATGATGGGTGATGTTGAGCATCCTTTCATGTATTTGTTGACCATCTGTATGTCGACTGCATGTCATCTGTATGTTCTTTGGAAAAATGTCTATGCATGTCTTCTGCCCATTTTTTAATTGGGTTATCTGTTCTTGGGGTGTTTTATAAGTTCTTCATATATTTTGGATACTAACCCTTTATCTGATATGTCATTTGCAAATAACTTCTCCCTTTTCATAGGTTGCCTTTTAGTTTTATGTTTCCTTTGCTGTGTAGAAACTTTTTATTTTAATCAAGTCCCGATTGTTTATTTTTGCTTTTGTTTCCCTTGTCTCAGGAGACATCTAGAAAGGAGTTGCTATGGTGTCAAAGATGTCAGTGTCAAAGATGTTACTGTCTGCATTCTATTCTAGGATTTTATGGTTTCAGATCTCACGTTTTGGTCTCTAATCCATTTAGAATTGATTTTCATGTTTAGTATAAGAAAGTGGTCCTGTTTCATCCTTGGCATGTTGCTGTCCAGTTTTCTCAAGACCATTTGTTGAAGAGACTTCTTCCACATTGGATATTCTTTCCTGCTTTGTTGAAGATGACTGACTATATAGTTGTGGGTTCATCCCTTAGTTTTCTATTCTGTTCCCTTGATTTTTGTGCCTATTTTCGTGCTGGTACCATACTGTTTTGATCACTACAGCTTTGTAATATAACTTGAAATCTGGAATTGTTATGCCTCCAGCTTTGCTTTTTAAGACAGAATAAAAACTGTATGGTCATTTCAATAGATGAAAAAAACCATTTTACAAAGTACAATATCCATTCATGATAAAAACCCTCAACAAAGTAGGGCTAGAAGGAACATAACCTCAACATAATCAAGGCCGTATAAGAAAAACCCACAGCTAATATCATCCTCAATGGGGAAAACAGCTTTTCCTCTATGGTCAGGAAAAAGACAGGGATGTTCACTCTCACACTGTTATTTAACATAGTACAAGAAGTCCTAGCCACAGCTATCAGACAACAAAAAGAAATAAAAGGCATCCAAATCCGGAAGGAAGAACTAGAACTTTCAGTATTCACAGATGACATGATTTTCTATGTAGAAAACCTGAAAGACTGCCACAAAACTGCTAGAACTAATACATGAATTCAGTGGAGTCTCATGACACAAAATCAACCTACAGAGATCTGTTGCATTTCTATACACCAATAATGAAACAGCAGAAAGAGAAATTAAGGAATCAATTCTATTTACAATTGCACCAAAAACAATACCCAAGAGTAAACCTAACCAAAGAGGCGAAAGACCTGTATTCTGAAAACTATAAAACACTCATGAAAGAAAGATGACCCCAAGAAAGACATTCCATTCTTTTGGATTGGAAGAACAAATATTATTAAAATGTCTTTACTACCCTAAACAATTTACACATTTAAGGAAATTCATATAAAAATACTAACAGCATTTTTCACAGAGCTTAGAACAAACAATCCTTAAATTTGTATGGAACCACAAAGGCCCCAAATAGCCAAAGCAACCTTGAAAATAGTTGAATTTATAAATGTGTGTGTAATGATTCTGATGTGGTAATTTTTCTAAAATTTAAGGAAAGGTCTGTGGTGTTCTGTCTAGAAAAGTGGTTTTTTTTTTTGTATAAATGTTTAATAAGTGTGTAATATGTAATTGCTGTCATTAGATTCGATGCTGTTCATACTGCATATAGGATATAAATAGGGACTTTCCATTAAGAAATTGGCCAGGAGTACTGTTCATGTTGTGACTTACAATGAATCAGTTGTTAAAATTTTGGTTTTCTTTGTGCATCTTAAATGGCTGTATAGAATGGAAAAGGCCTTGGACCTGGAGACAGGAAACTTTTGATGATACTAGTTGCATTTTAGCTATAGGATTTTAGGTAAATTGGTTAATTCTCCAAGTCTCAGTTTGCTTATCTATAAAGCAGAAATGATGTCTGAATGTCAACCTCTTAAGGTTTTGTGTGTGTGTGTGTATATATATATTCAAGAACTTTGAAATATATTGCCCTTGATAGAAGCATTTGTTTTTGTGATATGGATCATTATGTTTAGGAAGATAGTTGAAAGGCATCATTTGGAATTGGAGTAACACTAGGCGTTCCATGTAAGTTACACAGTACTACAGACATATGACCCGTCTTCATGCAGGGTTCTTCGTGCAGGGCTGAAGTTCTTCTATTGCAAATAACTTCTCCTTTGCAAAAGGTTCTTTTAGTAACTTTAAAAAACAGAATATTTTATTTGAAAAATTTTTTTTTTTTTTTTTTTTTTTGAGAGAGAGTGTGTGCACGTGCATGTGGAGGGTGGACAAAGGAAGAGGGAGAGTGAGAATCTTAAGCAGCCTCCACACTCAGTGCACAGCCTGCTCCCGGGCTCAATGTTATGACCCTGAGTTCATGACCTAAACCAAAATCAAGAGTCAGATGCTTAACCAACTGAGCCACCGAGGTGCCCCCAGTGACAGTTTGCTATTATCAAATATCCCATATTCAAAATTTTTCAATTACTTCATGAACTTTTTTTCACATGTTCTAATCAGGATTCAAATAAGGCTCATATAATTGGTTGACTTGTGTCTTAAATCTCTTAATCTATAGATTTTATCTTCTACTTCTGTCCCCCATCCTTTTCTTTTCTTACAATTTATTTGTTGAAGAAACTGGATGGTTTATTCTGTAGAATTTCCTACAGTGTTTACTTTGCAGATTGTGTCTTCTTCATTGTTTAAAATATTTGTCTAATTCTCTGTATTTTCTGGAAATAGATCAGGCCAGAGGCCTGATCAGATGCTGGTTTGATATTTTCTGGAAGAAATATTTTAGAGATATTTTTGTGAATGCCCATTGGGATGCATGTATCTTGTTATGTCCCTTTTTTTGTTATAAGCAACTATTGATGACCATTGACTGAATCCATAGGGGTTGCTAAATGGTAATATGATACTTTATCATTCCTCTTTCAATTATTAGTTGTAATTCTGTAAAGAGAAACTTCTCTTCATTAACTGTTCTTATTCTAAAGTATAGTTCATTCAGGAAAGGAAGGATAAATGCTTTATGCTTTGCTTTTATTGGCTAGTTTCTAAACGAACATATTTGTTTTGTAAGATCCCCCAAAGATGACCAATGATTGTAATCATCATTCCAAATATTATGTTGACAGTACCAGTAGACCAGGTTGTCTATACATATTTAATAAGATTGTTACTTAATCATAATGTGACATATTTTGTAATTTCAAGAATGTTATCTAAGTGGGATTTTACAGTATTTAACCTTTGGGATTGGCTTTTTTCACTCAGAATAAATTCCCTGGAGTGAAACTGTTATCAGTATATTAGTTTGATAGGGCTGCCATAACAAAATACTACAGACTGGGTGGCTTAAACAACAGAAATACATTTTGTCATGTTTCTGGAGACTAGAAGGTCCAAGTTGAGATGTCAGCAGATTTAGTTTCTTTTGGGACTTCTCTGTTTGGCTTGCAGATTGCTGCCTTTTCCTTGCATTCTGGAATGCTTATCCTATGTGCACATATCCCTGGTGGGGTGTGTGTGTGTGTGTGTGTGTGTGTGTGTCTCCAAGTTTCCTGTTCTTATAAGGACACTAATCAGGTTGGATTAAGGCTTACCAAATGTCTTCATTTTAATGTATTGTTCCTCTGTGAGGCCCTATCTTCTAAAACAGTTACATTCTTGGGTACTTAAGGTTAGGACTTCAGCATTTGAGTTTTCAGGAGTTGGGCAGGGGCACAAGTCAGCCCATTGCATTTTGTTGTTATTGTTCAGTAGTATTCCATGGCATGACTGGACCAGTTCGTTTAACCTTTCACTCATTGAAAGACGTCTGCCTCATTCCTAGGTTTTAGCTGTTAGGAATACAGCTGCTGTGAACATTTGTGTATAGGTTTTTGTGTAGATATCAGTTTTCATTTTTCTGGGGGAGTGCAATTGCTGGTCATATGGTATGGTCTATATGTGTTTAATTTTGTAAGAGCTGCCAAACTTTGTTCCAGCTATACCATTTTATATTCCTACCATCAATATATGGGTGATTCAGTTTCCTTATGTCTTTGCCCACTTTTGGTGGTGGTACTATTTTTTTAAATTGGCCATTCTTCTTGGTATGTAGTGATATTTCAGTGTGATTTAATTTACATTTTTCTGATTGCTAATTATATGAGATATTTTTAAAATAGACTTTTCTTTTTAGAATAGTTTTAGGTTCACAACAAAATTAAGCAAAAGGTACAGAGAGTTCCCATATACCCCTTGTTCCACACATGCTTAACCTTTTCCATTATGAACATTGTCACAAGAGTGCTACATTTGTTACACTTGAACCGACTCTGACACATCATTGTCACCCAAAGTCCACAGTTACTGAAGGTCTTCTAAATGTGCCTCTTTGCCATTGTTTATCATGAACAGTGTATTATCTTTTATGTTTTTTTTTGCCCGTTTTTGAGTTTTCATAGATTTCCTATGTGTACAATTATGTCATGTGTGAATAATGATAGCTTTTTTCTTCCTTTATAACATTTTTCTTTCTTTTCCTTGCCTGTTGCACTGGCTAAGATTTCAATACAATGTTGAATAGAAGTGGGAAGAATTCCTGCTGTTAGGGAGAAATCATTCTGTCTTTTACCAGTAAGTGCAATGTTAAGAGTAGATTTTTTCTTAGATTATCAGATTAAGGAATTTTCCTTCTATTCCCAGTTTTCAGATTTTTTTTATTATATCAAAAATAAATGTTGGATTTTGTGAAATGCTTTTTCTGCATCTATTGTGATGACCATATTTTTCCTTTTCTAGACTGTTGATGTGATGAATAAAATTGACTGTTAAAGCAACTTTCCAATCCTGGGTAAATTCCACTTAATCATGATACAGTATTCCTTTCATATATTTTTGGATTTGATTTGCTAAACTTCTGTTAAGAATTTTTGCACATGTATTCATGACGGATAGTGGGTATGTAGTTTTCTCTTTTTGGTTATGGGTTTTTTTCTAGTGTTGTCCCCCCCCCCTTCTATTTTTGTTAGATTTTGTGACAGAATAATGTTGGCCTTATAGAATGAGTTGGGAAATATTTTGTTCTCTTTAATTTTTTTGTAGAGTTTGTGTAAAATTTTTATTTTTCCTTGTTAAATGTTTGGTAAAGCCATATGTATGGCCTCGAGGGTTTTTTTGTTTGTTTGTTTGTTTTGTTTTTTTGGTAGGAAAGTTTTTAACTACAAATTCAGTTTCTTTAAAAGATGTGGGCAATTGTTTTCTTACTTTTTTTTTTTTTTTTTTAAGATTTATTTGTCAGAGAGAGAGAAAGCACATGAGGTGGGGGGAGAAGTGGAGGGAGACGCAAACTCCCTACTGAGCAGAGAGCCCAACATGGGGCTCAATCCCAGGACTCCCAGATCATGACCTGAGCCTAAGGCAGCAGCCCAACTGACTGAGCCACCCAGGTGCCCCTTGCCTTTGTTTTTAAAAGATATTTTCATAGTTAAAAAATTGTAGCTTGGGGGGAACCTGGGTGGCTGAGTCAGTTAAGCATATGCCTTTGGCTCAGGTCATGATCCTGGGATTGAGCCCTGAGTCAGGCTTCCTGCTCAGGAGAGTCTGCCTCTCTCTCTCTCTGCTCTTCCCTCTGCTTGTGTTCTCTAGTTCACTCTCTCTCGTTCAAATAAATAAATAAATGATTTAAAAAAATTGTAGCTTGGCTTTTTCCTGCCAAGTTCCATTGTATTCTAGCTTCCATTGTTTCCGAAGATAAGTCTGCTATCATCCAAATCTTTGTTTCTCTGTATGTAAAATGGTATATTTTATAATATCCTTCTCCCTAGTGAATATTTAATGCTAGACAAGTAGTTTGTCTGTTTTTAGAGAGAGAAAGAGTGTTACCTTTTCTTTCTCTTGCATTAAGTGTTTTATCAAATGAGTTTGGATTTTGTCAAATGATTTTCTGTGCCTATTAATATAATGTTATATTCTTTTTTTCCTCTCTTATTGGTATTACTTTAATTGATTTTCAGATCTTAAGCCAGAATTGCATTTCTAGGATAAGTCTTACTTGATAATGGTGTATAATCTTTTTTATATGTTTGTGAATTTGGATTGCTAGTATTTTGTTAAGGATTTTGGCATATACTCATAGGAGATTTTATCTCTGTTTTCTTTCCTTGTAATGTGTTTGTCTGATTTCAGTATCAGGGTAATACTGGCTTCTCACAGAATAAGTTGGGAGATCTTCCCTTCTAAGAGGTTTTTATGGAGGAATTTGATGAATTGTT
Source organism: Mustela erminea (assembly GCF_009829155.1). NCBI lineage: Eukaryota > Metazoa > Chordata > Mammalia > Carnivora > Mustelidae > Mustela > Mustela erminea. The sequence goes on from NC_045628.1 coordinate 59,190,963, forward strand.
ACTAATTCCTCTTTAAATATCCAGTAGAATTCACCAGTGGAGCAATCTGGGCCTGGACTTTTCTCTGTGGGAAGTTCTAAAATTACTGTTCAATTTCTATAAGTCTATTCAGATTGTTTATTTTTGAGTCAGTTTTGGTAGTTGGTCTCTCTTAAGGAATTTGTCCAATTCAATTGTTATAAGCATTCATGCTATAGTTTTTTTTTTTTTTAATTTCTGTAAGGTTGCTCTTTATGTCATTACTTCATTCTTAATTTTAGCTAATTTAAGCCTCTTTCTTTTGTCTTGGTCAGTCAAACTAAAAGTTTCTCTATTTTGGTGATCTCTTAAAAAAATAGATTTTGCTTTCACTGATTTTCTCCACTTTTCTATTCTCTTTCTTAATCTGTTTCTTTCCTATTTTTCCCATCATTTATTGCTTTATACTTAATATATATATCAGATAACATTATTAAAGTTAATCATGAACTTTGATCATGAAATACTCATATAGGTCTCATATATAATTATGTATAGTGTAATTATAATAATAATATATAATTGGGCTGCCTGTTTTAAACATTGCTTTTCCTTCATAGCAGTTTTCACTGTTGGCCAATATTTTTTACTACAGTGTACTTTCTTTTTCTGGAGAACCCATACAAGGAATTTAACCTTCATCTCTGAATGAAGAGCCATTAGGCTTCTTCTGAGAACTAACTTATTTAACTTTGTGGTCACTATGAATCTTCTTTTTTTTTTTTTTTTTTAAAGATTTTATTTATTTATTTGTAAGAGAGAGAGAGAGTGAGAGCGAGCACAGGCAGACAGAGTGGAAGGCAGAGTCAGAGGGAGAAGCAGGCTCCCTGCGGAGCAAGGAGCCCGATGTGGGACTCGATCCCAGGACGCTGGGATCATGACCTGAGCCGAAGGCAGCTGCCCAACCAACTGAGCCACCCAGGCGTCCCCACTATGAATCTTCTAATTGAGTATTTATTATTTTGGATGCTTATATCCAAAGCATTATAGCATGCAATTTTTTAGATACTAACATTTTTCCTGTTTTTTAAAAATTATCATTTTTATATTTTGTTTTCAAAATTTCAGAGAAAAATATATATTCAAAAGTCAAATATGCTTCTTTTTAAGAAATCACATTTTATAATAATAAAAAATGAATATCCATTGGCTTCTTTCTATTTCTACCTCTATAGAGATAACCATTGTTAAGTTTTCATTTGCTCTCTACCTCCAATCCTTTCTCCTCCCACCTCACCACACAGATCTAAGGGTTTTTGTTTTACCTAATTGAAGTCTTATGAATTGTTTTAGAAGTATAAATAAATAATTACTATTATTATTACCATTTATTATTATTGTAGTAGGCATTAGATTCATGTGGTTCAAGATTCAAGAGAAATAAAAATTAAACAGTGAAGTTTCTCTCATTCCTATCCTCCAGACACATGCTTTTTCCTTCCAGAAGCAACTAATAAAAGTTTCTAGTTTTTGCATTATTCTCTACTTTGCTTTTCTCATGTAGCAATGTATCTTGAACATCAACTCACCCTCTGTGTTTAGCTTGATATTTTTAGTGGATGTATTTTCCATTGTATGGACATATTATTTACTTATGTACTCCCCTGTTAAGAAAGATTTAGTTTATTTTTGAATATTTGGTACTACAAACAACTGCAGTGAATATCCTTATATCCACATTTAATGCACAAGTAAGAAGATGTAGTGTAGTCTAGAAGTGGAACCTCTGGGTTAAAATTTAATAGATTGTGTCTTTGTTCATAAAATAAAAGTCTGCTCAAATCTCACTCTACCAATGAGATCTACCACCCTGTTTAATACTGTAATCTGCCCTCACTTCTCCCTCAAATTCTCTATCCACTTTACTCTGTTATTTTTGTAGCAGTGTATAGTTTACTTATTTATACTGATTTTTGCTTATTGTCTTTCTCTTCCCCCTAAGGTGTCAGCTTCAGGAAAACAGGAATGCTTATTTTGTTTACTAATGTATTACTAGCAGTTAAAATAGTGCTTGTTGCTCTAGGCATTTAATAAATATTTATTGTTAATTGAATGAATAAAAGAGGGGTGCCTGGGTGTCTCAGTGGTTAAGCCTCTGCCTTCAGCTCAGGTCATGATCTCAGGGTCCTGGGATCAAGTCCCACATTGGGCTCTCTGCTTAGCAGGGAGACTGTTTCCCCATCTCTCTGCCCACCTCTCTGCCTACTTGTGATATCTGTCAAAAAAAAAAAAATTAAAAAAAATTAATAAGAGAATAATGTTCAGAATTATGCTTCCCAGAATGCCCAAGTTCTTTATCTTATATTTTATATTTTTTCTTTAATTTTATTACATATAGTTTCATTAAGATTTTTTAAAAAATCCTTTCTAGTATATTTTGGGATACAAATTATTGAAAATCAACCATAATGAATTTCTTTTTAAAAAATTACCTCTGCCCCACAGGGTGCCTGAGTGGCGCAGTCAATTAAGCCATTAACTCTTAGTTTTGGCTGTGGTCGTGATCTCAGGGTTGTGAGATCGAACCCACATAGGGTTTTGCACTAGCTCAGAGTCTGCTTCAGATTCTCTCCCTCTGCCTCTCCCACTTATGTTCTTTCTCTTTCAAATGAATAAATAAATCTTTAAAAAAATTACCCTCCCCCCCAATTCCCCACAAACATAGAGCCAGATCTGAATTTTGTCCCACCTAATTAGGAATAGATACCAGAAGGATATATGAAATACTCTTCCATAGGATTGAAGTGACCATTGAGATTATTATGGGCTTCCAAGTGTGCTAGGTTGTCAACAGGAGTTGCTTTGAAATAAATGGTTAAATAATCTGTCAGCAAATTACTATTTTTCCTTATTTATACTTATTGTAATTTTAAAGATGTGGTATTCATAATTATTGATGTTCAGGTTGGTAGTTATTTCTCTCTTTTATATGAAGCTATAAACAGATAATCAAGTTTATATGAGACTTAGGTATTTAGGAGAGTTTTGAAGTGAATTATTTTATCAAACATTCTTTATCCTAGTCCTGCTTTAATTTATCTCTTTTATATGTGCTTTGATTTTCTCATCATACAAACTATTTTTTTAAGGTAAGTTGAATCAGAATCATATTGCACTCAAAACTACCAAACATTAATTATTAGCTTCCCCCACCTTGGCTCTGTTTCAGAAAGTCTACCAAACTTTTTAAAATTAAGTTTGTTTATTTTTCCTAATTTTATTCAGACATAAAAGCCAACAGCCAATGCTTTTTATCAACATAAAGGTAAATTATGTTACTGTGCTGCATTGAATTCTAACAAAAGTGACAAATGCCCATTCTAACAAGTGTCTTCCTCACAAGGGCATTATGTAACTGGATGGCTATTTTATTAACTGAGGCTTTATTGAAAGTAGACATATGGGTTTTCTTAAGTTTTTTTAAATATTGAAAAATTTGCCAGATTATTATTTTATGACTTGGAACCCTAGAAACTCCCAGACACAGGACTTTGATGATCAGTGATCTCTTTTGGTTCCCTTCCAATTTGGGATTCTTTTATTCTAATGCCAACTCATTTATTAATTTGATGTTTTCCTTTTTTCAAGTAGAATATGCAGTATTGGAAGAAGGAGTTGGTGTGCAAACTTTGGAAGATACCTTTTATCCATAAAATTCAATCCGGGTTATCAGAATGATCTCTCTCCTCAGTGTATTTTAACCTTGTTCCTAAGAGTGGTAGATAATAGATTCATAGATCTTTTACAGAAAAACCAATTAATTAATAGCTGTTTGCATTTGGTAGAGGTTTTCTCTCCTATATTGTTATATCTTTTTGGGATCATCTTTGGGACTTTGACTCAATAAACTAAGCAGACAGCTTGACCAGAAACCATGTTCCAGGTCAGTCATCTATCACCTGTTTAGAAAATGAGTTCTGTAGTATCATTTCTTTGTGTGAGTTACTCTTGCTTGTACTCATTAGTTGTTACCAATGTATGAATGGGAGTTGAAGAAACTATAGTAGAACTAGTCTTACCTTATACCTTGTATTGGTGATTGAATTGATGCTTGTTTTTCTGAGTGTACTAAAGGGGAAAAAAAGCTATTCCATTCTATATTGGGGTATAGCTATTAGTACTGCTTTAAAAAAAAATACATAACGCCAAGTTAGTGCTGGATACTTCACTAAGCTCTTGGGGGTATAGCAATGAATTAGGTAGAACTGTTTTACCTTCCAGATGTATATATAGACTGGTTGAGATATGGACAAATAAATAAGTAAATCACAGTTCAGTTGAATGTTTAGATATTCCTATCCACTGAGTTCTGTAGAAATTCTTAAGGGAGGAAGCCCCATCTCTTGGGCAGTGGGTCAGGTAAATCTGAACTTGTTAGGTACTTATTTTTCTGGTAGTGGAGTCAACTCTCTCCTCACAAGGGCATTGTGTAACTCCATGGCTGATTCACCTGATGTTTACTCCTGTGTGTTGTATCACAAATGGGATTGAGTACAAGTAAGATTAGCTTTTGCATTCCTTTTCTTGGCTAAGCCACTCTTGACTTTTACTTCTGAGCACATCAAAGAATGTATTTAACACTAACTGCGGTCAGCCATTATTACACAAGTGAGAGAGGTGGGATTTTCTGACTATTGGTCTGTTATCCCTTTGGTTCCTACATATAACCTTGATGAGGAGGAAATCCAAGAGTAGAAGATAAAGACAGCTCTTATTGCCTCCAGTCCTCTATTATATTATTATATTCCTGTAATATATTTAATTTGTAACCTTATTGTTAATCATTGGTTACAATCCTATGAGTCAAGAGTAAGGATGTGTCCTACTGACTGTGAGTTAGAAAGTATATTTCTTTTTTAAAAAATATTTTATTTCTTGGGGCGCCTGGGTGGCTCAGTGGGTTAAGCCACTGCCTTCGGCTCAGGTCATGATCTCAGGGTCCTGGGATCGAGCCCCGCATCGGGCTCTCTGCTCAGCAGGGAGCCTGCTTCCCCCTCTCTCTCTCTGCCTGCCTCTCCATCTACTTGTGATTTCTCTCTGTCAAATAAATAAATAAAATCTTAAAAAAATATATTTTATTTCTTTATTTGAGAGCAATAGAAAGAGAGGGCATGAGCACACACAAGCAGGGGGATGGGCAGAAGAAGAGGGAGAAGTAGACTCCCTGCTAAGTGTGAAGCCTGAAGACCTGCCCCCCACATCTCAGGACCCTGAGATCATGACCTGAGCTGAAGTTAGATGCTTAATTGACTAAGTCACCCAGGTGCCCAAAAGCACATTTCGTATGGCTTATTTTCATCTTGTCCATGGCTAATATTTTTAACTTTCAAAATTCAGTTTAAATTCATGTTGAGTTACGGTAGGTAAGATAATTTTCTGATGCCTCCAAGATGATTTGTGTTACCACATGGTGGAGCTCTTTTGTAAGTTAGTGCATTTTAAAGCAAGTACATGTCATCATCAACTGGGGGTTATCATTAGGGTGGTTCAAGTGCACTAAACTAAATGCTACCTTAATAGGTAGCCTCTTCAAATGTTGATTGTAGATTTTGATTTAAACTATAAGATAGGTAATTAATGTTTTAATATCTTTAAGATTTTTCTCTTTAGTATTCCTACTTTTTCTGTTTATTGCTTTGTATAAATTTAGCACTTATTTATTCATTTTAATTTAATTTATTTATTTTTAAGGTTTTATTGATAGAGTGCAGGTGTGAGCGCACAAGCAGGGGGAGCAGCAGGCAGAGGGAGAGGAAGAAAACACCCTGCTGAGCAGGGAGCCTGATGCAGGGCTCAATCCTAACACCTTGAGATCATAACCTGAGCCAAAGGCAGAGGCTTAACTGACTGACCCACCCAGGTGCCCCTAAAACTTTTTAATTTTACTGACTTTCCTACTATAATTGTATTAATTTAGAAAATGTATCTAGGAATAATGAATAAAATGAAAATCATTTGTAATCCTACCCTGTAGAGATAATAATTAACATTTTGATATATTTTTGCTTTCCCTTTTTAATCAAAATATACTCAGAATTTTGAACTTTGGTGGGGTTTTTTTTCCTCTTAACATATCTTTGACATTTTCCTGTTTCCTTATAATCTTTGAAATATTTTAAGGGTTTTAGATCATTGTGTGATAGAGCTCCATTACAATTTATTTAAATATTCTATTTTAAGATATTTAGGTTTTCCCACTGTTTTTGCTCTTACAAATAATTCTTTAACCTCTATTACACTAAATCTTATTTTCCTAATTTTTATTTAAATTTTAGTTATTTAACATACAGTGCAGTATTGCTCTCAGGAGTAGAATTCAGTGATTCATCACTTACATACAACACCCAGTGCTTATCACAACAAGTGCCCTCTTTAATACCCATCACCCATCTAGCCCAATTCCCACCCACCTCCCTATATCAACCCTGTTGGTTCTCTAGAGTTGTTAAGAGTCTCTTACGGTTTGTTTCCCTCTCTCCTTTTTTCCTCTCCTCCAATATGTTCATCTGTTTTCTTTCTTAAATTCCATATTTGAGTGAGATCATGTGGTATTTATCTTTCTCTGACTGATTTATTTCTCTTAGCATAATGCACTCTAGCTCCATCCACATTGTGACAAATGGCAAGATATCATTTTTTTGATGGCCAAATATATTCCAGTGTGTTTGTATGTGTGTGTTTGTATACACACACCACATCATCTTTATACATTCATCAGTTGATGGACATTTGGGCTCTCTCCATAGTTTGACTATTGTTAGTAATGTTGCCAAAAAGGTCAGGGTTCATGTATTCCTTTGAATCTGTATTTTTGTATCCTTTGGATAAATAACTAGTAGCACAGTTATTGGCTCATAGGGTAATTCTATTTTTAATTTTTTTGAGGAGATTCCATGCTGTTTTCCATTTTATATTACCACAAGCAGTGCAGGAGGGTTCCCCTTTCTCTGGATCCTTGCCAATGCCTGTTGTTTCTTGTGTTGTTGATTTTAGCCATTCTTACAGGTGTGTATCTCATCATAATTTTGGTTTGTATTTTCCTGATGATGAATGATGTTGAGCATCTTTTCATGTGTCTGTTAGCCATCTGGATGTCTTCTTTGGAAAATTTGTCATTCATGTCTTCTGCCCATTTTTTAACTGGATTATTTGGTTTTGGGGTATTGAGTTTGGCAAGTTCTTTATAGATTTTAGATACTATCCCTTCATCAGATATGTTGTTTACAAATATCTTCTCTCATTCCATAGGCTGCCTTTCAGTTTTCTTTTTGTTGTTTCTTGCACTGTGTAGGAGCTTTTTATCTTGATGTAGTCCCAATAGTTCAGTTTTGCTTTTGTTTCCCCTGCCTCTGGTGATGTATTATACTAAATCTTAATTAAACTCTCCAGATATTTTCATTGGATAAATTCTTAGATATAAAACTGAACTCCTAGGGATCTTGATCATATTATCAAAATGTCTTTCAGTTGTTACTCTTTTGAGGTTCAGTCTTTTCAAAATATGTTTGTTGGAAAGTAGCATTTTTTTCTTTTGCAGAATGCTTGTTCCTGTCCTTGCCCATTTATTTTCTTCCTGTTCTACCATTTCTTTTTGGTAATTCTTTTGGCTGGGTAAGAATTTTTCTCTGCTTTAACCATTTTTGATGTCCTCTTCTAAGCCCTTTTCATAATTATCAACTAAATTTTTAAGAAAACACGTAGGTTACAGATTTTAGTTGTAAATTGCCATTGGAAAATAAGCTGTTGATCTTGAGAGAGCAGTCAGGGCTGGAAAGCAGGATAGGATATGCTAATTATTTGTATGGAAATGGTAGGGTTTGCTGTGGAAGCAAATGAGATTGCTGAGAAAAACAGAATATGGTGGAAAAAAGTCTTTGGAGTTGGGAAACACTGAAAAAGTTGTGAGAGAGAAAGAAATGAGAATGTGGATATTAGAGTGTTTTAAAAGGTAAGAGAAAAAGTTTCATTGCACCAGTATCAGATGCCACATAGAGGTCTTTGTGGATGAACCCAAAAAAGGCCATTTAGTTTGGAAAGACAGATCTTTGAAGACCTAGAGAATAGCCTCAGTATAATAGTGCCTGTGTAGTTAGCATATGTGTTCAGTGGATGTACTATGTGTGTGTCCTGTGAGAGTGTATATGGTGAGTGGGTGTGTGAATAGTGAGAAGGTAAAAGGATTGTCTGTGAAGGGAGGATGGTAGCTTGATAAGGTCCAGACGTAGAGATATGGGTCATTTTTGTTTTTAAGGTGATACAGGCTTATTTGTAACGAAAGAGAAAGAAGCTTTTAGAAGGAAAACTGTTAGAGAAATTACAAAAGATAGAGGGAGTAATGAAAAAGCCACCAGGTCTTGAAGGAGATGAGAGGCAATGAGATCTGAAAATAGGTGGTAGAAAGACCTTAGAGTTGTTAATTTGAGAGTGGAGGAGAATGTCCATTTGTAAAGATCAGAAGAGAAGAGGAATTTAGAGATGAAGATGCAGAGACATTTTGAAGACTGGGAGATATGATAATTAGAAAGTATTTGATGTAGAGAAGAATGTTGAAGCTTTAGGTATTGTGATTCTTTAACTTTCTAAAATAAAATAAAAATCAAGAATACAGAATAGTAAAATAATTAAGAATACTCTTGGTGAGGTGATAAGATTAAGGATCTCATACTGAAAATGTTAGGAACATCAATGTAGGAATATAACAAGGAAATATTCTCAAAGGAATGGAGCAATACTAAATTGAGTGTTAGGAAACTTGGGTTTTAGTTCTGTGGCATTGACTGGCTGTATTGCACAAGTCTCAGTTCCAGTCTTTAATTTCTTAATTTGCAAATGAGAGGTGAATCAGGTGACCTTTTCAGATTGGAAAATCCTGAACCAAACTAAAAAAGAACAAAACATGTAAAACCACATTAGTCAAGACATTCTAGTATTGTTGAAAAGAAAGACAAGCTGGGCAGTAGAATAGACCAGAGGATCCATAAATAGAATCCACACATATATGCTCAGTCTTTGTATACAAAGGTTTGAAGGTAATTCAGTGCAGGAAGACTATCCCTCTCACCAAGTGATGTTGGAGCAACTGAATGGATATTCACATACAAAGAATGAACTTTGATCTCTGCCTTGTAACACTTATAAAAATTAACTTGATTTAGAGACCTAAACTTGTAGAAGATGACATGGGATATATTTGTTTGGAATTTAAGAAAGAAAACAGATGAACATATTGGAGGAGAGAAAAAAGGAGAGAGGGGAACAAACCATAAGAGACTCTGGTTAAGCAGAGATTTCAAAGATAATACCACGAAATACCAAGATAATACCTTAAAAACATCATCCATAAAAGAAAAAATAAATTGAGCTTCATTAAAATGAAAAACTTATGTTTTTTGAAATACATTGTTTGAGAAAATGAAAATACAAGTCACAGAACAGGTGAAAATTTTTGCAAAACACCTATCAAAGAATTTGAATCCAGAAGTATAAATAATTCTTACAGCTTAATAAGACAAACAACTGAATAGAAAAGATTGGAAAAGACCTTTTACCAAGGAAGAGATACAGATGTTAAGTAAGATTTGAAAAAACAGTCAATGTCATTAGTCCTTGGGAAAATGTACCACTACACATATATTAGGATGGCTAGAAAACCAGCAACAAACATTGGAAAAACAGTTTGTTGGTTTTTTATAAACTTAAACTAATATTTAACATAGAACTTAGCTGTTCCCCAACTAGATATTTGCTCAAGAAATGAAAACATATATCCATTTAAAGACCTATAGTTGGATATTTAGGGTTAAGGTTAGTAGCATTATTTATAACATATGTACTCAAGTCTTAGAATGGATAAACAAATTGTGGTATATTCATACAATGGAGTACATTCAGAAATTAAGTGGAATAAATACTGATAGATATAATAGTATAGATAAATCCTCAGAAGCTTGCTAAGTGAAAAAAGCCTGACAAAAAAGACTACAAACCATATTATTCCATTTGTATGACATTCTGGAAAAGGAATTAAAATCGGTTCAGTGATTGCCTGGGGCTAGGGGTCATTAAACCTGATTTCCTAAACGTACACACACACACACACACACACACACACACACACACACACACACACATCCATTATTCCCAAGGTTGGATATTTATGGTATAGAGAAGATCAAATAGTGAGTGGTATTGAGACCACTATGGTGTAGTGGAATGAGTGCTAGATTCACTGATAATGGTAATGCTGCTGCTGATAATTAATTCTGATTCAGTAGGTACAATGCCAGGCACCAAACATTACTTAAGAGCATTCTCACTGCTAATTTTTGTGGTGATTCTATGATCAGACACTATTACTGTAATTACTATTTTCATAGAAATTGAGTCTTTATTGGATTTAAACAAGTTGCCCACAGTTACACAACTCAAATATGCATTCAAACTCTTGAGTGTTTGACACCAAAATCCATGTTCTTAAATAAGAGAATGTAAGTTCCAGGAAGATACAGAATTTTTGTTTTTGTTTTTGTTTTCACCATTGTATTCCCCAGAGTCATAACCATGGCAGTTGTATAATGAATATTTCTTAAGAAATTTTTAGAGATGTCAAATTTTGGAGGATACTAAAAAAACAAAAAGGAAGTATAAAGAAGCCTATATGAAGGTAAAGATGATTTTAGTGTAGTTTAGTGTTTAAACTGATGCTTTTCATTTAAGCATTTATCATATCAAATGACTTTGTGTTAAATTGTGGTGTCTATGTCCTAATATAATCTGCTGTTTTAAAAAGTGAACAAAGTAATTATAGAGTAGGATTTTGTAGTTAATTCTAATATTTCTGGCTTTGTAAATTTTTTCCATCTAGCAAATCTTGGTGGCAGCTAGGTATAAGATCAGACTAAGTCAGTGTTATTGGTTATAACTAAACTACAAGCCCTTCTTGTTTGTACCTGTTGGGGTGTGTGTGTCCAGAAAGTCTACTTCTAGGAGTCTTCTAGTTGGAAACTGATCATTTCCTTTGCATAGATACACAAAAATATTTGCTTATAAATGAATAATCTAATTCATCTCATCTGTTACACGTTTCTCTCTGACATATTTAATATTTAATGGTCTGAAGTTTAAAAGTAACATTTATTTTTCTTCCATAGATAAATGTGTATGAAGAAGAAAAAACACTTTATCCAAAAAAGAATTAATTGAAATGTAGCTAGAACAATAACAACAACAGCAAGCTTTACAAATATCTCTGAAATAATAGTCATATGTTTTGCTTGTAGGAAAATTCCTTAGGTCCTTAAAAATCCGAACCTATTTATAGAACATTTCATTTAGGCATTTTATCATTTCAGTGAATGTGTGTTGAATTGTGTTGGCTATGTCCTAATAAAATCTGTTATTTTTAAAAAATGAGCAAACAGTGTTCTCCTTTTAATAACTTTACTTCATTTCTCAACTTTCAAAACATTTAAAAAAAAATTACAGTTCCTGAAAGTACACATATTGAGGGCAGTTAGGTTTAACAGGTGATAGCCTGAGAGCAAGGAAGCAAACCAAAAATCTAAGAAATAAGCACAAAAAATTATAAAAAGTAATGTAGTGTGGGGGTTATTTATTATAGGGACAAACAACCTTTTACCTCTTAGTTGTTTCTGAGAAATTAACCATATTAATATAAGCACATACACAAAAGTTGATGTTCATTTTATTAAAACATAATATACTTATTAGTCATTGTAACAGTTGAGCTATATAGACTTTGTTCATTTTCAGAAATAAAGTTATTTAACATAGTTTCAAAAATCAAATTTATCGAAGCATTATTTACAGATACTAAAGTCAACCAGTTTTGAGTGACTAGTTCATTAAGTTTAACAAATGCATTCAGCCATGTAATTACCACCATAAATTAAGATATAGAAATGTTTGGTTACTCCAGAAAGTTTTCTCCTTCTCCTTTGTAGTGATTCTTCACACCTCCATTCCTGTTCCTATGCAGCCACTGGTCTACTTTTTGCCATTAAAAATTAATTTTGCCTCTTCTAGAATTTTGTAGGAAAGGAATCCCACAGTATACAGGATGTACCCTGTTTTCTCTGGCTTCTTTTTCTCCATGTAGTAATTTTGATATTTATCTATGTTGGGTTTATTTGTACTTTTCCTTTTTATTGTTGAATAACATTCCATTATATGGATATATCACAGTTTATCTGTTCACCTGTTTTTGAATATTGGGTTGTTTCTAGTTTTTTGGTTTTTATGATTGAAGCTGCTAGTAAGATTCACGTACAAATGGAAAGAATTCCACTTCTCTTGGGAAAAATCCGTCTATCTGGGAGTGATATTGCTAAGTATTACGGAAAGTGTATAGTTAATGGTATAAGAACTTGCCAAACTTGTTTTTCAGTACGGTTGTACCATTTCACATGGTCACCAGCTGTGTCTGAGTATTCCTTGCTCTACATCCTCATCAAACTTTGATATTGTCTTTTTAATTTAATAATTTTAGTGGATGTATATTTATAAGTTTTAAAAGATTTGTATAGAAATGCAACAGATATCTGCATATTGTGGAATTTAAGAAACAAAACAGGCAAAGGAAAAAAAGAGACAACCAAGAAACACACCCTTAACTATAGAGAACAAATTGATGGCTACCGAGGGAAGGTAGGTGGGGGGCTGGGTGTGAAATAGGTGATGGAGATTAAGGAGTGCCCTTGTCCTGATGAGCACAGGGTGATGTGTGGAAGTGCTGAATCACTATATTGTATACCTGAAAGTAATATAGCATTGTATGTTAGCTGTACTGGAATTAAAATAAAAAATAAAAATATTTTATTTTTTAAGTAGCTAAAATTAAGGAGAAGTTTAGAGTTGGATAGTGATAAACTTTTTGTTGTCAATGAAATTTGATAATCCAGGAACGCCTTGGTGGCTTGGTTGGTTGAACATCTGCCTTTGGCTCAGGTCATGATGATGGGGTCTTGGGATCCAGGCCCATAATAGGCTCCTTGTTTGGCTGGCAGCCTGCTTCTCCCTCTGCCTGCTGCTCTCCCTGCTTGTCCTCACTCTTTCTCTGATAAACAAACAACAAAAAATATTTTTCAAAATTTTATAATCTAGAATAATTTTTTAAAATATTTATTTATTTATTTGAGAGAGAGAGAGAGAGACTGTGAGCTGGGGCGGGGGGCAGGTGGAGAGGGAGAGAATCCTGACCCTGATATTCTGACTTGAGCTGAAACCAAGAGTTGACTGCTTAACTGACTTAACATCTAGGTGCCCCAGAGTAATTCTTTTCTTAAAGCTTATGTATAATTGAGATTTCAAAACAATGTAAATTTGTATCACATACTTTTCAGTTCTAGTATAACATCCAATTAAGAGTAAGCAAATTGTTCCAGTTTTGTAATAGAACATCAGATAATTTGGTATTTCTTTTATTTTCAATTTAATGTAATCAAATTTTATCTATAAAACATACATATTTAGAAAGTAATACATATTTTTAGGGGAAAAGGTAATGATAGTGAAATTATAATAAAAGTATTTTAATGATAATCATAGCTACCACTCATCAAGTACTAATTATATGTCAGGCATTATGCTAAGGGCCTTATGTTGTATAATTACATTTAATTCCTACTAAATGAGATATTTTTTATTATTTCCACTTCACAAAGAAAGCAATAATGGCACTGAGGGATATGAATTTCACAAGGTTAAAAAATACCTGAGTCCATAGATTATTTTAAAAATGAATGAATCAGGGGTGCCTGGTTGGCTCAGTGAGTTAAGCGACAGACTCTTGATTTCTTCTCAGGTCATGATCTCAGGGTCCCGGGATTAAGCCCATGTTAGGCTCTGCCATCAAGAGGGAGTCTGTTTGAGGATTCTTTCTCCCTCTCCTCTGTCCCTCCCCTGCTCACATATCCACATGTGTGAGCTCTCTCTCTAAAAATAAATGTCTTTAAGGACACCTGGACCCTAGTAGCCTAATGGATAAGGCATTGGACTCCTAAGGGCACCTGGGTGGCTCAGTCATTAAGCGTCTGCCTGTGGCTCAGGTCCTGATCCCAGCCCCACATCGGGCTCCCTGCTTGGTAGGAAGCCTGCTTCACCCTCTCCCGCTTCTCCTGCTTGTGTTCCTACTCTTGCTGTCTCTCTCTCTGTCAAATAAATAAATAAAATCTTAAATAAATAAATAAGTAAATAAATAAAAATAAATGTCTTTAAAAAATAGAAGTAAATCAGAGCAAAAAGAGGATAATTATATAAGAGAGTAGCCTTGTTTTTTAAAAAAACAGTATATATAATAAACTCGAAAATCTTTTAAGTTGGCTATGAGGACATTGGATTATTTAAAAATGAAAGTGTTGGGGTGCCTGGGTGGCTCAGTGGGTTAAGCCTCTGCCTTTGATTCAGGTCATGGTCTCAGGGTCCTGGGATCGAGCCCCACATCGGGCTCTGTGCTCAGCCGGGAGCATGCTTCGCTTGCTCTCTGCCTGCTTCTCTGCTTACTTGTAATCTCTCTGTCAAATAAGTAAATAAAATCTTTAAAAAATAAGATAAAATAAAAATGAAAGTATTTACTTCAGAGAAGACCCTAAATTTTTCACAGTAAGTTGTAATTTAACTTTTGTGATCTTTCTAGTATTTTTTTTATTTACAATGTAAAATTTAAGTGTTGCTGATTAGTTTAGAATTAAATGCTTTAGAGTATATGCCATCATAAGGATTTAAAAACATTTATTTATATTGAATAAGAAAAAAATTATCATATAGTACAATTTTAATATGGTATTCAGTGTGTGAATGATTAATGAAATATTTGAATTTTTTTTTTTTTTTTTGTACGCAGGAAGGTTATGTTCAAAGGAAAAAGGAGCTATGGGGAATCTGTATCTTTATTGCAGCAGTTGATCTAGATGAGATGCCATTCACTTTTACTGAGCTACAGAAAAACATAGAAACCAGGTAAAATTTCTTATATCAATATAGGCCTCTGCCATCAAAGAAAAGTATTTCTGAACTTTCCTCTTAAATAGAATTTAGGGAACTAGTGAGAAATGCTAAAATTAAATAACACTTAAAGGACTTAGGTCAACCTAAGTCTCCTTCAACCTAAGGCTCATGGAGCCTTAACAAATGTGTTATTTATGATATAGTTCCTCAAGAATTTTGTATCCTGGGAAATTTTTCTTTTTATTTTATTTTATTTTTTTTAATCCTGGGAAATTTTTCATCATGTCTCCCACTCTCTAGAACTTTCTAATTGTAGCTATTGAGGAAGTGGAAAAAAGAGCAAGGGTTTATAAAGTAGGGTTATTAGATTAAAATTTTTATAAAAGTTGTGGGAGTCTAGAAGAATTTAGTTAACATTTATTAATGTTTAATATTACTTAATGTAACACATGCATAAGTATATACTTTTTGAGACTGTATATCCAGTTGAGTTTCCATAATTACTCAAATAATTGTTTGTTGTTGAGCTTATAAACCGTATACTTATAAGAAGAATTTACTAATTTGTTTCCAATAATTCCTGAATGTTATCTTGAGCAGCTTTGTGCAACATCTAGTCATTTCATTTGCAGCATTTTACAAAATGTAACAGTAAATAATTTTACTAGAAAGATAGTAGTATATATTTCTTCTTGGATAAAATTATCTAGAATTAAACATAATTAGTATTTTATTTAAGTGAGATAAATTGCCGCATTTTTCAGTGACTCTTTCTTACTATCTCTAAATAAAATGTGGAAACAAAGAACTTGTATAGTCATATTTTAGCTTACTGAATTAGAATTAGAATCTCAGAGATTTCATTAAAATTTATACAAGTAATTATATAGGTAAATTTCTGCGTTAATTTATATTATATGTTATATAATATATGTTATATAAGTAATTTCAGTAAATCCTTTTACTGAAAATTATATAAGTAGATTTATGCATTAATTTATACATTCATGCAGTAGATGTTTCAGTGGCCTAGAGGACTGGAAATGATATGAATGTTTTGGTTAAGATGGAGCGGGTTTAATGGGTATCTGTTGTTTTATAAGCTAAATGACCTAGAGCAGATGGCTTAGCTTTATTGTTTCAGTTCCTCATCTGTGAGCTATTTTATAGAATTATGAGAATTAAATAACTTATAATGAATAGAAAAGTAAGTAGTTCATGTAGTCTGTGCTTATAACTTAACCATAGGTACTGATGAGGTCTTGATCTTTTTCCTACTGTAGACCACCCCTCCATGCCCTTTCCCTGCAAAAAAAAAAAAAAAGAAAGGAAAGAAAACTTAAAGAGCTGTTAGGCTCTGTGATACTGTGCTAGATTCTAATGATATAGAGGTGAGAAATAGTCTCTGACTTTAAGAAACTCATTCCAGTGGGAAGGGTAAAATTAAACAGATGTCTGTAATACAGTGTCACAAAGCTATTTCTAGATTACTAAATGAATATGACAGAAAGGCTATTACATCTTTTATCTCTAAGATGAAAGAATTTTCCTGGCAAAGTTTTTCCTGAACTTTTTTCCTGAATGGAGCAACAATTATAATTGGGCATGTCATAAATAATCTCTGTACAATAAATACAATAATATATTCATTACAGCTTTTTCTTAGGTCATCTCTTTGTTCTAATAACTATCCAGGAATGGTATCTAGACCACTGCTGCTTAAATGTGCTTTAGTAAAGGACTTTTTTTTCAGTATGTCATGGACTGACATTTAAAAAATAAATAATATAAATTAATTACCAGAAAAATGAAAGAAAAAAATTATACTAACTGCAGGACCAAACTTTTTACTATTATATTCAGCAGGCACGACATTAGTGTTAAATTGCCATAAAAGTTTTTAAATGCTTACTCTGAATTTCTGTACTTACTTACTTGTGGACGGATAATAAGACATATCAATCCATAGAGCAGTACTGTAGAATAAGTAGTTATTTTAGATTTGCGTGTCTTAATCATGGCTTTTTATGCCTGCCTTTCCTCTCTGTAGCCTTCCCTCTTCTCTTCTTTCCTTCAGAGGGGGGCTGCAGAAGGAATAGAGACTCACTTAAGTTACCCCTAGAAAAAGGTGACTTTGTAGTAATAATTCACTTTACATGGTGTCTCATAGGTATTGCCATATATCTCATAAAAACTGGAACTGAGCGTGCTTCTTGAATAGATGCTTTTTTGAGGTTTTTTAAATTTTTCTTTGAAGGTATCTAGACATTTACTCCATTCTCTTTTCTCTTGTGAGCAGCATCATGAACATCTACTCCGTATCATTTCTACTTCTTTATTTGCTGTTCCGTGTAGCTTGTCATGGCTGCCTCAGTCCCTTCTATGTCACAAGTACTTTAACAACTGTCTCTTGGGTTCTTTGTTCACTGCTGATTAGCTGAAGCTTCTATTTTTACAGTTCTTGAGATGAATGTCTGAGTGGTCCCGCCCATTTTTTAGAATGAAGCCTATAATTCATTAGTTGCTGGAGAGCATATGGGAGGGTCTGGTGACTACCCTTGAGTTCATTTAGCTGTTTTGGTATAATTCCAATTTGTGTGTATGTGTGTGTGTGTGTGTGTGTGTGTGTGTGGTGCAGTTGATGATTGCTGTGTTTAGTGCCCTATTTTTTATTAGCAAAAAATGGATGTATTAATATTTCAAACAGATTAATTTTTATAGAAAACAATAAAAAATGATTTAAAGTCATTATTTAAACAACCTAAAAATTTTAATCAATTTTTCTTTTCCCTTCCCCAATAATTCAGCCCTAAAACCATTAGTGGTTGAAGAAAGTACGTATGTGCATCTGTGGTAGGAGAGAGCATGGGGTGCAGAGAAGAATGTTAGAGCCCAAGTGTGATGAGGAGGGCATTCATATGGATATGGTTGGGGATGAGGGCCCTGAAACGGCCTGTTTGGTGTACAGTGTCAGAGACCAAGCAGGGTGTATGAGTAGCCAGACCATATGCGAAGTGAATGCAGTCTGGGCTGGGGAGTCAGAAGACTACTAGGGTGAGGAAGCTGTCCATATGGAGGGGTCGGGGCAGTCTAGGATGGGGAGTCAGTCTGAGCAGATGAGAGTGCCCACGTGGGAGAGTGGGTAACTTCAGAGATGGAAGGTAGCTACATGCAGGGTGATTAACTAAGTGAGTAAATAAAGATAAATGGATCACAGCTTTCTCACTGTCAAAGAAGAGTTGTAGGTTTGGAAAGGGAAACAGTATGTTGGAATTGGATAAATTGATGTGAACTTATGGTTTTCAAAGCATATAGGCATGTGTAGAAATAAATATGTATGTATGTGTCTATCATAACAACCATTTTTTTTTTTGGTACAAATAGATGTAGGCATATAGGGTACACATATAGGGTTGTATATGTACACATATAGGGTTGAAGGTAGTTGATTTTTACTCTTCAAATTAGTAAAATACAAAAAATAATTCCTTCCAAAGAACACAATAGTGATTTGGTATGGAGCTAATAAACTTCTGGATTAAAATGTTTATGCTTTGAAAATGAAATAAAATGAATTTTTTTCAGTTACAGATTCACTTTTTTCTATTCCTTTCTTTGTAGTGTCTGCAGATTCTTTGATTTACTAAAAGAAATTGATACCAGTACCAAGGTTGATAATGCTATGTCGAGACTGTTGAAGAAGTATAATGTATTATGTGCACTCTACAGCAAATTAGAAAGGTAAAGTGAAAGTTTTATTAGGATTATGCCCCAGTTTTGCGTGTTACTATTAATTAGATTCCATCTGGGAAATATATTTAGTAAAGTTATTGGTTATTACCTCTTAGATTTGTTACTTTTGCTATTAGTTTTTTATTGGTTCTTAGCTTTCTTTTTTATCTAGTCATATGCATTCTGAATGTTTCCTCCAAAATTTTTATACTGTCCTTTCGTATTTCTCATTTGTTTTAACAAACTTTAAGACTTTAGTCTTCTCTACCAGAGACTTCCAGTTTTCAATGGAAGAGTGACCTAAATTTAAACTTCTTCCTAATGGAGTTACTTAGTTCAGAAAAAGGAAAGCGTGCTGGTAGTAGAAGGTATACACGACCTATACTACCAAGCTATGATTTGTATTCTCAGTGGTAGTTTAGGAGACTTTTCATTACTGTTTAACTGGGAGAAAGATGAAATTCAGATAAACTTGGGTTAGGTTTTTTTTCTTTTTTTTTTTTTAAGGTTTTATTTATTTATTTGACAGAGAGATCACAAGTAGGCAGAGTTGGGGGCAGAGAGAGACAGGGAAGCAGGCTCCCCACTGAGCAGAGAGCCCAATGTGGGGCTTGATCCCAGGACCCTGAGATATGACCTGAGCTGAAGGCAGGGGTTAACCCACTGAGCCACCCAGGCACCCCAGGTTAAGTTTTTAGTACACTTTTCATCCAGTTCTCCACTGCCACTGGTAAAATGCCAAGTCTGGCATGTGGCTGTTACTTTGTTTATTTTGGAGCTCATTTCACTTGGTTGAGAATATAAGATTTAATATTTTAGCTAACCAAACAATTGTAAAGAGAGAGAAGAGAAGAGGCATGTCCTTAAATATTCTGGGGAGAATGAGTATGTAGATAGAGCTGGAGACATATATATACATATCCTTCTCAGAAGGATGCTTCTATTTTCCCTTTGCTTCTTTTTGGTTGGTATGCCACTAAAACTTCAGTGGTGTGACAGAGGATAAGAAAAGTGAGAGAAAAATCAAGATTGGCCTAGGGCTTTTGAGGGAATTTTTCTTGTTCCTCATTTTTAATTGTAATAAGGTCATATTAGCCATCATTATTTTATTTTGTCTTTTCTTGAGTAAAGTCTATTTGCACAGGAAAAAAAGGATTTTTTTATTATAATAAAAATTAATTTGTACAAGAAATGTAGACTAATTATAAAGCACCTGGAAAATACAGAAAAGCGTATACAAAATATAAATCATCCTAAATTTTAGTACTGGAGATAACTAGTTTTCATGTTTAGAATATTTCTTTCTTTTGGATATTGTTTTATGTAAATTATGTGGTATATATAATTTTTTCCTTCTTTATTTTTTTTTTTTTAAACCTAACTGGAACTTTTCTGAATGCTTTTTTCCCTTAAAGTTGTTTATGGCCTTTTAACTCATATCTTGGAACTTAATCCTAAGAATGTTATCTTAAATACAAAAACGCTCTAGAGATTTTTTTCACAATATTACTTAAACCAATGAAAAGCTGGAAACAACCTATTTATACAGTAAAGAGTAAGATATAAATATAGTCTAAACACTAAGTATTATAAAGGTAAAATAAAATTTGCTGAGAAATATTAACAATCTGTAAAAATGGTTATAATATTAAATATAAAATTTGATGAGGACTAGAACAGTATGAGAAAAATGCTTCTAATGCTGAATAAATAAAGCAGGATGTACTGTGCTTATAACTGCAGAAAGAGGTTGTATTTATTGAATAAAGTAATGTATTGACACTAATATTTTGAATGGCAGTAACTGGAAAAGAAATAAGTACCAAAATGTTAACCAGGGTTTTGTATGAGTAACTTACATTTCTAAAGAGGATATGTTACCAGTATAATAAATTAAGCAAAACTGTCTCTAAGCCAATATTTAAAAAAAATCTATTCTGGGGGTGCCTCGGTGGCTCAGTAGGTTAAAGCCTCTGCCTTCAGCTCAGGTCATGATCCCAGGGTCCTGGGATCGAGCCCCGCATCGGGCTCTTTGCTCAGCAGGGAGCCTGCTTCCTCCTCTCTCCTCTCTCTCTGCCTGCCTCTCTGCCTACTTGTGGTCTCTGTCTGTCAAATAAATAAAATAAAAAATCTTTTTAAAAAAATCTATTCTGTAAAGACTAGTACCTCAAAATCTATTATTATCAGGTTATTTCTAGATACAGAATTTTAGTGAGAATGACTTGGAGTACAGTCCTGATTTTTTTTCCCTGCTGTAATAATTTTAATTAGATACTTCTAAGTTTTTTGCTTCGCTATCTGAGATCAGAAATCTACTTGGATATTTATTTCTGTTTTACCTCTTTACCCTTCATACGTTCTAGTGATACATTGGATTTACAATTCTTTTGGGGGCTAAAGGAAGTTAGAAAAGAAAGAAAGTCAAATATTATATGGGTAATTCTGAAGTATTTGAGTTCTTCCTATCCCCTATGCCCTATGTTTTTTTCTTTAGACCAGTGTAAAACACTGGCTATTTCAGATTAGTAAGTAGAGTTCAGAATCAGAGTTCACAAAAATTCTCTCTACAACAGTCTAGTATGATGCCCTACCAAAAAAGAGCGGCTCTAGTACGGTTTAATGTTGAAGAAAAAGGAATCTTTTGAGTCAGACAGATTCGTATTCTACTCTGGGCTCCAACATATACTGTAAGATCTTGGACCAAGTGAGTTACCTAACTTTAGTGCTTAGTTTTAGTGCTTAGTTTTCTCGGGTGTAAACTGAGTTGATAATGGTGCCTACCCTGTTACATTTTTTAATGTACTGAATGAGATAATGCAGATGGTGCTGAGTCCAGTACCTGTAATAAACAGTAAACTTTCCACTAATGTTTTCAGTTTTGTTTTTCTTAAGTAAGCTGTGTGCCCAATGTGGGGCTTGAACTCTTGACCCAGAAATCAAGAGCCACATGTTCTACCAACTGAGCTAGCCAGGTGCCCCTCCAGGAATGTTTATAAAACAAAAAAAATTTCTGGCCCAGTTTAGGAAAATTTACATACTATATCCCCCCTTAAAGAGTCAGACTGTACATTTGCAAACCAGCGTTCTTAAAAGTTGTATATAATAAAATATGTTGAATCTGTTGAATTTATCATTCCCTAAATTATTAGACTACTAATATATGTATATATGTATTTGATATCAATTAACTTCTGGAAATATTATTTTGTAGAATATTCCTTAAGCAATTTTAGGCTAGCTGTTAGCTGTTACTGCAAATAAATTAAGAAATTACAACAAACATTTAACTAAGTGACTCAGCTATATGTTAGTGACATAAAACATCTAGTGACACTATGATTATAGTAAATATAGCAACTAAATTATGTTTTTTAATAAAAATAATGCAGTGATGCATGTGATGCTCTATTGTAGAGGATTCTATGTGAGAAATAGAAATTATATAGTGTGCAAAATATTGTGTGTGTTTAAGGGCAAGAAGGGTTATTGTGGGGTGCTTTTTTTTTTTTTTTAAAGATTTTATTTATTTGACAGAGAGAGAGAGATCACAAGTAAGCAGAGAGGCAGGCAGAGAGAGGGGGAGAAGCAGGCTCCCTGCTGAGCAGACAGCCCGATGCGGGGCTTGATCCCAGGACCCTGGGACCATGACCTGAGCTGAATGCAGAGGCTTAACCCACTGAGCCACCCAGGTACCCCTGTGGGATGCTTTTGATCAAGTAAAAATTTTAGGAGAAGGCAGTGTCTGAACAGGTTTAAGGATAAAGTCACCAAACAAAATGTGGAGGAATTGGGACTGAGCTTTCCAGGCAGAGTGATTACATGTGTCCAAAGGCAAAGCAGCAGGATGATGTACTTTGATATTGCTGATGGCTGAAAGGGAGGAAGGGATCCGACTGCTAGTGAGCTTGCACTTTGTCCTGCAGACAATAGAATCACTGCATGATTTTAAGCTGGGAATGACAGTCAGATCTGGCCTTAAAAGATCATTCAGCCCTTTGTAAAAGGGATTTAGAATTTTTATTAACTTGTTATATGAGATAATTTAGTGCTTATTGGCCTTAAAGTGAATTAGCAGAGTTTTTTTCTATCTTATTTGTACCTTTACTGAAGAACAGTTAGGAAATTTAACTGTGACATCAAAGCCTGTTCATTTCATAGCAGACTGTGTGTGTGTGTAGATAGAGCAATATGCCATAGTGATTATGGTGACTTTAAAAAAGCTAAACAGATCTAAGTATGAGTATTCAGTCACTTACTGACTGTGTAAGCTAGGGAAATGTTACTTAATCTCTCTAAACCTCAATTTTAATCTAAAATATAGCCAGTAATACTCACCTTGTAGGGTAATTGTGAGAATTAAGTAAGACGATGTTATTGGTTAGCTCACCTTTTGGCACATACTAAGTGTGTAATAAGAAGTAGCTTTTTAAGTTTTTATTTAAATTCTAGCTAGTTAACAGGTAATATAATACTGGTTTCAGGAGTAGAATTTAGTGATTCGTCACTTACATGTAACACCTAGTGCTCATCATAAGTGCCCCCCTTAATGCCCATTATCCTGTCTAGCCCATCCCTCACACCCCTTCCCTCCAGCAACCCTCAGTTTGCTTTCTATCATTAACAGTCTCTTATGGTTTGCTTCTCTCTCTCTCTCTCTCTCTCTCTCTCTCTCTTTTTTTAATATCCCTTCCCTTAGTTCATCTGTATTGTTTCTTAAATTCCACATAGGAGTGAAATCATATAGTATTTGTCTTTCTCTGACTGATGTATTCTGCTTAACATAATACTCTCCAGCTCTATCCATTTCATTGCAATTGGCAAGATTTCATTCTTTTTGATCGCTGATAAATGGTAGCTTTTAAAGTTATTTTTAGGTTCATTAATGCTGTCACAGAGAAATATAATAACATAAGCCATGAATTTTAAATATTCTGGTAGCTGCATAACAAAAAGTTAAAAGAAATAAGTGAAATTTATTTTAACATTTTAACCCATATATCCAAAAATATTTCAACATGTATCATTCACACAAAAATTTGAGCACTAATATTTATAGCAACATTATTTATAATATCCATGCTGTAACATGGATGAACCTTGAAAGCATTAAGCTAAGTGAAAGAAACCAGACACAAAAGGCCATATAGTTCATTGTATGAAATGTCCAAACGGACATATCCATAGAGACAGAATGTAAATTTTTAGTGATTGCCAGGCATGGGGAGTACTGCTGATAAGTATGGGGTTTGTTATGGGGGTGACGGAAATATCTGGAATTAGATAGTGATGGTTGTAAAACAAAGTCAATATACTAAAAATTACTGAATTTATATATTTTTAAGAAAGATTTATTTATTTGGCATAGAGAGTGAGATCACAAGTAGGCAGAGGGGCAGGCAGAGAGAGAGGGGGAAGCAGGCTCCTTACTGAGCAGAGAGCCTGATGCAGGGCTTGATCCCAGGACCCTGAGATCATGACCTGAGCCAAAGGCAGAGGCTTTAACCCCCTGAGCCATCCAGTCACCCCTGAATTTATACACTTTAAAATTAATTTTATGTCATATGAGTTTTATTTTAATAAGAACATGAAACTTATAAATGAAATATTTTACTTTTTTTCTCATACTAAGTATTTTTGAATACTTTGGTGTGTAATTTACATTTATAGCACAGCTACATTTGCAGTAGCCACATTTTAGGTGTTCAATAGCTGCAACTGCTTGTGGTACCATTTAAGCACAGATTTATAATGAATGCAATTATCTTTTACTGTATGACAGCATTTTGTTATGAGTTACATTAAGTTACAAAATAATTTAAAACTGCATCAGACATTAAGCATCTTTTCTATTTAAAAATTCTTTCTTGATACTATAAGCTTTTTATTATAAGGTAGTAATTTTCTTCTTTTTTTTTCCAAAAGATTTTATTTATTTATTTGAGAGACAGTGAGTGAGAGAGAGAACACTAGTAGGATAGAGGAGCAGGGGGAGAGAGAGAAGGAGACTCCACGCGAGCAGAGTGCTCAATGTGGGGCTCTGTCCTAGGACCCCAGGATCATGACCAGAGCCAAGGCAATTGCTTAACTGACTGAGCCATCCAGGCACCCCTAAAATAGTAATTTTCTAATACAAATTTTTTATTTACATATTTTTTGTGACTGGCCCCTTTCCTTAGCATGCTTTTGTGGATCATCCATATTGTAGCATATTTCAATCCTTTGTTACTCTTTATTATGGAGTAAACCATTGTGTATGGTTTACCACATTTTGTCTATCCATTCATCGGTTTATAGATATTTCTGTTGTATCTTATAAAGTAATTGAGAGTATAGAAGAAAGTGAGTGTATATTTATAGAGTTTGTTATCTTAATTGTCTTACTACCATTTCTTGTTCTTTTTCTTTGTTACCATGGATTTGGTTTACCATCTAGTGCCCTTTGTTTACTCCAGTACAGCTTTGATCTTGACTACCTCCTTTGGGCTGGTATTGTCAAATACATCACATTCCTATATGTTATAGGCTTAACAATATAATTATATACATATTGTGTTATACGGTTGCTTTTTACATAATTAGGAGAAGAAAGGAGAATATTCAATTATGCCATCTTTTATCATAACATAATTACCTTTTCCAGTGCTCTTTTTTTTTCATGTGAATATGAATTACAGTTTTGGGTTACTTGTTTTCAGCCTGAAGAACTTTTTAGTATTTCTTGTAAAGTGAGTCTCTTACCAACAGATTCACTGTTTTTGTTTGGAAATGTCATTATTTCATCTTCACTTTTTTTTTAAAGGACATACTCATTTTTTTTTTTTTAAAGATTTTGTTTATTTGAGAGAGAGAGCACAGGAGTAGGGTGAGGGACAGGGGAAGAAGCAGCCTCTCTGCTGAGCAGGGAACCCAATGTTGAAGCTCGATTCCAAGACTCCCAGATCATTAACTGAGTTGATCAGGTATGATCAGGTAATAATCAAGTCAGTTGATTAACCAACTGAGCCACCCAGGCGCTCCTCATCTTCACTTTTGAAAGATAGTTTTGCTGGATGTGATTCTTGGTTAACTTTTTTTTGTCTTTCAGCACCTTTAATATGTAATCCTACTGCCTTCTGATCTTCATTGTTTCATGAGAAGTCTGCCGTTAATGTTATTGGGTTCCTTTATACATATTATATCATTTTTCTGTTGTTGCTTTCCTGATTTTTCTTTGTCTTTAAACAATTTTACTGTGATATATCTGGGAGTGGATTTCTTTATATTCATCTAGTTGGACTTTATATTTTTTGGATGTATAGATTAATGTTTTCATTAGATTTGGGAAGTTTTCAGTTCATTCCTTAAATATTTTTTCTGCTCTTTCCACTCCCCAGCACCTCCCCACCCTCACCCCCAGCTCTCTTTCATGTACTCACATTACACATGTATTGGTGTATTTTTTGGTATCCCACATTTCTGTGAACCTCTTCATTTTTCTTTTTTCTCCCTCTTTGTTCTTCATGCAACATAATCACTTTTGACCTATCTTCAAGCTTAGTGTTTCCTCATTATGCCAGCTCAGATACACTGTGTAGCCCATCTAATGAATTTTTTATTTTGGGTATTGTACTTTTCAACCTAAATTTCCATTTGATTCTTTTCAAATAATTTCTCTTTATTGATACTCTCTATTGGATGAGACAGTGTCGGAATACCTTTCTTCCTTAAGCACGGTTACCTTTAGTTCTTTGAGTATATTTATAGTAGCTCTTTTGAAGTCTCTGTTGAGTCTGGTGCCAGGGTTCTCTCAAGTACAGTTTTGTTTTTGTTTTTGTTTTTGTTTTTTGGTCTGCTTTTTTCCCATGTAGAGGTCATACATTCCTACTTCTTTACATATCTCACTTATTTTTGAAAACTGAACATTTTTGATAACACCGTAGTAATTCTAGGTACTGATTATCCTTTCTCTTGGGGATTTCTCTTGTGGTTGTTTATTTGTTTAGTGACCTCTCTGTATTATTTCAGTGAGGTCTGTTTATTCCATAGTGTGTAGCCTCTGCTATTGCTCTTCGGTGTAGCCATTGGGTATGCAGCAGTTACTCTGAGGTGAGTCATTTTCAAGGGGTTTTCTTTGACAGTCTTGTCCCATGAGCTTATTTATTTATTTTTTTTTTAGATTTATTTATTTATTTAACAGAGAGACCCAGCAAGAGAGGGAATACAAGCAGGGGGAGTGGGAGAGGGAGAAGCAGGCTTCCCACCGAGCAGGGAGCCCAATGTGGGGCTCCATCCCAAGACCTCAGGATCATGACCCAAGCTGAAGGCAGATGCTCAAAAACTGAGCCACCAGGCATTCCCCCACAACCCCTGATCTCTTATTAATACCTAGCTGTTACCTTCCACTAATTGCTGACTATTCTGCTGTTTATGACAATACCCCACGTTTGAAATTGCTTCACAGTCTGATCCAATTAAATTTGGCTCCCTTTGCAAGAATAGTCTTTGAGGTTAGTATTGAGGCTTGTTCTTTTTCCAAGAGAGCCCTTCTTAGCTGTTACTTCCCCTTGTTCTCTCTTTGGTGGTCTGGAATTTAGCTTGTTGCTTTCATAAAACTGTTAGCTTCCTCTTAACTTGCTCACCACCAAAATTTCCATTGTTTTCAATACCAATTAGCCTTGAAAGTCCCCACACTGTGTTCCAAATGAAGTTAATTACCTTGGAGAGAGCTTCAGAACTCCTTTTTCTTGGGTTGCTTGGGTGGCTCAGTTGGTTAAGTGTCTGACTTTGCCTTAGGTCATGATCTCAGAGTCCTGGGATTGAGCCCTGCATAGGGCTCAGTGCTCAACTCTCCTGCCCTCTTCCTCTGCTTTCCTTCCCCTCTCCCCATTCTTGCTTTCTCTGTGTCTCTCTCTTGAATTAAAAAAAAAAATTCTTATCTTTTAAGACTTGCCTCTCCCCCTGGCCATCATTTCTCTGCCACTGCTTGGGAGGTCAGCATGGGGACAGTGTCTTCTTTTGTAATGTCACCCCTGCTTTAAGAGTATCACTGAGGGGTTGCTTGGGTAGCTCGGATTGTTAAGCAGCTGACTCTTGGTTTCAGCTCAGGTCATGATCTCACAGTCATGAGATCCAGCCCCGTGGCTGGCTCTGCACTGAGTCGAGCATGGAGCTTGCTTAGGATT
The DNA here is from genome assembly GCF_009829155.1 of Mustela erminea. Lineage (NCBI taxonomy): Eukaryota > Metazoa > Chordata > Mammalia > Carnivora > Mustelidae > Mustela > Mustela erminea. The sequence goes on from NC_045628.1 coordinate 59,218,838, forward strand.
CTCTCTCTCTTCTCCCTCTGCCCCTGTGCATGTGCACGTTCTAGCTCTCTCTCTCTCCTTAAATAAGTAAATACACTTAAAAAAAAAAAAAAAGAGGGGCTCTTGGGTGGCTCAGTTGGATAGGTATCTAACTTTCACTTGGGTCGTGATCCCAGGGTCTTGGGATCAAGCCCCGAGTTGGGCTCCCTGCTCAGCAGGGAGTGTGCTTCTCCCTCTCCCACTGTGCCTATTATCTCTCTCTCTCTCTCTCCTGCTCTCTCTAAAGTTAAAAAAAAAAAAGTATCACTGAGGAGAGGTAATAGTCTCTTATTTTCTCAGATTGCCTTTCATGTCTGAAACCTCCTTCCTGTGAATTGACTGGAGTAAGAGAAGTCAAGGCCCCAATATTGATCTGCTGTACCTGGAATAGAACTTTTGCTGTATACGTGGTAGCTAAGTGGAGGATGGGAGCCTCAGACCTCTCAGCTCCTCCTGCCTGGGATAGACTTTCTACAACTCAAAGCTCGGGGTGATTAGAGGTGCTAGTAACCTTCCTTTCCCAGAGTGATGGTCCTAGGCTGGGAGCAGAGGAGAGAAGGAGTCCTGTGTCTTAGCTGCATTTGCCCAAGTAGAGCTTTATAATGCTGAGCTGGAGAGGAGGAAGTGAGCTTTGCTTTGAATTCCACAATTTTTGTTCTTGCCAGGAGTTAGTATATTTTCTTGAAAAAATATTTCCTTTTTTGCTGTATGCCCTTAGGAGAATTTCCAGAAACTTTAAATGACTTTTTAAATAATTTCAACGAATTGTAGTTATTATACTGGGAAGCAGGTCTGCGGAGATTCTAATTCTGTCATTGTCCTAAACAAATAGATTTTATAGTACTTTTAAGTTGAGTTATTTTAGTGAGGCTACTAGTTAAGTAAGCTTTTATGACCTGATCTGGGATTCTAACTAAATCAAGATTTAATTATAAAATGTATTCTGAGTTACAAATGCACATATGAAATCCAGTCCTTTTGTAATTAGGTATTACAGTGATGTGTGAAGTGTCATGTATTGGAAAAATTTACTTTAACTTTTTAAAATAATTCTATAATTTTAAAAAAATGTATACTTTTTTAAAAAAGTTTTTTTATTATGGAGAGAGTGTGCACATGAGCAGGGGGAAGGGCAGACGGAAAGGGAGAGAATCTCAAGCAGACTCCCTATTGAGCTTGGAGCCCAGTGCGGGGCTCCATCCAGCAACACTGAGATCAGGACCTGAGCCAAAACCCCAAAGTTGGACACTCAGCTGAGCCACTTGGGCACCCCAAAAATGTATACTTCTTGAAATAAGATGAAAAAAGCATCATAAGATTGATTTTTACATTATGAAAAAAAATTTTAAAGTAACTTTTAAAAAAGCCATAATGTTAATATAATTATTTCTTTGTTTTAGGACATGTGAACTTATATATTTGACACAACCCAGCACTTTGTAAGTAGTTCAGAGCAAGTTAATTTTATCTTTTTGGCGTTTCAAAAGATTTTTCTGGAAGAATCCCAAACATGTTGATAATGCCAGGAATAGTTTGATTGATTATAGCATGCTTCATCATAAATTAAGGCCATAGATTTAAAACCCTATGTAGATTATTTATCTTCTCACAAAGAAAATTGTATGAAATATGTGCCTTTTACTACAAGGAGAACTAATAGGGTGGAAGTAGATTCAGTGCAATGTATCAACAGTTCTGGGAAAAATGTAAATTCACTGAGTTAATCTTTTTAAAGTATCTGTTATTGACATTTTATTAACTTTATTAAGACTAAGAACATAGTTTTTGTGTAAGAGTAAATGTGACAATGTATATTAAAATTTCCAAATTATTTTTTTAAATGTATGATACATGCTCCAACAGTATACCCATGTAAGAGCTCTAGAGGTTTTCTTTGGAAACAGAATGTGTAGTATAAGAGGTTTTCTGCCCCACTGACCTAGTAGTATTGAAGATGATTGATATAATGGGAAATTATGTGTTTATTCATTATATTAATCTAGTCCAGTTGTTTATATCAACAGGTTATCAAGGCATAGTATTAATTGGTAGAGTTGTCCAAACCTCTATTTTTCTGCTAAAGTGTTGGTTTTAATTAGAAAGCAAGGAGCAGAAAAGCATTAAGTAATTGGAAACAAAGTATATCATAGTATATCACTTCTTGTGCATATTTTTAGTTTAGAATTGAAATATTAAATATTTCCTTCACAAAATATATACTGTTCTCTGGGCTAAATATAAATATCTTGGTGAAAACACTAATTGAGACAAATTGAGTTACTTTTGTAAATTACGCCTTTAAAATTGATTGTATTCTCTTATGCAGTCAGTTTAGGCCTATAATTTAAAACAAGCAAAAAGAAGAGATAGTTGGAAAACTGTCAGTATAAAGATTTTTTCCTGCTTTCTATTTGTTTACTAGGATATCTACTGAAATAAACTCTGTGTTGGTGCTAAAAGTTTCTTGGATCACATTTTTACTAGCTAAAGGTAAAGTCATTATGTTTGTTACATTGTTACATGTTAATGTTTCAAATGTAATAACAATTTTTTTGGACTAGGTTCAAAATATTCTTTTCAATTTAATGTTATTCTCCCACACTCTGCAGTTCTCTGTGTGGCTTGTTAACCTATTGACAAGTTGTTATGGAAGCAACTTTGGAAATGTCTCATTTCATTTCTGTTTGTAGTACCTCTTATCCTTCTTCTTTTCTTTTTTTTTAAAGAATAATGTTACTATTTTTATAAAAATCGTACATATTCATGATACAGAATTCAAATAATACACCAAATGCAAAGAAAAATTATGCAAAACCTACCCATAAATAAATAATCATTAAAATTATGTGATTTTCATATCAGATACATTTTTGTGCATAAAATCTGATAAAAAAAGAATGGAGATGTGTGCATCCACAAACAGATCTAACTTTTTAAAAATAGAATCATAGGGACGCCTGGGTGAATGAGTTGGTTGGACGACTTCCTTCGGCTCAGTCATGATCCCAGAGTCCCGGGATCGAGTCCTGAATCGTGGGGAGTCTGCTTCTCCCTCCAACTTTCTTCTTGCTCATGCTCTCTCTCACTGTCTCTCTCTCAAAAAAAAAAAAAAAAAAAGAATCATATTACAGTGTAACATGTAGACATAAAAATTAATTTTACTCAAACTTTACAGAAGAAAATAAGAGAAATGGGAGGAATTACTTAAATTTAGATAAATGTTTTGTCACTTAAGCAGTATTATTTCCTAAAATATTTCTCTAAGATTATGAAAAAGTACTTTTAAAAAATTAAGGTTAGAATCTTTATTTTACTTAACTTTGTGTTAGGTTATTTGAGGTTCAGTACCTTAACTAGAATATCTCTTGATTTTTATTATTCCATGTTAGTCTTTCTTTCAATACTATATCTCTTTTTAAACTGAAGGTTTTGCTCTTCATTTCAAAGATATCTTAACACACTACATTTTAAAATATTATTCTAGGGGTGCCTGGGTGGCTCAGTGGGTTAAAGCCTCTGTCTTCAGCTCAGGTCATGTCTCAGGGTCCTGGGATCGAGCCCCACATCGGGCTGCTCAGCGGGGAGCCTGCTTTCCCCTCTCTCTCTCTGCCTGCCTCTCTGCCTACTTGTGATCTCTGTCAAAAAAATAAATATTTAAAAAAATATTATTCTATTCAAGTAGGTATTATTTTTATTCTGTTATGTTTCAGGAATTTAACCGTCTTGAAAAAAATTTTTTTTCCAAGATTTTATTTGAGAGAGAGAACACAAGTAGGGGGAGCAGCAAGCAGAGGGAGAGGGAGAAGCAGGCTCCTCGCTGAGCAAGCAACCGGATGTGAGGCTTGATCCCAGCACCCCTGGGATCATGACGTGAGCCAAGGGCAGATCCTTAACCAACTGAGCCACCCAGGTGCCCCAGGAACTTAATTATCTTATGTTGAATTATTTTTGTCCTCCTTCATATTCACTTTCTTTTCTTGTATTATTCTGATCTTTGGTCTTTTTCTTATGTATTAACTATTTTTGGCTCAAGCCTTTCTTCTCTTTTGAGCTAACCTATGTTTGTAATGGTGTTATTTGGTCCTCACTTTTCCCTTAGCTTTTTATTGTTGTTGTTTTTATATAATTTGTTGTTTATTTCTTAGTGCAAGAAGTCATAGGGCGTTTTCTTTTTATAGATTATCTTCTAGATCAGGTTCTCTCTCTGACTTTTCCCCTTCTTACGTACTGACTCTATTTTTTCTTTTTCTTTTCAGTAGTATGTTTGCGTAATCTCTGTGCTTCTCATTCTCTATCCCCTCCCCATGTTACTAAGGCTTGTCTTAGTAACAACTCTGACCTGGTGTTCTGCTTTCTTTGATGTGGCTGGGGTGTGATGTTCTGTTTTCTCTGATGTGGTATGAATAAATCTCTTTTTACTCTCCTTGCATTTTATCTTTGGCTAGTTGTGTTCCCCAAAGAGCTACAATATGAATACAGGCTTTTTATTTTACTTACTTTTAGTTAGGGGGTGAGGGAGAAACTGGAGAATTCATCTGGAATGATACAAGTCTTTGTCCTTCTGAGATTTTTGTTAGAATGAATTCGAAAATAGAACACTTATAGTGGTAAATACATCCTGTTTCCATAATGGGATTGTGTTGTGATTCATTTTGGTCCCCAATTCAGCATAGAACACCAGAATCTCTGTGTTTATCAGAAAGTTAGCTATCAAAAAAAATAAAAACAAAACAAAACAAAGCAAACCCCCCAGGGTAAAAAAAAAAAAAAGTTAGCTTTTGTTTATTTCCTGTGTTTTACCCTTATCCCATCATCAGCAATTTCTCCTCCCTCCAACTCAGAAGAGGTGGCGAGGGATACTCTCAGTCAGTGTCTCTCAAATCTGTTGTTGGTACTGACACTTAACCAGTACAGTTTTTCCTTTTATTTTATTGGGTATTGGAAGAGAATTGTTTGATCTGGCTCTACCCTACTGATTTTAACTGTAAGTCCTTGATACCATTCTTTACTTGTATGATGTTCCTTTAATTACTTCTAAGTCTGTTACAAACATATGTTTGCACTATACCTATGAGTATAAAAAATCTTCCTGATGCAGAGTTACTTGCTTTCTCACATAGTTTCTATACATTCAATATTTGTTGGGATTATCAATGGTTTAGCAGGCAGATACCAAGAAGATAGAAAGTGAGCCGAATTAACTTTGAGAACAACAAGCAAATATATCATAGCTATATTTGATTATGATTTGTATAGCTACACTATTTTTTTCTCAGATATTTATTATATGCATTTATTTCCTCACAACACTCCAGTTGTATATTTTCTGTACTAACTTTTTAAGATTTTATGCTAAAGTATTACTTTATAGATGACTTTTCAGTTATATGTTAATTTTGTTATTAATGACTTTGCTTATGGTAATATTTTGGAGGGGGGTTAAAATTGAAAATATATGAAGTTTCATAAATAAGTAGAATTAAAGATTACCATGCAGCATACTTCAAAATTACTTTCAGAAGTAATAAATTCTATAACTCTTACCAAAACCAGAAATAAGTTTAAAAAAGCAACAAGCAGAATGAATTTAGACATAGGGAATGAACTATAATAATAATTTCTAGATGTCAAATTCTCATGGTAGACTTATAAGTCACTGATTTCATAACTTCATATTCTTTTATTTATACTTTTATGTATTTCAAATCTGAGTTTTTGCAAGGCAGAAAAAATGTTAAGTTCTTTAACATGCCTTTATTCTTGAATAAATCAGTATATGCATATGCCCATACTCACAATATTCCCTGATTTAAAGATCTCAGTCTCTGATCTGTTACTTTACATTGTAAACCTATTTTATTTTCAGGGGAAGTGTTGCAAATGGAGGATGATCTCGTCATCTCATTTCAGTTAATGCTCTGTGTCCTTGACTATTTTATTAAACTCTCACCTCCTGCATTGCTTAAAGAACCGTATAGTAAGTATTTTAAATAATTTATGCATCTTCTATATCATTATTCAGCAGTTTTTGTTTAATGAATCAAATATGTTCTAGAGCTGAAGGAATGATAAAAAATAAATCAGACATGGACTCTGCCCTCAAGTAGTATAGGATATAGAAGTAGAGATAAGACAAGTAAGCAAAGAAGTAGTATATGGCCATTTTCTAAGTGGTCTGGGCCAAAATACAGTAAATGCTATGAGAGTTCAGGAAGCGAGAAAGATTTTCAGCTGGGGAAGACCAAGGAAGACCATATAAAAGAGGTGGATTTTGAACTGAGTATTGAAGAGTAGATAGCATTTGAGTGTTTGGGGAAGTTGGAGTAGGATATTTCTGGTAAAAATAAAGTTAGGAGGTAAGGCACAGATATGAATGAAGCTTGTTGAGAAAGAGTGGCCCATTTTGCTGGAGAAGATCACCTAATTTGAATTATTGGATGCTATGATTATTATGTGACTCATTTTTTTTTTTTGTATATAGATTGTAATTGATCTACCTCAAGGGGTGATGTGGTTGGAAGTATTCTTAAATGAAAGTAACTGTTTCTAAAAAAAAAATTAAACATAAAAAATAAAAAAATAACTTGCTGAAATAGACAGCATTAAGCAGAGACAAATATATTCCTCTGAGAATGGAATTGCTTCTTTTGGTGGCATCAAGAGTAGGATATCAAAATCACTTATATCACAGAAAAATGTAAACTTAACTAAGGCTGAATTGATTCATTGGTCCTAAAATGATTAAAGAATTAATAATACTAAAAATAATAGAGGACAGATCAAAACATGGAAGTCTCAGTGTTGGAAGTGCCTGAGAAGCAGAAGCCTAATTAATCCTTTTGAGCAATAGCTTCCTGGAAAATGGAGTTTGGAGCAGAATTTCCAAAATGTGTTGAACATGTTTAGACAGAAAAAGGTCACAAGCAGAAACCACCTATAGAACAGGAGAAAAGAAATAGAAAACAAATATATTTAAAAAAATTCTGAATCTGTAAAGATTATATATATTTTTTTCTTCACTTTTTTCCATGTTACAAGTTTAATAAATTGATGTAGGATGTTAATTAGGTTGATAGGCATTGTTCTTTTGAATCATTGGAAAGTACATTTAATTCTCTAAGTGCTGTGTTAAAGAGAAACCAGGATGAGGTGATAAATTGGCTGAGTAAGTAAACTTATAATTAACTTTTTATTATGGAGAATTTAAAGCGACTACAAAAGTAGACAGTAGTATAATAAACCCCCTGTACTTAAAGTACCTACCTTCAGCATATGGTCAGTCTGTAGCCCCATCTGCTGCCCAGTTGCATCAACAATATTATTTTGAAGTACATCTTCGCATACCATTTCATCCTTATAAATTTTAATATGTGTCTCTAAATATAGTCTTTTTAAAAAGCATAATAACTACCATTGTCACACCTAAAAATCACTTAATAACCTACCACCAAGTATCTAGTAAGTGTTCAGACTTTCAGTTGTCTAATAAAAGTGATTTTAAAACTTTTTTACAGGTTGACTAAATCAGAATCAAAGATCTATACCTTATGATTGGTTGATACACTTTTGAGACTTTTTAAAAAAACTTCCTTCTCCATTTGTCTTTTTTTCCTTATAATTTATTCATTAAATAATAGGTGGTTTATTCTGTGGGGTTTCTCGTGGTTTAATTTTTTCTGATTTTGCATCCTGTTGTATAGTTTAACATGTTTCTGTATTCTCTGTTTCCTGTAAATTGTTGGTCAGCCCTGGAGGCAGTTAATACTTTTCATACTTAGTCATCTGTTATCTCTTTAATAGCTGAATTCATTTTCAGTTTGAATTGGGAATGCTCAAAATAATACAGGAGATTTTTCAAAAAAGCACCCTTTATCACATAATATTTAAATACTTTTTTAAAAAAAGAATTATTTGCTATGATATTTGCTCAAACTTTTAAAATTTATTTAATTTTATACCATGTCTAGCAATTGAGTCCATAATTTTTTTACTTTTTTAAGACTCTTTAAGATAGAAAACATTTTTTCCCCTTACAGACTCAGTAGGGTACATTTAAAATTAGTTTATAAGTTGGCTATTTCTCTTGCCTTCTCCGTATTTGCCTAATAGCAAAAACTATTATCAGTACACAACTTAAAATAGTCAATAAATAGATGAAACTGTTAGCCTTTTAATGAAGCCTAGTAAATAAAAGTAGCAGAATGTTACTAAGATTATTTCTGATCTCCCAAGTTAGAATACTTCATTATTTTATACAGTGGAATGTGCAATTGTTCTTATCTAATTTACCATTTTTACAGAAACAGCTGTAATACCTTTTAATGGTTCACCTCGAACACCAAGGCGAGGTCAGAACAGGAGTGCACGGATAGCAAAACAACTAGAAAATGATACAAGAATTATTGAAGTTCTCTGTAAAGAACATGAATGTAATATAGATGAGGTAATTTAACTTCATGATTTCTTTAAAATGAAGTAGATTTAGATGTAAGTTCTTCCTAACAGTACTTCTTTCATGACAAGCTTGCTTTTGTACTTAGTGCTAATTCTTTTGCAGCAAAATATTTAGAAAAAAAATTATTTTTCATGTTCAGTTACTTTGATTTTAAAGAGAGTAGTTCCCTTACTCAGGAATCACTGAAAAGGTACATCTTTATGGCAGTAGGTTTCAAATGAATTTGTTCTTTGATTCCTCTGTGGTTACTAATAACTCCTAATGTTTTAAAATACCCTGCTAAGATACCCTTGTGTTTTGGTTTGATGATAAGTAATATCAGCATTAGATTTCTGTTCAGCCTATATGCTTGTTCCAAATATTACACCAGATGTGAATCGCTGGTAGAGAATACACATGAACACCCTGGAATTGTTTATCTTGTTCATAGAATCTGGAGTGTTGGAATTGGAAGGAGTCTTAGGAATAGTGTACTCATCCTCCTCTTAGTAATGAGTAAATGAGCTTCTAGAAACTAATAGCTAATACTGAAGGGCTAGACTTTGGGAAATCTGCCACCAGTTGCTCCTTCGAGTGTATGATATTTCTCTCATAGATTGTTGTCCACAGTTCACTACCACCAGATAGCTGTATGAAATGTTGCATCTTTGAAACTTCTCTGTCATCTCTGGGAAGGAATGGAGTATGATCTCAAAATCTAGTTTAAGAAGTGTTAGAATGATTTATCAGGATATCTTAATGTTAACACTGTGACTTTTGTCAGTTTCAATAAAGACATAGATATACACCTGTGGTTCTAGATGTATCAACCTTATACATGTGTTTACTTTTTTATTTTTCTAGAATCACAAATAATCTTTGCTAATAAGCTCACAGATATAGTTGATTTTTTAAAATCCAGTCTGTTGCTAAGTCCTGAAAGATAATGAATATGCATAAATTCAGTTTTCTCATTCTTGGTTGTTAATTCTCTGAGTTTCATAACTACTTGCAAAATTTCATTTCTAAAATCAGGAATAAGTCATTAAAATCTTTTTTCATTTTAAATAACTCTTTATAATTTAGAATCTTTATAGGAGTGATTTTTAAAGTACAGCTGGTTAAAAACCATGGTAGTAATTGACATTAATTGACACTTGATTATTTAGATACAGCATTTTTGGTTATATAACTATTGGTTAGTTAATTAGTGGCTATATAATTATTGTTTAATTAACACTAAATGGCTAACTAGAAATACCTACCTTATAAATACTCCAGTTAAATGGGAGTTAGTTAGAAAACAAAATTAATAAGTTACAGAAGGCTCATTTTTGCAACTTATTTTGAAGAAGATATGAATTGATATTATTTCCATCTTAGTAAATATAGACTTCAAGTTTGGAAAACGTAAATGAAAAAGTAAGTTGTTTAAAATTTTGTAACATATCACAAGTGTAAAACCGGCAGGAATATGACTCCAGATTTCCTGATTAGTCTTTATTATCCATGTTAAATAAATGTACGGTGCTTTTGTATGAAACTACGTCATTTTTCAAAATACTGCTACCTGATTTTGAATTGCATTACTGGGTATTCTTTATTTGTGTGAAATTATCTTCTTGTAAAAACAAGCTATTTTGCTGAGTTTATGCTAAAATAATTGCCTTGATATTTCCTAAGCTAACTTTCAGATGACGAGTATGAAGTGACCTAAAAATATGCTTTAGGGTGAAATTGGAAACAGTATACTGAAAAGAGAAGAGATGGGTCTTGACTGTGATGATAGATTGGGTTTTAATTCCAGTGCTGCCACTTCCTAGCTATCTAGCTTTAGTCAAGTTGCTTAATTTTTTCGATCCATCTTTTCATCATCTGTTAAATGTAGGATATTGAAGTTGGTTTCAGTGGGTTTTCTTCTTATAAATCCTATTTCATTAATAGTTCTCTCCTCCCATTCTAAGACTTGAAATCTGCCTCACATAAATTAAAAAGAAAATACTTGAATTAATTATAAATAATTATCATTAGGTTGAATGTAAATCATAGATCAAAGTATCAGTTAACACTTTCATTCTAGTGTTAATAGTGACAAAGATTAAGTTTTTTTGTTTTAATGGCTATGCTGTAACTTTATCTTTTTCAGGTGAAAAATGTTTATTTCAAAAATTTCATACCTTTTATGAATTCTCTTGGAATTGTAGCTTCTAATGGACTTCCAGAGGTAATCTGAAAGAAAACTTAATTGGTAGAAGTTAATATATTTTGGGACTTCTGGGAGGGAAGAGTAGCTGTCTAATTTCTTAAAATTACTTTTTATTAAATATTTTTTGCCCAAAGAAAGAAAACTAAGTAGAATATTGGTGAACCAGCTTTATATAAGTAAGAGAAAAACCTTTTGAATATATATTCAGATGTATAAATAAGCAGCATTTGTAATTTGCATTAAAAATTGATTTTTACTGAAATCTTTCAAAAATCAAATTGTAGGCTTTTGAATTTCTGAGTGCCATTATATTTAAGTATAACTAAATATGCACAATCAAATTTGATTCTAATTTGCTGTGCATCCTTAAGCATAGGATACAGGGATTGATGCCATCAACATAATTGGCATTTCTGTATTGTGGAATGTCTCTTTTGAACATTTAAACTACTTAATTGAAAATAAATTCATTCGAAACAGCTATGATTATATTGCAGAAATGTTTTACCTTAGTGGTGTGCCATCCCTCTATCTGTTTCTTTTCACATTTTGCCTCAAAAATCTTGCTTTTCAATGAGAACAGAACAACTGATATGTGGTAAGATGAAATATGTGGAGAGAAAGATGCTTAGATAAATGATGAAGAACAAGTACTCAGGGATAAAGCAGTGTTTTAGAAGCACCTGGCATTAGTTACCAAGACCAAAAGACATGAAATCAGATAGGTAGTTTGCTGATTCTGTGACCTGAATTGGTGGCTAGTCCTTGAATAAATAAACTTATCCATCCAAAAATTATTTATTGAATGCTTAATATTTGCCAGATATTGTGCTAGATACTATCCATAAGAGCTTTAACTCACAGTCATTGTTGTTAAAGTGTTAGTTGGAGAAAAACAAAGAGAACGCTACAGGAGTCTGTAAGGGGTCTGGTAGAAGTATACACATTTGCTGTGTCATCTTAGAGGAGGGCCACCAAATTCAGAGTGAGAACAGATGGAAAACTGTTGGAGGTGTGATTTCTGAGATGAGTAAGCTTTATGAGAAATGGGATTTCCAGTGTTAGAAATTATAGATTCACAGGGACAGTGATATGTGATAGTGTGGTCTGTTCAGTGAACTCCAACTGATTCATTAAGATGGGGACACAGGGCAGAATACTGGTAAGATAGACTAGAGAGGCAAGAAAAGGGGCCAAATGTTGTATTACTGAGTTTTCTTAACCACTGTACCAAAAAATGGGCTGTTCACAACTCTAAAGAATCTTGGACACTCACTGTAATTTTCTTCCTTTAGAAAGGATTATGGTTTTAATAGCAATCTTAAGATAAACCTTATATTTACCTCATCATTTTTCATATAGTATTAATGGCTGCCCCAATAAATGATTGATAATTCATGTCTCACTAAGATTGGGCAGAAACAATGACTAAATTCAATCAATGTGAGTGACTGTCTTAGCTAAAAAACTTACACAAACAAAAAATTTACATTTAACTGGATTTCTTCCTGCCTCTCCTTTTGAAATGCAATTTTAGTTCACTCAGGTAAGAAATCCTCAGACTTCAAAAGTCATAGTAGAAGTCATGCCAAATAGTTGTCTGTTGGGCATTAGTTTTTAAATTATGATTAGAAAATTATGAATCAGTACTTCTAAAAGACTTATAAGTTCTAGCAAATGTAGAAGTATCTGAGATTAGGAAGACATTATGCAGATGTGTTAAGTGGGCTAATTAACTGAGCTAATATTCTTGTCCAAGACACTTAACTAAAGGGAGTTATAGTACCTCAAACAATTTAGAAAAGGTAGAGAGAATGTATAACCGAGAGGATTTGTTATATTTGAAAAATATTTTTATATTGATAAGCATAGGGAATGATTAGAAGTGAGGGATGTATGGGATATTTGGAGGATCTTGGCAATTAAGTGGTCATAATAATACCTACTGTTTTTTGTTACTGGTGATCATTGTCTACATAAAACACTAATGAATGGGATGCATGCATAAAATTGGTTTAAAATTAGAGTTAAAAAGTAGCATTTTTTAATAGCACTTTCAGGTATGCTTTATTTTTATTGCATGTGAACTCAGTATATTATAAAATGAAGTGTATGCACAAAGATTCTTTAAATATGTATTTCTATGGACTGAGAGATGTAATGATATGAAAAGGATAATCAGTAATTTTTTCTTCTGAGGTGGAAAGTCTCTCTAAACAATATGAAGAGATTTACCTTAAAAACAAAGATCTTGATGCAAGATTATTTCTGGATCATGATAAAACCCTTCAGGCTGATCCTATGGACAGGTATTGTACATGGTCTAATTTTATTTGTTGAGGTACTTCTGCTATAGGTTGATTTAATATAGATAGATTAAATAGGTTTTTATTTAACTTCATGATCTTTAAATATCATTTATAATAAGTTATTTCAAATGCCTTTCTATAAACCTGATAATAAGATAAACAGTATTCTAAGCATATAATATAAAAACAAATAGAGATTTAATGTGAATTGTCCTCTATAGCAACTATTTTTTTAATTAAGCTGAATTTAATTTTAAAACTGCACTAAAAGAAAATTGTTGAAGTAATTAATTTACTTAAGTAGTGGTCTCTCTTTTTCCCCACCCTTTTATCTGCTATTACTTGCTTGGTTCTTTTTCTTAAAAATGTTAATACAGAAGTATATTCTCAACATCTAAAGATACAAACTTAATACAAAAAACAGAAGAAAACTTTAGAAGTAATGTAATTAACAACTTTAGAGAGATACAGGAGGAGGTTACTAATATTAAAAATTACCTTCCAGAGGTGTTGGGTATAAAAAACTTAATAGATGTTCTGAAAAGCAGCATAGACTGCTTGAAGAAAAGAGAATGGACAATCTAGAAGAACGTATTGAAGAATTCTCTAAGCATACAATGCAAATGGCCAAACAGATAATAAATAAAGGTCAAGAGACATAGAGGATAGATCCAGAAGTTCAACATCTGTTTGATAGGAATTTCAGAAAAAGATAATAAAGAGAATGAAGTAGAGGAAATAATTAAGGAAATCATTGAAGAAAACTTTACAGAGCTAAAGGATTCAAGGGTTGAGGTTGTCACTGCTTACTGAATACCTTGTAAGATTGATGAGAAGAGACTCATTCCTCGGCACATCTTGGTGAAATTTGGGTATTACAGTGATAAAGAAAAAATCCGAAAGTCTTCCAGAAAAAGAGAAATAACTTATAGAGGAGCAAGAATCAGATTGACCACAGACTCTAGATACTCTAGATGCTAGGAATCAGTGGAGCTATGTCATAAAAGTTCTGCAAGCAAAAGGCTTTACACCTAGAATCCTTTACCCAGCCAAACTGGCATTTGATTTTGAAGGAAAAACAAAGACATTTTTTTGATACTGAAGAATTCACAAAGTTTGTTTCTTGCATACCCTCTTTGAAAGAATTACTGGAGGATATACTTTAGCAATCTAGGATGACTATAAACCATACACACAATATATATTATCTTCCTCCCACAGCAAGAATCAAAAAGGAAAACAAAATTAAAATGCCATATTTCTACCTAGGAGGATGGACTGTGATCAGTATACTTGGGGAGCAGGTGAAAGGAAGGTTACACATACTACTTAAATGTTGGTGAAGTTAAAGTGTTAAAATTAGTGTTTATCACTGTAGCTTTTGCAGGAGTAGGCTTTCTACACTACTGGGGAGAGGGCGAGAATCTGTCATTGTAACCATAGACAGGGAGAGGTGGGGTGAAAGTAATAGAAAAACACAGGAAAAAAGATGGCAAGATAAGTTAAATGGGAAAAAAATGCAAAAGTAGAACTTTTATCATAAGTATTCAATTTTAGATCATTTATCATGATGTGAATCTTGAATCTCTACATTAAACCTTTTTCCTTTAGAAAAAAAAAGAAGTGCATTCTCTTGAATTATCATATAGAATTCTAAAGTAGGAATGATTGAGAGTAATTATAAAAAATTTGAATGATTATAGGGTAATTACAAAAAATTTGAATGATTATAGTTATATTTAATTTTATATATTTAGCATGAAATCTTTTAATATGTAACTGATAATATATGTAACTTGTAGGTTAAACACAAAATGTTTCAAATTTTATTTACATCAAAGTAAAGTTTTTGGAAGCCATAATGATTGAAAATCTTGAGCTTTGGTTTGTTTTTTTTTTTAATACTGAAGAGCTTGGTTCGTAATACCGTCTAACATCTAGAGATAGCATTTAACTTTTACTTTTAAAAAATTGTTAATGATTGGAGTACCTGTTTTTCATAAACCTAATAGAAGAAACCCAACTGAAAAACAATGGTGAAAAACACAAAATTTTTATTATTTAAGCAGCTTTTGGATCATCAGTTTTTTATCACTTCTGTTATTGACTTAACATTTTGTATAATGGTAGGAGGCAAGAAGTGATATATTGCTCTTTTGACTCATAAAACACAAATAGTGCATTTTCAATATGAATGACTTTACTTATCATTATTTAGTTTTGAAATGCAGAGAACGCCACGAAAAAGTAACTCTGATGAAGAAGTGAATGTGATTCTTCCACAAACTCCAGTTAGGTATGCATTTTCTTACTTCTGTTTTTCATTGTAATTATTTATTCAGTGCCTTCTTGTACTTTAAGTTTGTTCATTTGTTCTGTTATATACTTAGGTATACATACAACCAATATATATTGAGTGCTCTTTGCCTGCCAGGTATTTCACTAGTTGCTGAGGATATGATTATCAAATCTAGTTCTGTCCATCCTTAAGGAAAATAACCTAGAATGGGAATGTATTTCATCTCAGTAAATAAAAAAAGAAAAAATGTATCATTACCCTTTACTCTGCATACAACTTAAGAAGATAGAAACCATTTTTCTGTCCTTTTCCTCACTTCCTGCATCTTACCTGCTAGTAAGTTCTGTTGAATCTACCTTTAATATATCTCTAGTCCATCTCCTGTCCTCCATTAGCACTCTCACCAACTTTGTCCAGATCTCCTCCTCTTTGTTTTGGATTTTTTTTTATAGTAGCCTACTAACTGATCTTGCTGCGTCTAGTCTCCTCACTATTCCTCTCTCCCCACCACCAGATATTTTCTCCAAAGAGTCCCAGAATAATATTCTGTCGGGGGCAGGCCCCTGGCCAGGGCGGCCTCTGCCATTAAAAGATGGCCCCTGGCGAGTTTCCAAGAAAAGTTGCCTCATGAGACTAAGCGGAATGCCCAAAGAGGAGGTCAACAACATTGGTTGCTAGCAAAAGTTGTTCGTTTAGGTGCGTAGCCTGATTCGCTCCCTCCTGTACCCTGCTCGCTGATTGGTCATGTAAGCGTATATAAGTGTGTAGACTTGCGGAAATAAAGAGAGAGAAGATGCATCTGAACTGGGGCTTCTTGTCGTCCTTGTGCGTTGAGGGCGATAATATTCTAAAAATGTAAGTCAGATCATGTTCACCCTGCTATCAAACTTTTTGACTGCTTCTTTTGTTGCAGTTGAAATACACACTCCCTCACAGTGCTTACAAAACCTTATATGATCCAGCTTCTGTTGTGTCTCTAACCTCATCTTGTTTTCCTGCTCATTGTGTACTAGCCACACATACTTGAGGCTCCTCTTTTGTACTTGAGGACTTTCACATTTGCTTTTCCCTTTTCTTGAAACTCTTCCTATTTTTATTTTTATTTTTTATTTTTTTCTTCTGAATTACCAACAGCTGCTCTTCCTTTAGGTTCAGGACAAATATTACTTTTTAAAAGATTTCTTTCTGAAGTACTTTCCTTTATTCTTCTTTCCGATAGTATCCTGTTGTTATTCCTTTATAGCGTATATCCCAATTTGTAATTAAAAATTAATTTGTGTGTTTGCTTGTTTTTACCAATACCCATAATAGCCTTTAAGCTTGATACTGTTGTGGACCATGACATTTTTGTTCACCATTTAATAATTATGACCTAGGGTAATATTTGGTACATAGTGGGCTATCAGTAATATTTTTCAAATGACTACATAGACATATAAAGATACATTTCTTTATTAGTGTAAATTATAGTCATAAACTTTTGACAAACTAATGAGGTGGCACAGAAGGGACATTATGAAGGGATTTTATTGAACTGAATTTTGAAACATGAAAGTCTGTGACACAGGAGACTGGCATTTTAGGGAGTAGAAATAGCATGTACAAAGGCGTGGAAGTATAAAATAACACAGTTGTCTGGGGAACTATTAGCAGCTCTGTACTGACTCCCTAAGTGGGAAGATGAAATGGCAGGAGAGGAGGGTGAATACTAGATCCTGAAAGGCCTAATGCGCTGTACCCATAAGTTTGGATTTTAGCTTGTGCGTGATTTGGCCTGCTGTTATATATGGGTGTTAAATAGGGATAAGGATAAAATTAGACTTGATTTTTTGAAAGTTTATGTGATAGTAGTTTGTGAGGGGATGGACTAAGGAGGACATAGTAAGAAATAGACCTCTCAATCTGTCACAGTGGTTCTTAACCAAGGGTGCAAATTAGAGTAACCTGAGGAGGTTTTTTCCCAAACTACAAATGCCTAGACCCTACTACCATACACATAGTCAAAATCCCTGGACTGCTCTATTTCAGTAATTCAGTTGAGAAATGCTGAAGATCTGAACCAAGAGTAGGCAGTTGGAATGAAGGAGCAAGAACAGGTTT
Organism: Mustela erminea; assembly: GCF_009829155.1. Classification (NCBI taxonomy): domain Eukaryota; kingdom Metazoa; phylum Chordata; class Mammalia; order Carnivora; family Mustelidae; genus Mustela; species Mustela erminea. The sequence goes on from NC_045628.1 coordinate 59,236,204, forward strand.
GATAAATATTTAATGAATTCATACTTAGAATATTATTCATGAGGCATTTATGGAACATGAAGAAGTAGTAACTTACAGATTTGAGAATTATCTGGGCAAGTTAAGACCATAAAAATAGATGAGTTTGCCTGAAGTAAAGGTAAGAATGGCAAGAATGGCTGGCTAAGCCCTAAAGAATGCTAGCATTTATTTATTTATTTATTTATTTAGTTAGTTAGTTAGTTAGTTCAGTTAGCCAACATATAGTAGTACATCATTAGTTTTTGATGTAGTGTTCAACAATTCATTAGTTGTGTATAACGCCCAGAATGCTAGCGTTTAAATACTAGATAGAAGTTAAAGAGAACGAGAGGGCACCCAGAGAATGAAGCCAAAAAAGCCAAGGGATGGAGGGAAATTCGGAAAAGAGTAGGTGTTTGAGTGTCACACGCTTCAAGGAAATCAAGTATCAGAACAATTGAGAAAGAACTTTTGGTGTTAGCAGTTAGTTATTTGTGGCTTTAGTCATTGTGGGCTTAAGCAGATTAGAAGATGTAAAAGTTATAAAAACAATAATATTTTAAAGGTGAGGAAGTATATCAGTTGAGAGGTATAATAGTTTGGTATAATAATAAGGAAGATAGAAAAAAAATATATATCAGTGATGTTTGTCATCTTTTTTCCTAAATGGAAACTTTCACCAAAAGAGGTTAAAAGACTTAAAGCCAAGTTCTTTTTCCAAACTGAACAAATGACATCGATTCTAATTCTTACTGATGTTACAAAAAAGAAAAAAAAATGTTCACTGAACATGTTTGCTAAGTAGTATTTAAGGACTCTTTAAGCCACAAACATTCTATAGTTCTTTGCATCAATAAACCATACCGACAGTACCAATGTACTGCTACTCCAAAATTGGAATGTTAGTATTTACTATACAACACACACACACACATATTGTAAAATTACAGAAATGTTAAGGGACTGACCCAGTTTTATGCTTTAACACTGATGACTTCTAAAATTATGTATGCTTTCATCTCAAGGCCTCTATAAAGAAAAGTCACAGGCTTCTTCATTTGAATTACAATATATCCTACTGGTTTTATTTGAAAAACTTTAATGTTTGATTGTAATAATGTTTTCTTAAGAAATTATCATTTTAATACCAGTTTATATGTTTTTTAAAATATCATTAATTTGACCAATTAATGTTTTTGAAATGTAGTTTTATTAATAAATAGATGTAAAATTCTTCAACTTTAAACTTAGTGATTATGAACATGTTCTTTCTTAATGGTTTAAATAAAAGGTAATTCCCTTTTGCAACGATGTGGTTGGAACTAGAGAGTATTCCAAACAAAATAAATCCATCAGAGAAAGACAGTTATCATATGATGTTACTGATATGTGGAATTTAAGTAACAAAACAGAGGATCATAAGGGAAGAGGGGAAAAAATAAAACAAGATGAAACCAGAGAGGGAGACAAACCATAAGAGACTCTTAATCATAGGAAACAGAGGGTTGCTGGAGCAGAGGGGAGATGGAAGGATGGGGTAACTGGATGCTGGGCAGTAAGGAGGGCACGTGATGCAATGGGACTGGCTATTTATTATATAAGACTGATGAATCACAGACCTACTTCTGAAGCCAATAATAAATTGTATGTTAATTAAAAAAAGAATGACAGGAAAAAATTTATTTCCTTGTAAGCAACAGTATACTGAGGGTTTTGTAAAGTCTTATTTCAAAGAACTCTTTAAACAGAAAATAGGTGAGTTTGAAAGATTCATTTAACTTGTGAAATAAATATATTTTGTTTGTTCATTTGTTTTCCTTCAGTGCTTAATATTTCTTCCTGTTTTTTTTCTCTAGGACTGTTATGAATACTATCCAGCAATTAATGATGATCTTAAATTCAGCAAGTGATCAACCATCAGAAAATCTGATTTCCTATTTTAATGTAAGCCATAAATGAAACATTATTATTTTATTATCTTGGGAAAGAAATTTGAAATTAAAAGTTAAAATACTGAGAATTTTTAAAAATATCTCCAAACCAACATGTCCTAGTCTGTTACCTTACTTCTTGCTTCTTTGAACCCTCCAAATTAAATATTGGTAGTAGTGTGTTATTTTGGTAGTGTTATTTTTAGATTTTTTTTTTCATGTTTGCTCTTTGCCTTGCTCATCATTCTTTCTTGCAACTTAGACCTCATTTCTAATTTCATTTCCTTTCTTCTTCAGGTAAGTACTTTAATGACTCCTTTAGTGAGGGTTAGTTTGGGGTGAACGTAAAAGGTTTTTGTTTTGTTTTGTTTTGTTTTGTTTTGTTTGTGTTAAAGTATCTTTACTTTTATTTTTTGTAACATACTTTAGCTGAATCTTCTGTTCTAGATTGATATTTACTTTCTTTTAGATATTTGTAAGTAATACTTTTATGTTTCTGATTCTCCTTATTGCTGTTTAAGAAATCTGTGAATCTAACTGTTGTTTTGTTATATATCTTTTCTGTCTGCTTTTTAGATCTTTTTGAATGTGATATTAGAATTCAACATTTGTCATATTTCTACAATCTTTTATCCTATATTCAGCCTGTTTTTACTTACATTTCTTGCCTGGACTTGTGTGCATTGCAGTTTATAACTCCTGTAGACCTGAGTTTGACATCTGAAGGGTCACTCCCTGCTATACAAACAATGGAGAGAGGAGATCATGAAAACTAGCATTTGTGTTACTTGCTTGCTTCTTCACTCCTTATTTAAATTCAAATGAGGGTTAGGACTCACTGAAATGCTCAAACAGGGAAATTGGATAAGGCCAGGAAGATTATTAAAATTTGTCTTCTTCCAGTAACTGTGCTTTGTGTAGTTAACATTTTATTTAGTATCATAATCTCCTTGTGGTCTTGTCATATTCTGTTCTCATCATCTTGTTTATATGCCTCTCAGGAATTAGTAAAGTAATTTCTGCCATTGTATTCATAATTGTGTTGGCTCAGAACTGATTTTGTTTGTCAAAGGTCCTCTGCCTTTTTAAAAAAAATTAGATTATTTGTTGGGTTGTATGAGTTTTTCATAAAATTTTGAATATTAACCCCTTATTGAATAAGTGACATGTAAATATCTTCTCTCATTCAGTAGGTTTGGTAGTGATGTCTCTCATTCAGTAGGTTTGGTAGTGATGTTGCTTTTATATTTAGGGTGTTTTTTTTGTTGGTGGTGTACAATTGACATACAACATTTTGCTAGTTCCTTTTTGCTTTGTTGATGGTTTTCTTTGCCATGTAGAATCTTCTTATTTTGATGTAGTCTCAATTGTTTATTTTTGCTTTTGTTGCTTTATCTTTTGTTGTAAAACAGAAAATCAGATCTTGAAGACCAGTCTCAAGGGGCATATATCCTGTGTTTTCTTCTAGGATTTTTATGGTTTCAGGTCTAACATTTAGATTTTTAATTCGCTTTGAGTTAATTTTTGTGTATTGTGTAAGATTGGTCAAGTTTTATTCCTTTTCATGTGGCTCTCTAGTTTTCCCAGCACTGTTTTTTGAAGAGACTGTCCTTTCCCCATTGTATATTCTTGCCTCCTCCATGCATAACTGGCTGTATGCATGAGTTTATTTTGGGGCTCTCTGTTCTATTCCACTAATCTGTGTGTCTGCTTTGTGCCAATACCATATGTTTTTAAAACCGTAGCTTTGTAATATAGTTTGAAATCAGGCTGTATGATGCCTTATTCTTCCTCAAGATTGCTTTAGCTATTGGGAATATTTTGGTGTTGCATACAAATTTTTGGATTGTTTGTTTTATTTCTGTGTAGAAGACATTGGAATTCTGATAGGGATTGCATTGAATCTGTAGATTGCTTTGGGTAGAATGGATATTTTAACAGTATTAACCCTTCCAATCTATGAGTGTGGGATATCCTTGCAATTATTTCTATGTTATTCAGCTTCTTCCATCAATGCCATATAGTTCATGTACAGGTTTTTCATCTCCTTGCTTAAATTTATTCCTAGGTATTTTATTCCTTTAGATACATTTGTAAATGTTTTCTTAACTATCTTATTACATTATTAGTGCATAGAAACAAACCTGATTTCTGTGTATTGGTTTTGTATCCTGCAACCTTACTGAATTAGTTTATTCTAGCAATTTTTTGGTGGAGTCTTTAGGGTTTTTTATATATAATATCATGTCATGTGTCAATAGACACAGTTTTACTTCTTCCTTTCCAATTTGGATACCTCTTAGTGTTCTTGCCAGATGGCTCTGGCTAGGACTTTCAATACTATGTTGAAGGGGGCATATTTGTCTTGTTTCTGATCTTACAGGAAAATCTTTCAGGTTTTCACCATTGAGTATGATAATAGCTGTGGGCTTGTCATATATAGCCTTTATTATGTTGAAGTATATTCCCTCTATACCTGCTTTGTTGAGAGTTTTATATCATAAGTGGATGTTGAATGTTGTCAAGTATTTTCTGCATCTTTTGAAACGATCATATGATTTTTATCCTTCATTTGTTAATGTGTCACATTTATTTGTGAGTATTGAATGAACCATCCTGGCATTTCTGGAATAAGTCTTGCCTGATTGTAGTATGTAATCCCTTAAGATATTGTTGAATTTGGCTTGCTAATAATTTCTTGTGGATTTTTGCATTTACATTCATCAGGGATATTGGCCTATAATTTTCTTTTCTTATGATGTCTTTGTCTAATTTTAATGTCAGGGTAATGCTGGCCTTGTATGTGTTTGGAAGTGTTCCCTCCTCTTTTTTTTTTTTTTTTTTGGAGGGCTTTGAGAAGTTTAATTTTTTTTCTTTTTTGAATGTCTGGTAAAATTCATCAGTGAGGTTCTCTGAATTTTGACTTTTGTTTCTTTGGACGTTTTTGATTATTGATTCACTCTCCTTATTAGTAATCAGTCTGTTCATATTTTCTGTTTCTTCATGGTTCAGATTTGGTAGGTTGTGTGTTTCTAAGAATTTATCCTTTTCTTTTAGGTTTTCCAGTTTGTTGGTGTATAATTGTTCATAGTAGTCAATTATGATCCTTTATATTTCCATGGTTTTAGTTTGTAATGTCTGTGCGACTTTTTTTAATGGGTGGAAAGGCTAACAAATCTGTTCTTTAGCTTAGCAGCAGAAAATTTAGATAATACTAACATCCTAAAATGGAATTCTTTATGTTCTCCTTATTTTCAGTAGTTGCGTTTACCTAGTTTCTGTAGAAGTGTTTCTATGTTATAAATAACCCAAAGTGAAATTTTTATCTTATAGGACAGAAAATGTTAATTCTGATTAAACAGTATCCTCAACATTGATTTATGTTTTTCCTCTTTAAAGAACTGCACAGTGAATCCAAAAGAAAGTATCTTGAAAAGAGTGAAGGATGTTGGATACATCTTTAAAGAGAAATTTGCTAAAGCTGTGGGACAGGGATGTATGGAAATTGGATCACAGGTAACTTGAGTTCATCTTGATTAGTGTCACTATATGTAAATAACCTCAAATGAAATATATTGCCAAATTGTAAAAATATTATAATGGTATTTGTCCTATATTGGTAGATTCTGTATCTAAGCTACCTGTGATGCTGCTGTTTGTGAAAAACTTTATAAGAAAATGCCCCTTACGCCATTACAAAAACCAAAAGTAAACATGTAGAAAATTTTATAAAAAATGTAGACATTTAAAAAATATAAGCACAAAAAAATTAAAATCTTTGATGCCATTACATTTTTTGTATATATTCTTTGGCCTCTGCATATATGAATATTCATGAATGCATATACTTAGATAATGGGATCATATACATGCTATTTATTGGTGAGTGATGTTGGTTTTACTATTGTTATTTCAGAAAATCTACAACCTATATGTTGGGTAAAAGTATTGTCTCTGATTCAAAAGCCTGAGTTTATATCTGCTTCTACCATTTATGAGCTGTCATTTAACTTCTCTGAAATTCATATTTGCTCTACTTTGTTGTGTGGAATTAGTGAGATAACATATAAAAATATGTTTGAAAACTATAATCTACTACATACATTTATTTCAGTGTAGCGAGGTTATATTTTGATACTGTGTTTTAAATAATAATATTTAGAAGTCTTTTGGTTGTATATGAAATTTATGCTAATAATTTGACCAAAGGAATAGGGTTTGTGTGTATCTATCTAAAATTTGGTCATTCTTTGAACTAATGGGAACTGTTTATTTGGTTAAAAAATTTTGCTGATAGTATCAGTTGGGTCATTTTTTGCCTTTGCCAGTTTTATGGACAGAATATTCTCTGTCCTTGAGAGTTTTCTTGAAAATACATGTCCTAGGCCACAGAAAGTATTACATTAGTGTATAAAATGTTTAAAATAGTACAAGGTGTATAAAACATATACTCTGTGTGTGTGTGTGTGTGTGTGTGTGTGTGTTTCTGTTGAATGATGTAGGCTGAAGCAGAATGAAGGAAAGGGAAACCAAGTACTAGACCTCCCCTCTTGATAATTTATTGGGAACGTTAACCATCATTTTATATAGAAGTCCTGAATGTTAGGTTTTGTGATCTCTTGATATTCATATTCCTAAAAGTATCAGAAATGTATTATAAGAGAAACATTCTTAAAAATTAATAATTGTGATTTTCTAAAGTAGTGGAATCTAATTTTTTTCTTTGTAGCGATACAAACTTGGAGTCCGATTGTATTACCGAGTAATGGAATCCATGCTTAAATCAGTAAGTTAAAAAGAACATAATAGAAAAAAATCCAATGCTGACACAAAAAAGGCATTAGCTAAACGTTTTTTTAATCTGTTTTAGGAAGAAGAACGATTATCCATTCAAAATTTTAGGTAAATTCTTTAGTTTTAATGAAACAATTTCTTCTTTTTTTTAATAGAAGTAAATGTTTTAAAATCATTCTTTTCTTTCCTTTAGCAAACTCCTGAATGACAACATCTTTCATATGTCTTTGTTGGCATGCGCTCTTGAGGTCGTAATGGCTACATATAGCAGTAAGTTAAATTTTAGTAAATAAACATTTTAGTTCAGTTTAAAGTTAAAAAAAAAAAACTTATCTAAGGTGTGGTGTGTTTTTTGGGGGGGTGGAGTTAAGGAGACAATAACATAATGTAGAACAGTATATACTGAAGAATATAAATTATTGTAAATGGGTTATTATCTGAATTATTTCAGGTCATCTTGGAAATAGTACTTCACTAGACTCTTATTCTGGGCTGTCCTTAGTCCAGGAAATATATCTACTGAAATCCCTTCCAAGACTGGAGATTGTAAATTACCAAAGGAGCATTTACCTATATGGAAACACTGCTTTAGATTCTATGGTCATAAAACCAAAGGTTAGAGCCAAAGTCCACCAGATAAACAGACAGAGGCCACTCATGGTATTTTCTTTTAGATATAATTTTAGACATGTATTGTGTTGCAAATAATGTTGCAAATATTAAGTTTTGTTTGCAAAAACAGAAGAAAATTTACCTCAGGTTACAAATACACAATAAAAGAGAAATATATATGGAAAACTGTGAATTCTCATTTATAACCAAAAAATGCTAACCAAATTAGCAAAATCTTAAAGAAACCTTCCCTCCCCACATCAGGGATTAGTGAGACTGTGAAAATGGATATGCAAATGCGTTGTTGTTTAGATATTAAACTGGTTAGATATTGTTCCTGACATAAGTTTAGAATAGTTATACCACTGAAAATTTGATATAAGCATGAGTCCTCTATTTAGGAAAAACATGTGCACCTACACTCAGAATTTAGAAGCGTATTTCCTATAAGTCTATGGAAAGAATTCTGCTCCAAGGGTGCCTGACTGGCTCAGTCAGTAGAGCACACAACTAATCATGTCATCATGGTCTTGAGTTCAAGTTCCACGTTGGGCATGGAGACAACTTGAATTTAAAAAACAAAATTTAAAAAAAATATGGACTGAATAAAAAATTTTTGTTTAGCTTTTCTACTGTGTTTTAAAATTTTTGTTTCATAAAATCTTTTCAAACTGAAAGTACATAATTGAAGGCTTAACATCTCATACCTAAGTTACATTTTTTCTTTCATTTTTAGGAAATACATCTCAGAATCTTGATACTGGAACAGATTTGTCCTTCCCATGGATTCTGAATATACTTAATTTAAAAGCCTTTGATTTTTACAAAGTGATTGAAAGTTTTATCAAAGCAGAAGCCAACTTGACCAGAGAAATGATAAAACATTTAGAACGATGTGAACATCGAATCATGGAATCGCTTGCATGGCTCTCTGTAAGTAACTAGCTAAAATAATTAAAGATATTAATTTGCAAATGAATAACAATTATATGTTAGTGAGAGGTATTCGTTAAAATTTACCTCAAGAGAAAAGATGCAATTTAATGAAAATGCAATTTCAGTGTATAGCCCAAGAGTTAAGTGGAATATTAAAATGGAGTTTTCTTTTACTTGGGCTCCCCAGACCATCTGATAGGTAATAACTTTAATTAAGAAATGGCACTTTAAAACAAAACACAATTCCTTAAAGTATTTGAACAGTATATTTAAAATAGAGTTGTCATGTTTGAAAATTTAAATGCTGTTAAATTCCAACAAAATGGTAAAAATTAGGATTATGCTATTTAGGTGATTTAACAAAGTACAGTTTTCTGGTTCAATTTATTTGTATTTCTTTTTGTTCTATTATTAAATGTAGTCCAAAAATCTACACTATTGTTCAATTATAGTTATTGTTTATAGCATTATAGAAGCACAAACCATATTCTCTATGTATTCTATTTATAGCATATGAGCTATTGATAAGGCTTTTGTTTCATAAAGTTGGCATTTTCTATGTAGTAATGGTAAAATACTTATTTGAAGTTCCTCTGTGTTATGCTCTTTAAATCTGCATAGTTGGGTAATACTTTGTGACTCATCAGATCTGTAGATTAATACAGAGTTTCTTTTGAAGCTGTGTTGCATGCTAAGCATATAACTTTTCATTTATGCCAATATATAGAAATGGTAATGAAAACATTAAGACTTTAGTTACACTAGAATTATAATCTATTACACGTAAGTCTTAGTTTTAATTTTTTGATGTTCCAAAAACTTAATGACTAAGAGATAACTTATTTCTTAGTGTTTTCTTGCATTGCTGTATGAACAGAGTAGATAGAATAGGGGAGAAGTAGGGGAAGTTGATAGAAAGCCATTGCATTTCTATAATTGAATTTAATAACTCCATTATATAGGACCTTCTACTTCATGGGAAAAGGAGTGCTTAGAAATCTAGGGGATTTCTAGAGGTTTAAGTGAGAATGACAAAAATGAATCAATGATAAATATAATAAGTAAGAGGTATTTTTCAGAGGCTGATGTGTCCTCTCCTTCTAGACATTGAAATCAAGACATGGCTCTATCATATGAAAGTGACTGTTTTTATTTGTTTAGAGAGTTTTTTTTTCCCATTAGTATGCATCTGCAGCATGGCTTGCATTGGGGTAAACATTGTAAAGATACAGAGAAGACATGGGCTCTGACAATTGTGGAGGAAATAGAAATTTATTGCTTATAAATTGCTTGTGCTCAAGCCTGTTTAGTTCAGTTACTGGTGTTCTAGAATTATAAACAATATCCCTTTATTCTTGAGAATTTTTGGAGAAAAAGTGACATGCCCAAAGTCAGGAGAAATATATAATTTATTAATAGGATGTGGAAGTCATAAGCCTCTACATATAAATTCTAAATGTGGTTGCTGTCTCTAGGGGATAAAATTATAGATGATTTGTATTGTCATATATTTTTAATGTTTGAACTTTTAAAAACTTCTTTTACATTTAAAATTTTTATTTTTTTATTTTTATTTATTTTATTTTTTTAGTCATTAAGGGAATAGGGTAACTGTGAAGATAAGTCATACCACAGAAATAGAATACTGTGAATTTCTTATGTGAGAATAATTGACATTTTAGAGAAGGGTACATACCATAGATATAGTTGAGCTTTCACAGACTTTTTTTTTCAACTGAAGTAAAACATATATACAGAAAACTATATATTTCAGGTTTACAGTTTGGAGAATTTTTCATAAATTGAACACACTCCTGTTGCCAGCACCCAGATCAAGAATCAGAGCAAACTTTAATAATCTTTTGATTCTGTATGACAATAAGAATTTTTCATTTAACTATAGATTCAAACAGTATTGGTTACTTAGGGAAACATCAAGGGAGGCTCTACTTACTTTTCCCCCCAATAATTTAATAAAAGAAAGAACATCATCATGTTTTTAATGGTTACATGGAGAAGGGTTCCAGCATCTTTGCTTAACAATCTTGAGAAATAATAAATCAAGAACAGAATAACTTGAAGGAAAAAGCATATCTTTCTTTGTTTTGATTCCAAAGAGATTAATAGGCCATATATAAGTATAAAATGCTAAACAGTCTGTTGAAAAACCTGGTAAAATCTTGTTCCCTGGAAATTTAAAGGAATTAGAGGTGATTTAGAATAAACCATACCTAAGGGTTAGATTAAATGACTTCCAGATGTTTAGGCCTTTTAAATCTATTAAGCAGTTTCTAATGCCAGCAGTTATGAAGTGAGATTTACATATATTAATTACTTTTAGTATGCTCAAAATCATCAGATTTTTCCTCAGTTAAACCTTTATAAACCAAGATACACTAGGTTCGTTCATTCTTTCTTTTCTTCCTTACCTTTTCTTTTCTTTCTTTCTTCCCTCCCTCTCCCCTTCCCTCCTTCCTTCTTTTCTCTTTCTTGTTTTTGACAGAGAGAGAGAGAGAGCAGGAGCATGAGCAGGGTCAAGAGCAGAGAGAGAGGGAGAAGCAGACTCCTTGTTGAGCAGGGAACCCAACGCAGGCTGATCCCAGGACTCTGGGATCATGACCCGAGTTGAAGGCAGACACTTAACAGACTGAGCCACCCAGGTGCCCTGGTGCTTTTATTTTCTAAATGGTCTCTCTTCCTGGGAATATTGTGGACTCTTCCTATTGATCTCCCTGCATCTCTAACTTCCTTAAGACTATTTTTCTGGTGGCAACTAGAGAAATCTTTTTTAAAATGCAAATATCATCATGCTAACTCAAATAAAAACCTGTGAGGGTCCTATGCATCTGGTAATCGTGGAGGACGACTTAACAACATGACCCCCCTCAAAAAAGACAGTTATAAAACCTCTGCATGATTCAGAAAGCAACTGCCTGAAATTCCTGGACAGGAAGAATAGATGGACTCTTCAGGAAAGAAGAGAAGCTCTGAGCCTGGGAAGGAAGCTTTCAGCCCAGGGCTAAGTGGAAAGTGTTATAGGATGGCTTTCTGGCCAGGGCCAGGGAAACTAAAAAAATAGAAGCTGGGGAAACCTTGGCTGCTGAGGAGAGTGGACAAATCCTATCTGCCCACTTCTTTATGTGAAACCTGAATTATTGCACTGTATGGATTAACAGCAGCTTAATGAAGGAAGATCTGAACTGAGACAGGTGCTGCTACCCAAATAAAAAGTTTACAGTTCAGGTTCAGTGAAAATAATCACACGCTTTAAAACAAATTGAAGCAATGCTTATTTGAGAAAAAAATAACAGAATCCAGAAATCTTTACAATTTAACATTTATGATGTTTAGGACACAGTTTTAAAATTACAGCATATGAAGAGGGTCAAAGGAATCAGGTCCAGGGTTTTAGAATGGGAACTTTAGGTCAACTATTTGATGCCTCAGGGCTCTCTTTTGGGAGTTTTGTTGCCTCCCTTTTTCTTCCATCAGCAGTTCAAAGTGTCTCCCTGGTGTCCCTGCAACCATTTTAGGGAATCTGCAAAGTTAAAGAGTATTTTTATACTATTAAGATGTTACTTATCTTTTTTACTCTCTTGACATTTATACTGATGATGTAAAAGTGTTAGCACCTTTGCAGGTATCAGAGCAATAGCATCAAGCTGGCTAGTTGTCCTTGTATTCTTCACCACCACAAACTCTCCGTTAAAATACAAAACTGAATATGTCAGTTTCATTTAAGAATGCCATTGACGCACTAGTAAGCAGTATTAATTTTATTGAATTTCTATTTTCAATCACATGTTGTTGAAAACAACTGACAATAAATATTGCCAATGGAAAATTTTTGAGTTTCCAAGGGAAAATTAGAATTTGGTTAAGCTTGTACTGAGAAGCACAGCTTCTCAGGACTTCAGAGACTTATGATGAAATCAGTAGTATATTAATAAATGTGACTTTCTGATATTGTAAAGGAGATTTGTCAGTGTTTGTAAGGTCTCCATGATTCAATATTTCCAATATTTCCAAAAGACCAGTGAATCGTGTCATAAAGTCATTAAGAAATTTATTCAAAGTTTAAGGTAGACCCATAATAATTTTTTAAAATATTTATAACATAAAAATTAATAAAGTTCAAGATAGAACAACAGATTTTAACATCTCAGAGTATGAAAAGTGTATTTTTGTTAATTGATATATTGATATTGTTCCCAATTCCACATTGTAACTAAGCTTTAAGGAGCTATAACTTGCCAAGTTTTAGGCTAGTATAAAAAAAAATCCATTACTATTTTTTTAAAAAAGATTTTATTTATTTATTTGACAGACAGAGATCACAAATAGGCAGAGAGGCAGGCAGATAGAGAGGAGGAAGCAGGCTCCCCACTGAGCAGAGAGCCTGATGGGCTCTATCCCAGGACCCTGGGATCAGACCTGAGCTGAAGGCAGAGGCCTTAACACACTCAGCCATCCAGGCACCCCATAAAAATCCATTACTATCTTAAAGCTCTATGATTTATTACATTCTTAGAAATTTTCTTTTTTTTTTTTAAGATTTTATTTATTTATTTGAGAGAGAGAGACAGAAATAGTGAGAGAGAGTACAAGCAGAGAGGAGAGGGAGAAGCAGGCTCCTCACTGAGCAGGGAACCCAATGTGAGGCTTGATCCTAGCGTCCTGGGATCATGACCCAACCCAAAGGCAGATGCTTAACTGACTGAGCCACCCAGGTACCCCTGTTTTAATTTAAATTTAAATTAAACTTAACTTTACTTAAAAATTACTAATACAGTAAATATTGATAGATATAATTCATATGAACAAAAACTTTTGGGCCTTGAATAATTTTAAGAATGTAAGAGAGTTTATGAGTCAAATGTTGGAGAATGCCTGCCTTCTATTCTCTTCTCCATTTACTCTTGTCTTTTCTTGTAACTCACACAACCATGTTTTTTTTTTCACCTGTCCCTGAGTCTTTGTTCACTTCATAGGCCCCACTTAAAATACTTTCCTCTGCCTTTGTACTTACCAGAATTTTAGTTCTACTTCTACTCTGTTGTTCATGACCATCCTAGTCTATAGTCATTCTTCCTCCTTTACAGTCTTACAGTGTTTATTACTAACTACTTACCAGTCATTTATAAATTTTATATCTTATTCTATGTGCATATGTGCAACTTAGGTTAATTGAGTTACTGTATATAAACCACTCAGAACAGTAGCTGACATTATGTATGTGGCAATTAATTACATAAGTGGAAGTGATGGATAAAGAGGGGTCAACTAATGGTGACATATAGGTAGTATCATTCATTAAAATACCGGGATCAGAAGAGATTTTCTTGGAAAGATGAGTTTCATTTGATTATGTTGAATTTGAAGTGCTTGTAGGTTCTTCAAGTAGAGGTGTCCTATAGCAGTTGGATATGTGTGTCTGGAGCTAAGGAAAGAAATATTAGGTATTTTCTAGTATATAATACTAGGCTAGAAATATGAACCTGAAAGCTGCTGGCATGTATAGAACAAAAGTTTCCATCCTTATTGACAGTTTATTTTGTGCTGGGCATTGTGGTGAGTACTTCTTGTAGTATCTTTAGTTTTTATAATTTATGAGGTCATATTCTAGATGAGTGCTTAGAACTTTAATAACTTGTCCAAACCACACAAGCTAAATGGCAGCTCTGTGGTTTGAACCTGGGTCTCCCTGGCTCTGAATTTGTTAATCTATATGTTTTTACCAAGTAACTAAAGTTTGGGGAATGGATGAGATCGCCTAAGGGGAGAATATAGCACAGTAGTTCCATCTTATCCATGGCTGATGTGTTCCAAGACCCCCAGTAGATGCCTGAAACCATGAATAGTATTGAACCCTTTATGTTCTGTTTTTCCTATATATACTTACCTGTCATAAAGTTTAATTTATAAATTAGGCACAGTGAGAGATTAACAATAATAACTACTAAGAAAATAAAACAATTATAATAGTATCCTGTAATAAAAATTATGTGAATGTGGCCTCTTTCTCCTCTCAAAGTATTTTATTGTACTATAGTTACCCCTCTTCTTGTAATGTGAGATGACAAAAAACCTGTAGGTGAATGACATAGCTTTAGGTAAATGAAGTGAGGTGAATGACATGACACATTAGAAGGAGAATCTTCTGCTTCTATACCGCAGTTGAGTATGGATAACTGAAACCATAGAAAGCAAAACTGCAGTCAAGGGGGGCTACTGTATAGCAAGAGAAGGTGGTTAAAGATAGAGGCTTGAAGTGTTCTGACATTTAATAGGTAGACAGAGAAGAGAAGCCTACAAAAGAGATTGAAATAGAACAGCCAGAGAGATAGGAGGTGGTGTCATAAAGAGAAAGCATTACAAGGTCTGAGAAGGGGCTTGGTGTTTAAGATAATGTAGGAGCTACCAGTAAGAACTGAAGAGCATTCATTTGAGCAACAAGGAAGCCACTGGCAGTGGTAGCAAGGACTCTTAATAGAAGTCGTGGAGGCAGGAGGAGATTGCAGTGGGATTTTGATGAGATGTGAATGAGGGATAAAGTGGAGACAGTGATTGTGGATAGCTTTTTGCTAGAGTCTTGTCTGAAGGGAAATAAAGATATAGCTGCCAATTGTGTGAGGTGGAGGAAAGATTATATTTTTGAGATGGGAAAGATAGGATTAAATGTGGATGGAAAAGAGCCATTCATTATGAGTGTTCTCTGTTGCAGGATGACACATCAGTGGCCTAAAACAACCATTTTATTTTGTTCATGATCCTGAGGGTCAGGGATTTAGGAAGAGCTTGACTGGGCAGTCCATCCTTGACTGTATGGTGTCAGGGGCAAGATCTGCTTCCATGATGCTTCTACTTTTTCTTTTTCCTTTTTAGAGGAAGAGAGGTTGGGGGCAGAGGGAAAGAGATTGAATACTAAGTAGCTTCCATGCCCAGTGCGGAGGCCAACATAGGGCTTAATCTCCCAACCCTCATAATATGACCTGAGCTGAAATCAAGGGTCCAGCACCCAACCAACTGAGCCACCCAGGCACCTCTCCATGATGCTTCTTAACTCACAAGTCTGGCCCCTCATTGCCCCCTAGTACATGGTCAATTTTTCTTTCCCTTCCCTTCCTACTCTGAGTGCTCTCATCCTCCTGGCCTTCTCATATGAGAAGGTATGCAACCCACAGCATATTGGTTTCAGAATACTCATGCATCTTACATAGTAGCTGGCTTCCAAAAGGCTTCTGAAAGGACTGTGGCTGGAAGGTATGTTCTGTTGGTGAGAGCAGTCACAGGGCCTGTCCAGATTCAGGGGGTTCCCTTGAATAGATGTCGTCTCCTGTTTGAGGAGAGGATTGGAAATATTGTGCAGCAAATGGAAAGAATGGAAGCAGTTACAAGTTGAGGTATGTGGGTGCCGTGGCAGAAAATGGGGGACTTTCCATCTAATGGCCTTATTTATTTATTTATTTTACAAAATAGTGCTGAGGTAATTTGCTGAGTGTGGGTTGGTGGGTTGGGATAGGGAATGCAAAGTGGTGTAGTCAGAAGGTTGAGGAGAGTGGCCACAATTTTAAATTAAAAAAAAAAATAAAAAGAAACAGCTTTTAATTAATTAATTAATTAAGAAGTTTATTCATTTGACAGAAACAGAGAGAGCACAAGCAGGGAGAGAGGCAGAGGAGAGGGAGAAGTCAACTCTCTGCTGAGCTGGGAGCCCAATTCAGGGCTCATTCCCAGGACCTGGGCATCATGACCTGAGCCAAGGGCAGATGCTCACCTATCTGAGCTGCTCAAGCACCCCTTAAGAAACAGCTTTTAATAAAATTTAATAGAAAGAGATTTTAACTTTATATTCCGGAGCTAGAACATTTTATGTAGTTTACTGTATTCTAAGAAATAATCTTGGGAGCACATGTATGATTTGGAATGGAGATGAAAACCACTGGAAATGAGGTGGGTCAAGGAACCAAGAGGCTGAGAGATGAAGTCACCTACCTGGACATGTGGTAGAGAGGAATGTAGACTAGGCACCAAAGTCTTCGGTGCTTGATGGAAGTGACTCTGAGATCAGAGGTTCTAGGAGGGGCAGAGAGTTCCTGAAAAGAAAAGGTCCTGTCTAACTTCTTAAAAAAATTTTGTACAATACCTAGTTCATGGTCTTACATATAGAATTTAAGTGCAAAAACAACTAGAATTATAATGTCTTCTTGATTAATCTACCCCTTAATTTATGAACTGACCCTCTTTATCTCTTGTACTATTCTTTGCTCTTAAAACTGCTTTGTCTGGTCAGTAAAACCACCCCAGCTTTCTTTTCTTTAATATTAGCTTGGCACGTATTTTTCCCCATTCTTCTACTTTTAACCTATTTGTGTCTTTATACTTAAAGTAGTTTTCTTATAGGCTGCATCAGTGTTCTATAGTTTTCAGATACAGATCTTTCTCCTCTTTGGTTAAGTTTATACCAAACTATTTTAGTCTTTTTAGTATAATTTTAAATGGAATTGTTTTCTTAATTTCTCTCTCTGCAACTTTGTTATCAGTGTATAGAAATGCATCCAATTTTTTGGTATTAATTTTGTATCTTGCAACTTTACTGAATTCATTTATTGTGCTAATTTTTTAGTGGAGCCTAGGATTTTGTATATATAGTATCATGTTATCTGAACAGACCAATTACTAGTAATGAATTTGAGTCAGTAATCAAAAAACTACCGACCAGAGAGATTCACAGGTGAATTCCACCAAACACGTAAAGAGTTAATGCGTATTCTTCTCAAACTTTACCAAAAAACAGGAGAGGAAGGAAAGCTTTCTAATGCATCAGCGAGTCTAGCATTACCTTGATACCAAAACCAGACAAAGACACTACAAAAAAGGAAAACTATGGGCCAAAACCCCTAATAAACATAGATGCAAAAATCCTCAAAAAAATATTAGCAAACCACATTCAGCAATATATCAAAAGGATTATGGATTTGTGAACTTTATAGGTTTCATCAAATTTGGAAATTTTTGTCTATTATTTTCTTAAAATATTTTAGTTGACTCCTCCTAACTCTTCTTTCAGGGATTCCAGTAATAAATGTATTAGGTAACTTGAGGTTACCTAATAATCTGTTACTCTGTTTTTATTTTTTCCCCAGGTGTTTGCTTTGTTTCATTTTAGATTGTTTCTATAGCTGTGTCTTCAAATTCATTAAGTTTTTCCTCTGAAATGCCTAATCTGCTATTATTTTTCTATCTACCTCAATTCTTAATCTTAGACACTATATTTATCAATTTTAAGTTTTATTTGAATCCTTTTTTACATCTTCTGTATCTCTCTTTAACATGTTAGGCGAAAAAACATGTTTGGGCTTTCCTTTACCTTCTTGAACATATGGAATATAGTTATAATAACAGTTTTAAAGTCCTTGTCTATGAATTCTAACATCTTTGTGTTTAGGTCTGTTTTTATTGACTGATACTTCTCCTATTTATTTATTTATTTATTTGCCCTTTTGGGTTTACTTTGTAATTTTTTTTATCAGGTGCCAGACATTGTGATTTTTACCTTATGGAATCCTAGATATTTTCATATTCCTTTCAGTATGTTTTATTTGTGTTTTGGTATACAATTTAGATTCTTAGAAATAATTTGATCCTTGTTAAGGCTTTTGTTGTTTTTGGACAAAGCCCAAGAAGTCTTTAATCTATGGCTAATCTATAACACCCTTCTGAGTACTCTACCCTATGTCACATGTATTAAAAGGTTTTTCCACTCTGGTTGGTGGAAATCAGAACTTTTCTTGGCTGTGTTAGCTTCTGAAATGGTTCTGCTTTTTCCAGTGTTTTTTTTTTTTGTTATTTGTTTGTTTTTGTTTTTGTTTCCTTTGGCTCTGGATAGGTTCTGAGAGGTTCTCCTTTGAAGACTTGAGCATAACCCTCTACAGATCTCTGGAGCTCTCTCTTTGCAACTCTTTCCTTTGTGTGTAACTCCTTCCTCTGGTATTCTGTGCAGCTAATTTTAGCTACCTTGGCTTCCTTGAATTCTGAACTCTGTTTTCTGCCAGGGATACCAATGGACTTTTTCTTCTCTTTGCTTTGTAGCCTGGGAACTCTCTCCATGCAGTAAACTGAGGCAGTGGTTGGATTTACCATTTGTTTTCTTTTTCTCAGGGATCACTGTCCTTTGCTACCTGTTGTTCAATGCAGAAATCTATTGTTTCATTTATGTTGTTCAATTTTTTAGTTGTTTAAGACAAGTCCTATTTGTTCCTTTATCATCATGGCTGAAGGAGTTATGCATAGTATTTACTGATAAAATTTTTATAAATATGTATGTTTAAGGTATCCTAAGTATTTTGTTTCTATTTTCCTATATTAAATGTATCATATCTTCTGAATAATACTGTTTTGGAGGGGTACTTATTATATGGAGATCATAGAAGTACTAGTTATTAACTATTGTTTTAATTTTAGTAAGTCACAAGAAAGTTGAGTATCCTTTAATTGTTGTTAAATATAGCTGACTCATTAAAATGGATTCTGTCGTACTACCTTTCCGTAGTCACCAAACATTAGCAAATTTCTTTCTTCAGCATTTTACATAGAAAAGATTAAAAACATTTATTATTTTTCCAAATTTTAAAAGGGCTCTTTTACATACCAGCACCATTATAACGAAAAGCTTGTATTTTTAGAGTCCCAATTTGATGAAGAAACTATAAACAAATTTTTAAGCTTCTTTGGTGTCCTTTTGAAATGCCAAATTTGATAGGAAGTGAACACAAAAGGCAGAAAAGCCTGTGGCTTTGAAAAAGCCAAAAAGGATATCTGTTCTATATTTGTATGGTAGATAATTAACCTCTGGTGCACATTACAGAAGGTTTTAGTATCTACCATGAGACATTGTTCTTTTTTTAAAGTTACATTTTACTGAGAACTGTGTCTCAGGAAAGTGAGTGAACTGTAAGATAATGATTAAGTCATTTATAACAGTTTTCTAAGAATATGGGTAAGGATGATGAAATAATATAATGCGATATTTTGTATTGATATAATAGCCATGTTATTATAAAGGAAAATATTTTATGTTGGGTTTTTAAAAAGTTCTTCATGATATTTTGCCAGCAAGTGAAAACATTTATTTTAATTTTTTAAAAAAGATTTTATTTATTTGAGAGAGAGTGAGAAAGAGAGCAAGAAAGGGAGTGACAGAGGGAGAAGCAGACTCTCCCCTGAGCAGGGAACCCAATATGGAGCTCAATCTCAGGACCCTGATATCATGACGTGAGTTGAAGGCAGATCTTAACCGACTGAACACCCAGGCGCCCCTGTTTTAATTTTTTAAAAATCTGATTCTTTCTTAAAGTATAGCTTAAGGCTTTAACCTTTCTCACTCTGACCCAGTGTGTTCCTGATTTCTTGCCCTTACCTCCCATAACTAACTAACTAAGTAGTTTCTTTCTTTTTTTTTTTTTTAATGAAAATGTAGTCTTTTTTTTTTTTTAAGATTTTATTTATTTATGTGACAGAGAGAGAGAGATCACAAGTAGGCAGAGAGGCAGGCAGAGAGAGAGAGGGGGAAGCAGACTCCCCGCTGAGCAGAGAGCCCGATGTAGGGCTCGATCCCCGGACCCTGATATCATGACCTGAGCCCAAGGCAGACGCTTAACCCACTGAGCCACCCAGGCGCCCCTAACTAGTAGTTTCTTAAGATTTAAGAGACTTCATTAATCAAAACTGAAATTATCTTTTTTGTTCTAAGTACAACTTTGCTTACCAATATTTATGTTTTTACATTACTTTTCAAGTTAGCCAGGCTTGAATACCAAGTATTCAAGAATCTTACAATTTAAAGAAAAAAAAATATGTCTCTTAGATTTATTTTATTAATTTTTAAATCTTATTTTCATTTACATTTAGGCTCCTTTTTGATCTCCCAGCTTTGCAACTATCCTCCATTTAAACTTTGGTGCTGAGTTAATATTTCTAAATATTTATGTATGACTTTCTCCTGTTCCAAAAACTTAGAATAGCTCCCTGTTGCCATTCAGAAAAATTTAACCTCTTTTCTCTGGTTGTGGAATCTGACCCTTCTTGGCCTCACTTCCACTATTCCTCAAACACTTACTACAGCCAGAGAGTTCTTTTATTTGTGGAATAAACCACATTTATCCAGTGACAGATAACCTGCCTGATGTGGAAACAGAAGACCTGTTTTAGGGGCACCTGGGTGGCTCAGTGGGTTAAAGCCTCGGCCTTCTGCTCTGGTCATGATCCCAGGGTCATAGGATCGAGCCCTACATCGGGCTCTCTACTTAGCAGGGAGCCTGCTTCCTCCTCTCTCTCTCTGCCTGCCTCTCTGTCTACTTGTGATCTCTGTCTGCCTAATAAATAAATAAAATCTTTAAAAAAAAAAAAAAAAAAGAAGACCTGTTTTAGGTCCTCTTTCATGTGCAAGTTAATGTTTTTGTCTTAGATTTTTGCTTTGTAAGCTGAGATAGACCAAAAGATTTGAGTTCTTCTAGTTCAAAATTTTATGTTTTTATAAAAATATTTAAATGTTAAAGGATTTATTTGCCAATAGTGAATATAGATCCATATTCCTTTAAATTGCTTCACAGTTTATAAAATATTAAAGGAAGATTCTTTCATAAAAGGGTTACACAGAGGTCTCATATCTGTGTTCTCCTTTAGCTCAATTTTTCCCAGTTCTCTTTGGGCCATACCTAGTATTCCATATATCAGATATTTGAAAGAAATTGTACTTGCCCTTGTGAGATATATAATGACATGGAAAATAGTCCTTAGTCTTAAAGGAGCTTGCTTGGTACCTGGTGGAAAAGTAAATAAGGTAAGCCACAAGGGTCAGAGAAGGGAATAATCTTATGTTGATAGGAAAAGACCTGCAACAGATGTAGGAATACGGGAAGACACAGAAGTAGGAAAACCTGGAATTAGACACATTGGGGGAAATTATGGCCTAGCTTTGGCAATGGTAGATGAGTACTTGTTTAGTACTCATCAAGACTAATTTATTCTTAAAAGTTCAAGGTTTTTTTTTTTTAAGGTAGAGTTTTTAACCTCGTTAAAAATGGAAAGATAGTTCTGTTAGTAAAGGAAATATTGTACAAATGTAACAATTCTATACACTAATTAAAAATGAAGTGTGTGTACACCAAAACTGTTTGTCTAATTTAAATCTCACAACAATCCTTTGAAGTTGTTAAAACTATTTTCATTTTATAAAAGTGGAAACAGGCTTAGGAAGGTTGCCTAATTTGTCTAAGGTCACCCAGTCAGCCTTTTACCCCAGACTGGTTTTATTCCAAATTCCTAGTAAAGTGTTCCTGTCATTGTGCCCTTTTTTTGATTCACACTGTTTTTATTACCACTATAACATGTAGTCAAGCATGTGGGACATTATAAAAGGCAACAGTATAAATAGTTAATTTTATTCTAAGTGAAAATATAATATATGTATTTTTTTATTTTGAATAACGAGGTAAGTGTTTTGTCTAGAAGCTAGTTCATAATAGGAAGGGAAGAAAGTACCATTTGGGAACCAGCTCCTATGTGCAGTGCACTGTCATTATTGGTCTGCTGGATCCTTTAGGAAGAAAAGATTAAAAGAAAACTTTACAAAAAAGAACAAATTATATTTTAAGAGAAAGTACTTAGTGCCCATATGTGTTTGATTTATACAATTCTTAGAAATGAGATTTTAATATATATACTTTTAGAATCCATTATAATTTAGGGTTGATGAAATTAGGTATTTGAATCAACAACCTCAAGGAGATTGAAGGGAGGGATAAAAATGAAGTGAATTTTATTTATTTATTTATTTATTTATTTATTTATTTGACAGACAGAGATCACAAGTAGGCAGAGAGGCAGGCAGAGAGAGGAGGAAGCAGGCTCCCAGGGCGCTGGGATCATGACCTGAGCCGAAGGCAGAGGCTTTAACCCACTGAGCCACCAGGCGCCCCTGAAGTGAATTTTAAAATTAGGTTTGTTTTCATAGGCTGAAATGTTACAACTGAGTTTTCTCTTAGCTTTTAATAAAAGATCCCAGGTATGCCTAAAGTCTTCTGTAAGAATGAAAAAATATAGGGCCTGAACAGGGAAAGTGAGGAAAGGCAATATCATAGAAATAAAATTTCTGATAATATCCTTGTTTTCTATTAGTGGGCTAGTATAGAGAAAAATAAAAAAAATACAGTTCAGAAAAGCACACACAAAAATAAGGATAATAATTTAGTTAATCTGAATGAATTATCCACTGAAAAATGAATAGATGATTATTTTAAAAGATCTGAATATAAACTCAATTTAGTAAAATAATTCCATTTCTTCATAATTTTTAAGAATCAGTGAGACATTAAAATGGTTTTTTATATGGTTTCTCATATGTTAAAAAACAATAAATGGGAAACCCAAAGTAACTGAAATGGCTATTATAAATTAGTCCAAGTCTTCTTCTGTACTAAATGTTGGTATGAGCGTGAGCTCTTGATCCAGATCTATTTATGGTTTTAAACAGAAAATTTTTTCCTATCTAAACCTTCACTCAGGTGCCTTCTAGTCTTGCATGCCATGTTTGACTGTTCTTTTCTCTATGCATTTGCCTCCTTCTTTAATCTTTAGAACACTCTGATATACATGAGTAATTGGTAGTGTTCACTGTGGAGGAGACTTGTCCATTCATGTCTCCCTTTCTTCTCTCCTATTGTCCATATTATATGTTTTCCTTATTCATGAATTGGTACAAGGACTAAAGAAATCTAGGAATGTTAAAAAAAAATTAATAACTCAGAAATGTCCCTTAGGTGTAGCTCATAGAAACTTGCTGTAGGAAGCAGTGCTTTTACAAAGCTCATCACCAGCTTAATTCTTTGGAATTTTTCCTGATCATCATACCGACCAGGATCAAAATGATCCTCACTTATGCATGTAACATTGCAGTGTAGAAATCTCAATAGATAATACTTTTGCATGTGTGCTGTCACAGGCACTGTTAAAAGTATAATATGTTAACTCTTTCACTTTGCAAACTCTCTGAAATAGATGATGTCATTATCACCATTTCACAAGTGAAGAAACTGAAGCACAGAGAAATTGAGAACCTTTTCCTTATAAAGATGTAACTGAACTCCAGCATTGTTAAATGTGCACAGTGTTTGCTGTTATACTGCAGGTGGAGTTTGTTATATTGCAGGTCCACAAAACAAGTGACTGGCAGAGCCAGAATTTTTACTCGGGCTATCTGATTCCAGAGACAGTGTTCTTAATCTCTGTGCTCCCTTATGGTGTATATTAGCTTACTGTTGGATATACTCAGTGTTGTGATTGGTTTCTTAATTCTTGCTTTATCTGTATTTGTATCTTTCTCTCTGTGTGTCACTGTGCTGCAACAGAAGGAACCTGGGCTTTAAGTTACCAGATCTCAGTTAGTTTTCACAGAAGGTAAATAATGCCATTCCTATTTTACAGATAAGAAAAGCTGAGGTTCAGAGAAATTATGTAACTTGCTTTGGTGTGATTATGAACAAGTCATGTCTCTGCATTTCAGGTTTCCTTGTGTGTAAAATGGGGATAATTGTATTTACCTTTCAGAATTATTGTGAGGAATAAACACTTATGAGAATGGTACATTTTAGAAACAGAAAGATTAATTATTAGTTTTCTTCATTCCCTTTCTTCTACTTTACAGTGATATCTTAAGAACAGAGAACTGAGAATACAGTTAAACAGTATTAGATCTGTTTATCCTCGCTTACTAGAAGTATTTAGAACTTTTCTCCTGGGGTGTTCCCCTCCCCCGTTGCCTTTTCAAAACGGAAAAAGTTCAGGGGAAAAAGGTGTAACTGAATTCCAGTATTGTTAAATGTAGGCAGTGTTCACTGTTATACTGCAGTTGGAATTTGTTATATTGCTTTAGTTATGAATCATGTCAGTAATTACCTGAGGGCAGTGTTAGTCCATTATTCAAGTACAAACAAGAAGGGAGATAGCAATTGTAGAAGAAAGCTCAGAAAGAACTTTTGTGCTTATGGACCTCTGGAAATGGAAGCAGTTGTACTCTTGTTCAGAGCGTCTTCTACAAGGTCATGATGTTAGGAAATTTCTTGAATATAATCTTAGAATTTTCAGTTTCTAAACTTGTAGTTATATCCTGTATAACTGTAACTGTAACTGTAATAGTGAGGAACAGTTCTGGAATGTGAAGGTGAAAGAAACAAAAAGTAGAAGTATCTTATGAGATAATCTACTTTAATTAATATAGTTTCTAAATTCCTTCAGCAATATGAGAAGCTATTATTATTCATCAGTTTAGTAAAATTTTAGAAAACACTCTGGGGCGATTGTTCCTAAATCATTTAATTAAGCTCTGTTACTTTTCATAATAAAATAGGACCAACTTTTTGATATTTATCTTTTCTAAATATTTATGACATGTTCTTGAAACTGAATGGTCGCAACCTAGTCTGTTTCAAAATGCAGGTCAGTGACCCTTGTGTGTTTGGTTTTATTAATTTACTGTTGGTTCTTCATATTTTCTACTATTGTCAGAAATAGCCAAATATCAAAAGAATTTATAGTATCTTTCTGTAAGTGTGGATGTAGAACTGATTAGGAAATGTAGAATAGGAAACAGCTGGATTTGTTTCTCTTTCAAAAACTTTATATTCTTCTTGCTAAGTTTCAGTTTTTCTTGCCTCTGTTAAAATGTAACATAATTTCTCTTTAAGATTTGATTATACTCCAGAGACTAACAGAAATCTGCCTTGCTATCTTGTATTTAAGTTCATTTCCTTTTTAGAGTTTAATATCTGATCATTTTTATCCTTATTAATAAATTAATAAAAACTTATTTTTAATAATATGTGATCATTATCCTTACTCTTTCTATGTTTTAAGATAATTAAAAGTTTTTTCATTTTATATTAAGTAACACTAGTTTTTATAACTTAGCTTTGTCATTTTGTTTTTTTCTTTTCAACATTAAAAATGAGAAAGGTGTAAAAGTAAAAGGACTCCTTTCTTACCAATCATGAGTCAGTCCTAAATAAAAATGAACATAGGATTTCCTAATCCAGTACTGAACTCATAAATATATAAACTTGTTCTTAAAAATATAAAGTTTTGTATTGTCTTTGTAACAGGCAAACTGGAAACTTTCAGTACTATGTACTTTTTTTTTTTTTCCAGTACTAGGATCTAACTCACATATTTAAACAAGTTCTTTTCCACAGTCCAGTTTCAAGTGAAGAATAAATGGCATGGGTGGTTGGAGATTGCCTTGATAATGCAAAAATGATATACCTGATCTTTGTGATTATTTCCGGGGGAAGAACAACAACTTTTTCCATAATCTCTTACAGACAAACTATTTATAATGGTCCCTTTTGATTTTTTAAACACATGTCCATATTTTTCCCTTCTCTTTATATCAAAATTATGTGTGTTTCAGTCTAAAAAAGACTTATAAGAGCACAACACAAAATAAAGCTATTTTTGCCCAACACTTTTGAAACCAGTTATGTTGGCCATCAGCAAAAATCACATATGTGACATTTAAGCCAAAAGTATAATTTTTAGTGCTGTTTTAATGTGCTGGAAAGCCTAAATTTAGTCCAGTATGAATATTTTACACTCATATAATGAAATGAAAGTTCTTTATTTTAAAATAAAGAATTGTAATAAAGTGATTCATAAATTTTTTGACCTATTAAAATGTGATCTAACAATAATTGGTTAAATAGTTTAAAATATTAGCATTTTTTAAAGAAAGTAAACTGAAAGTTATGTTGTTCATAATTAATGGATTTGCTTTGTTTTGATGAAAAAGCCCTTTGAATATTATTTTTCAGCAGGAGTAAAAGGGTTTAAATACTATAATGTTTTCTTGTTTAATTTATACTGTGCACTTTTATTATTTATTTATTTATTTATTTATATTTCAATTAGTCAACATATAATATACCATCAGTTTCAGATGTAGTGTTCAACAATTCATCAGTTGTGCATAACACCCAGTGCTTATCACATCATGTGTGAAATTGCTTTTAAAAATGAGAATATTTCTGGTTTGAAATAGCAAACTGACCACACACCTTTACCTGCTACCTCCCTCCAAACCCCTCCAAAAATTACAGAAAGAAAAAATAAAAAGCACATGTGGGGGTGAAATCCTGCAATACTGAGATGATAAAGTAGAAAAACTATGGAGAGAAGTGAACAGTTGATTCAGGTTTGAGGATAAAAAGTAAATGACGGTTATATTGAAGGATTGAACAAAGTTGATAAAACCACAGCTTTGAATACACACAGGAAAGGGCTCTGGTGGAAGTGGGAGTCTTAGCCTCCAAGCTCAAAGTAGCAGTTATAGAGAGTAAGGCAGCAATCAGGAGAATTTTTTTTTAAAAAGTGCTGTCTGCCAGTAGCTCTCAAACGAGCATGCATCAAAATGAGCTGGAGGGCTTGTTAAAAACACAGGTCACAGATTGCTAGGTGCAACCCCAAATTTTTTGGGTAGTGCCCAAGAATTTATATTTCCAACATGTTTCTAGGCAATGCTGATGTTGCTGCTCTGGCCACTATATTTTGAGAACGTTGGTCCATGAAACATTTGGACCAGTCCCCCACCTCAGTCCATGCCAGCCTATAAGAATCAGGAAAATGCACATTCCTTGGTATGAATGAATTAGAAAAAGATGCCCCTTTGGATACAGGTACCCCTGATTTGGTATGCAGAATTTATGCTGAAGCCCTGTGCTTTTGTGAAGTGTACAAGCTATACAAATACATGTCTGACCCCACCCCAACTTTTGTGTATTCTCACACACACACACACACACACACACACACACACACACACACGGTACCTACAGCTTTCTGCTGAGTCTATAAGAGAAGCAGAGCAGACACACACACACACACACACGGTACCTACAGCTTTCTGCTGAGTCTATAAGAGAAACAGAGCAGAAAAGTAGGTAAATCTATAAATTAGGTAAGTTAGGTAAATTAGATAAATCTATAGACTTCTGTAACAGATTTGAAGAAAAAATGATATAGGAAAGATAATTCTCCTTAAGACGAAAATGCATCAAATTACTGTGCTGTGAGGTTATGTTGCCCTAACTTTGGTATTTTTTGGATAACCTCAGTTAATATCCATCGCCAAAAGAAAGATCAGATTAAAAAACAATAACAAAACATTTTCAAAACCAGAAGGTCCAGTGGAAAGTTTTCATAGGTCCAAGTGGGATAAATGAATGTGGACACATCTTGATGAAAAATTTAGAATTCCAAATGTAGTGAGAAAATCATAAAACCTTCCAGCAAGAAAAAAGTAAGCTATTTACAGTGGAGTAAGATCCAGATCAGCATCACTGATTTTAGCAGGAGTACTGATATCTGATAACCTAGAATTCTATGTCTAACCTACATGTCAAACCGGAGGGTAAAATGAAACAATTCTCAGACATCTAAGACTCAGAAGGTCTATCTCTTGACTATCCTTTTTGAAATAAAATTACTAGGGAATATGATTTAGCAAAGTAAAAAACAAAACCAAGAAGGGAGAAATTATGAGATCTAAGAATTAAACAGGAGTGCAGAGAGAAAAAACTGGGAAAAATTGTAGGATACAACAGGTCTAGAAAATAGTTGTTCCAGAAAAGAAATCCATAGTTACATAAAGAATGTCTTAAATAACACAGTGGTTTCTTTTAACAACTCTGTAACCTCATCTAAAGGTGGGGATTCAATAGTAACGTTTAAGATAAATCAAATTTATGGTGATAACTGCAAGAGTTGAATTCTTATGTCATAGAGTAGTATTAACAAAGAAAACTATTTTCTTTCTTGGGCTTTTGAAGAATTAAGTGTACCATACATGATACAAGAGGCAGCCTTTATTTTCTTTACATTTTGTGTATAAATATAGGACATTTATCAGAACTACACTGACAGATATCCAGAGTAGGTACTATAATAAGTAAATACATATTGGTTATTAAAAACTAACTTTCAGGGGCACCTGGGTGGCTCAGTTAAGTGGCCAGCTCTGATTTTGTCTTAGGTCATGATCACAGTGTCCTGGGAATAAGTCTCATGTGGGGAGGGGTCTGTGCTTAGTGGGGAGTCTGCTTAAGGATTCCCCTTCTCTCCCTCTCCCTTAGCCCTCCCCCTGCCATGCTCCCTCTCTCACTGTAATAAATGAAACTAACCTATGTTAGATGCTATAAAGAATACAAAGAAGCACAGAACGTAATCTCTTTCCTCAAGGAGCTTGAGGTGTCAGGAAGATAAAAAGATAAGTAACAAAGGTGGAAGAAAAAAATACCAAATACGTGATATAGACAATAAGCATTATCAAAGAAGATTTTGTTTAGGAGTTGAACTGGCCCTTGGAGGATGAAAAGGATTTTATCAGAGAAGAGGGGCACAGTGAATTTTATTGATTAGGGTAGGGAGTGGGACAGTTAGTGTGTCATGTGCCTAAATGTCTAGAGTCAATAAAATTCCAGTTAGGAACACAGGGCATGTAGTAGACCATCCAGGAGTGGAGGAATCTTATTTGGGAGAGAGAAGATACACCAAAAAATTGAGAGGTCAGGGTTGTATTTTGGAGAATGCCAAACTTTGGAAACTGGACTTTCTCTTTCAAGCAATGGAGAATCTGACAACTTTTCAAACTGGACAGGGCGCCTGGGTGGCTAAGTCCCCTTGGGCCTCCAAATCTTGATTTTAGCTCTGGTTATGATCTCAGGGTTTGTGAGAGCAAGCCCCACTTCATGCTCTGCACTGGGCATGAAGACTGATCTGTCCCTCTCCCTTTGCCCCTCACCCCACCTCTCCTTCCCTCTCTAAAAAACAAACAACCCACCCCCCCCAAAAAAACTAGACATTAAGTGATTGGTATAAAGTGGTGATTTTTTTTTTAAAGATTTTATTTATTTGACCGAGAGAGATCACAAGTAGACAGAGAGGCAGGCAGAAAGAGAGGGAAGCAGGCTCCCTGCTGAGCAGAGAGCCCGATGCAGGACTGGATCCCAGGACCCTGAGATCATGACCTGAGCTGGAGGCAGCGGCTTAACCCACTGAGCCACCCAGGCACCCTAAAGTGGTGATTTAATAGGTAAATCTTGTTGACCTGTCCTGGATGGTTGAAGGGAACAAAACAAGAAGCAGACTGAGGGGGTGCCTGTGTGGCTTACAAAACTTAGGATCCTGGGGTTAAGCCCTGTGTGGGGCTTTCTGCTCAGTGGGGATTCTTAGTCTCCCTCTCACTCTGCCTCTGTGTTCTCCTACTGTCTCTCAAATAAATAAATACAGTCTTTAAAAAAAAAAGGAAGCAGGCAGAGGATGTAATTGTAGTAGTCCCAATATAACATGGTAACAGTGGTGACAATGATTATTTAAAGGGGGAGGCTGGTAGGGAGTAGGGTGGTGGGGGGAGGGTGGTACCTGGCTGGCTCAGTTGGTTAAGCATCTGACTCTTTGATTTCAGCTCAGGTCATGATCTTGGTGTCCTGAGATCAAGGCGCCCCCCCTACCCACTAGAACTCATGTCGGTCTTTTAATAGAATTTTAAGATTCATTCATTCAACAGGTAATTGAGAGCTATTACGTGCCAAGTACTAATTATGAATGTAGTTCTAGGTTGGGTTTGTTTTTTTCTTTACCATCCTTGTTGGCTTTAGTTTTTTGACTATGTGGAACAAGAAGTGGCACATACATCTCCCAGGCCAACCACCCGATTCTGTAGTTTTATTGGAACACAGCAACACTCATTCAGTTATGTTTTGTCTGTGGTTGCTTTTATGCTGTAAGGCAGAGTTGAGAAATAGCAACAGAACCTTATAGCCCATAGGCCTAAGATAATCACTATCCAACCCTTGAAGAAAAGAGTTTTCTGATTCCTGATGTGTAACGTTAACATGTTTCCCAGAATCTTACACTCAGGTAAGTGTCATAACCTTCCATGTCCTTTCTATGCTGCTCCTCACCCCTATTACTTGCCTTTTGGTTTATCTTTCTTATATTTCTTTTGATGAAAATAAGCAAATATATGTATGCTGTCTTATTTTGCCTTTTGTTATACCAAAGATAGCATACCATAAGTATCTTACACTACTTTTTGCACTTACCACTTCCTGGAAATCTCGGCATACCAGTTCATAGAGCTCTTTCTCATTCTTTATTACAGCTTCATGGTACTGCATTGTATATGTGCTGCAGTTTATTCAGCTTGGACTTCTAGGTAGTTTCCAATATTTACAATTTCAAGTAGTGTTGCACCTTGTACATGTGTTTTTACATTATTGAAATTATGTCTTCAGGGTACACACCTAGAAATGAGAGTGCTGGCTTAAAGAGTAAATGTGTATGTGTGTGTGTGTGTGTGATATTGCCAAATTCTTGTCCATAAAGGTCATACCATTTTCTGTTCTCATCAGCAGTGTATAAATGTACCAATTTCTTCACAAGGGTTGCTCATTTAATTTTATAAAGTGATGACATTAAAATATTCTTGCCATCTTTCATCAGCATCATTTCAAAAAAGAAAGGCCATTTTATAAGGGAGAAAGAATATAAAATAAAGGTTTAGAACAGCTCTTTTAGTTAAAATTGAATAAATATATCTTTCTTATTGTGACAGTTTTCGTTTTGCTGAAGACAAATGCATCTCTACCCTGTAATCAGAGGAAGCTTTTTGAAATGCAAATCTATCATGTCTCTCCTAACTGGAAATTCTTCAGGGCTTTCCACATCTCCTCAGATCTTAACATGGCTGTACTATGGCCTATAAGTACATGTAAGGTCTCAGCCCTCTATCTCCAGCTACTTTAGCTTTGTTTTAGTTCTTTCAGTATACCAAGGGTCTTTGCATGTGCTGCTTCCCTGAACAGCATTAAAGAAACAGACGAGTCAAAAACAAAAAACCCCAAGTTCTTCTCCTGGCTCTACCTTAACTTGTTATGTGACCTTATGCAAGTTACTTAGCCCATTAATTCTTCAGTTAAGATGAGCTGTAGGCTCTTTTAGTTTTAAATTGTGCATTTACCAGAAGTCATTTTGATGCGAAGGTTAATAGAACTCAGCACATACACCCTATGGTTTTTGTTTTTTTTGTCTTAAGATTTTATTTATTTATTTGACAGAGATCGCAGGTAGTCAGAGAAGCAGGCAGAGAAAGAGGAGGAAGCAGGCTCCCTGCTGAGCAGAGAGCCCGATGAGGGGTTCAGTCCAGGATCCTGGGGTCATGGGATCATGACCCGGGCCAAAGGCAGAGGCTTTAACCCACTGAGCCACCCAGGCACCCTATGGCTTTTAACTATAATTTGACTTTAAGTATATAATACATACTTGTTTCTCATTCTTACTCTTTACTTAAATTTTAATTATTTTTAAAAATTAGTTGATGAGTTGATGCTATATGAGTAAAGTAAGGTTTGAGTTTGAAGAGTGGTTATTAAGTTCATGAATTATCTCTGCTTCTGGGGTCTTATGTCTTGGATTCTGTTTTTGCCACTGTTTTTAGCACTTGAATCACAGTGTGATGAGAGATCATTTTATATCCTTTTAAGGAGTTACTGGAGTAAATCTTTTTTTTTTTTTTTTTTAAGATTTTATTTATTTATTTGAGAGAGAGAGACAGAGTAAGAGAGCATGAGAGGGGAGGTCAGAGGGAGAAGCAGACTCCCCATGGAGCTGGGAGCCTGATGGGGGACTCGATCCCAGGACTCCGGGATCATGACCTGAGCTGAAGGCAGTCACTCAACCAACTGAGCCACCCAGGCGCCCTGGAGTAAATCTTTTTTGAGAGCAGGAGGAAGGGGGAAGACCTGATAGAGAAGTTGGCCTGGAGTTCATTTCATACTATTCTATTATCCTGATCAGTTGCCCTGTTTAATTGATGATTCTTTGTATTTTTGTAAAATTGACTGTCAGAAAATGGGTAGCAGACATCAGGTAAAAAGGTTGAAGAAATACTAAATAGGTAATTAAGAATTTGTGATTTTAGGAAAGGTGTATGTTGATTTCTGGAAAATGTTATAATTAAGTATTGTGGACCATTAAATAGTCTGGTCTATTTAAAGATGTTTTGTGCCCTTAACTTTGTACATTAGTTCCTTTTATTTATTTATTTTTTAAAAGATTTTATTTATTTGACAGAGAGAGATCACAAGTAGGCAGGGAGGCAAGCAGAGAAAGAGGGGGAAGCAGGCTCCCTGCTGAGCAGAGAGCTGGATGAGGGACTCGATCCCAGGACCCTGAGATCATGACCTGAGCTGAAGGCAGAGGCTTAACCCACTGAGCCACCCAGGCATCCCCATTAGTTCCTTTTAATTTAGAATTTATTTCTTGGAAATCATGTTATAAATGGATAATTTGATTTCCAGCCCAGCCCAAAAGAGCTTTTTAAAAACATTTTACTTTAGGATTATGTTAAGATTCATCCATTAGTAAGCACTTTTAAAATTCTGTATGTATTTATTCACAACTAAGAGCACCAGGTTATCTTCCCTTACTTGCATCTGGGCTGGATTGACATGTAAATACTAAAAAAAATTTGGGTGTTGGGAAGTAGTAAAGATTCTGCTAGATTAATATGTTGAGATATATAATAGATTACATATCAGGTTCATTCATTAGGGGTCCAAAATTACAGAACCAAAAAACAGTTGCTTTAGATACAAGTCATAAATTAAATGTTTCTCAGTTGGGATATGAAGTTTTAGATTATAATAGTTTATGTCCCTCAAGTGAGTGACTAATCTTTAAATACCAGCATCTATAAATTTATACCTCAAATCTACTTTCAGTATTTTGAATGCAGAATATAGTCAAAACTCCTTGATGAAGTAGTGTGTCCAATTTCTTTAATTTTTTTGTATATATATTATGTATAGCACATATATTTTCATACATTCTTTTGATAAAATAGTTACTTAATTGTTATTTTCTCAGAAAAGGTCATTTCTGAGTTTAGAACCAGTCATTAGGATCCTAGAGAGCTGTTTTCCATACCTTAAAAATGTTCTCCTCTTTGGTTCCTTTGAAGGGCTTTAATGTGGAACAGAAGATCAGTTAAATCTTTTATAAACATGTTAAAAACAGTGGTCATAGTTTTTTGAGAGGGATGACTTTTTACTATCACTTTTAAGTAAAAGGAGTAAAATTCTCAAGTATTCTCAAGAAGTTTTCTGGGAAAAGAAGAGAAAATTCTGAGTATGTAATTTACCATAACGTGCAATGCTAACAAAGGAAAATAACTTTAGTACACTCAACTACTTAACTACACTGTCTGTGTAGTTAAGCTTTACCCAGGATTTTAAAGTTCAAGAGAATACTAGTATTTGTAATCTGTTAGCTATTACTTTGTGAAAAATCTTACAAAACTTTTGATTCATCTTTCTGTTGACAAGAGTGCAACAAAAATGTCTCCGGTAATCATAGTAACAACAAATATCTAATAACTGTTTTGCTTGTACTTTAAAGTAATAGCCATACTTTGAGATCTTGCTCACAGATCTTTAAGCCAGGGAAACTGAGAGAAATCTCTGTTACAAATTCTCAGCCCCTTTTTTCTACATCATTAAGTTGTTACTTTTTGAAAGTGCTAGGTTTATTTGTTTTCTAAAGAGGAATATCAAATAAAGGTATACTATAGGGCGAATTGAAGACATTAAGAATTTATTTTGCTTTTGGTTTTATCTAAAGGAGACCATGACTACTTAAATAAAATTCCCCCTCCCCCATTATTTTATTGAAAATGGATTACTGATCTAACAAATGACTATGATTTGTCTGAAATCATTGTAGCCCAAACCCAGAGAACAGCAAAAATCAAGTTTAAATTAAGAGTAATTGCCCATGGCAACCCTTTTGGGACACCTCTCACTCTTGAGAGCTTCTTCTGTATCTTCACTTAATAAACTTATATTACTTTTAAAAATTTACTTAAAAAAAAAAAGTTGTGTTCAAGACTTGAAAGATTAGATGTAAAAAGCAAAATACATTGAATGCTGAATTTATTTATGTCATTTTTCTCAAATAAAAAGCAGTCTTTTTTAGTTAACTTTGGAGAACTGCTTGAATTTGGAAGAAAATACATGTTAGAAAATGAAAAAGTTTTAGTGTAGTTGGTACTTAATATCTACTAAATTATAGCTCAAATCAATACCTTTTCTGTATTTAAGAAAATGAAAATGTAGTTGTACTGAAGGAACTGTTTTTACTTTATAAATTATTTTGTTATACATTAACATTTTGCCTAAGTGGAAATATTTTCAGCTGTTCAATATTTGACTATAAATGGTCAAAAGAGAAAAGGGTGTGTGTAAACCTGGCGATTCACAGACCTGTACC
Organism: Mustela erminea; assembly: GCF_009829155.1. Lineage (NCBI taxonomy): Eukaryota > Metazoa > Chordata > Mammalia > Carnivora > Mustelidae > Mustela > Mustela erminea. The sequence goes on from NC_045628.1 coordinate 59,270,853, forward strand.
CCTGGGGCAAATAATACATTATATGTCAATAAAAAAATGTTTAAAATTAACAAAAAAATAAAAATAAATTAAAAAAAAAAAAGAGAGAAGGGAAGTAATATTCATTAATCACTTTCTAAGCACCAAGTCTTGTATTTCACTGTCTTACTCTCTGTGGTATTTCTGACTTAAGGTGCATATACAGGTTACTTATATACAAAATATACCTTTAAAATGTACCTCCAAGTAGTATTTTTTTTTAAATGTACCTAGCAAAACAGCATTTTGTTAGCTTCTTCCCTCTCAATTGTGGTGGCATATATTATTTTGGGATTGAGTGCTGTTATATCTAGAAAATAGATCAAAATAATAATTTTAAAGCCTACATACTACATGGTTAGGTAGCATATGGTTCTTATGAATTGTCTACAAAGACAAAAGCCTGAATATTATCTGTAACTGCTTGAGATCCCCAAATAGTGTGTTGTTATTCTAGAAAAGAGATTTTAAGCTGTCTTTTTCAAAAGACCCTCCAAAACCACTGATTATTTCAAATTATTCTCCTTTCTCATTTATGTTATAGTTCAAAAAACATGATTAGTAGTTGCAATTCAGATTGAAATAGAAATTAGATATATGTTGAATAAAAATATTAAGTACACAAAACATTTATTTTGTGATAAATCATTTAAAATTGCTAAGAAATTAAACAGTACACATGGTCATCACATGATTTAAGTCAGAGTCACTCTTAGACTTTGAACAAGCCTTTTAGGGATTTTTTTTAATGAAGAGGAAGGTACAGGTCAAAAATGGCTCAGAAAAATAAAATGGTATGTATACAAGAATAGAATACATTTTAATGCTTAACACTTTGAATACAATTTTTATACTAATAACTTTAAAATGTCCACGTGTTTATTTTCTTTCAGAGGTGGAGAAATAGTTGTCCAAGAAAACACTTCTCACAGTTGAAGGAACTTAGAGATTCCCAGTGTAGTCCCAGTGATTTCATTTCTGGCAGTTTATATTGTAGATTCACTGTCAAATATCTTACTTTTTAAGGTCTGTAGGTTATGTTGAATAAAGTTCTCTGTGTTGTGAACCTCAGAGAATCTCAAGTCACTTCTCCTAGCAGACCAGTTTTTCATTTTTATTGAATTCTGAATCGTTTCCGACGTGAAGTAATAAACTATAGGGTCAAAGCAACAGTTTGAAACAGCAATGCAGAGAGTGATTGGGTACATGGTCCTCACTGCTGCCACCGCTGAGCAATTTACAAATGTTTGTGTTCTCATAAGAGAATATAAAATAAGGTTGATATTGTAAGGCACAAAACAGAAGCAGAATATGACCAAATGTACAAAAATCATTCTTAAAACTTTAGTTTTGTTTATTTTGCTTCTACTTAATGTAACAGGTTTATTTAAAGTTCTAAGTACCACACTAGAACAAGTTACATTTAAAATTAGAGGAATAAAAAATCCCACTATTTCAATGAAAATTACAATCCTTGAGAGATAGGTTTTCCATGTGGCTTCTGGAAATTTTTCAAAGCAAAAATGAGAGTGGGTGGATGGAAAAAAAACTGCTGGTGCACTTCCTCCTATCACAGTTAGCCATACAGCAATGCACACGAGTTTTGCATTTCGTTTGGTTCTTAAAGTCTTTGACTTAAATGGGTGGACAATTGCCAGAAACCGATCCACACTAATACAGGTTAAGAACAGAATGCTTCCATACATGTTGGTATAAAACAGCATCACTGAAATTTTACAAAGTACATCTCCAAATGGCCAGTTCTGTGTTGCAAAGTAAAAAATCCTAAAGGGTAAAGTAAAAACGAAAAGCAAATCTGACATTGCCAAGTTAATCATGTATGTTGTGGTTTCGTTTCGTACTTTGAGGGTGCAGATGAAAATGTATATGGCAACACAGTTGGATATTAACCCAAGCACGAACACCATACTAAACATGCACCCATACAAAGTGTACTTAAAGGAGTCATCATAGGAGCAATTGGAGCTGTTATTGCTTACCATTATAAAGGCACGTCCAATTTACAGAATTGAAGTCCTTTGGTCAGCTGCAGTCTTCTTTGGTATTCAGATTGTGATCACTTTATAACCTCCAAAGTATGTGCAAATTCTTTGTATCTTTAGATGGTTTTATAAATATTTCCTTTTTCTTTGAAATCTCAGTAAGAAACATGAAATTCCTTGCTGTAAAGTTTCCACTTGGTTCTTCAACAGGAAGATATTCTCATTTTCTAATCCAGAAAATCCATGAATCCAGGGTTTAGGTAACCGACGAACAACTTTTGAGAAAAATGTAGTCAGTGAAGCCAACCTGTTGATTATGAATTTAAAGAAAAGCCGTGTTCTGAGATGGGAATAAATCTACTCATCTGGTAAACTTGTATTTCAGTAGTCAAGATGAATATTCCCAAAATTAAAGTTTCTTTACGCTCCAGAATATTTAAGATGAAGGTAGCAGTCTTTTTTTGCTTTCAGTGCAGAGTTTCAGAGACTTAAACATTGCCAGTTTGGTCTCACTTCTTGCTCCTTTTACATGAAGGTTTCCTTGTTAGTATTTCTGCAGTGGATTCCAGATGCTGGTAAGCAGAAGAGTCTTTAAAAGTTTCCGAAATAAATTCCTAAGCGTGTTAGCTCTTGCTGAATTGAAGCCTTTTCCTCCGTTGCCAGATGTATTGTGAGATGGGCTTTCTCTGAAGTGGAGAAGAAAGGCTTGCTGGATTTGTAGTATGACATCACAGGAAGAAGAGGCTGGGCTTGGACAAAGAAAGGTTTCAGCCCCGTTTGTTTACTGTGCCTTTAATCTGATAATGTGTCTTCTGGGAGTATACCTAGGAGGCTTGCAAATGGTCACTGGCTCTGGAGCTAAGCCTCTGCCCTTTAACTCTTTTTATGCAGAATTGCTTCTGGGATTTTGGCCACCTTCTTTCCTTTTATTTCTTTCTATTTGGGAATAAGAAATCAGTATTAAGCCTATTTTCTCTTATTTGATTGCTTTTGTGTTTGGAATATGACTTTTTAAATTTCTTTTTTAAAAGAAATAAAATATGTATAGTGTTTATAAATTGAAATTGTGACATCTTACTATAGCATTGAAAAAAAAACTGTTTAATGACTTATGAAAAAGAGAAATTTAATCTTTAGGCGTAAAAGGTATTTGACTGACTGGTGGTGATTTTGCTTCTGGCTTCTGTTTAACCATAATTGCTCCTCAAGAATCAATTGGTATGATTGTGAATGGCTCCAATCCTGCATCTCTTCTGTTTTTGATAAGCAGTTTTCTAACATTCTTTCCTCTTTCCTTGAAAATTGAGTTAATATTTTAGAGCACTTTTGACTTTTAAATAAATCACTTTCACCAAAGAATAAATTCAGGACTCTGCCTGCCTCTCTGCCTACTTGTGATCTCTGTCTGTCAAATAAATAAATAAAATCTTTAAAAAAAAAAAAAAAAGAATAAATTCAAGAATGTTCATTTCTTTTGTTTGGCATAGTATTTATCTTACTTACGCACAGAACTAAATTGCATCTTTTTAAACAAACTATTTTTTTCCCTAAATCGATTGAAATAAGTTTTGGAGAATAAAAGTTATACTACTTGGCTAAATTTTAGGATCATTATTTTATTTTCATTACCGCCTGTCTCTTACCCTGTTAATATGACATTAACTGTGTATGGCTCCGATTTTGTCTTCATTTAAAAGCTCCTATGAGTTGTTTCTGAATATATTTATATCTAAGGGATACTCATTTTTTTAAAGTCCAAAGAACTTGGAAGAACAAAGTATGTTCAGGATGGAGGTAATTGAATATGATGTTATTTCCTCGAGGATTGAAGATACCACAACCTCTGGACACATACATGTTTTTCTTGCTCTAAACTACTATTTTTCAGAAAAGGATAGATCCAATTACTGTTCACTGTTGCTATTCTCTAGTTTCATTCAGTTTGGGCCAAAACTCTGTCTTTTGAAGTATCTGTTAGGAAGATTTAGGGAATTGAAGAGTGATTTGTTTTTTCTTCCTAAATTACCTAATTTAAAAGTAATATGTTGCAGTGATATGGTTTATGCTGATTTTATACCTTTTTAATTATAAAACTAAGTTCAGCAACTTCTGTTGTTTGTTGATGAATCCTGCCTGAATTATATTCTGTGTTCTTTTTTATTGTTTTGACTGGGAAATTTATAGTCAAGTGACACCAAAAAATGAGTATTATTTATAACCAATAAACTTAAACGTTAAAGGGCTGAATTCTTTGTGTATTGCAATGGTGTGCAAAAGCGGTAGTGTTTATATTAGAAGGCAGGTGAATAATAATGAAATAAGAAGTAGTTAATAAGCTTGTATTCTTACTGAGAAGAAATTTCTATTATAGTTTCTTAGTAATCTATTAAATTGATAAGGTTTTGGGTCATCATTAAATAATAAGTAGTCATGTGCCCTGACCTTGTTTACTTCTGCTTTCATTTTGACTATGGCATTGTCTCAAACAAAGAATTAAAATGTATTAATTCTACATTGGAATATTCTTCTATATATTGCTGTTGTTATTCACTGGACTAGATATTCATTTCTGGTTTTTCATGTTTGAATTATTGCTGCTTTTAGATCACTATTTGTTGAATTAAGCTTTTTGTTATTATCAGTATATTAGTATATGTTTGTATTTCTAATTCTTATACAGTGTTTGACCCTTAGTGGTACTCATATGTTTGCTGATGAATGAATCACGATCATAAACTTTACTTTTGAACACCGTTTCTCTTGAGGAAAAGAACAGTACCAGAGGGGCCATCTGCTTCAGGGAAGATTATTAAATGCTGGATTTTTCAAGATATTTCATTTGACTTCTAATTAAGGAACCAAAGTGAAATTAGATACCTTGAAAATTTCTTAGGTTAAGATTTGAAAAATACATAGTAACTGCTTAAAAAGTGAGTTAAATAAATAGAGGGAATGGAGTATATTTAATAGGTGTTTCGTATTTGATAGCCTCAGACCAAACTGTTATTTTAATATGAGATTTGTACACTTCTGAAAGGTAAGTCTGTGAATCAACTTAATTCTTTTTTTTTTTTTTAGATTTTATTTATTTATTTGACAGAGAAAGATCACAAGTAGGCATAGAGGCAGGCAGAGAGAGAGAGAGAGGAGGAAGCAGGCTCCCCGCTGAGCAGAGAGCCCGATGCGGGACTCGATCCCAGGACCCTGAGATCATGACCCGAGCCGAAGGCAGAGGTCTAACCCACTGAGCCACCCAGGCGCCCCTGTGAATCAACTTAATTCTTGAGTGGAACTTAAGAGGAGACTGAACAAACATATGCCACTGAGTTGAAATTTAGTTATTCTCACTATGTGAGTCTTCACTTTTCAAATTTTAATTTTATCATCAAGAAGCCAGGTTAAGGGGCGCCTGGGTGGCTCAAGTGAGTTAGAGCCTCTGTCTTCGGCTCAGGTCATGATCTCAGGGTCCTGGGATCGAGCCCCGCATCGGGCTCTCTGCTCAGCAGGGAGCCTGCTTCCCTCTCCTCTCTCTCCCTCCCTCTCTCTCTCTCTCTCCCTCTCTTTCTGCCTGCCTCTCTGCCTACTTGTGATTTCTGTCTGTCAAATAAATAAATAAAATCTAAAAAAAAACTCCACTATAAAAAAAAAAGAAGCCAAGTAAATAGCCAGCTAGCCTCTAAAGTGAATGTTTTATTCACTACCAATGATAGTATAAAACATTTAGTTATGGAACTCATTTTTTATCATGTTGAGAGAGAGTATTCTTGTAGTTAAGTATTAGAAGTTAAAAGATTGGACAACTTGTGAGTTCTTGACTGAATTTCTGCTACAGCTATGAAACTGAGGAGGTAAGAATCTGACTTTTTTATGCCTGATTCAAAATAGGCTTATAATAGTTTGTTGGAAGAATAAATAAATCTTTAATGGACACCCACTATAAACAAATAATGTGTAGAGAGGCTCCTTAGCCACTCTTACTGTCTTTTCGTTTTCATAGTGGTTATTTTCTAACCTTGATAGCAGTATCATTTTTATCTTGCCCTATTTTTATTCTCACTGCCACCTTTCTGGGCTAACCCTGTCACTCTTATCTCTATCGTTGTTATAATGCCTTATCTTGTCTTCTTATTCCCTGTCTCACCCTCGTCCATTTTCCCCCTGGTAGCCTGTCACTGATCAAACTCATGAATGAATCAACTATTTATTCATTTATACCCTTTTTGCTTCCAAAAAGTATATAAAGCAGATGATAATTTTAAAATTGTCACAACTGATGGAACTAATAAACAATTACCTTAGTGTTTTATTAAATGTAAATGATACCTAAACTTTAAAAGTTTAAAAAGAAAGTATAGAACAGTTAAAAAATTTAAATGTGAGAAATTTTTCTATGTATTAGTCATTTTCATTCTAAAAAGTATTCATTTTGAACACAATAAATGTTTGCAAAAGGCAAAAAAATCTTAAAACACAAATTCATAACACATTAGTAAAAGAATAAAAGCCAAGTGTTATGCAGGGAGCGAGATGGGTGGGAAGGGGGCCAAGATGTGAAATAATGATGTTAGAAAAATCTAGGCTACGGGAAGCTACCGCATTTGAAGCAAGGCAGAAAAGGAAAACTTGGTGGATTACATTGCTTTCATTTAATGAAAGAAAACATTATGCAGTGTCAAGGGAGAAACTTTGGTTTGTTTTATCTCAGAACTACATTGTGAGTCTTTACATGTGAACCATTAAATGACTATAGGAGGTTGTTTCCTAGTGGCAGAACATATGCCATTTTTCATTGGCCCTCAATATAAGAAGAGTACTCAGTGTCAGATTATGGTTCTGAGAAACATGTTGGTAGATTAATATAGTCCATATATATGTGGTGATTTGGGTTTAATGCCGAGGAAAGTTTAATAATCTAGTGCAAGGGATCTCCACCTAAAGACCTTGACATTTATAAAATGTTTATTCATTCTGCTTTGATGAGATTCTGTGACTAAAAAGAGGTAAGAGACCATGGATCTAAAGAATTGAAGGGTTAGCAAGTCCTGAAGTCTGCTTCTCTGAAATACCTGGAAATCTCTGAAATATTTTGGAAGCTTTTCTTTGTAGATAGACAAGAAGGAAAAAGACTTTGCCTAGTGCAGGTTCTTTATGAATGAAGTACAGAATTGTGCATGTAGGCAATAAAATGTAAATCTGTAATTTTTTCATTTTAATAGGGAAGTAGCAAAGTGTTGTGTAAAGAGCACAGGCAACAAGTCTGAGAAGCTTGTTATGCAACCATTTGACCTTCCTGTGATTCTGGCTCCTTGGCTGTGAACTGAGAGGGTTGGACTGTTAAGAGGTCCCTTCCTGCTTCTGTATCTGATTCTGGTTTTTTTAATAGTTTGAATGCTTAAGCTGCTAGATTTTTTTTTTTTTTTAACTCTCAGATATAACAAATCAAGGAGTCTCTTTCATTTTTTTATGCTTAAGGATTTCTAATTTTGAAAACAGTTTGTACAAGAAATATGTACAAAAAATATTCTTTGTTTCAGCCAAGAGTCTCATAAGGGGTATTTTGTTAACATTTTGTAATACTGTAAAGATTTCACATTGAAAAAAAGGCTTTACTTTGTATTTCTATGGCATTCTTCTTTAAAAGATTTTTCTGGAGCTCCTGGGTGCCTCAGTCAGTTAAGCGTCTGACTTTTGATTTCAGCTCAGGTCATGATCTCAGTGTCTTGAGATCAGGCTCTGCTTCAGGCTCTGATCTTGTGGGAAGTCTGCTTAAGATTCTCTCTCTCTCTCTCCCTCTGCTCTTCCCCCTGTCTCTCTCTCTCTCTCTCTCTCTCTTTCTCTCTCAAATAAATAAATATTTAAAAATAAATAGGTAGAAGATTTTTCTTTCCAAAACACAAATAAGATGCCATGTTTTTACTATAAAATTGATCAGAACTCTAATTTCTCATTAAAAGTTTTGATGGCCATAATCAGAGTTGTACCTAAAATAACATTGAGAATATGAGATTTGTAAAACAATTGGATGGGAGTGTGTGTGAAATTTAAACTGAAAGCTGTTCAAGTTCAAAATAAAGTGTGGAATAGTGAAAATTTAAAATGTAAGAATAATACTCTAAACTTACTTTGCTTTGAATGCAGCAAATATTTGTTGTGATGAGAATGTGACTCTTAAATGTTCTCTTCCATCTCAAATTTACACTTATTAAAAATGTTTTCTTACTCTTCTGAAGCCTATTTGGATAATTTTTTTTTAGGATAAATTTTTTATTTAGGTTCAGACATAAACAAAACTTTCAATTTGAGAAATGAACATTTGTGATTTATGTCAATAGATATATTTAATAGAAAAAGATCTTTTAATTAAACAAATTTAGTATTACTGTGTGTTGATATAATTTGAAAGTGGTTTACCTTTCCTCATTATTGCAAACATTTTGCACTTTTTGTTACTCTTTACTGGAACATGAGTCATCTACCCAAATTGAGAGGGTGGAACCAGCTTGTAGGGTTGGGTGGATGGAGAAAAAAGATTTAAAGGGTGATGATTTAGGGCCAAGTCAAAGTAGATGGGAATGGTGCTTGAAGCAAGTTCAAACAAAGAGATAAAGGAAATTAAGAGGAGCAAGGATATTGTTGTGGTTTAAAACTTTAGTAAATATTTATCACTGCCAACACTTTGAGTTGTCCCTTCTTACTTTTTTCCTATCCCTACCTGCTCCCCATTCCTTCATCTCTGCCTCTTAAAATCCTATCAGATTTTTTATGGAGACCTCAGTTTCATCATTTTTTTTTCTATTCTTCAATAGTATTTAGTCTGTCTTCCTTTTAAGACATATTCTTTCAACTCAGTTATGATTAAAAAAAAAGAAATAATCACAGTACAGAGTATAACAATAGATGTTTATTCAGAATGGAGATAAGAGTCAACCAAGTCCATTAAAGGGCCTTCAGAGGAGGTAATGTCTCAAGAAGGCAAGCCTTCAGTTGAATAAGAGTTTCAAATTTAAAGTCTTAAAGGCTAGAGCCATGCCTGGTAATAATGTCTTAGTACAGTACTGTTAATATAGTAATGTTGTCTTTTTCAACCAAAAACACATAAAATGATTTGAGTGACAGTTTTCTCAATTCTTTCAAGAATGTTACATAATTAGTTCCACTCTAAATTTCTAGAAGAGAAGTTAATTCATCACACCCAAAGAATGCTTGGGGGCATAAGGGCTTAATTTGGTCGTAGAATCTAGCTGAGGAAGGTTATAGGTTGGTTGTGGTTTTTAAAAGTCTTTCACCTACTTTAGAAGCAAGAAGATAGAGTGTTAAAAAACCAGTCTAAGTGTTGAGGGACCTAGATTCTTAATTCCACCTGTGCTATTAAAATTAATGTGACATTGAGAAAATCATTTAACTTCTCTATTACATATTTGTAAAAGAAGAATATTGAACTAGATCTTTAGAATCCCTTTCAGACCTTACATTTTAAATTTAATCTTCATACTAATTTTGAATGGTACAAAGAACATACTGTCTTCCAAGAAAGTGAAATTCAGAGAAGTTGTGGTTTGTATAGAATTACATGTGATTAAATGATGGAGAATCATGAAGCCAGAACTAAAAACCAGGTCCTCACTGTTAAGTACCCATCACAGTTCCTTGTACTTTGTTGTTAAGTTAGAGAATGCAATTCAATGAATCTTTGGGGAGTTGGAACTAGTATTCTCGTTCCTTGATGTCTATATTTCCTGATTTCCTACTATATAACAGATGGATTCCAACCTTACATTTTTTTTTTTAAGATTTTATTTATTTATTTGACAGACAGAGACCACAAGTAGGCAGAGAGGCAGGCAGAGAGAGAGAGAGAGAGAGGGAAGCAGGCTTCCTGCGGAGCAGGGAGCACGATGCGGGGCTCTATCCCAGGACCCTGAGATCATGACCCGAGCCAAAGGCAGCAGCCCAAACCACTGAGCCACCCAGGCGCCCCCAACCTTACATTTTCTTACTGACACAAAATAAGAACTTTGGTTCATAGTTTTGGTGAATTTTAAGCAGAGAAGAAGTTTATTTTTATATGTGTAAGCTATGTAGACTTTTTGGGAAAAGATTATGGTCTAAAATTTTTTAAAAAGGTTGGAATTGGGAAAGTATGCACCAAATTTTATATAGATCAAAAGGAAATATTTCTTTTTCCTTCAAATAATTAGAAGAAAGGTTTCCTATAAATAGTAAATTTAACATTTTCCAGCAGTGTTTATTATTAGAAATCCAGGTACTCTAGTTTATTTCAATAAGCATTTGTTGACTTTATCATTTAGTAAAGTGTGGAGATAGGGAAGGATTACTCTTTTAGGATACTCCTAAAAAGCTAAATACTTGTGGCTAGAAAGCTGCTTTGATACACCTGAGTTCTTTTGTTCCCAATAATGAAATTGTGTTTTAGGGAAACCCAGTTTGGTGCTTTGGGGTGACTCAAAGGCAAGTTGCTGAAAATACATTGTTGAGTTAGATGTGTATATCTGTAAAATGTTCTTAGAGGATACCATAAGGAACTAGAAGGATTGATTCTCTAGTCCTCAGATTGCTTTGCAAGAGTCTTTATGTTTTTACTCTATATACAGTGAAAATCATAGACACGTATTGTTGATGTGGTTCATAGGAGAAAAACAACCTGGAACTCTACTTTAAAAAGAGCCTACATAAAGAGAATTTTTTAATGAATATACATGCTTTATTTTTGAAAATTCAAGTAAAATGTTTTCATATATATATATATATATATAATTTTTTGAAAGATTTTATTTATTTAACAGAGAGAACATGAGTTAAGGGGGCAGGGAGAGAAGCAGGCATGGTCCCAGGACCCTGGGATCATGACCTGAGCCAGAGGCAGACCCATAACCCACTGAGCCACCCAGGCACCCTAGCTTTTTGATTAATTATCATTAAATAAGACAATTCCTGCATCAGCAGTAATCAACTAGAAAATATAGCGGTAAAAAGATTCCACTTATAGAACAAAAAACAGGATCTAGATGAAAACAAAAGACCAAAAGCTTAAATGAAGGCCATAGAAAAATTTTTGAGTATGTGACATACAGTTTTACTGGGACAAATCTGTAAGTTTAATGCTATTTCACTAAAAATCTTTGGGATTTTTAGTGAATGTCCTGAATAAAATGGTATATATGTATATATACACTATGCCATATATATATATATATACATATATATATATATATACATATATATATATATAGTGTAATTATACATATAGTGTACAAATATATATAAGTGGGCAAATATACTGTACATGTAGTGTAATATACATATATAGTATAACCTCATGATTTTACTTCCAAAAATTTTGTCTTTCCTTCCCATTCATGTTTCTATCAGTAATATGTATTTTCTCACACCCTCCTCTAAACCAGATTATTATAAGCCTTTTAAACCCTTCCAAAATAATAGTCAAAAGTGATATCTCATTTAATTTACAGTTCTTTAGTTCTGAGTGATTGTGAGCCCAGAAATAGACTATAAACCTGGGGAAATATAATAACACTTCAAATCAGTAGAGAAAAATATGGATAGTTCAATAAATGCTTAATGGGTCATCAGAAAAGTAATTTAAAAAAGTGTACTTTAACTTTTTTTTTTTTTTCAAGATCTTATTGATTTGAAAGAGAAAGAGCAGGAATGGGGGAAGAGTCTGGGGGAGTGGGACAAGTGGACTCCCCACTCCTCAGGGAGCTTGATGACCCAGGACTTTATCCCAGGACCCTGAGATCATGACCTGAACTGAAGCCAGATGCTTAACCAGCTGAGCTACCCAGGTGCCCCTGGACTTTAATTTTTTATACCAAAATAAATGCCAACAAATCAAGTATTTAAATGTAAAAAATGACTCCATTAAAAAAAAAAAAAGACTCCATAGACTTCTAGGAAAAAAATTGAGTGTACTTAAAAATAACAATAAAGTAGTAAAATCTTTAAGTATTATATGAAGTCTTTAGTTTTAAAGGAAAAGATACATTTGACTAAATAATTTAGTTTTGTTGCTAGAATTCGTAGAGTAGGAAGAAAATGTCAATTTATCATACTGTACTTAAGAATAAAACTAATGAGGTGAGGGGCACCCTGTGTCGTTTGGGAGAGCATGTGACTCTTGGGGTCATGAGTTGGGCATAGAGTTTACTTAATTAAAAAAAAAAGCAAACAAAAATTAATAATTCATTCCAAAAAATGGGAAAAGGAACTGAACGTGAATATTTTTTTCTTTTTTTGAAGATTTATTTATTTATTTATTTATTTATTTGACAGAGATCACAAGTAGGCAGAGAGAGGAGGAAGCAGGTTCCCTGCTGAGGAGAGAGCCCTACTTGGGGCTTGATCCGAGTACCCTGGGATCATGACCTGAGCAGAAGGCAGAGGCTTTAACCCACTGAGCCACCCGGGTGCCCCTATTTTTTTCTTTTAACTTAAAAGTGATTTGCTGTTTTTGATATCCAAATTAATATTTTTATTTTTTTTAAGTTTTGGCCTTCAAAATAAAAATGAGTATACATAATTTAGAATCCTCTTTTTTTCTTTTTCTTCCATACAATGACAGATGTTTAAGATCTAGTTCTGTGGGGTGCCTGAGTGGCTCAGTCGGTTAAATGTCTGCTTTCAGCTCTGGTCATGATCCCAGGATCCTGGGATCGATTTCCACATTTGGGCTCCCTGCTTAGTGGGGAACCTTCTTCTCCCTCTGCCTCTGTCTCTCTGTTTCTCATGAATAAATAAATAAAATCTTTAAAAAACAAAAAAGATCTAGTTCTATGAACGCTATTGCAAATACACTTAACAGCAGAAACGTATTTATGCAGATGTTTTGCTCTTAACTAGAATTCAAAGAGACAGGCTCTTTTAACAGATACTGATACTCAGGTATATGGAAGAATTAATCAGTAAGATTCTAAACTACAGTAATTCATTCCCAGAACGAAATTTTTTGGTTTGCTGTTGTGATTATTTTAATCAACTGATTTCACATTCTTGGAAAACTTGAGGGTTTCCTATCAATACCAGATGTCACCAGTGCTGCCTCAGAAAGGTTAGAAACAAAAGACCGGAAGGACTGACCCTACAAAAGGGCCCCTTTTAAAGCCCAGCTTTTTGTTGTTGTTTTTAGTTAACAGGGACTGCTTCAGCCAGACCAAAGAACAGTTGCAGGATTGTTGTCCTGGTTATATAGATAGGGAAATAGGATAGGCACATTTAAATTTTTTTTCCTTCTTATGTTATCTTTAATCTTGGATCTACTGATATGTATTTGTTTATTCAATAGCAAGTATTTACTGCCTGTGAACTGTATGCCAGGGATTCTTCCAGTTGCTCAGAATGTAGGGAATATAGCAGGGTAAAAAAAATTCCTGAGCTTATATTTTATTTGGAGACATGCAATCAATAAGTAATTATGTAATTGGTCATATGGTGGTAAGATCTCTGACGAAAAATACACTTAGGAGGAAAAGGAAAGTGTTTTAGGAAGGACTTGCTGATAAGGGGACATTTGAACAGAAATGAAGGAATGAATCATGTGGATGTCTTAGGGACTAACATTTAACTGATAAACAGTCTTTAAAAACACCCTTCCCAATTTCTATTTCCAGCCTCATCTTAACTCCACTCACCAGGTTCTTGTACAAAATTTTCATGGCAATTGGAAACTTCCAAACAGCATTTCAATTTGATAAAATTCCACATGTTTACTTCTGATTTTTGTTTTGCGTGACAACTTATAAACTTGGTTTGGTTTGGTTTTGGCTACTTGACAGCATTCTTAAAACTAAGTACTTCTAGGAGAGTACCTGTCTTTCATTAAAAGGAGCCCCAGGGCAATAATTTCATTTCAAGTCAGATCCTACCCTGACTTCTGCCTCCCTGTGCAGTTATCAGGTTAATCTTCTGCTCTTTGTTGCTTTGGCCAGCACCCTGTTACCTCAGAGGTAACAGGGTCCAGTTTCCCTCATTGCAGTGACATCTGACAGACTATTACCACTTGACTTCCTAGTCTCCTGTTAATTATCTGCCTTACTTATGCCTGAATGAGCATTTGTGATCTTAAAAGTACTTATATATCACAGTTGTCTTTTCTCCATCATAACAGGGTATCCTATTTGGGATCCACCTTTAAATTTTGTGTCAGTCCTTCAAGGAACCAACTCTTTCCTTACTCTTATGTTCTGACACAACTGTTACTTAGCCCTGCTCATTTTTGGAACTGTGACTTCACTTTTCTGTGACATAACTTGACCAATTTCTAGGTACATATGACTTCATTCCATGAGGTTGATTTTTCAATAATTTTTCCCAAGAATAAATTTATTATTTATAATGTGTGAGAGATTTTTAAAAAAGATTTTATTTACTTATTTGATAGAAGACACAGTGAGAAAGGGAGCACAAGCAGGGTGAGTGGGAGAGAGAGAAGCAGACTTCCCACTGGTCAGGGAGCCTGATTCAGGGCTCAATATCAGGACCCTGGGATCCTGACCTGAGCCGAAGGCAGACGCTTAATGACTGAGGCACCCAGGCGCTCCTGTAGGAGAGATATTATTAAGATTCTTAAAGAGTAATAGAGAAAAAGTAGAAAGAATAAAGGTAACAGAATTCTACTGCTATAATAAATCAGCTGTCATTTTCTAGTGTTTTTAAAAAAATGTATATATAAAGTTTTAAAGTTTTAAAGTTTTATTTAAATTCCAGTTAGTTAACATATAGTGTAATATTAGTTTTAGGTGTACCATATAGTGATTCAACACTTCCATACATTACTCAGTGCTTATCACAGGTATACTGGTATACTACTTAATCCTCATCACCTATTTAACTCTTTTCCCCACCTAGCTCCCCTCTGGTAACCATAAGTTTGTTCTCTATAGTTAAGAGTCTGTTTCTTGGTTTATATCTCTCTTTTTTCCCCTTTGCTCGTTTGTGTTGTTTCTTAAATTCCACACGAGTGAAATCATATAGTATTTGTCTTTCTTAACTTATTTTACTTCTTGGTATAATACTCTCTAGCTCCATCCATGTTATTGCAAATGGCAAGATTTCATTCTTTTTTAATGACTGAATAATCTTATATTGTATTTATATAGCGCCTCTTCTTTACCCAGTCATCAGTTGATGGACACTTGGTCCTTTTCCATAATTTAGCTATTATAGATAATGCTGCTATGCACATCAGGGTGCACGTGCCCTTTTAAACCAGTATTTTTGTGTCCTTTGGGTAAATACCTACTAATACTATTGCTGAATAGGATAGTTCTATTTTTAACTTTCTGAAGAACCTCCATGCTGTTTTCCAGAATGACTGCACCAGTTTGCATTCCTGCCACACAGTGCAGGCAGGAAGGTTCCACTTTCTCCACATCTTCACCAACCCTGGCTGTTTCTTGTATTGTTGATTCTAGCCATTCTGATAGGTGTGTGGTGATCTCTCAGCACAGTTTTGATTTGCATTTCCCTGATGATGAGTGATGTTGAGCATCTTTTTTATGTGCCTGTTAGCTATCTGTATGACTTCCTTGCAAAAATGACTATTCATGTCTTCTGCTCGTTTTTAAATTGGATTATTCATTTGCTACATGTTGAGTTTTAGAAGTTCTTCATAGATTTTGGATACTAACACTTTATCAGATATGTCATTTGCAAGTATCTTCTCCCATTCTCTAGGTTGCCTTAGTTTCGTTGATTTTTCCTTCGCTGTGCAGAAGGTTCTATTGAGATATAATTGACATATAACATTTTATTAGTTTTAGGTGTCCAATATAATGATTCAGTATTGTATATATTGTGAAATAACCACCACAAGAAGTATATTTAACATTCATCACCAAACCTAATTACAAAACTTTTCTTGTGATGAGAACTTTTAAGATTTACTATCTTAGCAACTTTCAGATATACAATATACAATATAGCTGTAGTCACCATGCTGCACATTACCTCCCCATGACTTATTTATTTTATAACTGGAATTTCCTAACTTTTGACCCCTGTATTCATTTGGCCCAGCTCTCCACCCCTCTGGGATTCATCTCTGTTCTCTGTGTCTATGAGATCAGTATCTGGGATTTTTTTTTAATTCCACATATAAATGAAGTCATACTTATTTGTTTTTCTCTGTTTGATTTACTTCACTTAGCATAATGCCCTTATGGTCTATCCAGCGCATTTCCTTCATCCATTCCATCAATGAACACTTGGGTTCTGTTTTTGTTTTTGTTTTAAGATTTCATTTTTAAGTAATCTCTATACCCAAGATGGAGCTCAAACTCACAACCCTGAGATTAAGAGTCACATGATCCACCAACTGAGCTACGCACGCACCCCAAGATTGAGGTTTAATTTAAGTCTTTGCTATTATACTTACATAGCTGAAATCAAAGAATAGAATCTTTAAGGTTTAGAAGGAACACTGCTTTTTCTTATGTCCTATTAGATAAAAACATTTTCTATTAGATAAAAACATTTTCTTCTTTTTATTTATTTATTTTTTTGTCCTATACAAATAAAGTTTGTATACTGGCTAAATGACAAGAGTAGAGGCAGAAAAGATATTGTAGTAAAATTCTTATATTTCCTCGCATATCATTATTTTTTTTTAAACATTTAATGTATTATTTGTTTTAGGAGTACAGGTCTGTGAATCATCAGTCTTACACAACTCACAGTGCTCCCTGTACCACATACCCTCCCCAGTGTCTATCACCCAGCCACCCCATCCTCCTACCCCCCTCCCCTCCAGCAACCCTTAGTTTGTTTCCTGAGATTAAGAGTCTCTTATGGTTTGTCTCCCTCTCTGGTTTTGTCTTGTTTCATTTTTCGCTCCCTTCCCCTATAATCCTGTCTTGTTTCTCAAATTGCTCGTATCATTGAGATAATATGATATTTGTCTTTCTCTGAATGACTTATTTTGCTTTGTGTAATACCCTCTAGTGCTAGCCACATCATTGCAAATGGCAAGATTTCATTTTTTGATGACCGCGTGATATTACATTGCATATATATACACCACATCTTCTTTATCCATTTGTCTGTCGATGGACATCTGGGCTCTATCCATAGTTTGGCTGTTGTGGACATTGCTACTATAAAATTGGGGTGCATGTGCCTCTTTGGAACACTACCTTTGTATTTTGGGGGTAAATACCCACTAGTGCAATTGCTGGGTCATAGCAATTGGGTCGTTATTTTCAACTTTTTGAGGAATCTCCATGCTGTTTTCCAGAGTGGCTGCACCAGCTTGCATTCTCACCAACAGTGTGGGAGGGTTCCCCTTTCTCCACATCCTCGCCAACATGTGTCATTTCCTGTTTTATTAATTTTAGCCATTCTGACTGGTGTGAGGTGGTATCTCATTGAGGTTTTGGGTTGTATTTCCCTGTATTTTTTGTATTTTGTATTTTAGCCACCAACTATTTTAAACAATATGAAAAATAAATAAGCCGATTCCTGGCACAAACATATGTATATAAACTAGTAAAGTCTCAGTACCCTCCGTTATGACATATCTGAAAAGGAATCTTTTAGGAATAGATTATCTTTCAGATTTTAAATTTGGTAAAAAAAATGCATCTGTGCTTTTCTGTTTATAAAAGTATACTTCGGTTAATTAGAAAATGGGAATTTTAGGATGTTTTAATAATAAGATGTTTTAAAACAAAGTCATTTTATATTTACTATACTTGTAAATTTAAAAACAATTGTTGGTCAGATGCAATAAAATTCTTATCTAAGATTTATACTATCTGAAGGAGAGAGTTGGGATTCTGCTGTCTTCCTTTCTAATATAGAGAAGGCTTTTTCAGGTACTCCGTCAAAGTAGTATACCTTCTGGAGATGAATCTAGCAAAAATTTTTGCCAAAGAATTTCTGCCACCAAATGAGCCTAAAATAAGTATGCTACAGAAGTCAGACTTTATGTAAAGTAAACCATTTAAAATCATAGTCAGAAACACTATCAAAATTTAATTCTTATTTGATAAAACTGTTTTACTGTTAATGAAAATGCAGGGTTTTTTTTTTTTTCTTTTTAGTAGCTGTACTCTGCATTACTAAACACTGATATCTTTGAGAAAATTTTTAGCTGAACTAGAGAAATGGATAGTTTGGTTTGTTCAGATTTGTTTCATTCATCACTTTCAAATTAGTTTCTTCTTGAGAAGGAGCATGTCTTAAAACTTTTATCTGTTACCTCCATGTTACTTAAAGGTTACTTGAAAATATATTCTTAAAATATTGATAATTAGAAAAAATACCCTTTTTAATAATAATACTTTGCATTTGGCTACACTATAAATTAAAATTTCATCATTTAATTCTCTACTTAGGTGAATCTGAAGGGAACAAAGAAGACGATGAAACAAATAGATGGAGTATTTAAACTAACCATTATCAGTAACTACACTAAATATAAATGGTCATTTACAAATACAAATGGTCGTTTATAAATATAAATGGATATTTGAGTATCCATTATGTGCTAGCCCAAAAAAAAGGCAAAGATTGTCAAAGTGGTTAAAAAAGAAACTCTGTGCCATTTATAAGACACCAGTTTTAAATATAAAGATATATATATAATTAATCTCCAAAGATTAAGAACCTGAATAGAACTGAGGTCAATTCCAAGATTTGTACTGTCAGTGGTTAGGTGATTAATAACACAGTCAACCAAAGAGGATATTGAAGGAGTGATCGCTGATTGGCGATGAGGGTAATGAGTTCCTGTTAATGTTTGAACATGTGAATACTTGACGTGTTTGCCACATATCCATGTGGAGATCTGAGATATCTAGTTGGAAATAATGGATCTGGAACTTGAATAAGTACATTTAGTCAGAAATGTAGATTTAGGAGAAGTATAGCTATAATTAAAGCCATGATAGTGGCTCAACCAGCATATATATTGTCAAGAATATCCTAAGGTATATCAATATTAAAGAAGTAAAATAAAATGGGAAAGAACTGTCAGAAAGGTCAAGGTCCACCCTCTATTTTATATTCGAGTTTCCTTTTTTAGGGTAAAATGATCTTATGATTTGGTTTAGGATAGTACGAAAACATTTCCTGTAACATAAGTCCAATAATATTCCTTAAAATACCCAGAAAACAATAGCAATTCCAGTCTTCCACTTCTATTATTAATTTTTCTACTAGCCCTAGAGAACTTGTGCTTACTCAGATAATTAGAATCTCTTTAGGAACACCTTGACTTGATAAACTTTAAGTCTTCAACTCTCTGGAAAAGTTCATACTTGCTTTAGAAATGTATGTTAATGATGAAATACCACGTAGAATAAACTTACTTCTGCCTTTTTTATGCATATCATTTATTCAGTGAGATTTATATACTAATCTTGCTGGTAGAGTCTGGTTTCCTTTACAAGATTAAGTGGCAAAACAGAGTGAAGTTGAAGTGTTGTCCAGAGAGTGATCATGCGACGGTTAATTTAGGTAGATCAGTAATGACATGAGAAAGCTTGCCTGAGTACAAGAGAAAAGCTGCTCTTTGAGTCCAGGACATAGTGCTACAGATATAAATATGTAATTTTCAAAAGTTAAGTATTCCACTAAATATTTTTTATAGTCCTTTAAAAAAATCAGTTTCTATATTAATTACCTATTTGCTGTGTAAGAAATTACCGCAAGATGTGACAACTTAAAATAACTTAAGTTTGGGGATGCCTGTGTGGCTCAGTCAGTTAAGCGTATGCCTTTGGTTCAGTTCATGATCCCAGGATTCTGGGATCAAGTCCCACATTGGGACTCAGCAGGAAGTCTGCTTCTCCCTCTCCCTCTGCTTGCTGTTCCCCCTGCTTGTGTGCATTCTCTCTCTCCCACAAATAAATAAATAAAAACTTTAATAAAAAAAAAAAAGTGAAGTTTTATCTCACACAGTTTCTGAAGGTCAGAAATCTGGAAGTGGCTTAGCTCTGTGGTTTTGGTTCCTGTTCACTCAGGACAGACCTCAAATTGTCAGCTAAGGATGCAGTCAGCTTAAGACTTTGCTGGAGTTGGGAATCTACTTCCGAGTTCACTCACATGGTTGTTGTCATTCCTTCTTCTTCACTGGTTGTTAGCCAGAGGCTTCCTTTGTTTGCCATGTAGACCTTTTTCCATCGGACTTCCAGGAGCCTAAATCTGCAGGTTTTTTATAAACTAACTCAGAAGCGACATGCCATCACTTCTGCCATATGCTATTGACCAGACAGACAGATTAACCCTGGTACAATATAGGAGTCATCTTCACAAGTATATAAATAACCCAGTGGTAGGGATTATGGGGGTGATCTTGTAGGATGGCTGCCACAGATGATATTTAATGGCAATTAGAAAGCAAATCATACCACTTTTCTTCTTAGTGCTTTACTGTATTTTAATTTAACCCTTGATATGTCTATGTTGTATAACATTCTAGAAATATTTGAGTATCCATTATGTGCTAGGCGCTGGGATTTTATTTTATAGCTGTCTAAAAAGTCCCATCTGGATCCTGTTAGTCTCCTGCTTAAAATCTTTTAATTGGTTTAATCCCCTACTCTTTCCTTGTTATAAAATCTGTGTTTCAGCTTTATGTAATGAATCATCTCGGTCTTAAGGACTTATGCCCCTGTGCCATTCTGAGTACTTTATATTTACCATCTCATTTAATTGTTATAACAACTAACCCTATGAGGGAGTATTATTTTCCTCATTTTATGGGAGCTACAGGAAGTTTCTTTAGGGCCATATTTTCATAGTTTCTGAGCCATCTATTCTGCTTTCCATTTGAATGACTTCTATTTTTAAAACTCTAATCAGGCTTAACCTTCTTCTAGGATGTTTTCCCCTAATGTACCTAATCTAGATTTGATATTCTTCTCTTGATTTCCAATGTATATACCCTGTGTGTCCTTCGATTATGGAATTTACTTCTCTGGATTGCTATTTTTTATTTACTTATCTGTTTCCTTCATTAGACTAGAGACTGTAGCATAAGGATTAAAAACCCGGGCATTGCAGTGAGAAAACTTGTGGCCAAGTCCTGGATCTACCACTTACTAACTGTGCCTTTGGGTAACTTAATCCTAGCCTACCTTTCATCAGTTGTAAAATGACATAAAAAATAGTACCTTCCTCTTACAGTTTTTTGTGGGAAGAAATAAAGTACTCGGTGCTATGCCTGGCATTCGGTAAATCTGTAAACTCTTTAAGGGCAGAATTAATGAATGCTTATTATGTGCCATGTACTGTATCAAACCCTTTGTGTCGTTTATTTAATTCTCACAAAAACCTTATGTGGGTAGGTACTGTCATTAATGTTTTATTCTTCTCAGTGGCTATAGTGCCTGTCATAGAACATGAGTATTTGTGGAATGAATGAATAAATGGTAGATGGAATTATGGGGAGTAGAGCTAATCGTAGGGGAAGACAACACCATGGGAACGCAGCTAAAAGTATGACAGGCACAAAGAATAAAGAGAAAATGGGCAAATGAACATGGTTTACATCATAGTGTAGGAGCAAACAGCACATGCTCTTGAAACAGACTTGGGTTTAAATCCCGGCTCCACCATTCATTAGCCATATGACATGGGGCTAATTTCTTAACTTCTTGTTTCAGGTTCTTTACCTATAAAATGGGGATAATAAATAGTATGTATTTGATAGATTTACTATGAGGATTACATGAGATAATGTTTGTAAAATATTTTTGCATAGAACTTGGCATATAGCCAAATATAGCTATGGGCGCCTGGGTGGCTCAGTGGGTTAAAGCCTCTGCCTTCAGCTCAGGTCATGATCCCAGGGTCCTGGGATCAAGCCCCATATCAGGCTCTCTGCTCAGTGGGGAGCCTGCTTTCCCCTCTCCTCCTGTTTCTCTGCCTGCCTCTCTGCCTACTTGTGATTTCTGTCAAATAAATAAATAAAATCTTAAAAAAAAATAAAAGCTATATAAGAAAGTAAGCATTTACCTTATAAAATATAATTGAGTCATTCTAGGGATGATCTAGGCCACTGATGGTCCAGACTTGAAATTAATGATTAGAGATTCTGCACTCTTATTACACTTAAAGACATACACAATTTAACAGTGTGTTTGAATGCACAGATTTTAAAGTTTAACAATCAGTTTTACTATCTCATAGTTACTTTGTAGACTTTTTTCATTGAAATTAAGTACAAAAATTAAGTTGGCATGGTTATACTCATGTGCTGAAACTAAGCTGTGCCTGTAGAACCTTACATTACATTTACATGTCAAGTTATTATTGAGCCCATGTTTGGCCAACCCTTATTTTAAGGCTTCAGGATAAGCATGGCCAAGGGGTTTCCAAAGCCAGGGTAGGTGTAGAAATAATAAATGTGTATATCAACAAAAACTGATTGCAGGAAGCCTAGGCCCAAGCCTATATAATGACTCGGATCTAGTTCAGTTTCAGATTGGAAACTTTAAGGATTATGAAATTTCTGAGAACTCAAGAGTATGTTCACCTAGAGGGGAAGCAGCAAAGCCCAAGACCAGTGAAATTCCTCTATAGTGTTGGCTTAAATTTCTAAGTTTGTTTTATTTTCTTGAAAACAATTCAATGTCTAGTCATTAAATAATTTTTGACGCAAAACTTTGGTGCTATGAATAGGTTAAACCTGCTGCAATATTTCCCGTCATGGAATAATATATATAGGTAAAAGGTACTAAGTAGATTCCCAAAGGTAAAAATCTGGTGATTTTGATTCTCTGGTAGAGAGGCCCTAGTAAAAGCAGGAATCATTTGGGAGAAGAATGACTTTTCTTACGATTATTTAATCATAGGATATGTATTTTTGTTCTTTTACTTTTTTACAAATCTTTGTCATCAGCAGTATTAATAGACAATTTGGTGATTCCTCACTTCAGCATGGCAAACATGTTTGTTCCTCACCTTTGAATTCTCATCCCTCCATCTTGTGCTTTCCTGTTCAGTCATAACCCTCTACTTCTTCCAAGTTTGACAAAACATCCTTGATTTCATTATATTCAGACATGCTAGTTTCCTTTTACAAGCTTTCATACCCAATTCCTCTTTTATTTATTTATTTATTTATTTTAAAGATGTTATTCATGTGTTTGACAGATGGAAATCTCACCATCGAGCAGAGAGCCCGATGTGGGACTTGATCCCAGGACCTGGGATCATGACCTGAGCCAAAGACAGAGGCTTAAAGGCTTAACCCACTGAGCCACCCAGTCACCCCCCGATTCCTCTTTTAATGTCCATTTCTCATACTGTTATTTCCCTTAATAATATTAATTCTGCCTACTGTATGAATTTTTATTCATTTTGCAAATATTCATTATAGATTTTCTTATGCTTTTGGTTAGAATAAGATTTCTTTGGGCTAGGAACAGTAACTTTCCCACAGTATTTAAGGTAAATTATACAAATAATGACTCTTCAACACAATTTTATCACAAGTCTTAGAACAGAGGACCCTCTCATTGGATATACTTGCTGTGGTCATTGAAGCTAGTACTGATGGAAGTGGACTTTTGACTCCTGTAATATTTCATTTAGAAAAATGGCTCTTAGTTTAATTGCATAAATTTTGCATTTCCATTTGGAGCTGCCTACCCAGAACAAATATGTCAAACATCTTCAAGTAAACCCTGACCCGGTTTTAGAATTCTTAGCTAATTTTGAGTTAGGAATTCCTTTCTTTAAACAGGATTTTAAAATTAATACAACAAATGCAAAATATAACATATTTTGTGTGTTACATTTTTTAAAAAGGTTTCAAATAATCCCCAATATCACAAAATAACTTAATTTGAAATTAAAAAAATAGGATCTACCCAAATTGATATACTTCTCATTGTTTTTGAAAAAGTTGATGAAGATAATCGATTTAGAAAATACTTTTAAAAATACATTTTAGGGTACATAGTTGTTTGGAATATTTGTGTGTGTAAAGTTGTACATAATTGACATAATAACATTACTACTTTAAAGTTTTCAAGTTCTTAAAAATATCTGCTTTTAGTCTATGATTTAACAAAGGGGTTGCTGTTTTGAGAGACTTAAAAAACTGCTCTAAATGATCACTTTCAATGAAAATCTAGTTAGAATTTTGGACCTCTTTTGCATAATTTCTAATATTTAACAAGTGTGTTTTTCAAAAACAGTGCTTCTAACTAAACATTGTTCAAACTGGTTATAATATAAATTGTCTAGCATTGCCAAAATTTGATTCATAGTTCATCATTGTATTGTTTTGGTATTTATTATACCAAACAGTTAACTTGGAAAGGAAACTAATATTTTACGTAAGCTCTCACTGTTTGGTAAATTATATAATTATGTTAAGCAAATACTGTAGAAGTTGTAGATAGTCATCTCTGGTTAAATAATTAAATATAACTGTTGTTTTCTGCTAGAAGAATGATTATCAGGAACATTTCATTTTATTAAATAGTGTAATACCAGGATTAGCGTTGGTAAAATTAATTCTTGGTAAAATTAATACTTGCTTAATTGCTCCTGTCTTTTATACTAAGAAATTAATGAAAATTATAGTTTAGTCAGTGAGTAAGAGCTCAGACTCTGGAGCCTGGCTGCCCAAGTTCAAATCCTTTTGTTAACCTCATTTTCTCTGTCTCTCAAGTGGGGATAATATACCCATAGGGCTTTGTGAAAATTAAATTGTGTACATGCAGTAAGCATTTACTAAATGGTAGCTGTTCTTGTTAATAGTGGATGTTAATATAGATTTCTTTTTCAGTAAATCCTTTGGATAAAGATGGAAAACCATAGTTTAATTAATAGAATATTTTTAGTAAGTCATATTCTGACACTTGTTCTAGGAAGCTACTCTATTCCTTCTTTATTATTAAAAAATAGCTTTAAAAGTTTTGGTTTTTATATTTATAAACTCAAATGTTATTATTCTATACTCTGAAAATAATTTTAGTGCATAACAGTATATAGTATGCAGCCATAGTTTTCTAAAATAGCTAAGCTTTGTGATCCATGAAATGAATAATGATAACACTTAATTCACAGATTTATTGTGGGGATTACATGAGATAATACATTTGAATTGACTTTTTCTGAAATTGAAAGTGCTTTAATTCTTGTCTAAGCAAACCACAAAAGTGATATTTCATTCTGTTTTGCCAAATGTATCTTAAATTAACTAACTTCATTATCAGTTTAGTGTTCAGTGCCCCAAGGGGCAAAATTTCATGGTAGGGTCAATGCAAATACAAGTGAATGGCTCCTTAAATTTTGCATCCTAGATACCTCTCTTGCTTTACCCTAATCCTGGCCCTGTTTTATATTGCTTATACACATTTTTTTCTTGAAGAGAAGATAGGCTGAAAGACATTTTGGCTGATAACATACTACTGCTGAAATAAAAATAACCCAGAGTATGCTGGTAATTTCATATTTTTGGCTCATCTTATAGTGAAGCTAAGTACTTAAATTAATGAATAGTAGGCTTTTCTTTTTTAAATTTCAGATCAATTGCATTAATTCCTGAGTTATATGCATATGACTTCAAAGTTGTTTGCTCTCATTGAACTTGGTACTAAACCTGCCTGGCACATTCTTCATGCATGTTGGAGCTAGGAAGTTGGAAATTGATAGGATATTCTGCCACTTGAAACAAAGCTAAGGCAGTATGGGTTATGGTGACCTCTAGCACCTGGAATACATTCCTGAAAGCAAACAATAAATCATTTAATTATTCAGCAAGTATTTTTAGAACTCCAGTTCTATGCTAGGAATGCATATGAATATATATAATAGGAAGCAAGACACAGTTGAATTAGCTATATCTATATTAATGATTTGTGACAAGAAAATTTCCTATCCTAAAATACAGTTTCTATTGTAATAGATGTCCCATTTCTCTTAGTTTATTCAGATTTTTTAGCATGGTCTTTATAATTTTGGATCATCAGGCTGCTGTTTTCCTTTGTCTCTAGCAGCTTCTCCATTAGTGCACCACCACTTTACTTTAGTACCAGTAGCCTCTTTTGATTTCCTAAAATAATACCAGTTTCTCGGCACATTTTCCTTCATCTTGGGAGACTTCTGCCTGTTGCTCCTCTCAAAGCACAGCCTCTTTATCTTCCTTCAAGTCTAAGCATTCGCGTTACCTTCTCAGATATGTCTTCCTTAAATCACCCTCCAGGGTATCCATTTGTACATTCTTCATAAGAAATTCTGTTGTTTCATATAATTTTTCTGAATCTGGGGCACCTGGGTGGCTCAGTGAGTTAAGCCTCTGCCTTCAGCTCTGGTAGCGATCTCAGGGTCCTGGGATCGAGCCCCGCATCAGGCTCTCTGCTCAGCAGGGAGCCTGCCTCCTCCTCTTTCTCTGCCTGCCTGTCTGCCTACTTGTGATCTCTATCTGTCAAATAAATAAATAAAATCTTAAAAAAAAATTTTTTTTTCTGAATCTGTCATTAGCTACTTATTTCCTTGTTTGTTTGTTTAAGATTTTATTTATTTATTTAACAGACAGAGATCACAAGTAAGCAGAGAGGCAGGCAGAGAGAAAGGAAAGGAAGCAGGCTCCCTGCTGGGTAGACGTCCGATGTGGGGCTCGATCCCAGGACCCTGGGATCATGACCTGAGCTGAAGACAGAGGCTTTAACCCACTGAGCCACCCAGGCGCCCCTCCTTGTTTGTTTATTGACTGCCACTTCCCATGGACTCCCCATGTAGGGAGGAGCCATATCTGTTCCTGGTGCATAGGAAGTATTCAATAAATGTTTGATGCTTAGTGGATACAGTTTTTACAGACAAAACTAATTTTTAGTTTTACTGCAGATTGCCTAAATGTTCCATTATACTCCACTGCACTTCACTTTGAAAAAAAGTCTTCTAAATAATAGGCATTCTGAAATAATTTTTCATGTTTTTATTTTCTTTGAGTAAAGTAAACATACATATGTGTTTGACTAATGCTTAAAGGAAAAATAAGGGAGAAAGGAGTAAGTAAATATTTTATTTTTAAAGGATCCAGGTTATATATTAGGGCAGAATTAACCTCAAAGAACTTTAAACACTTTTACCTGCTCACTTTTCATTTATCAACAAATGTTTATTGAGTTCCTACTGTGTGCCAGGCAATTTTAGACATTTGGGATACTGTTGTGAACAGGATAACTGTAGGAGACAGTTAAACATGTAAACAAATGAATACATAATCAATTTCAAATAATGATCAGTACTGTGAAGAAAATAGAGCAAAGTTGAGAGTAGCAGGAAAGTGGGAATTATGACTGTCTTGGACAGGATGTTCAGCAAAGGCTTTGCTGAGGAGGTGCTGTCTGAGGATACAGCATGAATAATGGAATGGGTCAAGTATGGGAAGCTCTGGTAAAGAGGATTACAGACAGAGGAAACAGTAAATACAAAAACTGGGAG
This sequence comes from Mustela erminea, assembly GCF_009829155.1. NCBI lineage: Eukaryota > Metazoa > Chordata > Mammalia > Carnivora > Mustelidae > Mustela > Mustela erminea. The sequence continues at coordinate 59,298,317 of NC_045628.1, forward strand.
AGGGAGAATCATGCTGTGTCCAAGGAACAAAAAGATGACCTATATGGAAGAAGTAAGTAAGGAAGAAAGTAGTAGAAAGTGAGGCCTGAGTGGGGGCCAGATCTCAAGGCACCCTGGCTTACAAAGCCAGGATAAAGAGTTTGGATTTATTCTAGTATAGATGGAAAGTCATTGGAGGGTTTTGAGTAGGGTGGAGGGTGTGAGGAGTAGTTCATCAGCTTTATTGAAAAGACTGGAAGGCAGCAAGAGTAGAAGTATGAAAAGCAGTTGGAGGATGCCTTTGTGGTAGTACAGACAAGAGATAATAATGGCTTAGACTACAGTAATGTTAGAGATAATGAGAAGTTAGACTTGGGATGTATTTTGAAGTTAGAGTCAACATGACTTCCCAGGATTGGATGGTGGAGTTTGAGGGAAAGAGTAATTAAGGATGACTTTTTTTTTGCTTTGGACAACTGTATATAAAGAACGAGAATGATAAGGGAAAAACTAGAAAAGAGCAGCAGTTTTTTAGTGGTAGAGGATTGTTAAAGTTTATTTTACACATAGACATCAATTGAACATTGAGTTAGGAGGAAGAGGACAGATGTCTCTGAAATGATTCTTTAAGCCCACCAATCTCTGGCAGTTGGGGGATTGTTTATAATTTTTAGCTCCTACCATAGAGTGTCTTATAGAGTAGACAACAAATATTGGGTGGAAGGTGGAATGTATGAATATGTGAGTTGGACATCCATACATTTGAGCAGATACATTGTCCTTTGTATAAAGGCATTTATTTAGATGCAGAAGTAAGAACTTGACCATAATAATTTCAGATGTTTGCATAACACTTGTGCCCGGCTCTGTTGTAAATGCTTTACATTTATTATTAATTCACTTAATTTTCACAATACTGCAATTTAAGTATTGTCATTACTATCACCACTTTACAGTTGAGAAAAGTATCATAATGTGTTTAAGTAACTTGTTCAAAGTCATGCAACCAATAAGGGCCAGGATGTGAACCCATGTCATATGACTCCAAAGTCTCACAGCTGTCTACTGCACTGTATCTCCTCCTATTATCATGACATACTCATTATCATAAACCCATTTCTATATATCTGTGTGACCGCTTGGGTTGGGGGAGATGCAATAATAAAAGTGATACTTGACTGAAACATAAAGACTATTGGTAAAAAAAAAAAAAAAAAAAAAAAAACTACCTTAATCCTTGGAGGAGGTGTTCACTTTAGTATAATCCTATTGTGCTAATCTGAAGAGAAAGTAAAATGCCTGATTAGTAGCATACCTGAATCCTCTAAAGGCTCAAGTTTATTTACATTTCTTTGTCTTTTTTAAAAAAGTTTTTTATGAATGTATAATGTATTATTTGTTTCAGGGGTACAGGTCTGTGATTCATCAGTCATACACAACACCCAGCACTCACCACAACACATACTCTCCCCCATGTCTACCACCCAGGCACCCCATCTCCTACCCGCCTCCCTTCCAGCAACCCTCAGTTTGTTTCCTGAGATTAAGAGTCTCTTATGGTTTGTCTCCCTCTCTGGCTTCTTTCATCTTTTCTTTCTTTGTGAATCTTAGGGTCTCTTAAAATCTCATTGAAAGAAAAATGGGTTTAGGCCACTTCTGCTGAATATATGTGGATTTATACCCACACTATTTTCATTAAAAAATATATTTTGTATATAATTTGTCAGTGGCTAGAAAATATAAAACACTGACTATGACATCCAAGGGTTAGCTGGTGTTACTAGCATTACTTTACTCCAATGAAAATGCTTACTTAGATTGCACTTCAGAGTGCCCTTAATGAAAGGAAAGACTAGGAAAGAATTATTTGATAATAAAAATTACATTGTATGGCACCTGGGTGTCTCAGTCAGTCAAATATATGCTTTCTGCTCAGGTCATGATCCCAGGGTCCTGAGATCGAGTCCCTCATTGGGCTCCCTGCTCAGGGTGGACTCTGTTTCTCCCTCTGTCCCCCCACCCCTGCTCATTTTCTCTCTCTCTCTGTCTTTCTCTTGTCTTTATTTATAAATAAATAAATAAATAATCTTTTAAAAAATTACATTATGGGAGTTATAGGAAAAAAAACCCAGTATTGCTTATTTTTAGATTTAGCTTAACCTAGTTTATTGTGGTTTTAGTCAAATAGAAGTTTTTAGCTAGACCAATTCATCTTTTTCTTTTTGACCTCTGGGTTTTGGTCAAACCCACAAAGTCCTCCCTTATCAAGAAGTTGTAAAGATGGGGTGCCTGGGTGGCTCAGTGGGTTAAAGCCTCTGTCTTCGGCTCAGGTCATGATCTCAGGGTCCTGGGATTGAGCCCCACATCAAGCTCTCTGCTCAGCAGGGAGCCTGCTTCCCCCTCTCTTTCTGCCTGCCTCTCTTCCTACTTGTGATCTCTTTCTCTCTCTCTCTGTTAAATAAATAAAATCTTTTAAAAAAAGTTGTAAAGATACTGTGTTTATTTCTAATAATTTTAAAATTTTGTTTGATAGAAATAATTCATTTTCTATAAATTGTAAAGTTATAATCTCTTCCTTTCAAATTACTGAGCTTTTCAACACTTTATTGAATGAATTTTTTTTTTTTTTTTTGGTGAAGATTTCATTTATTTGTCAGAGAGCGAGAGAGAGTTTGCACAAGCAGGGGGAGTGGCAGGCAGAGGGAGAAGCTGGCTTCCCAGTGAGCAAGGAGCCTGATGCAGAACTCAGTCCTAGGACTCTGGGATTATGACCTGATCCAAAGGCAGACGCTCAACCCATTGAGCCACCCAGGCATCCCTGAATGAACTATTCTTATATTTTTACAAAACCTACTTATTTTCTACATTGCTTTGTGTATATACTTACTGTTGTACCACTTTCCCTTTTGATATAAACCCAGCATTTTGGCAATCTCTGTTTTCTTGTTGTTCTTAGGTCAAGGATTAAAAAAGTAAAACATGGATGGGCTCCCTTTTTATGAACTTATAAGCAGTCACCTCCAGAAAATCATAAATTTTGAATCAGTGTTTTGGTGAATTTTACTGCTAGTCTTATCTTTTTATAAATGGTACTTTAAAAATTAGACTTTCAAGCTTTTTGCTTGATATATAGAAGTGTAATTATTTTTCATATTGTGAATAATGGTATTGTCATTTTTTTCATTTAATACTTTAATCTTTTATTTCTTTTCATTGTTGAGTTGGCTGGAACCTCGCAGTGTTGAATAGAAAGCTCATATGATAATAGGCATCCTTTTGTTGTCTCTGATTTTTTTAAGGGCAAATGATTGTAATGTTTCACCATTACATGTGATGTTTGCTGTGGGTTTTGGTACCTTTGTATATGCCATTTATCAAATTAGGAAGTACCCTACCATTCCTGGTTGAATAAATTTTCTCCCTCCCTTGCTCCTTTCCTTTCCTTTTCCTTCTCCTTTCCTCCTTTTTAAAAAATATTTTATTTTATTTGTGTGTGTGTGTTCCGAAATTCATTGTTTATGCACCACACCCAGTGCTCCATGCAGTACTGCCTCCTTAATACCCACCACCAGGCTTACCCAACCCCGCACCCTTACCCCTCCAAAACCCTCAGTTTGTTTCTCAGAGTCCATAGTCTCTCACAGTTTTTCTCCCCCTCCGATTTCCTCCAGTTCACTTCTCCTCCATCTCCCAATGTCTTCCATGTTATTCCTTATGCTCCACAAGTGAGTGAGTGAAACCATATGATAATTGACTCTTTTTGCTTGGCTTATTTCACTCAGCATAATCTCCTCTAGCAATGGCCACAGTCACCAAATTGTGGAAGGAACCAAGATGCCTTTCAGTGGATGAATGGATAAAGAAGATATGGTCCATACATACAATGGAGTATTATTTCTCCATCAGAAAGGATGAATACCCAGCTTTTGTATCAGCATGGACTGCACTGGGGGAGATTATGCTGAGTGAAATAAATCTTTCCCTCCTTTTAATTACAAATAGGTTTTAAAATGAGAACTTATTCCTTCATTGATTTTGGTAAGATTTTTCACCTTTGACTTACTTATTAGTGAGGTGAATGCCATTATAGATCTTTCCATGTTGACATGGTTTTGCAACATGGATAAACTCAACTTTGGTAACGATATATTCTCTTTTTGTCACTGCTGATTTGAGTTACTATTATTTCTTGTTTAGGATTTTTACATCTCTGTTCATGAGTAAGAATGGGCTATAATTGCCTTTTTGATGTCCTTGACAACTTTTAGTTCACTGTTGTACTAGTCTCATAAAATGAGATCAAGAATGTTTCCACTTTTCCCATTCTCAGAAGAGTTTGAGTAAAAGTGGAATCATCTGTTCTTTGAATGACTGGTAGATTTCACTGGTAAAACCAATGGTGCTTGATATGCTTGATATCCTTATAGGGAGATTTTTAATTACCAATTTAGGTTTTTTAATAGTTTTGGGGAGTATTGATACTTTTTTATTTTTTATTCATTTATATCTTCTGTGGAATTTTCCATTTGGTCTAAGTTTTCCAATTTATTGACATAAAGTTATTCATAGTAATCCCCTATTATCTTTCTAATTTTTTGATGATGGTCCTACTTTTTGCTCCAAGTACTGTTTATCGGTCTCTTTTGTTTTTCTCAATCTGACTGGAGGTTTGTTTAATACAATTAATTCAGAGAACTGATTATTAGCTTTGTGATCAAACTCTATATTTTATCTTTGTTTTTAGTTTCATTAAATTATGCTCATGTCTTTATTATTTCTGTCTTTGTACCTTCTTTGGGTCTTTTCTGTGTATAACATTTGAAGTTAAAGATTTTTCTAGTCCTTTACATATATAGAACAAAAATTGGCAATTAGTATTTTAAGTGGAGAAAAGGATCTCATCTGAATTCTAAATTTCTGCTGTCAATTGTAACTAAATTTGTAGTGCTTTCCATGTCAGACAAAATGATTTTGATAAGTACATGGGAAAATAATACTTACCAACGTGGTTTTAATGTCATCTGGTTTGATATAGGATTCACCTTTATTTGATTTGATTAAACAAGCAAAAGACCGAGAAGGACCAGCTGATCACCTTGAACCTGCTTGTACTCTCAACCTTCCACTCCAGAGTAATCACACTGCCGCTGATATGTAAGTAGAATGTATGATATGTTATTCATTCAACCTGCAATTACATTTTGAACATGGTATAAGGCACGATACTCTATAGAAACTATAGGGAATAGAATTTTGAATAAGATATTTGTTTTGCTCTGAAGAAGCAGGAATATAAGGCATATGACCCAAATAAAGATCATATAAAGTGGTACAGAGTGCTGTTGAGATCACTTAGGGTTGATGTAATGAGGATAGTTTTTATGGTGGAGATGGCAAATTTATTAGGCCTGAAAGATGGAAAACAGGATTTCTGTGTGGAAACTGGAGAGGAAGGAGGAGACACAAAGTGTTCCAAGAGTCAGAAAAGTGTAAGGCCAGGAAAGCAGGAAACATTTTCAGGGAGTACAGATCAGTGCATTTGGGGTGAAGCATAGGATAGGCATAGGAACTAGAATGGGACATCAGCAATCAACATCAACATCAACAATTAGTTGGTAAGTACATGATGATGATGATGATGATGGAAGAAGAAAGCAAATAGCTAATATTTCTTGAGGGTTTACTGTGTGCTGGACAGTTGCCTAAGTGCTTGTGATTCTTTTACTTTTCCATTTAATCTTTATAACAGCCCTGTAAGGTAGTAGATTCTGCTATCAGCCTCAGTTATCTGTAAAATAGGAATTAGAGAGGGTAATGTGCGAAAGTCAACAGAAATCAAATCCAAGCAATCTGACCCCAAAACTCATGTACTTAAACATTCCAACTACTGTGCCTTTCACAGAAATGTGCCTACTGTTGTTTCTGTTTAGTTTAGTCTAGGAATTGACATTATAATGTTCTGCGATTAGTTCAGGGTCTATTTTCCAGAGATGTCCTTTCCAGGCTAACTTGTACCCAGAGTATTTCTAGCATAGGATGCCTCTGCCTTCATATATAGATTTGTCTGCTAGGTTATGCACTAATATAAACAGGTCAAGACTTATCTTCTTCTAAGTGCCAGGATGTTTTCTAGACACTGGGAATGAAAGGCGAATAAGATGAGCTAGGTTCTTCCTCTCATAGCATTTAGGTTAAAGGGGAAATAAACTAATATGTGATGTGTTTTTAGAGTATACACTAAATTTGGACATCTGGTTGGCTCAGTCAGTAAAGCATGCAACTCTTGATCTTGGGATTAGGAGTTCAAGCCCCATGTTGGGTGTAGAGATTACTTAAAAAAAGAGAGAGTGAGAGAGAGAAAAAAGAAAGTATACCAAGTACTGTAATAGAAATAAAGTACTTTGAGAGAAACTGAGAGTGTAGGGATGCTTAGGGAAGCTTTTTCTGATAAAGTGATATTTGACCTGAGACCTCAAGGACAATTGGATGCTGGCTAGGCACACATCTGCATCATGTACATTCCAGATAGAGCAAATGGCAAGTACAGTGGCCCTAGGACAGACCAAACTTAGCTGGTTTGAAGAACAGAAAGAAGTTCCAGTGTGGCTGGGGTAAAGTGATAAGAGGAGGTTGGAGGTACAAGATAAGGTTGGAGAGGTAAACTGAGGCCAGACCTTGTAGAGTTCTATGAGCCATAGAAAAGGTTTTAGATTTTAGCAGAGAATGGAAAAGGATTAAAGTTTTAAGTAATGATGCAGCTTGCTATACTTTGTATTTTTAAAGGGCTATTTTTTGGCTGCTATTTAAAGTGCAGGTGGGTTTGGAGGAGGGAAGAAGTAGGAAGACCAGTTTGGAGACAGTTTTAATAGTCCAAGTGAGAGATGTAAGTGACTTGATCTAAGATATGTCGGTAATAGAAAGAAATGGAATGATCCAGAATGTATTTTAGAGGATGATTTAATAAAACTTGGTTTTGCATTGAGTTTGAAGAATTGGGAAAAGGGAGAAATTAAAAATAGCTCCTAGGTTTTAGATTTTAGAAACTGGATGTAATGTGGACTCGTTTATTGAGATGGGAAAAACAGAGGTAAGGAATCAAGACTTCCCCTTTGGCCTTCTTAAGCTTGAGATTCAACTAGTGATGTTCTATAGGTAGTTGAATATTTGTACCTAGAACTCCAGAGAGACCAACTCCTGTCCAAGTTTAGTTTGTCTACAATATTGTGAATTAGAGAATTGAAGGGAAGTTCAAGATTGGAAGTAGACTAAACCCTGGTACTTAAAAGGTTACAATGGTGATTCCCTTTTCCTAGTATACTAGTTAAATACTACATATAGTAGAAATATCCACAGTAAAGTACAAATCCTCTTTCCTGCTTAGAATTATTTCTTAGCTACTAAAACAAAATTAGAACATAGATCTGAATTATCCTGTGAAAAGCAACACAAGGGTGGTAGAATGTCAGAAATTGAGAGAGAATATTTATTAATATCTCTGTGTAGATTTATGTCTGACACATTTAGTATACAGGTATAAATCTTCCTTGATAATATATCTGAATACAGTATTCTATACTGTGTGGTATTTGTTTTATCATACATATGAACCATAGTTATCAGTGAAACATTTTTTAAAAGATTTTATTTATTTATTTGACAGACAGAGATCACAAGTAGGCAGAGAGGCAGGCAGAGAGAGAGAGGGGAGAAGCAGGCTTCCTGCTGAGCAGAAAGCCTGATGAGGGGCTCGATCCCAGGACCCTGGGATCATGGCCTGAGCTGAAGGCAGAGGCTTTAATCCACTGAGCCACCCAGGCACCCCTCAATGAAACATTTTTAAGAGGGAAATCAGAAACATAACAGCACTATTTTGGTATCAATAACTTGTTCCTTTAACCTGGAGTTATTTGATAATCTCAATTTCACTATAATTATTAAAATTGAACATATACACTACACAGCTATTTTTTTCTTCAAAAAAACAGTAACTCTCAGAAAAAGCTATTCATTAAAATAGTTAGAAATGATAATGTCAAGCTTAGTTTTCCTATTAGGCTGTATCTTTTCCAGCTTATGTTTAAATAGCTTGCTGAAACTGGTGTAGCCACACTGGCAAACAGTGTGGAGATTCCTCAGAAAGTTAAAAATAGAACTACACTATGATGCAGCAGTTCCACTACTAGGTATTTACCCAGTGGCCACAAAAATACAAATTTGAAGGGGCACATGCTCCCTGATGTTTATAGCAGCATTATCAACAACAGCCAATCTATGGAAAGAGTCCAGATGTTCATCAACTGATGAATGGATAAAGAAGATGTTGTATGCATACACACACACACACACACACACACACACACACACACATACACACACTATGGAATATTACTCAGCCATCAAAAAGAATGACATCTTGCCATCTGTAACAACATGGATGGAGCTGGAGTATATTATGTTAAGCAAAATAAGTCAGAGAAAGACAAATACCATATGATTTCACTCATGTGAAATTAAGAAACAAAACAGATGAACATAGAGGAAGGGAGAAAAAAAAAAGAGAGAGAGAGGGGAAACAAACCCATAAGAGACTCTTAATGATAGAGAACAAACTGAGGGTTGGTGGAAGGAGATTGGGGGTGATGGGCTAGATGGGTGATGGATATTAAAGAGGACACTCGTAATGAGCACTGTCTTATATATATGTGATGAATCACTGAATTCTCCTGAAACCAATACTGCACTGTATGTTAAATAACTAGAATTTAGATAAAAATTAAAAAAAAAATGTTTCTTTAGACAAGGAATTTGGTATAAATAACAGATTAAATAGATATGTTTGGATGCATGTGTACAGCCGTGCGTGTGAGAGAGAGAGAGAGAGAAAGAGACAAAGAGAGAGACTCTTAGGGAACTTCAAATGAAGGCTTTTTCTTTGAATATGTTTAGGTATCTTTCTCCTGTAAGATCCCCAAAGAAAAAAGGATCAACTATACGTGTAAATTCTACTGCAAACACAGAGGGACAAGCAACCTCAGCCTTCCAGACTCAGAAGCCACTGAAATCTACCTCCCTTTCACTTTTTTACAAAAAAGGTTAGTAGATGATTATTTTCAAGAAGGACTCTGGAACCTGGCTATGACTGGGTTCAAATCATGGCTCTTCTGCTTACTAGGTATGTCCTTGGCAAAGTCACTTAATAGCTCTATGCCTCAGTTTCTTCATCTGTAAAGTGGAAATGATAATAATAATTTATTTTGTAATAATAGTAATCTACCTTATAAGGTTTTTTAGTTAATTAAATGAATTAATACATAAAATGTTTCAACAGTGTCTAGCACATAGTTAGCACTCAGAAAGTATAAGATGTTGTTACTGTTGCTGCTACTGCTTTTGTCAGGCTTTCAAATTTATGTTTGGAAATATTTAACCCTGACATTACTTTTGCTGTTCAGGTGTGTATGTGAAGTTAAGATTGTACAGTGTTCCGTAGTCTAATGTAGGCACATTTCCTGGTAATTAGGCTGAGTAGCATTCTCTGACTATGTGTGTGTGAGGTGGAGCAGGGCTGTCTGTACGTGCATATATAGAGCTGACCTTTGAACAATGTGGGGAATAAGGGTAAATAATCCCCCCATGTAGTAAAAAATCCACATTTAGCTTTTGACTCCCCAGACACTTTACTGATAGCCTACTGTTGACTAGAAGCCTTACCAACAGTGTAAACAATTATCACATATTTTATATGATATATGTATTATATACTATAATAAGCTAGAGAAAAGAAAGTGTTATTAAGAAAATCATAAAATACATTTATAGTACTGCCCTGTATTTATTTATTTAAAAAAATCCACGTATAAGTGGACCCTCTTAGTTCAAACCCATGTTGTCTTAGAGTCAGCTATATGTGCAGGTCCACTCCCAGTGAAGCTCTCTGAAGGGACATAAAAGGCCAGATTCCTCTGTGATAAATCTGTTTCTGATTTTATTCAAGTCAGAAATATACTCAAGTCAGAATTTTATAACCATGTTGTAAGATAACCCTTAAGTTAGAACAGTGTTTCCAGAGTGTGTTCCCCAACCAGCAAAATCCACCTCACCTGAAAAGTTGTAGAAAGGAAAATTTTTGTTTAGGCTCCACCTTAGAACTCCTCAAACAGAAACTCTAGGATGAAGTGGGGGAAAAAAAATTCCTTGTTTTAACAAGCCTTCCAAAGCTAATCTGATGCATGCTAAAATGAGAACCACCAGGATAGTTAAAAAATTCTGATTGCTTTATGCAAGTCTCTGAAAGGTACATTTAAAATAAGAGTCATTATATTTAAAATAGATGGAAAAAAATTAAATTTAGTAGATTTCTTTTCTCCAGGCCTATGTCCCAGTAATATTTTTATAGACTTTGTAAATAAATCTTATGTTAGTATTCAAGTATTATTTTGCCTTCTATTTACCTAACTCCATACTAAGACTAGGGGTTATTTTTTCATAAAGAAAATAGTGGTAGAGGTAAGGTTACTGTTAAGGTGCTGTTTATTATTGGTGGAAATACAAGCTGGCACAGTCACTCTGGAAAACAGTATGGAGGTTCCTCAAAAAGTTAAAAATAGAACCATCTACAATCCAGCAATTGTACAACTGGTATTTACCCAAAGGAGACAAAAATACTAATTGGAAAGGATACATGCACCCCAGTGTTTATAGCAGCATTATCTATAATAGCCAAACTATGGAAACAGCCCAGGTGTTCATTGATTGATGAATAGCTAAGGAAGATGTGGTATAAATATGCAATGGAATATTACCCAGCCATAAAAATGAATGAAATCGGGGGGAGGAGTCAAGATGGAAGAGAAGTAGCAGGCTGAGATGACATCAGGTAGCGGGAGATCAGCTAGATAGCTTATCTAATCATTGCAAACACCTACAACTCTAATGGGAATTCGAAGAGAAGGGCAGCAACAATTCTAGAAACAGAAAGTCGGTCACTTTCTGAAAGGTAGGACCTGCGGAGAAGTGAATCCAAAGTGATGGGAAGATAGACCGCGGGGAGAGGGCGATAGCTCCCGGCAAGCGGCGGAGCAGTGGGGCACAAAGTCAGGACTTTTAAAAGTCTGCTTCACTGAGGGACATCGCTCCAGAGGCTAAACTGGGGGAAAGCCCACACAGGGTCAGCGTAACCCCAGGTCCCGCAGGGTCACAGAAGGACCGGGGATGTCTGAGTGTCGCAGAGCTTGCAGGTATTAGAGCAGGGAAGCCAGCTACAGCGACAAAGCTGAGGAGTGAGCTCTCACTAAACAAAATCTAACCAAGTTGGGGTTACCTTGAACCGGGCACAGGCTGGGTGAGCTCGGAGCACAGCCAGTGACCAGGGAGACGGAGTGACTGAGCACTTTTCTCCAAGTGTGTGGCTGGAGGCCAGGGAGACGGAAGCGCGAGCACTTTTCTCCAAGCATGAGCGATTGAGCGCTTTTCTCCAAGCGCAACCAGAGGCCACGGAGACGGGAATGATTGGGCGCTCTTCTCTGAGAATGCACTGAGGAGCGGGACCCCGAACTCTCAGCTCCTCCAGGCGGGAGATTGGGAGGCCACCATTTTCATTCCCGTCCTCTGGTACTCTACGGAAATCGTTCATGGAACAAAAGCTCCCCAAAGTGAACCCAAGCGGATTACTTAACCTGGCCCCTGATAAGGGCGGGGCAATTCTGCCTCCGGCAAAGACACTTGAGAATCACTACAACAGGCCCCTCCCCCAGAAGATCAACAAGAAACCCAGCCAAGACCAGATTGACTTACCAAGGAGAACAGCAGAATTCCAGAGGAGGAGAAAGCAAATCTTATCTGGACAAAATGACAAGGAGGAAAAACTCACCACAAAAAAAAAGAACAAGAGGCAATACTGAAGGCTGGGGACCTAATCAATACGGACATTGGTAATATGACAGATCTAGAGTTCAGAATGATGATTCTCAAGGTTCTAGCTGGGCTTGAAAAAGGCATAGAAGATATTAGAGAAACCCTCTCCAGAGAGATAAAAACCCTTTCTGGAGAAATAAAAGAACTAAAATCTAACAAAGTTGAAATAAAAAAAGCTATTAATGAGGTGCAATAAAAAAATGGAAGCTCTTACTGCTAGGATAAATGAGGCAGAAGAAAGAATTAGTGACATAGAAGACTAAATGACAGAGAATAAAGAAGCTGAGCAAAAGAGAGACAAATACTGGACCACGAGGAGAGAATTTGAGAGATAAGTGACACCATAAGATGACACAACATTAGAATAATTGGGATTCCAGAAGAAGAAGAAAGAGAGAGGGGAGCAGAAGGTATATTGTAGAGAATTATTGTAGAGAATTTCCCTAATATGGCAAAGGGAACAAACATCAAAATCAAGAAGATGCAAAGAACGCCCCTCAAAATCAATAAAAATAGGTCCACACCCTGTCACCTGATAGTAAAATTTACAAGTCTTAGCAACAAAGAGAAAATCCTGAAAGCAGCCTGGGAAAAGAAGTTTGTAACATACAAGGGTAAAAACATTAGATTGGCAGTGAACTTATCCACAGAGACCTGGCAGGCCAGAAAGAGCTGGCATGATATATTCAGAGCACTAAACTAGAAAAACATGCAGCCAAGAATATTATATCCAGCTAGGCTATCATTGAAAATAGAAGTAGAGATAAAAGTCTTCCAAGACAAACAAAAACTGAAAGAATTTGAAAACACCAAACAAGCCCTACAGGAAATATTGAAAGGGGTCCTCTAAGCAAAGAGAGAGCCTAAAAGTAGTAGATCAGAAAGGAACAGAGACAATATACAGTAACAGTCACCTTACAGGCAATACAATGGCACTAAATTCATATCTCTCAATAGTTACCCTGAATGTTAATGGGCTATATGCCCTAATCAAAAGACACAGGGTATCAGAGTGGATAAAAAAACAAAATCCATCAATATGCTGCCTACAACAAACTCATTTTAGACCCGAAGACACCACCAGATTTAAAGTGAGGGGGTGGAAAACAATGTACCATGCTAATGGACATCAGAAGAGCGCCAGCGTGGCAATCCTTATATCAGATCAATTAGATTTTAAGCCAAAGACTATAATAAGAGATGAGGAAGGACACTATATCATATTCAAAGGGTCTGTCCACCCAGAAGACCTAACAATTTTAAATATCTATGCCCCTAACATGGGAGCAGCCAACTATATAAACCAATTAATAACAAAATCAAAGAAATACATTGACAACAATACAATATTAGTAGGGGACTTTAACACTCCCCTCACTGAAATGGACAGATCCTCTAAGCAAAAGATCAACAAGGAAATAAAGGCCTTAAATGATACACTGGACCAGATGGACATCAGAGATATATTCAGAACATTCCATCCCAAAATAATAGAATACACATTCTTCCCTAGTGCACATGGAACATTCTCCAGAATAGACCACATCCTGGGTCATAAATCAGGTCTCAACTGGTATCAAAAGATTGGGATCATTCCCTGCATATTTTCAGACCACAATGCTCTGAAGCTAGAACTCAATCACAAGAGGAAATTTGGAAAGAACACAAATACATGGAGACTAAACAGCATCCTTCTAAAAAATGAATGTGTCAACCAGGAAATTAAAGAAGAATTGAAAAATTCATGGAAACAAATGAAAATGAAAACACAACGGTTCAAAATCTGTGGGACACAGCAAAGGCAGTCCCAAGAGGAAAATATATAGTGGTACAGGCCTTTCTCAAGAAACAAGAAAGTTCTCAAATACACAACCTAACCCTACACCTAAAGGAGCTGGAGAAAGAACAACAAAAAAAGCCTAAACCCAGTAGGAGAAGAGAAATCATAAAGATCAGAGCAGAAATCAATGAAATAGAAATTAAAAAAAAAAATAGAACAAATCAACGAAACTAGGACCTGTTTCTTTGAAAGAATTAATAAGATTGACAAACCCCTGGCCAGACTTATCAAAAAGAAAAGAGAAAGGACCCAAATAAATAAAATCATGAATGAAAGAGGAGAGATCACAACCAACACCAAAGAAATACAAGCAATTATAAGAACATACTATGAGAAACTCTACACCAACAAATTCGACAATCTGGAAGAAATGGATACATTTCTAGAGACTATAAACTACCACAACTGAACCACGAAGAAATAGAAAGCCTGAACAGACCCATAACCAGTAAAGAGATTGAAACAGTCAACAAAAATCTCCAAACAAACAAAAGTCCAGGGCCAGATGGCTTCCCAGGGGAATTCTACAAAACATTTAAAGAAGAATTAATTCCTATTCTCCTGAAACTGTTCCAAAAAATAGAAATGGAAGGAAAACCTCCAAACTCATTTTATGAGGCCAACATCACCTTGATCCCAAAACCAGACAAGGATCCTATCAAAAAAGAGAACTACAGACCAATATCCTTGATGAACACAGATGCGAAAATTCTCACCCAAATAACTGGACAATAGGATCCAACAGTACATTAAAAGGATTATTCACCATAACCAAGTAGAATTTATTCCAGGGCTGCAAGGTTGGTTCAACATCCACAAATCAATCAATGTGATACAACACATTAATAAAAGAAAGAACAAGAACCATGTGATACTCTCAATAGATGCTGAAAAAGCATTTGACAAAGTACAGCATCCCTTCCTGATTAAAACTCTTCAAAGTGTAGGGATAGAGGGCACATACCTCAATATTATCAAAGCCGTCTATGAAAAACCCACTGCAAATATCATTCTCAATGGAGAAAAACTGAAAGCTTTTCTGTTAAGGTCAGGAACACAGCAGGGATGTCCGTTATCACCACTGCTATTCAACATAGTACTAGAAGTCCTAGCTTCAGCAGTCAGACAACAAAAAGAAATTAAAGGCATCCAAATCAGCAAAGAAGAAGTCAAACTATCACTCTTTGCAGATGAAATGATACTTTAGGTGGAAAACCCAAAACCACTCCAAATCTGCTAGAACTTGTACAGGAATTCAGTGAAGTGTCAGGATATAAAGTCAATGCACAGAAATCAGTTGCATTTCTTTACACTAACAACAAGACAGTAGTAAGAGAAATTAAGGAGTCCATCCCATTAACAATTTTACCTAAAACCATAAGAAACCTAGGAATAAACCTAACCAAAGAGGCAAAGAATCTATACTCAGAAAACTATAAAGTACTAATGAAAGAAATGGAGGAAGACACAAAGAAATGGAAAAATGTTCCATGCTCCTGGATTGGAAGAACAAATATTGTGAAAATGTTTATTCTACCTAAAGCAATCTACGCATTTAATGCAATCCCTAACAAAATCCCACCCGTTTTTCTCAAAGAAATAAAACAAATAACCCTAAAATTTATATGGAACCAGAAAAGACCTCGAATAGCCAAAGGAATATTGAAAAAGAAAGCCAAAGTTGGTGGCATCACAATTCCAGACTTCAAGCTCTATTACAAAGCTGTCATCATCAAGACAGCATGGTACTGGCACAAAAACAAACACACAGATCAATGGAACAGAATAGAGAGCCCAGAAATAGACCCTCAACTCTATGGTCAACTAATCTTCGACAAAGCAGGAAGGAATGTCCAATGGAAAAAAGACAGCTTCTTCAACAAATGGTGCTGGGAAAATTGGACAGCCACATGCAGAAAAATGAAATTGGACGATTTCCTTACACCACACACAAAAATAGACTCAAAATGGATGAAGGACCTCAGTGTGAGAAAGGAATCCATCAGAATCCTTGAGGAGAACACAGGCAGCAACCTCTTTGACCTCAACCGCAGCAGCTTCTTCCTAGGAACATCACCAAAGGCAACAGAAGCAAGGGAAAAAATGAACTATTGGGATTTTATCAAGATCAAAAGCTTTTGCACAGCAAAGGAAACAGTGAACAAAACCAAAAGACAACTGACAGAATGGGAGAAGATATTTGCAAACGACATATCAGATAAAGGGCTAGTATCCAAAATCTATAAAGAGCTTAGCAAACTCAACACCCAAAAAACAAATAATCCAATCAAGAAATGGGCAGAGGACATGAACAGACATTTCTGCAAATAAGACATCCAGATGGCCAACAGACACATGAAAAAATGCTCCACATCACTCGGCATCAGGGAAATACAAATGAAAACCACAATGAGATACCACCTCACACCAGTCAGAATGGCTAAAATTAACAAGTCAAGAAATGACAGACGCTGGCTAGGATGCGGAGAAAGGGGAACCCTCCTACACTGTTGGTGGGAATGCAAGCTGGTGCAACCACTCTGGAAAACAGTTTGGAGGTTTGAAAATAGAGCTACCTTGTGACCCAGCGAGTGCATTACTGGGTATATATCCTAAAGATACAAATGTGGTGCTCCGAAGGGGCACGTGCACCCTAATGTTTATAGCAGCAATGTCCACAATAGCCAAACTAGGGAAAGAACCTAGATGTCCATCAACAGATGAATGGATAAAGAAGAGGTGGTATATATATACAATGGAATACTATGCAGCCATCAAAAGAAATGAAATCTTGCCATTTGCGATGATGTGGATGGAACTAGAGGGTATTATGCTTAACTAAATAAGTCATTCGGAGAAAGACAACTATCATATGATCTCCCTGATATGAGGAAGTAGAGATGCAATGTGGGTGGTTTGGGGGTAGGAAAACAAAAAAATGAAAAAAGATGGGATCAGGAGGGAGACAAACCATAAAAGACTCACTCTCAAAAAACAGACTGAGGGTTGCTGGGGGGAGTGGGGATAGAGGGTGGTGGGGATATGGACACTGGGGAGGGTATTTGCTATGATGAGTGCTGTCAAATGTGTAGACCTGGAGATTCACAGACCTGTACCCCTGGGGATAAAAATACATTATATGTTTATTAAATAAATAAATTAATTTAAAAAAATAAAAAAAAATAAATGAAATCTTGCCATTTCCAATGATGTGGATAGAGCTAGAATGTATAATGCTAAGTGAAATATGTCAGTCAGAGACAGACAATTATCATATGATCTCACTCATATGTGAAATTGAAGAAACAAAACAGATGAACATAGGGGAAGTAAAAAGGGAAAACCAAAAAACAGACTTACCTATAGAGACCAAACTGATGGTTACCAGAGCAGGAAGTGGATGAAATAGGTGATGGGGATTCAAGAGGGCACTTGTGAGGAGCACCGGGTGTTGTATAGAAGTGATAAATCACTAAATTCTATATCTGAAACTAATATTACATGGTATATTAACTACCTGGACTTTAAATAAAAACTTGAAAAAAAAACAGGGGGAAAATGCTGTTTAATAGAATTATAGTTACAGCAATTTATTATTTTGAAAAATCCACTTGTTGAACAGTAAACCTAAGTCCCCTTATCTCTGCAGTGTACCGACTAGCATATCTTCGACTAAATACCCTGTGTGCACGCCTTCTGTCTGACCACCCAGAACTAGAACATATCATCTGGACCCTTTTTCAGCATACATTGCAAAATGAGTATGAACTCATGAGAGACAGGCATTTGGATCAGGTAAGAAAATAATGCACTTCACTACTCTTCTCCTACTCATTTGTTAACTGTGCACTGATTTCTTAAAAGATTAGATTCAAACAAGAAGCTAGATCAATTTAGCAGACTTAATATATATGCATTCTTTGGCTTCCTTTTATAATTTTGCTATAGTTCTTAGAGCTTTAGAGCTCGGGAGTATTTCAGTGACGTTTTAATGACATAAAAGATCTTATTTATAAAAATCATTGAAAAAAACTGTTTATTAGGAGTTTTTCTGTCTTGTAGTAAACTGGATATCATGTTAGTAAGGAAGAAGTCCAAGACTTAAGAACAAGTTGATCAAAAACAATGCCTATTGAATGAATGAATGAATAAAAAAATAAATGAATGACAGTTTACAGAGAATGATCTTTCATATCTTCCTGTTTTTTCTCTTTATGCATAATAATAATATTTTTTGGTAGCAACTTATTGAGATATAATTAACATGCCATACAAATTACCCATATAAAGTGTACAATCCAGTAGTTTTTAGTATATTGATAGAGTTGTGGAACCATCACCAAAATCACTTTTAAAACAGTTTTATTTAAGATTTTATTTACTTATATGACACACAGAGAGAGAGAGAGATCACAAGTTGGCAGAGAGGCAGGCAGAGAGTGAGGGGCAAGCAGGCTCCCTGCTGAGAACAGTTTTATCATGCTAAAAAGAAATGCCATACCATTCAATACTCATCATCTGTTCCTCTACTTCTTCCAGGCCCAGGCAATACTGATCTTTCTATGTCTGTAGATTTGCCTCTTTTGGGACATTTTATATAAATGGAATCATATAATATGTTGTATTTTGTGTCTGGCTTCTTAGTGTAATGTTTTCATTGTTCATCTGTGTTATGCCTTGTATCAGTACTTCATCCCTTGTGTTGCCAAATAATATTCCATTGTATGGATATACCACATCATATTTATCTGTTCATTATTTGGTGTACATTTGTTTTCTACTTTTTGGATATTATGAATAATGTTCTGTGAACATTTATATACAAGTTTTGTGTGGATATATGCTTCCAGTTCTCTTGGATATATACCTAGAAATAGAATTGCCAGGTCTTGTGATAACTCTATGTCTAACCTTTGCGGATTGGCCAGATTGTTTTCCAGTATATCCACACCATTCTGCATTCCTATCAGAAGTGTATGAGGTTCCAGTTTCTCCATATCCTCACCAGCCTAGTGGGTATAGAGTAGTATCTATAATCATCCTATTGGGTATATACTCTATATATAGAGTATACCCATCCTATTGGGTATAGATGGTATAACCATCTCTTTATGGTTTTAATTTGCACTTCCCTGATGGCTAATTATATTGATTAAGAATATTTTCATGTGTTTATTGGCCATTTGTATATCTTCTTTAAAGAAATATCTACTCAGATAATTTGCATATTTTTAAATTGAGTTGTCTATTATTGAGTTACAAGTGTTCTTATGTAGTCTACATAAAAGTCCCTTATTTCATATGATTTGCAGTTGTTTTCTCCAGTTCTCTGAGTTGTATTTTCACTTTCTTGATGGTGTCCTTTGTGGCACAAAAGTTTTTCATTTTGATCATGTTCAGTTTATCTATTTTTTTCTTTTGTTACTACTGCTTTTGCTGTCTTATCTAAGAAACCATTGCCAAGTCAGAGATCATAAAGATTTATTCTTGTGTTTCTCCAAAAATGTTATACTTTTAACTCTAACATTTACATTTTGATTCATTTTGAGTTAATTTTTCTGTATGGTGTGAGAAGGGGTCTAACGTCACTCTTTTATATCTGAATACTACTTGTTCCAGCACCATTTCTTAAAGTCTTTTCTTTCTGTGTTGAGAGAAATCAGAACTAACTGTATATGCATAAAAGTTCATTTCTGGTTTCTTAATTGTGTTCCATTGATCTGTA
This sequence comes from Mustela erminea, assembly GCF_009829155.1. Lineage (NCBI taxonomy): Eukaryota > Metazoa > Chordata > Mammalia > Carnivora > Mustelidae > Mustela > Mustela erminea. Next base: position 59,317,774 of record NC_045628.1, read on the forward strand.
TGTCTTCTCTTATGCCAGTACAGAACTGTCTCAATTACAAAGCTTTGTAGTAAATTTTGAGATAGGGAAGTGTGGGGGCATCTGGGTGGCTTAGTCAGTTAAGCATCCAACTCTTGATTTCAGCTCAGGTCATGATCTTAGGGTCCGGATCCCAGGGTCCTTTTCAGTAGGAAGTGTGCTTGATATTCTGTCCTTCTCCCTCTGCCCCTCCCCCACTCACGCTCACACTCTTGTGCACGCTCTTTCTCCCTAAAATAAATAAATAAATAAATAAATCTTAAAAAAAAAAAGAAATAGGGAAAAAATTTTGTTCTTTTTCAAGATTTGTTGTACTGTTCTGTAGCTTGCATTTCCATATGAATTTTAGGATCAGTTTGTCAATTTTTGCAAAGAAGCCAACAATGATTTTGATAGGGATTATATTGAATCATAGATTAATTTGAGGAGCTTTCTTATCTTAATAATATTAAGTATTCTAGCCAATGAACATATGATGTCTTTCCACTTATTTATTTATTTATTAAAGATTTTATTTATTTATTTATTTGACAGACAGAGCTCACAAGCAGACAAAGAGGCAGGCAGAAGGAGAGAGGGAAGCAGGTTCCCTGCCAAGCAGAGAGCTCAATGTGGGGCTCGATCCCAGGACCCGGGATCATGACCTGAGCCGAAGGCAGAGGCTTTAACCCACTGAGCTACCCAGGCGCCCTTTCCACTTATTTAGATGTTAATTTTTTTCAGTTATGTTTTAACATTTTCAGAGTATAGTCTTTTTATATTAAATTTATACACCTCAGTGTTTTTATTCCTTTTAACACTATTGTAAATGGAACTATTTCTTTAATTTCTTGTTTGCATTATTCATTACAAGTATATAGAAATACAATTAATTTTCATATATTGATCTTGTTAACCTGCGGTTTTATTGAAGTACTTTATTAGTTCTAATAGTTTTTAGTAGATTTTTTAGGATTTTCAATATATAAGATCATATTGTCTTCAAATAGAGATAGTTTTACTTTTACCTTTTCAATCTGGATGACTGCTACTTCATTTATTTGTCAAACTGCTGTAGTGTAGTACCTCAAAAACAATGTCGAATGAAAGTGGTGAGAAGGGACATCCTTGTTTTGTTTCTGCGCTAGGGGAAAGCATTCAGTCTTTCACCGTTAAATGTATTGTTAGCTGTGGAGTTTTTGTATATGCCCTTTATCAAGTAAAGGAAGTTCCCATCTATTCCTGGTTGTTTTTATCATGAAAGTGTGTTGAATTTTGTCAAATGCTTGTTCTATATCTATTGAGATGATCATTGGGGTTTTCTCCTTTTATTGTATTGATATGTAGTATATTACATGAATTGATTTTCAGATGTTAAACCAATCTTGCATTTCTGGAATGAATCCCATTTGGTCATAGTCTATAATACATTTGATGTGCTGCTGGATTCAGCTTGTTTTTGTTAAAAATGTTTACATCTATAACCATAAAAGATAATGGTAATTTTCCTCTCATATCTGGATTTGATATCAGAGTATTACTATCCTCACAGAATTAGTTGGGTAGTGTTCCCTCCTCTTCTAATTTCAGAAGAGTTTGTGAGAAATTGGTATTGATTCTTTTTTAAAGGTTTGGTAGAATTCACCAGTGAAACCATCTGGGCCTGGGCTTTCGTTTGCAGATAGTTTTGGAGTATTATTTCAAGCTCATATTTTCTGTTTCTTCTTTAGTAAGTTTTGGTGGTTTGTGTTTTTTCTTAAAAATTTTCTTTCCATCTTAGATATCTATTTTGTCGGTATGCAGTTGTTCATAATGTTCTCTTTGTTTCTATCAGTTCAGTAGTAATGTTCCCAGTAAGAATGGTATTTTCAGGGGCGCCTGGGTGGCTCAGTGGGTTAAGCCTCTGCCTTCGGCTCAGGTCATGATCTCAGGGTCCTGGGATCCAGCCCCTCATTGGGCTCTCTGCTCAGTGGGGAGCCTGTTTCCCTCTCTCTCTCTCTGCCTGCCTCTCTGCCTACTTGTGATCTCTGTCAAATAAATAAATAAAATCTTTTTAAAAAGAAAAAGAATGATATTTTCAGCAAACAGTGAATTAGTGTATAAGGGTATAACCTCCAAATATGTATATCTTTCTAGAGTATATTTGGGTGTATAAATTCTAGTATGTTGGATTTTTAAAAGTAGGCACTCATTGCTTTCTATTTTTCTACACTAGTCCTAAGGATTTCTAAATCCTAAGTCCTAAGGATTTCTAAAGAGATTAGGTATATGAAATCAAGACTTTTGCAGAGAGTTACCTTAAGAAGAGGTAGGAGAAAAATATGAATTAACAAAGAAGATATTAGATGGTGTTCTGAGTGGGAAAAACAGAATTGGGGCTGGTAGGATGCTGAACAAGCGGTGATGAGTAGATATTCTTGGCAATAGTAGATATAAGCAAGAATGTTGCAGAGATATAAGTACTTAAATTTGGCAATAAAATTCATACAAATGAAGAAAGTTTGATTTTTTCATTCTGTAAGGAATAATTTCAAATCTTATTTTTACATTAAAAATGTTTTTATTGAAATAGAACATGTATATAAAAGCATCCATATATCATAAGAATACATCTTAACGCAAATTCATAAACTGAACTCATCTCTATAGCCTGCTTCCAAATCAAGAGCATTACCTGCAATATAAAGACTCTCTCCTGCCCCATTCCAAACTCCTTACCACCATCACCAAGTATATTCAATTTTATTTTATCTGATAGTTTAAACCTTTGACATATCTGACCTTTTTTTTTTTTAAGTGCTAGTTACACAGTGAACTGATTCCAATTTCAACCTTTATGGGGGAAAAAAAAAAAACCTAAGGAACAAAGGTCAAAGTTAGGGTTATTTACAAACCAGATGATCAGTTCTAATAATCAAGGTCTGACTTTTACATTTTGTTCTTTAAACACAATTTGGGTTGAACACTTCACATCACCTTTCAAACTGAGCTTAGGATGGTAAAACATAATCCTGTAGGAACTTAAATTTCCATTTTTTGAAGCTAAAAGAAAGATAACAGTACTTTTTAGAGCACAACTATGTAACAAAATTCTGATTTTTTTATATTGCATTGACTTACTAGATTATGATGTGTTCCATGTATGGCATATGCAAAGTGAAGAATATAGACCTTAAATTCAAAATCATTGTAACAGCATACAAGGATCTTCCTCATGCTGTTCAGGAGGTAGGTAATCTTCCATGGTAAGATTTTTTTGGATATATTCATATCTATAAAATGGATAATGTAAGTCATTAATTAGATCATATATTGTGACCTTATTATATAAATTTATGTATCAGTTTTTTTACCTTTATATTACTGGTTAATTATTTGTGCTTAAAACAGAATTGGAAAGTTAAGGCACTATAATATCCAAATTCATGTTATAAAGTTAATAAGGAATACTACATCTTTGCAATAAACAGGATATTTGTAATAAATTTTTACACATGTGTATATATTTTTTAAAAGTCTGTGACATTTCACTTCTGGTAGAACAGTTATATACCAAACCTAAGAAGACTTTTCTAGATTATTTTTTCCTGTATAATATGTGATTCTTACTGTTAGAAAATAATATGAACTATTAGAAAAAAAATCTAAAGAGATAAATTTCCAGATTCATTTAACAGGTGTTTTTATTCTTCTTCCTCAGACATTCAAACGTGTTTTGATCAGAGAAGAGGAGTATGATTCCATTATAGTATTCTATAACTCGGTCTTCATGCAGAGACTGAAAACAAATATTTTGCAGTATGCTTCTACCAGGGTATGTTGGAAGTATCCTTTGATTGGGAAAATCTAATTATAAAGTGGAGCTTACTAAAACATTAAAAAAAAAAAATCTGCTTTTTGTTTTTGCCCTAGCCCCCTACCTTGTCACCAATACCTCACATTCCTCGAAGCCCTTACAAGTTTTCTAGTTCACCTTTACGGATTCCTGGGGGAAACATCTATATATCACCCCTGAAGAATCCATATAAAATTTCAGAAGGTGTGCCAACGCCAACAAAAATGACTCCAAGATCAAGGTTTGTGTTTTCTCTTTAGGGAAAGGGCAAAGAATAAGAGGGGATTATTTTGATCCAAGTACAAAAATATAAAGCTTTCTTCACTTAAAATATATTTATTTACATTAAGTAACATGATAGGAATTTGGTAGGTAAGAAAGATTATCTTTTTACTTAAGTGGGTTTGCAAGTTTAGTCTTCAGCTTTCCTGGGTGCTAGGGTTTGTTCTTTTGTGAACAAAGAACAATTTTTGTAGTAGGTTTAAAATCACTTTCATACTTTAGTAAGTAACCAGTCTGCTAAGTAAAGTAGATTACTTTTGGTTAAGAATTTTTATTCTCTAGCTTTACTGAATGTCCTGTAAACTCTGTGAACCTGTTTATCTTGCTTTGTTACAAAAATGTAGATGACTGATTAAATGTACATAACTGCAAATTAAGTCTTTAGAAGTCCATCCTTAATTCTGCCTGCAGCTTCCTTATATTACCTGGGGCAGGTGTCACTACTTCGGAAGGGTGCTGTGGATTAGGGAGATGATGAGTATGAAGCTGTTTTAAATTCCTAGATGAAAGTTTCTGTGCAACTACAAATCATTACATTATCTTCCACATCCAACCACAAGTGCTTTGTGACTTTGAAGTGCTTCCATTGCCTTATTATATGTTATCATGGGCTGTTTGAAAATGACTTTATTTGTACAGAGTGGTAGGCAGATTAGCTAGTACAGTTAAGGTAGTCTCATCTCCTTAAATTGTCAGCTCATAGAATTGTACTTAATGGGCAAGAAAAACAAAAGGGAGAAGGGGGAGATATTAGCCATCTAGAAAACATTTGTGTGCGGTGTTTAATTATATAAGTAATGCACACTCATGGTAAAAATTTGTAACTCTACAGGAAGAGAGAAAATAGAAACTAGTTGGCAAGTGATATAAATCCTCTTGTGCACCCCTGTACCATCTTTTATTTGCTGTTCTTATAGTATCTGTGTACAATATCTACAACTTATACTGTAAGTTGCTAAGATAATACATCATGTATATTTAATTTACACAGTCCCACATTGCCACATGAAAATGTGTACTTAGGTAATGATAATTGATCAGTATTATTCTTATGATATCTATTTACTGAACTTAGTGAAATCACTTCTCAGTTGAGGTCATATTCTCAAAATCTTGATCAATCATTGATCAGGCATTAAGAGAGCATCTTCACATTCTATTTATCAAGCATATTTAGGTATTCTGCTTAATCAAATATATATATATATTCTGCTTAATCAAATATATATATATATATATATATATATATATATATATTTGTCCACCTATCAAGGAATTGGAGTATAATAAGACCTATCTCCTAGTTCCATGTGCATATGATCATATCCTTGTTATGTGAAGCTAATACTGTTTTTCACATTTATTATAAAAACAAATTATATGGTTCACTCATGGCAACCATAGATTCAAAACCTATGATATATATACAAAAAATAAAGAGAAAGAGAGCCAAACAAACACTATAGAAACTCATCAATCCCAAAGAAAAAAGAACAAGAGAAGTGGAAAGAACAGAGAATAACTACAAAAACAACCAGAAAACAGGGGGAAAAATGGCATCAAGTACATACCTAACAATAATAACTTAAAAAATAATAATAACTTTAAATGTAAATGGCCTAAATGCTCCAGTCAAAAGATACAGGGTGGTGGAATGGATAAAAATACAAGACCCTTCTATATGCTGCTTATAAGAGATTCACCTTAGACATAGAGACACAAACAGACTGAAAGTAAAGGGATAGAAAACCATTTACCATGCAAATGGAAGCAAAAAAGAAGCCAGAGTAGCAACACTTAGATCAGACAATAGACTTTAAAACAAAGACTGTAACTAGAGACAAAGAAGAGTATTACATAATGATTAAAGGAGCACCCCAACAAGAGGATGTAACACTTGTAAGTATCTATATACCAAACACTAGAGCACCTGAATACATAAAGCACATATTAATGGAAATAAAGAGAGAAATTGATGGTAATACAATAATAGTGAGGGACTTTAACACCCCACTTACATCAATGGGTGTATGATTCTGGCAGGAAATCAATAAGGAAACAGTGTCTTTGAATGACACTTTGCAACAGGTAGACATAACAGATACATATAGCACATTCAATCCAAAACCAACAGAATACACATTATTCTCAAGTGCACACGGAACATTCTCCAGAAGGGATTACAAATGAGGCCACAAAACAGCTTCAATAAATTTCAGAAGATTGAAATCATTCCATGCATCTTTTCTGATTATATAGCAGTATGAAACTAGAAATAAAATGTAAGAAAAAAAATGGAAAAAACATGAGCATGTGGAGATTAATCAGTACGATACCATACAACCAGTGGGCCAACAGAGCAATCAAAGAAGAAACAAAAAATTCATGGAGAGAAATGAAAATGAAAACTAAATGGTCCAAACTCCTTCAGATGCAGTGAAAGCAGTTCTAAGAGGGAAATACATAGCAATAGAGCCCATAGCAAGAAACAAGAAAAAGCTCAAATAAACAGCGCCTTATACCTACAGGAACCAGAAAAAGAAGAACAAACAAAGCCCAAGTTGAGTAGAAAGGAATAATAAAGATCAGAGCAGAAATAAATGACATAAAGACTAAAAAAAAAAAAAAAAAAAAAAGTAGAAAAAATTTAATGAAACCAAGAGCTGGTTCTTTGAAAAGATAAACAAAATTGGTTATTCCTTAGTTAGACTCATCAAGAAAAAAAAGAGAAAGGACCCAAATAAAATTGGAAAGGAAAGAGAAGTAATAACTGGCACCACAGAATTACAAAGGATTACGAGACTACTGCAACAAATTGTATGCAAACAAATTGGACAAATTTATCCTGAATGGATGAGTTTCTAGAAATATAGAATTTTCCAAAACTGAATTAGGAAGAAATAGAAAAATCTGAACAGACTGATTTTTATTAATGAAATTGAATCAGTAATCAAAAAAATTACCAAAAAATAAACATCCAGGCCAGAATGCATTCACAGGTGAATTTTACCAGACATTTAAAAAAGAATTAATACCTATTCTCCTCAAACTATTCCAAAAAATAGAAGAGAAGGGAAACTTCCAAATGCATTTATAAGGCCAGCATTACCCTGATACCAAAACCAGAAAAACAACCCACAGAAAAAAGAAAACTACAAGCCAATGTCTGTGATGAACATAGATGGAAAAATCCTCAACAAAATTTTAGCAAACTGTATTCCACAATATATCAAAAATATCGTTCACCATGAGCAGGTAGAACTAATTCCAGGGGTGCAAGGGTGGTTCGATATTCACAAATGAGTCAATGTGATACACCACATCAAAAAAACAAAGGATAAAAATTATACGATCATCTCAATAGATGTAGAAAAAGCATTTGACAAAATGCATCATCGTTCATGATAAAAACTCTCAACAAAGGTTTACAGGGAACCTCCCTCAAGATAGTAAGGCCATATATGAAAAATGCACAACTAGCACCATATATCCCACATGATAACATCATAGTGAAAAAGTGAGAACTTCTTCTCTAAGATCAGGAATAAGACAAGGATTTTCACTCTTACTACTTTTATTTAACATAGTACTGAATGTCCCACCCATAGCAATCAGAGAAGAAAAAAAAAAAAAAAGAGGCATCCATATTGGTCAAGAAGAAGTTAAATTGTCACTATTTACGGATGACATGGTACTATACATAGAAAATCCTAAAGACTCCACCAAAAATCTACTAGAATAAATGAATTCAGTAAAGTTTCAGGATACAGAATTAATGTTCAGAAATCTATTGCATTTCTAGACACTAACACTGAAGTAGCAAAAAGAAAAATTAAGAAAACAACACCATTTACAATTGCACCAAAAAGAAGAAAATAACTAGGAATAAACTTAACCAAAGAGGCGAAAGACCTGTATCTGAAAACTATAAAACACTGATGAAAGAAATTGAAGATGTCACAAATAAATGCAAAGATACTCCATGTTCATGGATTGGAAGAATTAATATTGCTAAAATGTTCATGTTTCCCAAAGTAATCTACAGATTCATTGCAATCCCTATAAAATACCACCATCATTTTTCACAAACTAGAACAAATAATACTAAAATTTGTATGAAACCACAAAAGACCCCAAATAGCCAAAGCAGTCTTGAAAAAGAATAGAGATTATCACAATCCCAGGTTTACTAAAGAGTTGTAGTAATCAAAACAGCATGGTACTGGCATAAAAATAAACCACATAGATCCATGAAACAGAATATAGAGCCCAGAAATAAACTAATGATTATATGGCCAATTAATCTATGCCAAAGTGTAAGAGGGGAAAAGATAGTCTCTTTAATAAATGGTGCTAGGAACACTGGACAACTACATGTAAAAGAGTGAAAGTGGACCACCTTTTATTACCATACATGAAAATAAACTCAAAATGGATTAAAGATTTAAATGTGTGATTGGAAATCATAAGACCCTTAGAAGAGATCATAGGTAGTAATTTCTCTGACATCAACCATGGCAACATTTTTTTCTAGGTATGTCTTCTAAGGCAAGAGAAATAAAAGCAAAAATAAAAAGGAGAACTACATCAAAATGAAAAGCTTCTGCACAGCAAAGGAAGCCATCAACAAAATGAAAAGGCAGCCTAGTGAATGGGAGGAAATATTTGCAAACCACATATCTGATTAATTAATTTTCAAAATTTGTAAAGGACTCATATAACTCATTAACAAATAAACAATTAAAGGGTGAGCAGAAGATCTGAATAGATATTTTTCCAAAGAAGACATATGAATAGCAACATACAAATGAAAAGATGCTCAAAATCACTAATCATCAGGGGAATGCAAATCAAAACAATAGTGAGATATCACACCTATAGAATGACTAAAAAAGGACAAGAAATAAGTGTTATTGAGGATGTGGAGAAAAAGGAGCCCTCATACACTGTTGGTTGGAATGTAAATTGCTATACCCAACTATGGAAAACAGTCTGAAAATTCTTCAAAAACTTAGAAATACCATACGATCCAATAATTCCACTATTGGGTATTTATCCAAAGAAAATTTGACACTAATTTGAAAAGATATATGCACCCCTATGTTTACTGAAGCATTATTTGCAATATTTAAGATATGGAAGAACTCTAAGTGTCCACTGATGTATGAATGGATAAGAAAAATATGATTTATAATTATAGATACACATACATACATAGAAGGGGATATTACATAGTCATTAAAATGTATAAGATCATGCCATTTGAGATAACATGAATGGACCTAGAAGATATAATGCTAAGAGAAATAAGTCAGAGAAAAAAAATTCCAAGTGATTTCACTCAAGTAAAATCCAAAAACATTTTTTAAAAAAGAATAAACAAAAATCAGAATTAGACCTATCAATACAAAGAACAGACTGATGGTTGCCAAAGGGGAGGGAAGATCGGACAATATGGATGAAGGTTAGTGGGAGATACAGGCTTCCTATTATAGAATGAATAAGTCACGGGCAATAAAAGGTACAACATGAGTCGTGATACTAGTGATAATAGTCAGTGATACTGCAGTAGTGATGTATGGTGGCAGATGGTGGCTACCCTTGTGAGCACAACATAATATATAAACTTGTTGAATCACTGTGTTATACACCTGAAACTAATGTGACATTGTGTGTCAGCTATGCTCAAAAACAAAAAGAACATAAATTATTTGGTTCAAACAAGGACAGGCAGACTAGTCTAGGATATACGATAAGTAGAGATCTGAATTAGAATTCTGATTATTATTTAGATGTAACTTTTTGCCAATTGTTATGTGAATTTTTAATGAGGAAGTGTGAAATTTTAATTATTTATCAATTGATTTATGAAGAATTAAGTGTGAGTAAACTTAAAATTTTCCTTTACCTTCTTTAAATGTGGACAGTGGCAGAATATGTTCTTTCAGACATGAAATTCTTTAAAAAAAATCTGAGACCAGCCCAGTGCATGATTAGATTAGCACTGTTAGAGTAAGCCCCTAATTGTAATTTTGTTGTGGTTCTAGGGTAGAGCAGACTTTAGATTTGGTATGTCTAATAGCTCAAAATGATAAATGTTCATCTCTGCAAAGTTATATATGATCTTCATTATTAATTTGTGTTTTATCTTAACAGAATCTTAGTATCAATTGGTGAATCATTTGGGGTGAGTATTTTCTTTCTATGAAATATAAGGGAATGTACTGTAACTATAAAGAAATTGCAGATTTCTGTGACTTGAATTGACATATATATAATTCAACACCTCAGCAAGGCATGTTGCGTAGAATTTAGAAGATTAATAGCAGACTTATATTCAAATCAGATTTAATTTCAAGTTTTACTCATAATCAGTGAATTTCAAAGTGGTTTTCTAAACATCCTTCGAGATTATATAATATCTTACATATATTTTTCCAGGCCATCTGTTCCTTGTCACTTTAGCTTCTCCATGGAGCCACTCATTACTCACAAATGGTGTCTTGCTTCCCTCCGAGCAAGAAGAGAGAGAGGGAAAGTGGGAGGTACAGAGTAGAGCAAAATGAAATCAGTCTTTTTGTAACTAATATTAGATGTGATAATCCATCACTTTTGTCAGATTTTTGTCAGAAGCAAGGTAACACTAGGTCCCACCCACATACTCAGGGAAGAGAGGATTACATGAGTGTAAAAACTAGAAGATGAGGGTTAGCGAGACCCATTCTAGAGTCTGCCTATCCCACTCCCCCAAATATAACCAGAGAAAGATAATAGTTTGTATACTGAAAGAGCAAATGTTAACAAATATATTACAAATAGTAAATGCTGTGACATTTAGCTCAAGGTAGGCTGCAGCTGTCAGGTTTCACAAAGGACAAGTTGTGGGACAACATAAGAAGGTTTGGATCTGAATACATATAGAGTTAGTGGTCCTCAAACTCTTCTGCTTGCAATAGCCTCTAGAAGAATTGGGAAAATGTTATATGAACCTACATGTTTTAAAGCTGATAACTAAAAATCTTATCATAAATTTAATACATATACAGGAATTTAGTTTCATATTATATATGTGCTCTAAACATATTTCCATCAAAACCTGTTTTTGCATTTAATGTTTAGAAAATTACCTCATTTAGGGGTACTTAGTTGAGCATCTGACTCTTGATTTCTGCTCAGATCCTGATCTCATATCCTGATCTCAAAGATTGAGCCCCGTGTCAGGCTCCATACGCAGCTTGGAGTCTGCTTCAGATTCTCTCTCTTCTGATCCCTCTGCCCCTTCCCCTGCTCATGAGCACACACACTCTCTCTATAAAATAAGTAAGTAAATGAAAATCTTTAAAACAAAACAAAACACACACAAAAAAGAAAATTGCCTCATTTAATTTTTGGAAAAGAAAGATTAATTAGTAAAGCTAAATATCACTGTCAAATCAGTCAGTCAAGTCAGACCTAATTTCTACCAATAGTCTGGTTTCATTTTTTAGTTCAGATGAACAGGTTCATACACATCCCTGAGGTAATCCCCTCACTCCAATTCTAAAGTAGATAAATAAGAAATAGAATTTTTCTATGTGCTTGTCCTTGGATAAAATAAGTTATTACATCCCCTTTGATATTTATTACCAACGCTTTCTTTACTTTGCTGTGACAATATTCTCCCTCAAGAGATATAGATCTCAAATCATCTCTAGTAATAATGAATGGACTCGAAATCTTTTGATTTTTTATGTATAAAACTGTGAGTTAACATTTTAATAAATACTGTATCAGTAATGGTTTAAAATATATAAACTATATACTTGTCTACGTAATATTCCTAAAGTGAGTCCAAAATAATGATTGACTAGACATTTCACTTCTTACTAGATTCTTGTGTTATTCTCTCTGGTTATGCCCTCAAACAAACAACAAAACCCACAAGGTTCTAGAAAGCCATTCCAACTTTACATGCTTCTGAGAAGTAGTCCTGGTTTTCTGTGTGGTTCAGTTCCAAAAATGAGGAACCAGGAATTTCAGAGTGGTAGTCAGAGTTGTTGGAGGAAGGAGGGGAGCCTCATAGGGAGAGTCAGGAAGATATTTAATTGGAGCAGAGTTAGGTGTAGTTACTGATTCCAAGAATTTTCCATATCTCATTGGGTACATACACTAAAGCAGAAAATTAAAATGTATGTATGACCTCTGCCTGATTTTTGATACCCCTTAACTATAATTAAGGGTTGCTAACTATGAAATGCTGGCATTTAATGATTTAAAATAAAGAATTTTGTAATTTGTAGACTTCTGAGAAGTTCCAGAAAATAAATCAGATGGTGTGTAACAGCGACCGTGTGCTCAAAAGAAGTGCTGAAGGCAGCAACCCTCCTAAACCATTGAAAAAACTACGCTTTGATATTGAAGGATCAGATGAAGCAGATGGAAGGTAGGAATAGTTGTAGAATGTCTTTCAGTAGCTGAGCTGGTCATGTGGAGAAGCCAGAGCGCTGGCTCTGCTCCTAACTTCCACCAGACCCTTTTATACCAGTTTTATTTGGAAATTGTGAAGATTGCTTAAAAAAATACAAATGTATCCCAGAGTTAACACCATTGAAATCATATACCATCTACTGAAATTCAGTGAACATATCAGATAATAACAATCTGATCTTTTTTTGACCTTTTAAAACAAAGCCATTGATAAAATTTTGTTATGATTAACATTAGATTTTTAAATGCTTACCCTTGAAAAAAAACTACTGTGTTTTATAAGAATCACAGACAAAATGCAAAAGATTATAAATTTTTGATGGTTTGTATTTTTGATGGTTTATAAACCTCTGAAATTAAAAGCTACTCACTAAAATAAGAGTTTAAAATAAGTCATTGGAACCACCATAGTTATTGAAAATTTGAGTTTTGAACTTATGCATATATATATGAAATATCTTCCCTTTTTTAAATCTGCAGTAAACACATCCCAGGAGAGTCCAAATTTCAACAGAAACTGGCAGAAATGAGTAAGTACTTATCATCTCACCCTACATTAATGAAACCATGTTTGTATTGCAAAAAACCTTTTCGTGTTTTGAAGGAATAAATACATATAATTCCCTAAATTATCACTTAAAGTGTAATCCAATCAAGAATATAGTATTTACCCACAGACATTTGTGGATTAAATGTGTGATGCAAAATGAAATCTTTACCTTTTCTAAAATCTTTAGTGCAGGAATACTAAGAAGTGAAACCACATCTTCAGCATGAATGGCTATGGTTAGAAATACCTCAAGGGAGCAAAACTATAATGAGAAGCTCTTTAAGAGTGTTAGATATAGGGAAAGGGTTTATAAAATTAGCATATAGGAACATCATCTTCCTCATTTGAAAAATAACTTTTTATTCTATTATTGAACTTCTCTAATTTGTGAGTTTTAAAAACAATGTCAAACAAAAGTTTTCCATTACCAGAAATCAAAATTTTTATAAAGAGCGCCAGATCATTTTCCAAGTTATGCAGAGTGACATAGATTTGGAATGTTAAGGCGGATGGGATTCTATCCTAAGCTACCCTAAGTCTATAGAAGATTAACCCAAGTAGAATAGTTGGAAAGTACTTTCAGAAGAAGCAAACACGTACGGACTGCTCCCGGGTTATCCCAGGGGCAGAGCTGTGGTAGTGAGTGTGACGTTTGTTGATCGTCTGCTGACAGACCCATCGGCAGTATGAACAGCTTGTACTGGGAAGAAGACAAGTCTTTTGGAGACAATGAGGACTCAAACTCTTAGTCTAGGCTATAGGACTTATCGGTAAGAGCTATACCAGTTGAACGTTACTTTTTAAAAATCAGGGGCGTCTCTAAACATGTGCCCATAAATACGAAGTATTTAAAGTATAAAGTATTGGGGCACCTGGGTGGCTCAGTGGGTTAAAGCCTCTGCCTTCAGCCCAGGTCATGATCCCAGGGTCCTGGGATCGAGCCCCACATCGGGCTCTCCGGTTAGCGGGGAGCCTGCTTCCCTTCTTCTCTCTCTGCCTGCCTCTTTGCCTACTTGTGATCTCTGTCTGTCAAATAAATAAATAAAATCTTTAAAAAAAAATGTATAAAGTATTTAAAAGAATGCTTTTGATTTTTTAAAACCCTCTCTTTTTATGTATGTTCTTTTGAAGAAAATCAAACTAAATATACCAAGAGTTTAAATGTTTTGGTTATAAACAAATCTCTGTTTTGGATTTTACATTGACTGCTCTACTTCTGTTTGAGCTGTGAATTAGTCGGTGGCATTTCTGCTCAGTACATGAAAACAGACAAAAAGCTTTTGACCAAAATGAGGCCTTGAAAAGGAACATTTGGAAGCATTTTGAAGCTCACAAATACACATTTTTAAAGGAGCAGAAAGCCGTAAAGATGTTTCCTTAGAGGAGAGTTTAGTTGCTGTGTTGGGCCCATTTCCCAGCGTTGCACTTTGCCAGGTGGTGAATTTCAGATGCCAGGCTGGAGTTCAGGGTCTTTATGCGGCTGCAAATTGGAAAGAAGCAGCAGGAGTTTGAACCCCTAGAGCTAAGGAATTCTTCAGTTTTCTTCAAAGAATGACATTCGAAAAAGACCATCACACAGTGCTAGATTTCTCAGAGGGGGAAGACTTAGTATTAGTCTTTTCTTTCTTTCCAAGTGTGAATTTGTGCTTCTTTGAAATGAAGAGCTTCTTCCCACTACTAAAATCAAGTTAAGAATTTTTAAATAACTTGGGGCGCCTGGGTGGCTCAGTGGGTTAAGCCTCTGCCTTTGGCTCAAGTCATGGTCTCAGGGTCCTGGGATCCAGCTCTGCATAGGGCTGGGCTCTCTGCTCAGCAGGGAGCCTGCTTCCCTTCCTCTCTCTCTGCCTGCCTCTCTGCCTACTTGTGATCTCTGTCTGTCAAATAAACAAATAAAATCTTAAAAAAAAAAATTTTAAATAATTTAAAAGGTTTTTCTGGTTTTGTCTATATTATAATTAATACTGTACTTTTAAAATGTTCATATCGAAATCAAATGAGCCATGAGCTGATGTCTTTGCAAGGCATCTCCAAGCACAAGGGAATTGCTTGTGTTGAGAAGAATACCACTCACTTCAGCGATTGTTCTGGGCCAGCCCAGCATTCTGCTCTGCTGCAGGGCCACCCTCAACCTCGGCATCTCTGTAGAAGTGGTCTGCAAAGTTGGGCACCGTGAAGTGTATGAGGCCACCTTTTGGTACAGAGAGAAAACATTACAATCTCTATTTTTAGCTTATCTATTCACATTTGTTTGGGTTATGTGCGTTTTATAATTTAGACACAAACATAAATGGAATGCATATACACACACAAATTTAGTGGTACGTGCTTGGAAAAAATTAACATGATAAAAAATTTGGAAACCACTGCTTTGCCAGGCCTGGCACTCCATCGATTTGGCACGAGAATAACATTTATGGCAACCCTTTGTCAACCTTACCTAGTAGCACCATCAGTGCTATTAACATCTCTTCATCCTCTTTCCAGCATCTACCCGAACACGAATGCAGAAGCAAAAAATGAACGATAGCATGGATACCTCAAACAGGGAAGAAAAATGAGGGTCCCATGACCTCCGTGGGCACCGAGTACACCTCTGGCCTCATGGTCTCTCCCCGATCCCACTGTGTGACTCTCCCAGGTTCTGTTTACAGCCGCATTGAATACCTGTCTTCAGCTCTTCTGCTGGAATCCAGTGTGCGCACGCGCTTGCGCGGCGTGTGCGTGCAGGGGATTCCTAAGCCGCTTGCAATGTCATAGTAGAATATACTTGTTATTGCACAAGATTGAAAATCTTGTGCAAATACTGCCATTTAAAAAGTTGTAGCGGATGTTTCCATTTCCAAAGTATAATTGCTGTGCTCTACAAATGGGGAGGATGCCCTGGGAGTGGCGGGCCAAACAACCCGGGCCTGTTTGAGTACTTTGTCTTCTCTTGTGGCATGTATGTGATGTTTGCTATTATTTTTATTAATTTATATTTATATATTTTTTTTAATTTAACATGAATGCCCTTAGAATATGTGTCTTGTCTTCCAAATGCAATTTGGCTGACTACTCCCCCTTCACCCAAATGATCCTGAGCTCTTCTGCTAAAACAGATATTAGAAACTAGAAAAAAAATCACTAATTTTTACACATTAGATTTTAGTTTACTAATGGAATCTGATGTACTGTGTGCTTGTTTTTTAAATTTTAGTTTTTAAACACAAGCAGAAAACAAAGTATAAACAAATGATGTTGTCATACTACTGATACAGATTTCATACCTCAGGACTTGTAAGAATTTATTGATCCTTTTCTTCATCCAACTCATGCTTTAAAAATGAGGGTTATTAATAGTACTCTTGGTTTCTATACCATTCAGATCACTGAATTTATGAAGTAACCATATAGTACTTGGAAAATCAAGTGTTCAGCTAGAGCTTTGCTACAGAGGGCCCTAAGACAGTATATCCCAAGTGCACTTTCTAATGTTTCTGGGTCCTGAAGAATCAAGATATAAAACAATTTTATTCCACAAACAGACTGTTAACTATAGGAGCCTTAATTTTTCTTTCTTAGAGGTTTGTCTAATTGCATCTCAGCAATTATTCTGCCCTCCTAAATTTGGGAAGGGGTGTTTTCTCTGGAATTGTACATGTCTTCCATGTATCTTTTGAACTGGCAATTGTCTATTTATCTTTTTTTTCTTTTTAAGTCAGTATGGTCTAACACTGGCATATTCAAAGCCACATCATTTCTACTCCAAAATTGCAAGTAATCAAAGGTCTTTGGGTTAGGTATTCATGTTTCTATCTGGTTTTGTGCAAAAGCTTCAAATGAAAACAGCTGTGTTAGAAAAACAGGCATTTTCCCCCAACACCTAAAGGTGTATTTAAACTATCTTGTGTGATTAACTTATTTAGAGATGGTATAATTTAAAATAGGTGATATTTAAGGTAGCATCAGCTAGCTTTTAGGAAAATCACTTTGTCTAAACTCAGAGTTCTTTTTAAAAAGAAATCTGGTCTTATTTGTTAGAAAATGAAATTTTATTTTGTGCTCAGTTAAGTTTCAAACTTATTTTTGGCAGTTATAACAAGGCACTAGGAAGCTTTCTCCCATTTCCTCATTAATTTTTGCATGGATATCATAAAAATCCATTAGCTTTTAGGTCAAGGGCTACCATATTTCTGGATCTTTTGCTAATGAAAGTTCACATTAGTTAGTGCCAGAATTATAGAAACTTCAGAGATCTTGTATTGAGATTTCTTAAGTAAGGCTTCAGATACTGCTTTATCGCTTTTTTGTATTGGTTAAAACTGTACATTTAAAATTGCTATGTTACTATTTTCTACAATTAATAGTTTGTCTATTTTAAAATAAATTAGTTGCTAAGAGTCTTAATGGTCTGATGTATTCTTTGTATCAAGTGCCCTGATGTTCTCCTCTATATCTGAGTTCTCTCCTGGTGTCTTATCCATTCTTAACCTTTAATTGGCTTCATATGCTGATGATCCCCAAATTTATTTCTCCAGCCTGACCTCTTCATGGAGGTCAGAGCCCTCATAGCCAATAGAACTCTTGATTCTCACTCTCTTCCCCTCACCCCCTGAATTCTCAAAACAGAAACCAAAATCGAACAAAAGTACCTTGTTTCTACCCTAGTCTTTCCCCATTTTACCAGCCACTTACTTGGTCAAGCCAAAACCCTAAGAGTCACTTATCTGCTCTTGTTGAGGTCACCATTTTAGACGTCTAACTGGTCTTCATGTTCCCTCTCTTTCTACTTTACCTTTCAACTTAAGAGCAAAAATGACCCCTTTAAATTATAAATTGATTCACATTGCTACTCCGGTATTCAAACTTCTTCTCATGGCCTGGGAAGTGGCCTCTCTCTGCTTTTGCATCCTCCTCTCATGCTACTTTCTTCCCGCTCACTGTGCCTTAGCCACACTGACCTTCCCTCTCATAATACCAACGCTCTCCCTACCTCAGGCTTTTCTACTTGCTGTTCCTTCTGTCTGCAGTGCTCTCCCCTGAGAATTTTGCACAGGTGGTTCTTTCCTTTCAGAGCTTATCAGCTCAGAGGCCTGCCTTGACCACACAAGCTAAAACCCTTACTCCGTATCGTCATGTTACTCTCCTTCAAAAATGTAACAGCATTTATCACCATCAGAAATTGCCTTGTTTAACATGCCTGTTGCCTGTCTATTCATCCCTGCATCAGTCTCCCTCCTCGGATGGGAAGCATCCATCTGGTTGGTCTTAGAGCTCTAGCATCTAGAAGAAGCCCATATGTAATCCAAAAGAAAAAAAAGAATGTAATTTGCATATTTTTCCAAGTATATGGGAACAAATCATATTCTTTTTCTAATATGTCACGTACTGAGTACCTACTGTGTTCCAGGCACAGCACTATGTGTGAGGGATACAGCAATGAATAAACAAACCTAAGATCCCCATCTCTATGGAGCTTCCCAAATGATTGTAGTTTCAGGGATGGGAGCAAGTGAATAAATAAATAATAGCGTGTCTGATTGTATTAAGCACTGTGCAGAAAAGCATAGCAAAAAGGATAGGGAGTGCTGATCAGAAAGGAATTTAAGAATGTAAAATAGAGTGGTCAGGGAAAGACTCCCCGAAATGATCTTTGAGCAAAGCCTGGAAAAGGCCAGGAGTACGTTTTCAATGATGGGAAAACAGTCCACAGAGCAGAAAAGTCAGTTGCCTAGCGGTGGGACCATGCCTGGGTGCTTGAGGAACCATAAGGTGTCAGAGAAACATGGACAGCTGTGGGAGAAGGAATGGGGAAGCAAGAATCTCTGTTCATCTCATGCAAAGTTTATATATTAAAGGCCTTTCCTCCCAGACATCCCATATATATGTAGATATCACACGTCTGCTGTCTTTTATTTGCAATTCTGAGATCTAAAAAGCTTAATAACCCAAGTCTGTGTGTTTGGTGATAAAAGTCATGTGATATCAAAAGCATATCTATGACATAGAACTGTTTATAGCCTTTATCCCACTCAGTAGGAATATTCTTGTTTGACTACAAAAATATTAATACATTGATTTTGGGAATCTAACCGAGGCCCTTACTTAGGTATTACATATTATGTGGTTTATGTACCATATGTACTAAACTCAAAAAAAAAAAAAAAAAAAAAAGTATGAGATGTATCTGGTACCAAGGAGTTCTCAAAAACAGGGTGGAAAGTGAAATTCTCTCCTCTCAGAACAGCAGCCTCTTTGTTCCCGAAGAAAGAAGGGCAAAGAACCTAGAGCAGGAAAAGCAGCAAGCATACCTCAGCAGACTGTATTTATGTTGGATGGGAATCTTACATGAAATGCATCTCTTAGGGCAAGGCGAAATCAAGAAGCCTTTATAACACTAGAGGTTTTTAGTCTGGATGATAGAAAATTAATCGCTCCCAGAGATGTAACATTCTAGCAGTTATAGCTCTTTACAATAAAAAGGACAAGTTCAAATTCATTTATTTATTTACTTCTCATTATAGTTTGCTGGTGCAAATGGGGGAGAAAAACCCTATGTCCTAGTTCTATTACCATCTGGATGATTTCACAGAAACTTGCCTGTCAAAGCATATTTTTGTTCCTCATTTTTGGGCTAGCGTCCATGGCATTAGTAATGATTCATTCAGTAGAATTTTCCTTTGGACTAAATATGTACTTTACGGGACAACAGGAAAACTTGCCTTTAGGAATAGCAAATTTGTACCACGTGTATAGCATCTTACAAATAAATATATCTTGGCAACAGTGTATAATGTCTGAATGGAATTAAAACAAGCTCTTTTAATGTGAAGCTGGGTATTTTTGGAAATCTTTTTCTGTATTTGTTATTTTGGGAGTATGCTTATATACTAGCTTTGGCATATAAGATAATGACAATTTAATATGAAAATTAAATTTATGCCACAGACCAAACTCACTTATTTCCTCAACAGAAAATGTCATGATTTCAATGGAATTTAGTGAGAGAAAATCAGTATGGTTTATGTCTTTATGCCTTGGCAAAGACTGAATTAAAAATAACAGGTATGATTTTTCATTTTTCTTTGCAATTTTCCCAACCTGTCTGTTGTAATAATAGCATGGGGAGGGCTAATAAAATAGACCAAAAAAACCCAAAACAAAACAAGACTATGTAGTTTATAATTGTTTCATTATCACTGGTCAGGAATCCTGCTTCTAAGTAAAAATCATGTTTGGTCCAGAATAACTGGCAATTTCTTCAGGTCTCAGCTGAAGAACATTAACCTTTTGTTTTAAAAGGTTGTTTTGTTGTTTTGTTTATCTTCATAAACCTCTACCAACAAGACAACAGTATTCTTACAAAATCTTAACCCTTCTCTGTGTAAACTGCATAGGAATTATACTAGAAGCACTTAATGATTGTGAACTTCCTTGTGTGAGCAGGAGGAAACAAAATTTAAGGATACAAAAATCTAAGATGAATTTATGTAAAGGATTCATTAATCTCTGGTGCAGTGTCATTATGAAAAGTATACCTTTCCTTCACATATCCCTAACTGAACAGCAAGGTTTCTGAGGCTCTACAAACACTCATCTGTTAGAAAGTGTTGTGATCCTTCCTATAGGAGTGTGGATGGCAAGCCTATCCTCAAAGACCAGAGAAAAAGGAATGTATTTTTCAGGGATATATCCACAGGACTCAACTGCCATCTTTCAGCTGGCCTATTTAGCACTTTCTTGTTTGGAATCCCAGATTTTAAGGGTTAAATGGTGATTTTCATACTTGGCTAAACATCAGAATTACTTGGGGAGCTTTTCAAATGTACTGAATTACAGTCCTTAAATCTATATTTTGTAGATGTTCCATTGATTGTTCTGCTGTACACTGAGATAAAGAAGAACTGAGAGATATCACAGTGCAAGCCTTCACATAGCAGAGCTTAGGAAATCTGGGTAAAAGTCCATGCAACCCTTCTGAGGAACTGGTCCTCTGGGAGCACAGCCTTGACCCACTGTGGCACTCTGTAAAGAGCAGGCCATTTTTCATGCCTAAATAATGCACCTGTTCCCTTTGAGTGTTCAATTTTTTTTTCTGAAATCTTATTTATTTATTTGACAGAGAGACAGAGAACACGAGCAGAGTAAGGAGCAGAGTAAGAGGGAGAAGCAGACTGCCCCCTAACCCCGAGCAGGGAGCCTAATGCAGGACTCGATCCCAGGACCCTGGGATCATGACCTCAGCTGAAGGCAGATGCTTAACCAACTGAGTCACCCAGGCGCCTTGAGTGTTCCAATTTTTACATAAAATTATTTCATAAAAGAAAGAGGCATCAAGAAGTTTCAGAAGACCCTGTCAAAAATAGACAAGAAAGGAAGAGGTTTTGGAAGCGCTTATGAGGATGTAAAGGCATCAGTCATTGGCAGCTGGCACAGGAGGGTGAGTGGGGAGAGTCAGCTCTACAGTCTGCAGCTGTCCAATTGCCCAAGCCGATAGCTGTGGCCAATCCCATGTCTGGATGTTTCTTTGATAGATAAAATAGCACTTCTATCAAATAATGAAAACAAATGGTATATACGGCTTTAAAAAACAAATAGCTGAAGACTATATAATTCCAAAAACAGATTGGACAACTAGAGACTTCTAGGCCACTCTGCCTCTAACAGCTAAGGTCTGCAAAAACAGATAAAAAGAAACTAAGGATTCAAAAGTGACCTCACTGGGGTACCTGGGTGGCCCAGTCCATTCAGTGTCTGCATTTGGCTCAGGTCATGATCCCAGAGTCCCGGGATCAAGCCCCATGTGGTCAGGCTCCCTGCTCAGCGGAGAGTCTGTTTCTCCCTCTCCCTCTGCCTCTCTGCCCGCTTGTGTGTTCATATGTGCTCTCTCTCAAATAAATAAAATCTTTAAAAACAAAAACAACAAAAAAGTGACCTCACCAATAAAGAACAGTCACATTCAATAATATGCACAGTATTTTGTTGTTTATGTGCCATCTAGGTTTTAGGATGGGCTTTGCTATGACCTTATCTGAGTAGCTGCTTCCAAAAGTAAGCTTTTATTGAATGGATTTTTGTAAACTTAAGTGGTCAGGTTGATATAATTTTGCTGCTGCTTAGGGACTAAAAAAAAAACAAACACATATTTGTCTTATTATCTCCAAATAAGCACTTTATTATCAAATAGTTCAGCATCAGAACAAGGTTTCTAATTCCAAAAGAGTTTTCTTTACATAATATATTGAGAAACACATATCATATTGTGAAACACATATTAGAGGGACCTGACACTACTTCCTACATCCTGTTCCAGTTTCTCTCTTGCAGTTGGGCAACTTGTTTTGATCTAAAAAGTATAAATTTATCTCATTCTTGTTAATGCTGTCCATGAAATATGAGTTCCTTTTCAGCTAGCACTTTATAATTTTTTTGTGCCAGGTTAAGAGAACTGTTTTATAGTGACATAAAAGTCAACTACAAGAGAAACACAGAATCATTTTCACTTACATAAGCAAATCTCTCTTAACACAAAAGGAAAAGACATAATGCAATTATGTAAGGCAGATAAGCCCAGAAATAACATTCATTCAGAGACAGTACTTCATATTCAATAATCCCATATGAGAAATTAATGACTCAGAGTAAAAAGAAAATTAAAATTAGCCCTTGGGACTTTGACAATTAAATTGCCAAGGCTGTTTGTGAATTCTAATTAATGTTCGATGTTAGCCACGATGACTCAGAACCAGTTAACAGAAGAACATGACCCTCAGATGTTACAGGCTGTTTAAAATTTATTTTTGTGCAAGTTACTCCTTCATCTGGTATCCCACATATAAAGCTGTTCTCAGGCATCCTTCAGATTTATAAGAAATTAACTGAGTGCCTACTTAGTATGCAGGGCGCCGTGCTGGGTGCTGACAGTGTGGTATGACAGCATTCCTTGTCAAGCTCTCTATGTGATATCAGCCTTTGGAAGAATGGAAATTTGGCCAGAATAGCATATAGTTAGACCGATATACCAAAAGTGTCCCAACTTAAGTGACTCAAAAGAGGAAATGGTAAATAAGACGTTTCCGTTGTTGTTTTTTTTTTTCTTTCTTTCTTTCCTTTAGCTTAGTCACATCTGATCAGAAAGCACTGAATGCTTTCTGCCGTCAACTTCAGATTTCAGCTGATGGGGCAGACTGACCACTGCCGCCTTTTGATAGAATGTAAGTATTCGGTCAAGTGTAGCTCATCATAAATACTATTAAGGAGAAGTTATTCTCTGGCTGTTGCAGGGAAAAATGGAAATGCTAAAAATTCTTTCTTGCAGGTGGGGATCAATTTTTAAAGGCTCCAACTCTGCTTGCCTTGCTGATGAAGTTCTTGAGAAGATCATGGTCCATTTCCGCAAAGCCCGAAGTCTGTGTTACTACAGTCAAATGGTTTATGCAAAACCTGAAGCAGAATTCTTCTAAATCCTAGGAATAACAACAAAAAATGTTTTAACAAATTTGTATATCCCAAGGCAATGCAACATCACATGAAAATTCCTAAGACACAGGAAGGAAAAGGATTTGAGAGCCAAGAGGAAAAAATGTTGGTACAGCTGTACCTAAAGAATAGTTCTAAAACTATACAGCTAATGTGAATCTATGCTTTCAAAAATTTTACACGGGGTAAAATATTCAAGCTCCTTCATGCCAACCCACACAAAGTATCTTTTTCTTCTCAGGTAACTATGTGTATGAATTCTGTACCTTTCTCTTGTGACAGTATTTGCATTGTTCATCCCACTTTCAGTATTTGTTAAAATACCCCACTTTTATATTCCCCTATAGGATCTGAAATGTTTCTACCTGAAAAGAGTTTCTCCTATGTGTTAGGCACTATCCTCAGAGCTAGGCATAAGGTTATGAGTGAAACAAAGTCATTGCTATTCCTCAAGGAGCTTACTTTGTAGAACACAGAGGGCCGGAAGGTAACCATACAGATAATTCACACAAATAGGGACTACGAAGAAGCCTTGAAAATGAAGCCTCGTTCAGGTGGAAATACTGCCCACTGCCCCATCACTTGAGAGAGCGCACCAGCCCCCAGGATTCTCCCCATGACTTTGAAAAACCTGAGCAAAGACTGTGTATAGACACTGCCTAGCCATGAAGCATTTTGCAGGTTTGAAGTGTCCAATATGTGATTAGGTTGGTGAAAGACATTCACTACACTTTAAAATGTGAAGGTTTCA
Organism: Mustela erminea; assembly: GCF_009829155.1. Taxonomy (NCBI): domain Eukaryota; kingdom Metazoa; phylum Chordata; class Mammalia; order Carnivora; family Mustelidae; genus Mustela; species Mustela erminea. Next base: position 59,342,113 of record NC_045628.1, read on the forward strand.
AGGTGGGTTAAGATTTTGTAAAATGTTAACTGAAAAAAATCCAGTGTTTAGAGCCATCTACACCATGTGACCCAGGGAAAAACAGAAGGAGCTATATAAAAATGTTAATATTCTCTGACTCATGAGTCATCTCCATCCTCATACTTTTTAGATTTTCCAAATTTTCTTTAATCTTATTTATTTATATAAGCAGAAAAGAAGTTATAACCTTTTTTTCTGCCCACCACTAAATGTTCCTGTTTTTTTGACCAAAGGAGAGGATATCCTTATAACAAAAGGAAATCGACTGCAAGAAGTATGGCCTGCTTCCTAAAGATTTAGCTCTAAGACAGGTTTTCTTTCCTTTCTTTATTATCAAAACAATACACAGGCACTGTAGAAAGTTCAGAAAAAACAAGCAAAGATAGGAAATAAAATCATCCATAATCCCACCATTCAAAGATGACTTTTGATGGTCTTTTTTTTCTATGTAGATAATGAATCTCAGTGTTTTTAAATTCAGCTACTTATGCATTTAAAAAAAGGGGGGGCATCATTTTTTAATTAATGATACATTGGAGTAGCTGTATAATTTTATAGTATTAACATTCTACAGTTGAAACAATCCTCCACTGTTCCTATTGGCTTTTTCTAATTTTTTAAAATTATAAACAGTGCTGCAATAAACATCTTTGAAGCTAAGTCTCCATCCGAATCCATGATCACTTCCCTATGATAAATTCCTACAAGGGGATTCCTTAAAGAATTGAATGCTTAAGGCTCACTCTCGGTACATTTGGTACCGATCATGCCTCACACGGCTACCCCAGTTCACAGCCTCAGCGGCCATTCAGCAGAACGCCAGTCCTCCTGAGCCTGCATTACCTCTAAGAATATGTTTATCGGTGGCACAGGTGAAAAATTATACCTTATTTTCACTTATACTTTCCATTTATCTATAAACCCATTTTGTTCTTTGGTCCATTCACTTCCATCAAACTGCTCATGTTTTCTTTTTGTTTTCCAAGAACTACGCATTAACTATGGTAAACGTTCTTCACGACATGTTGCAGATATTTTCCCCAGTGTATCATTTACTTTCTCTTTTTTTTTGGTGATATTTTTGATGTATAGACTTTTTTTTTTTCTTCCTGAAATCAGATTTATCAATCCTTTCCTTTATGGGAGCGCTACCCTAACAATATATAAATGTTCACTTTTTCTGGTACTTCTGGTTACTTCACTTGTTTACATTGAATCTTTGATCTCTCAGAGTTGATTATATTTAATGTATGGACCAAACACCTAACATCTTCCCAGAAGGTCAGCTAGTTGAAAGCATGATTTTCTGACCTGAGCATCATACTTCACGGCGGCCGAAAGCAGTGCGATGGCATTCTCCTCACAGATTCCTTGCTTGATAGTTTGCTGGCAGAGCTTTTTCAAACGATTTTCTCTATAAAATGTAGCCAAATCTAGCAACCCTGGTGGGAAGAGATGTTTATTAGGGGGAGTGATTTCAAGCATCCGGCTTAAACTCAGAGTTTACTTGAATATAATCCTTGGGGAAGAACTGCGTAGGTACAGACAGATGCCGACTTACATCCTGAGAGTGGCTCCACCGGGAACGCAGCCGAACGGAGAAAATACAATACCCAAACAAGTAGCAATGGAAAAGCTGGAGCACAGTGAAAATGGCTTAAATGTTTTTCCTAGAAAGGCTGCTAGGGATGTCCTTCTCCCTGCATCATGACTTGTCCTCCTGGGTCACTTCCCTCAGCACATACAAATGCTGAAACAGTGCCCATAATTTTACAAAAGAAAAAAGAGAAACCTTTCCTGGTTATGTGTGTGCCTCCCATCAGTCTCCATTTCTCTACAAATCCTGACAGACCTCCTCTCTTGCTGCCTCCATGTTCTCACTTCCCATTCTCCCCCTATGCCATTCTAGCACAATCCCACCCCCTCCATGCCCCAATGCCACAAATGCTTCCATGGACCCAGACCCAAGGGGCTGTTCCCCAGTTTCATTTACTCAACATTTACACAGAATTCCATGTGGTTGGTGACACTCATCTTCTTGAAACACTGTTACTTGCTGGTGTTTTTCTTCTCCCTATTTCTCTTCGGTCTCTTGGCAGGGCCATTCTCCCTAACTTCCCAATGTTTGAGTGCCCCAGGGTTCAAGTCTCAGTGACCTCCAGCACCAACCTCCTGACCCCCAGCTTAAAATACCATTTCATACATACTGATGATGCCAGCTGCAGTCTCTGTAGTCTCTCTGTCACCTACTTTCACATCAGTCACAGTAGAGTGGGAAACCTGTGTAAGCCAAGGATATGGCTCTCTAAATCCATGAGACCATTTTTTACTAGTATCCGGGATTTCATCAATCTGACAACATCAACTATTTCTCCATCTCTCTGCTACTGAGTTGTGTGTATGTGTGAGGAATGGGCTGGAAACCTGTTTTCGTTGTAATGTGACCAGTACTATCAAAATTACAGAAGAAGTGCTAAGTGCCCATGGAGGAACTGAAATCTTTTGGAATCATGGGAGCTATGATGGCTTTACTGTTTTTGGTCAGTTCTCCAAAACTCCCAAATTCCTATCTATAGCCCCACAGCCTCCTGAACTTCAGAATCACGAAAATGCTGCCCTCAGAGAAGACCCTGCCCTGCGTCCCCATTCAATACAGCCTGGATCTGCACCTTTTCCCAGTACAATCCTCCCCACGGTGGCCAGGAAGCCGGGCATCCACTCCTAGACCTCGCTTAGGTTACCAGGAACTCTGGAATTCCCTACATAACTGGCCCCGAGGCCACAGAGGTGGATATTTCCTCCCCTCCAGACCATGCCACCAGTGCAGATGCCCAGTCCAAGGGTAGCCCAGGATGGGGGTGGAGGGGGCTTGTACATGCCCGCTGGGAGGCCCACACCCGCCTTGCAATGCCTCCACGTTCTCACTTGGAGGTTGTAGCTGGTGGTGGGTAAAGAAAGATGGCAGGTGGCAAGCTAGAGGCCTGGATCTGTCCTTCCTGTGTATTCCCATAAGGAACTCTAAGGAGTCCTAAAATTCTAAATTCCAACTAAAACTCAAGCCTGGCCTTTCAGTTCTCAATGAAGGTGTATTTTTCCAAGTACGAGGATTGAACATATTTCATCTGAAAGATATAACTCTGAATTTTTAGACAAATGTACAAGGGCCTTTATCTGGACTCTCATCCAGGGCCCTGCAAATGCTGGGAGTGGGCCTCTAAAGTAACTGCTGTGCACATGTCTAAGAAGCAACTCAAACTCCTTTGACCTTTTCAAACTCAAGGGCAAAACCTGTCACTTTCCATCTTCCTCATATTAGTAAATGATAAATTCCATTAGCCCAGCTACTCAGGCCAAATACCTTAGAGCAGTGATCTTTCTCTCTTTTCCTCACACCCTACATGCCTTCCATGAGCAAAGCCCATCAGCTTCATCTTTAAAATATAACCAGAATTTTATCTCTTCTCAACACCTCCATTGCTACACCACCCTAACCATAGTCACCTTGCACCTAAGCCATCATAAGTACTGGTCTTTTAACAAGCACATGAAAAGATGCTCAACATTCCTCAGCATCATGGAAATGCAAATCAGAACCATAATGAGATACCACCTCACACTTGTCAGAATGGCTAAAATTAACAACATAGGTAACAACATGTTGGTGAGGATGTGGAGAAAGGGGAACCCTCTTGTACTACTGGTGGGAATGCAAACTGGGGCAGCCACCGTGGAAAACAGTATGGAGGTTCCTCAAAAAGTTAAAAATAGAACTACCTTCTGATCCAGCAATTCCACTACTAGGTATTTACCCAAGTACAGAGAAATACAGATTTGAAGGGGTACATACACCCTAATGTTTACAGCAGCATTACCAACAAACTATGGACAGAGCCCAAATCACAGAGCTAGAGTTTGTTATGCTAAGCGAAATAGGTCAGAGAAAGACAAATACCTATGATTTCACTCTGATGTGGAATTTAAGAAACAAAACAGAAACACATAGGGGTAAAAAAAGAAGAGGGAAGCAAATCGTAAGAGACTCTTAACTATAGGAGTGCCTGGGTGGCTCAGTAGGTTAAGTGGCAACTCCTGATTTTGGCTTTGTCTTGATCTCAGGGTCCTGGGATTGAGCACTGTGTCGGGCTCTGTGCTCGGTGAGGAGTCTCCTTGTTGATTCTCTCTCTCTCCCTCACCCTCTGTCCCTCCCCCTGCTCCCTCTTAAATTAAATCAAAGACTTTATTTATTTATTTGAGAGAGAGAGACAGAGAAACAAAGAACATAAGCAGCGGGAGGTGCAGGCAGAGGAAGAAGCAGGTTCCCCAGTAAGCAAGGAGCCTGATGCAGGACTCGATCCCAAGACTCTGGGATCATTACCTGAGCCGAAGGCAGACGTTAACTGACTGAGCCACCCAGCCATCACCAAAAAACAGACTCTTAACTATAGAGAACAAACTGAGGGTCGCTGGAGGGGAGGTGGGTGAGGAGACAGTCTAAGTGGGTGATGGCCATTAAGAAGGACATACGTTGTGATGGGCACTGGGTGTTAAACATAAGCGATGAATCACTAAATTTGACACCCGAAACCAATCTTACCATATATGTTAACTAACTAGAATTCAAATTTAAAAATTGGAATAAAAAAATAAAATCATATTGCTCCTATTGTAGATGCTGCTAGTTGCCTTGTTCCCCCCGCCCCCCACATACACACAGATCCATTCTTCCTTTCTACTACGACCACTTTCCCCAGCCTCTCTTGCAGCTGGGGTCCTGTCCTTGGCCATCTCTGGTCCATGTTTTGGAACAAGTGGAACTTCCAGGACTTTTTCTTATGAGACACTGGGATTTGCTCGTTGCCCCTTCCTCATGGGCCCGCCATCTGGCTCCAGGTAATGCAAAGGCAATCTTGGACCCTGAGCTAGAAGCCACACCTAGGGACGCCCTGCACTGTCTCCCTGTGTGAAAGAAACTGTCCTGTTTAAACTTTTTTTTTTTAAATATTGCTGTTAAATACTAAATAATGAAAGCCTCATGCTCAAAACCTCCCAAGGCTTTTCATCATACCAAGAATAAAAAAAGCTCTTCACCATGGCCTGCAAGAGCTAGCATGTTCTTGCCCACATCCTGCTGCCTGACCTAATACTTACTACAGCAAGTGCGACTTCACGACACCCACCCCGGCCTTCTTCCTCTTCCTCCACAGGCTAAATCTGTTCCTGTCTCAGACCGCTGCCCTCACTGCTTCTCAGGGTTAGAAGGCTCTTCCCTTGGGTACTGCTCACTCGCTCTTGCTTCCCCCAGCTCTCTGCAGCACACACTTCCTCACAGAGGCCTTCCCGGCCGTCCTAACTGACCGCCTGGATCGACTTGTTCAGGACATGTATTCACCCAAACAGCAGCTCCCCAGGGTAGGGCCAGAGCTGTGGCACATACTGGGCACGGGCACTAAAGCATTTGCGGAAAAAAGGAAGGAAAATTAAATGCTCATCTGGTAATGGTATTGGATGTATACACGTGGAATGAATATTTTAAAATTTGGGGACTGAATTCTTTTCTTTAGTTTCTTATGGAAGTAATTCTTTTAATTCTCTGTGCCTCTGGACAACAGTACTGCCGACAGCTGTAAACTGAGATGTAGGATGTTTTTCACTCTGTGCCGGTTTGATGAGCTGTCTTGCTCTTTTACCGTCCCACCTGGGCTGTGGTCAACACCACACACCAGCTTCAGGACAGAAGGCCCCAGAATGCCCACAATGCTCCGTACCAGAGCTATGTGGAGGGAAATTCCTGGCTGTGGAGACCAGTAGGGCTTCCTGTTACTGCGCATTTTATCTTGTTTATAGGGCTGGCCATGTGACAGCTACAAAGTCACCCTTTGTATGAAGCAATAACAAAGGAAAAGAGTTTGGGTCTAATACCCAGCAAGAGAACTCTGTCTGTGGTTGCCCTCACGGCCACTTCCGCCTTGCCAGTTACTCAGCATGTTGCCCCGATCTGGAAAAGTCTGGTAGCTGTTACCTACTGCCTCCTCAGGCGAAAGGCTGATGCTGTCTGTGTACAGGTATTCCAGGAAGGCTCGGTAAACAGGGTACGAAAATTCACTCATTTCTACGATATCATCCTCATTGTCTTCCAGTGAAGAACGAAAATGCTCACACCTAAAGGAAGAGAGAAGCATGTGGGGCCCTCGCTCCTAGCGAGAGCAGACACCCCCAGGGAGAAACACGTCCTTGTAGGGTTCACAAGGGGAAACCGACAAAAACAAAGGGAAAATGCAGCACGGTGCCAGATTCGCTTCCCGGATTCGCTTCCCATTGCGCACCTTCGTGTCCCTGTCCTGGTCCCTTGCTTCCTTTGCTGGCCAGGAAGCTCACTCACCAGCACTTGTGGGACAAGACTGCAGGTGCAGATCCCCCGAGGCAGAGAGCCCCACCTCTGACCTCCATGAGGCAAACACAAGGCTGGACTCCCAGGCCGAGGTCCTGCACCACAGCTGATGAGCAGCATTTATGGAAATCAGGTGGGGTTAATTTCATGAACACTGAGTAATTTTGTTTCTTTACCTCCTCTTCTCTGTTGAATTGTATCCCCCCAGATTCACAGGTTGATGCCCTAACCTTAGAATATAACAATATTTGGAGAAAGCACCTGTACAGAGCTCATTAAGTTAAAATGAGGTCATTAGGGTGAGCCCTAATCCAATGTGACTGGTGTCCTTATAAAAACAGGTAATTTGGACACAGACATGCACATAGGGAGAGCCCCATGGAAAGACTAGGGTGATCCTGCCCTAAGTCAGGGAATGCTGAAGACTGCCAGCAAACCACCAAAGGCATGAAGTCTCCCTTAGGAGAAACGCACCCTGCCAACACCTGGATCTTGGACTTCTGTCTGCAGAACAGGGGAGAATACATTTCTGTTGTTGGAGTCATTCGATGTGGGGCCCTCTGATACAGCAGCCCTAGCAAACCAAGAGCCCCCACATTTTCCATGCAGGTCAATGAGCTGTGGTGAGAGTGAACAAATGCTGTACGACCTGCCCTAACTAAGAGGTGAACCTGAGACTAAAAATGCCTTGCTGTTTGTGACTCATCGTAGCAGGATTTAAATATCTGGCACACGACAACATAATGATTTCTAAAATCATTATGCTAAGAGAAAGAAGTTGGGCACCAAAGATTACACACTGTCGAATTCCATTAACATAAACTTCTAGAAAATACTAACTGATCTAAATGACTGAAAGAAGATCAGAGCTTGCCCCAGGCTTGGGGCATGAGGGACCTTTGAGGGCTGATAGAAACGTTCCATATCTTGATTTAGGGCAGTGGTTTCACAGGCATAAATATAGACGTCAAAGCTCCTCAGATTGTACACTTCAAATGCAGATCATTGCTCAAAAATCATACGTCAGTAAATCTGATTTTTATCATCTGTGTTAACTTCATCCCAGACCTCATTATCCTGTAAAAGCCTCACCTTCTCCTTTTTCCAAGCAACTCAAAGGTTACTATCCCACAACTGATGACAACCCGCGTGACAAACTCAGCTCCTAGGCAAGGACATGGCCCAGGCGGTGCTCAAAGCCCAGAACACATTCGCCAAGCACCAGTCGGCTGCTCTAATGCCCAGGTGCACAGACCACCGGGCAAGGTCTCTAAGAAGCTGATAGTCCTCACTCCCTGACGGCCCACCCTGCCCCGGACACTCACTATACCACCCCCATTGGTTCTCGGCTCTCATGTCACGTGTACCATGTTTCCCCAGCTGCACTGTATGCTCAGCAGCCTTACCCAGTAGACTTCTGTGAACACCTAGAATATAATGAGTGTATTTATTTCAGTTCTCAAAACCAATGACTCCTTACCTAATTTTGAGAAGGACTTTATGTGCATAAATGTACTTTCCATCCACCAGAAACTTGAGGTCGGCCGTGTTGGGGTTGTCAAACTCCCTCTTGAGGGACTCGGCCACTGTAAGGTGGTCGTCGGGTTCTGAGAGAGGAACACCAAACATTTCTAGGGTTAATGGCAGACATATAGAAAACGCAGGCCAGAATATAGCATCGCTCTGTGGACCCTCACGAAAATACCCGAAATGACCAACTGAGCAATGCTTTTCTCCCCTAAATGTGGATTTTCACATCTCTATCATCATTTAGGATAAGTACCTCACACACATCTGCTTGGAAATCTGGCAAAACGACAACTAAAAAGCCCCAGGCGGCTCCACTCCATGAAATTTTTGCATGTTTCAGTAAATAGACTGGCTAAAAATAAAAGATACAGTTTCCCAGGAAGACTAAAAGCATCAAATAAAATTGCTTTTAATGTGGTATGTGATGTGGGTTTCTGATACTTTCAGGAAAAATTAACCCATCAAATTAGTCTCCTCTTAAGGAGCCCATGAGAGAAAAATCAGTTATATGATACTACACCTAAGAAAGTCCTTACTATCACCACAGAAAGCACCAGAGCTCTCTTCTTAGTGTTCAGGCCAGCACCCAAAGGGACAAAGACGGCTCACCCACGGACAGGAGGCGCCACGAGACGGCAGGCGTGGCAAAGCAGGCGAACACATCGTCGGTGCAGGAGAAGTGGGTGAGGTGGGGCAGGGTCACCGACTGGCCCCGGCACTGGCCCCACATGTACACGTGCCCGCCCTGGGTCTTGGCCGCCGACGTATGTGCTGAATGGCAGGCTGCGATCTCTATGATTCTAAGTTCACAAAGAAAGACCAAGTGAACACGACAAACAGGAGAAGAAACAAGTTGATTTCTCTGTCCCTTCACCTTAACTGATTTAAACCAAACAATGGAAGACTAAATCGCCTAAGTATTCAGGCACCAAACAGTGATTTGCATTTTAGCTCTCCTTCAGTGGCACAAGTCATGAAGATCTGCTTGTTACCCCTTCTAGCCAGTAGGCCTCCAAACATATGTATCCCATTGTGAAATGCAAGTACCATCCAAGCAAGGGTAGAGACCGAAACAAACAAGTGAACCAAACAGTGATCTAACTTTTTTTCTTAAAACAGGACTTAGTGAATTACATGGAAAGACCTGGGCTATTTAATGCAGATCTTGACCCAATATCGAGAAATATTTTCATCAAAATCTCATCAATTTTGGTGTCAGATGGAACATGCTGTGGGCCACCCCAACTCCCACTACAAACAGTAAGGTCAATAGTTCTGAGTCACTGAACTCGATCTTCAAGAGCCCAAGAGAGCAGATTCCAGAAACTGACATACACTAGACCTTAAAGTTCATGAAGGCCACGGAGCTGGTTGACACTATACCTCCTGATGGAAAACCCTGTTTTTGTTGATTTGGAGCTAACTAATTTTCCTAAAGAATAAGCCACCATACAGATTCAGAAAACACAGTAAACTATTTTACCCTAAGTGAGGTTGCCATCCTGGTTTTGCCACAACAGGCCATGCCACCAGCATGCTCAGTGACTTGGGCTCAGAACTTCAGACTCGTCTTTGACTTCTTCTCCCTTCTTACCACTTTTTTCCGGATATCCACTTGACAAATCACATAGAATCTCTCTTTGTAATTTCTCCCATCTGCCACCACCCTAGGTCAGGCACACCCCACATGTGGACCAAAGTAACGACCCCTTGCGTAGCCTGCCTTAGACTCTCTCTTTTCCGAACCAAATTGCACAAGGCTGGCAGGTTAACAATCCTCCGGGTAACACCATTCTCATCAGTGCTTTCAAACCATCAGTGGCTTCCCACAAGATAAAATGCTTCCGTAATTTGTCCTCTACCTATAGCCAGCCCTCTTTCAAATCACACTTGCCTACATACCCTATGCTCCACTACACAGATGTACTCACTGCCCCTCGATATTCTTATTCGTTAAATCCCTTGTTCAAGAATGCTCTTTCCTTTCTCTCTGCCTTAGAAATCCTGCCCATCTTTCAAGACCCAGCTCAAACAGCCCCAAAGCAAGAAGTCTCTTGTTCACCCCAGCACTTGATACATATCCTGTCTACATCACTGCAGTCTGGTCCTTATCCTCTCTGGGACGTATGTCTTACCTCTTCAGCTAGATTATAAGTTGCTGGCAGGCTGAACCACTGGCTTATTTCTCTCTAAGTGTGCTTCTCTCCCTAACATGGTATCTTACTAAGCAATTTACAGGTCATTTTATTGACTAATTGGGAAAGACTCAACAACACAGAGTGACTGAGAAGTGGGAAAGACCCCACTGACAGGCTAGCGACCGAAGGATGGAGACATCCCTCTACCGCGTGTTTTAAAATTGGATGTTTTCCAGCTAAGGATGGAAGATGGTCATCATATAAGCTGGAGATGGCTCGTCTCCAAAGGCTGAAGTATATTTTTTCATGCATGGCCCAAGCAATTTTACTTATTTATTCAAGGGCAGCTCTCAGCTCTTGAAGACCGGAGTACTAGAAATGAGGCTACGATGTGCCACAGTTAAGTGCCTAGACATTGGAGTCAAACAGACCTAGGGGTGCATCCCAGCTCCATCACTAGGCCATGTGACTGTAGGAATGCTCCTGAGCCTCTAGGAGACTCAAGTTTCATCATACTGCAAGGCTAGTATGTGAGAATTAAATGATAAAATGTCAAACACCAAGCACAGCGTACAAATAGTAGCTAACGGTAGAAATTTCTTTACAGAATTACTACCAAGCGTTTTTCAGTGGCAAAGTCTCCCTCATATAGAGACTACACATTTCTAAGGGTCAATTCAGACAGTGAGACCTTTCCTACCCGCATGTTTAAGTCAATGAATGGGCCCAAACCTCTACTGTGTGCTTTACAAAAGAACATTCCTTGCCCGCACAGGGAAAATGGCCAATCCTGCTTGGCTTCTTTTTTCAACAAATAAAGAAAAAGGGGAATGAAATAGAATAAATATATTTATTCAAAGAAAAGGCCCCTACTATTACCATCTACCCTCACATGGTACACCAAATGTGAGGACAGCAACACACTTCATTTTACAGGGCTTGAAGCAGACGGGCAGGGGGTCAGACAGCAGCCTGTGGAGCCAAGTCACTTAGACTCTTATCATCTATTTTATCGTCTTTAAAAAAAAAAAGAAAGGTGAGGGGAGCAGAAGATAAGGTAGCAGTCATTTCACAGCCTTGTGGTGAAGAGTAAATGAAATCAGCTACTCAGCACAGGGCACATGCAAAACCATTCTCTTCTGGTGACTCACGTGTTTACAGTGGCTGCAGGAACTCTCGGAGACCACCTAAAATCTCTTTTCCCTGATAATGTCCTATGAAAAATGTAACTGATGGAAACACAACACTGTCCTTCCACCCAACACCAGAAAACCAAAATAATTTAATTCCTACATTTGCTTCTGACATTTCCTTCTGAGCCTCCATGGAAAGGGAGTAAGGAGCCTTTGCCCTTACGAGAGGTGGGAACACGGCTTGGTGAAGAAAGGGTGGAACAGACATGGCAAAGGGGTTGGGGTACAGAAGGCTGCAGAGCGCCAGCCTTCCCTAAGCATGGCCTCGGGACGTTTACCTGGAACACCTAGCAGCACTCGGGAAGTCAGGGGTGGGGCACGGGCTTGGCTGACGGCAGCAGCTGCTACAGGAACAAGAGCGGAGAAAGTTTAGAGGGAACCATCAGGTCTAAGTATGGGACCCAACCAACTGCCAAGGCACCCTGCTCTGGCCTAAGGTGATCAGTTCTTAAATCTGATTCACACCAAGAAGCAAATTCTGAAGCTCAGATTTTCCAGTGTAATATGCAACAGACAATGACTGAACCAAGCTAACCTTCCCTGGCCGGATATCTGGCATATTTCACATTTTAGTTTGTAGACATATGTGATGAAAAGAAGGTATGACACGTTCCTAATAAATGAGTTTTGTGTCACCTCCACAGAATGATCCCCAACAACCGCAGCTTTATGGCTGTGGCACTAGAAATGAAAATGCAGGGAGTGAGGAAGAATGTAAAACAGGAAACAGTGAGGAGAGAAAAAAGGTACTTTGTGAGTGAGAAGAAGAGTGGAGAACAAAGAATGATAATAAAGGGTCCAAAGCAGTGACTCCCAAGCCTGGCTTTGTAAGATGCCAACATATTACCAATTGTTGCAAGGTGTCACAAAATTCATGAAAATGCAAGGCAAACTTAGCTTTAAATCAATTTAACTTCAAATATGCTTTTGTGAAACTTCAGGAACAAAGACAAATGCTGGTAAATCAAAGTACTGAGACTTCAGAAAGATTGGGAATGACTAGATTAGAGAGAAGGTAATCACTTGAGTCATTAAAATTACTTTTACGTGAACATAATTTGCTAACAAATGTTATTAGCATTCTTCATCAGAAGTAGACCTCTGTGGGAAAATTTTTAAAAGGTTTTTCCTTGGATTGTCATTTGAGCAAAGGATCCAGTGTAGGCAGATTTTCACTTTCCACTTCTGTGAACAGGTAACTGGGACCTGAAGATCCACCCCACCCTAAATTTAATCCTTTTGTTTCCCATCAGCCAAACTTCCCTGAAATGGGCCCCAAGAGTCAGAAGTGAGTTCTTGAGAGAGCAGTCATAACATATCTGTGTAAGTTTCAGTTGCTGAAAAGGGTGGATACGTGCAAAACAAGTCCCAGCAGAATTACAAATTCCTCCCTCGCAATACTCATGTGGTGGAGAGCCTGCAAACTCAGGGCTGACCACAGTGCATTCAGGCATGGAAAGAGAAAGGCAGGACTATCTCTTTCAAAACATTCATCCATGATACTTATTTATTTATTTAAAGATCTTATTTATTTATTTATTTATTTATTTATTTATTTATTTGACAGAGATCACAAGTAGGCAGAGAGACAGGCACGGGGCGGGCGGGGAGGCAGAAGCAGAAAGCCTGATGCGGGGCTCGATCCCAGGACCCTGAGATCATGACCTGAGCGGAAGGCAGAGGCTTTAACCCACTAAGCTACCCAGATGCCCCTCATCCATAATATTACAGCCAAAATAATGATTATGTGGTCAACAGCAATCATGCAACTGTTTAGCTATTTCCACTTTTTTTTTTACATTTATAATTCAAAATTTGAAAAAAGTTAAAAAGATTTTTTTTTTTAATTGGGAGTTTTTAAAAACAGACAAAAAAGCAATACTCTCAGGTACCAGGTAAGGAGCTGGCACTCCAAAACTCCCATGCCCTGCTTTTCTGCCTTGCTTTTCTGCCTCTCCTGCCTTCCCCACCAAGCTGCCCTATAATCCATCTGGCCCAGTGGGACTAGAGTCAGAAGACCTGGCGCTCAGGCTGGGGCGATCGGGGACCAGCAGCGAGATGTGGGGCAAGTTGCTGGCGAACACATAGCAGTGGACTTGGCAAGTCCAGAAGCAGAAAATGCAACTAGCACGGCTGTGTGTACGGACGCACGTCCACCGGTTCCTGTCCTCCAGTCCCCCTTCTCCTTCCCAATCCTTAAGAGGTCCGGGGTCTTATTCTAAGATTTTGGGGAAAGAAACCAAGAACAGGTCTTTTTTTTTTTTTTTTTTTTTTTTTAAAAACTATTTGACACAGGTTAAACAAAATTAGCCAAGCTTATAACAACTGAAAATCAAGGGGGTTAAAAATGACAATTTGGTTCTTTGCTTTCATTGTTAAATATTCCAACAGGAAACTATAAAAGAACTGGATACAAAGGAAAGATCATCTCTGTGTCCATATTTTTACTTTAAAATCAGATGTAACCAAAATTTTAAAAAGAAAATAGCAGTATTAATTTCTACAATGATTGCAGCCCTGGTTTAACAAAAACACTAATGAGATATTTTTGTTCCATTTTAGTGTGTCAAAAGATGTAGAATGAAAAAGTAGTGAGATAGCCATGTCTGAGGCACTCAAAATGCTTTCAGCGGATAATGTAGGGAAATATTCTGGATTTGCTAACTACTTAACACAACCTTGCAAACAAATGGGCAAAACTAAGTCTTGATTTTCTCACCATTTTGTACTTCCTCACAGTGATAGCTTGGGAGCTAAAAGAATAAGACAGTCCTATCCTTTAAACTGGCACATTTATAAGTAGCAGAGTAAATAGCTTTGTACCCTATCCCATTTGAGGTACTTTGGTTTTCCTAAGCCACAGAAGATTGACCTCAAACATTATTTAACTTCCTCTTAAGAATACAAAACAGAAAACAATAAGGAAGAAAAGGTAATTTGTGAGGGAGCAGAATAAAGTGGGATATTGCAGGTTTAGTCCTTGTCATTAGTGTAGAGCAGCTGAAATACAGGTTAAGTACAAAGTCTAACAACGTCTAACGTCTAACACGCAAACTCTCCAACAGTTCAAAAGCCAATTTTATTTTACCTTTTTATTTTTAAAAGATTTATTTATTTGAGAGAGAGAGAGCGAGCACGAGTGTGGGGAGTGCCAGAGGGAGAGAGACTCCCCAAGCAGACTCCCTGCTAAGCATGGAGCCCAATGAGGAGCGTGATCCCAGGACCCTGAGACAGTGACCCAAGCCTTAAACAAGAGTCCGATGCTCAAACAACTAGCCACTCAGGCACCCCCAAAAGCCAATTTTAAAAAGGAATGAACGCTCTCATGAAAGAATATTCTAATATTAGCAGCAAGTTCCCCACAATTCTATATCATGTCTACATTCTGTTTTATCGTTAAAGAACATGCGTGTTATTTTGAAAATGCACATATTACCTGTCCTTTTCCACAACGACAGGTGCAGGATAGGACTGGTTACTTTTATTGCCAGTGCCCAACTGGCCATAAGAATTTGCACCCCAAGCATACACTTGGCCTTCATCTGTTAACACTAAAGTATGTGCATAGCCACAGGCCACCTGGAAACAGAGAAACCAAATCCACTTAGGCCTGCAAATATGCTTTCACAAGATAGGTTAAGAATCAAAGATGCAAAAAAAAAAAGGAAAAAAAAGAAGAGGCAGCCTGCTCAGAGAGGCAAAACATTAAGGTAACCGGTACTTGCCCAGAACTAGCTTGGCCTATGTGTGGCCAAAACTGCAATAAGTTCAATACGAGTCCTGTGGTGACACAAGTCTGCTTTGTTCAGCTTTACTATGGCATTCATTATGCTCACAGAGATCAAGGGGTATGAAGTGAATATGGAACACACTTTTACTTTTTTAAGAATTTTTCCCTTTTTTATTGTAAAAGTAAAAACGTTTGATGTGGAAAGAAATATAGAAAAGTATAAATATGAAAGTAACCTCAAGATCAGGATTATTTTTCTACTTCTATACAAAATAGGGATATGTACCATGCCTCCAGGCATTGTATCTGTATCTTTATTTCTATTGACATCACATAACACTATTTCCATATCATTAAAAACCCTTTGTAAACATCATTCCCGTTCATACAGATTTAGTATAATTTATTTAACCATTAATATATTATTTGACTAAATTATGCTATATCTATTATTTATGTTATTTATTGAAGTTAACATTTTTTTCTTTTTTCTTTCTCTTCCCTTCTTTTTTTTTAAACCTTTCCCACTAATTCCAGAAGTCTCTTTCTTTTTGCTTCCTTAAGATAATACCCTAGAAATAAAATTATAGAACAAAGGGTATAAATATTTCCAAGGCTCTTGATATATACTGCCAAAGTTTCCTTGGAAAACATTGTAACAATTTACGTTCCAACAGCTACGTGTGAGACTGGCCTAGAAACATAAATTTTCTGACGAACATCTATAACTTAAGTCAGGGAAATAGAGCTTTAGCCTTTACTTCAATGAAGAAAAACATCAAGCAGCTAAACTTTTCATCTGCCAAGAAAACTGTGTCCATTGGCATCTTTGCCACTAAAGACTGAAAAACAGGCACTCATAAACGAGTGGCGGACGTACCCGCTGGACACGAATGCCTTGCAGAGCTGCTATCCTACAGGGAGTTGGCTGGTTGCCGCTACTGCCAAGTCCAAGCTGCCCGTTTCCATTGTAACCCCAGACATAGACCTAAGGGAAAAGCAGAGACTCAACGCCCATGAAAAATAGAAGCAAGCAAGCACTCTATTGAGAAACATGGTATGTCAGTATGACACCAATAAGGCAACTGGGTTTTTTTAAACAACATACGAAACCACTTTCTTACCTCCCCAGTGTTCACCACTGCCATTGAACACATCTGCCCACATGCTATGTTCACAACTACTTTATTCTGCAGGCAGCCTGTGACTCTTCGAGGGATCGGCTGATTGGCTGTTGATCCAGATCCTACCTGCCCGGAGTTGTTATAACCCCAGGCAAATACCTGGGAATTGAAAAATGAAACATGCTAATTCATAAAGTGTCTCAACTGGGTCTCCTCTTTGCTCTCAAATTCTCTGCTCACACCACAGGTAGAGAATTTTTATAAAATTCATTCTTACAAAATACGTTACTTCATAAAATTAGATTATTGGTACTATCTACACAAATAGCAATAATTATTCTCAGATATCACATAATATTATTAAAATATCTACTTTACCTTAACCATATTTTCCAGCATTGTGGGATTTTTCCTTTTGCAGATAAAACCTTTGAGCATAGTAATATAGGAGGAACATCAAAGCCTTTTAAATTTTGCAGTTATAGAATTACCTACTACATAAAGGTACACTTCATGATATAACCACCACGACTATGAATTGCTAATAAGACTGAATTTGAGGAAGACGGTTATTTTAATCAAATGATCCAATTTCTAAGACTGCTATAAGAATCTATATAAACTTACTGGAAAAAATCAATGAGATTTTTGCTAACTAGTCTCACCTCTCCATCAGATGTTAGCACCAAAGAATGGTAAGACCCACAGGCAACTTCGGTGACTTGCTTGTTTGACAAATTAGTAGAAATATGACAGGGCACTAAACCATGATTAGTTGTCCCATTGCCCAGCTGGCTATAAGCATTATGACCCCAGGTAAAGACTTCTCCTTCTGAAAATAAAAAGAAATACGACCAGCTTTCAAAACATCTACTTTATTATATGAACGTACATATTGCACACCTCCATGAATGAAAACTAAAAATTCATGTGCAAAAGCACCAAACTCATTCTAGAAAAGATAACATTTGGAAAGTATAAACAATATTCTATCTCAAAGCAACAAGATGAAATTTAAATGGATGCAATTATAATAGCTGGAAGATAGGTTTTTTAATAAATGGCAGAGAAATGCTACTAAGACTAAGAGGAAGAAACGTTAGATTGAAAGCCAAAGGATAACGGGAAGATCATTTAACTTCTCTGGGCCTATATTCTTATCTATAAAATGATCAAGTTAATTTAAAAATTGTTATTATATTATTTATTGTATAGTATAATACACATTCAGAAAAATCCATAAAATATATATGCAGTTTTATAAATAATTATAAAACACACACCCATATATTACCACTCAGGTCAAAAAATACAACCTGATGCTCACTCCAAAAGTTCCCGATATATATTCTTGAATAAGAGAATTCAGTTTTCCTGTTCTCAGACTTTAAATAAATGGAGTCATACAGTATATACTCCTTTTGTCTGTATTTTCTACCATATTATCTCTTTGTGCTACATTCCAGATAATTTCTTCTAATCTTCCAGTTTATTAATTTTCTTTTGCTGTGTCCAAACTGCTATAAAACTTGCCCACTGACTTTTTCATTTTGATAATTATATTGTTTATTTGGTTCTTTTTCATATCTTCTTTGATCTCTGCAGGTATCTTCAAGATCACTTTGTACTTTCTCAAACAATAAATAAATATATATAGTAATAAATATAGCCATCTTGTAACTGGTATCTGACAGTTCTAATATCTGATACTTAGTGGTCAGTTGGTCAGGTTTTGCTTTTTTTTTTTTTTTTTTGCTGGTTCTTATTCATGGTGTCTTGCTTCCTTGTATACCTGATTATCTTTGACTATGTGCTACTAATTGCCATTGAACACTCATTTTTCAATGGCATTATAGTTCCTCAAGCCTAGGATGAAGTGAAAGTACCTTCTTGCAGAAAGGACCTACATTAACTTCTGTTAAGTGCCACTAAGGAACTTAAAGATAATTCTTTAATAAATCTAAGGCTTGAGATTTCTTGGACGGCCCAGTCTGATGTGAACTGGAATACAAATCCACGACTGTAACCCTTCAGGGAGGGGTTTACTTGCTTTTCTTTTTTTCCTCCTTTTTTGCTCACAGCCAAGGGTTTTTCTTTTCAGTGCCTTAGAAATGGAGAGCTAACCCATCCCTGTCCCTAGACTGTAGCCCTTTGTGGGCCTCACATAACCTGTTAGAACTTTGACTCATGATCCCTTCTACCTCGTGAGGACATCAAACCAGAACACCATTTATGTGGAGAGGCAGATGCCCTAAGGTAAAACTAGCTTTAAGTTCCCCTTTAACCTTAGTTCACACTTTCTCTTAAATATGATCCAATAATTTCTCTCAGCCTTATCAGTGTTTTGATGCCTCTATGAAAAAAAAGAATTCAACATTTTCTTAGAATTTTTAGTTGTTTCCAGTGAAGAAGTGGTCCAAAAAACCTAGCCTATTACTGGCAACCAAAATTCCCTAAAATTTGTGAAATTAGTTTACAAAAGAGTGTTTATAAACTTTATTTTCAGTTCAAAGAGTAACTAATAAAAAGGAATACTCAGCTTAAGAAAAATGCTAAAGTATGATTTAATTATAATGTCCTATTAGTGTGAATTCATGAAACAGCCATGAGACTATTTAATTCCTTAAATTACTACTATCAAATATAGTCATTAGTCACTGTTGATAGTCACAATCTCAGAATGCTAGAAGTTAGAGGGCATCTTGGAATTTAGCTCTAGTGTCTTAATTTGTATTTCAGGGATCTCAAATTCAGAAAGTCCAGAGTGAATTCAGCATTTTAATGCAATAATAGTTCAACTTTTAAAGTATAAATAAAAGGGTTTTACTGGGCTTACAGCACTGTCATTTTCACATCAAAAATGCCAATAGTTGCCAGATTCTCTCTGCTCTATTATATTACTCTGATATTCAGATATGTTCCTATTTCATGTTACCCAAGGGAATGTTCACAGAGCAGAGCCAGAAACTCCTATCCAATCAAAAAGTATGTTCTCGATTTAAGGGGTGGTCCTAAGTCTTCTTTACCAATAAATAAGTCAGTAGCTAAAATTCTACACTGTGTCCCAAAGTTACCTGTTGTTGCAAGGACAATATGGGGGCCACTCCCATAGCTGAGGCAGGCTATTTTTTTGCCATTTAAAGACTCCAGTCTCCGAGGTTCGATGGTACTCTGGACATCACCTAATCCCAAACAGCCACAGCAGTTTGTGCCAAGCACAAAAATCTGAGGGAAAAAACCACTGTTAGTTCAAGCACTTCTATTTCTGACAAACCCATTATTATTGTTTCATTGTATAACATTATATAATAAGTAAGAATCCACACTCCATGCCTTTTTTAAAACCTAATTCCTTAGCACCCCCTCCCCAAGATTTTCAACTTAGCAAATCCATTACTGTAAGTGTATGAATTTTTTTCTTCAGAATTTACCTCATCATTTACAGTAGTATATAAAACTTCATTGCCAGCACTGCCGAAGACACAGGCTTGACGAATTAACTGCAGTTCTTCCTCAGAACAAAGGGAGAAAATTGGCCACTTTCCCACATCTAACATCTTCAAAGATGATGGAGTAGCCTGTACTGGCTGAAAAGGAAAAAATTAAAAATAAATAATAAATCAATAAAATTAAAAAATATACGTGTGTGTACACACACACACACACACACACACACACACACATTAAGACTATTAAGTTAAAATTTTTTTTTTCCCTTCCCCTTTGACCTCTGTGGAAGTCAGCACCGGCTCAAGGAGGGCCCGTTCTTTCTAGTCTTGAGAGGCCCCTCCCAGCTACGGGAACTGTCATCAGAAGCCCACTGCTTCAGTCCTGCTCTCACAGCAACCAAGAGCCTGAGACCCCGGCTGGGACCAGATCTCACCTACTAATTTTCCTCAGGGCCACAAGAACCGTCCAAGGCTGACTTCTGTACTTTCAGTGCTATGTCTTAAATGTAGCTCTGGAAACTAGGCTGGTTGGAAAGGCAGGAAAGGCAGGAAAAACTGAGAGGGCACGGGGATTTCATCAGGCACCTAAGTCTTGACAAAATGCATTCCTGGAAAAGAATGATGCTGAAGGTGACACCAAGGAACCAGTCCAGAAGTTTCGGTTCTTGGGTCCATTCTGTCAGTTGAGCAGTTAGTGGCTTCTCTCATCTATCCCCCACTCTACCCCTCAGGTTTGGGGATTACTAGGAATATACACCCACAAAGAATGTATCTGTTTGCTTGGGCTGCCATAGCAAAGTACCACAAGCTGAGAGGCTTACACCAAAGAAATTTATTTTCTCACAGGTCTGGAGGCTAGAAGTTCAAAGTCAAGGTATCTGCTAGTTTGGTTCCTCCTGAGAGCTGTGAGGGAAGGACCTAGGCCTCTCTCCATCTTGGCTTGTGATGGCCATCTTGTGATGGCCATCTTCTCCCTGTGTCTTCATATCCTCTTTGCTGCATGCACGTCCTTTTCTTGACCCAAACTGCCCCTTTTCATAAGGGCACCAGTCATACCAGAATTAGGGCTCACCGTAATAACCTCAGCTTAACTAATCACATCTGCAATTACCCCATTTCCAAATAAGGTCACCTTTTGGGGTCTTGGGGTATCTTAGTGCATTTATGCTATTCTAACAGCATGCCACACGGGGTGGGTTATAAACAGCAAAAATTTACTTCTCATAATTCTGCAGACTGGGAATTTCAAGATCAAAGCACCAATACGCTCCTATTCTGATGAAGGCCCCCTTCCTGCTTCATAGCCACTGCCTTCTCACAATGTCCTCCTCATGGGATGGACGGGGCCTCCTCCATGGGATGGATCTCTTTGGAGACCCTTTTATAAAGCACTGATCCATTCAAGAGGCTTCCACCTTCATAACTTCATCATGTCCCTAAGTCCCACCTTCTAATAACCCCCACCTTTGGGGGTCAGGATTTCAACACAGAAACTGGGGTTGGTGGGGGGGGGGTGACAATTAAACCCATAAAAGCATACGTTAAGATCATAAGCTTCTGTGCTCTCATAAGAGCATACTATGTGGACACTGTAAAGCTGTTTTAAAGAGAACTTTTATTTATTTGCTCTACTGGAAACATTTTTACATATGTGCTTTCCAGCTTTCAAAAATTTGACGATTACAATAAGGTGCATAAACAGCCAATGTGTCCTTCAAATGGCCTATCACCATACTCCTGCTTAATTTAAAGGAGCGAAGGATTTTCTGAGGCCTGTCTTTCCCATCAGCTATTAAGTCAACCTTACCAGGAAAGAATTCTGGTAGAAAGCTGATTGGACTAGCTACTTATTTTCTGCAGATCTGAAAGCATATTTGTCCCACCCACTTTAGGAGTCAGGAGAGTGTATGCCTATGTATACACACACACACACACACACACACACACACATATTATGATGACTAGGCTCACAAGATAATGGAGACTCAGAAATCCCATGATCTCCATCTGCAAGCTGGAGACCCAGGAGGGCTGATAGCCTAATTTAATGAACCTGGAAGCCTGAGAACCAGGGGAGACAGTGATGTATATCCCAGTCTGAGGGCAGGAAAAGATGAAGTAAAGTGACCCCTATCAATCAGTGAAACAGGGAAAAAAAAGGGATGAATGCCTCCTTCCTCCCTTTTGTTCTATTCAGTCCCTTAGCACTGTGGATCATACCCACCCACACCAGGGAGGGCAAACCATTTACTGAGTTCCCAATTCAGAAACTCTTCTAGAAACACACACACACACACACACACACACACACAGAAGCAGCATTTAATCTGGCACCAGTGGCCCACTCAAGCTGACACAAATTAAGCAACACACCATGCGAAGGAGCCCACATGGTCACAGAGGCAGAGACTGGAGCAACCACTTCCAGGTCCAGGAACCCCCAAGAACTGACAGAAACCTCCAGAAGCTGGGAAGAAGAAAGGAAGGCTTCTTCCCCAGAGCCTTCAAGAAGTATGGCCCTGCTGGCCCCTTAATTTCAGACTTTTAGTCTCCAGAACTATAAAAGAATAAATGTCTATGGCTTTAAGTCACCCGGTTTGTGGTGAAGGCAGCCCTAAGAAACGAATACAGAGGGCAAGCAGCCTGTAACTGTAAACAGAATCTTCCTGAGTTAATGGCAGCGCCTGAAGCAGGATGAGCTCCCCTGATGCCAAAGCCAGACGCTGCCCTCAGCATGCCACTCAAGCTCTAAGACCCTGTCTGGAGAATGAAGTCCTTGGTTATCTTTTGGGCAGCACCCAAGGCCACTATAGAGCTAAGGGCAGGATCTCTCATTATGTTAGCTTTTAGTCCAATCTACCATAAATCACCCACCTCCTTACATCACGAAGGAATCTTATCTTCTCTGGGGTCTGCATTTTTATTTTTTTTCCTATTTAAGTCTATAAATTTTAAAAAGAACAATGTTTGGGATGTGGCATCAAATATTTATAGATGAACTAGTGTGCTAGTTAAAAAAATTCTTACATATTATTTCTAATCTTTACAAATACAGGGCATAGATACTGCCATCCTCATTTTAAATACAAGGAAACTGAGGCAGAGGAAGACTAAGTAATCTTCCAAGATCACTTGCTTCTAAAGACTGCTTTCCATATAGCACATGTTGCAGAGAAAAAAAGTTCACATATAAAGTTATACCACTGGAAGATCTAGCCTACAATTGCAAGGCTTTGGCTGTTCTCATCCAGTCCTTAACGAACAAGGCAAGAATACACACTGTGGGCTACCTTCCATGAACAGGGCGGACAGCAATATACAAAGAGAAAACAAGCATTCCCACCTCATTTTCTCCTTTCAAGCAGATTTTTGGATTTCAACCTGCCCTGCTACAAAAATCCAGTGGTTTTCTTAGATGCCTAGAAGCAGGTGGTAAATCCAACAAGCTCCTAAAACATCTGTCTACAAATCATTGGTTATGAACTTTCTTTCTGACTCACTTGTACCAAACCTCTAGTACCCACCCCATGACTCTACTAACCACAGGGATTTTAGTGTGTGTGTGCATGCGTGCGTGTGTGTTGAAGTGTTACCTGAGTCATACATCCATTAAAGGTCAAAAGAACATTAAAGTCAAAAGAACATCAGGTGTGACAGTATCACTGATCATGTATTAAGGGCCAGATACGAAAGGTATAAAAATGCAACACAATCACTCCCTTCAAGGAGCTCACAATTTAACAGAAAACGAATACTTACAATATAACCTGGGTACAACGGAGGTGTGAATACACTGCTTTTAAATGTCTGTCAGAAAGCTGGCTCCTGGAGGTGAATCATCAAAAAAAATTTTGTTTTCTAAGTCTTGTGGGGGAGTTATTTCTTGGAAGAACTTATGACTTAATTTGTAAAAGGCATACATTTACACTCTTCAGAGGTAAATACTTCCTATCCATCTCAAGGAACTGTAGCATCTGTGTTCTCAGAAGAAAAATATTTCTCTACAACACACTCATGAGTGTACATCGCTGTACACATTACATATATTGCAAACATGTACATATATTGTATGTAATGTGGAGACTTTGTATATATAACAAGAATGGAGGTGACATAGGATTCACACACAGCTTCTAGGGGAGAAACAGCCACCCTACATGACAATAGCCATCTCTGCAAAAGGCACCCAACCACCTTTGTGCCCAACTGATTAAGTAAGGGACCCACTGAGCCAGAGCCAAGGGCAAGCAACAAAAAAATCTGCATGGGGAAAAAGCACTACCAGGGAGTGAGAGCTTAACAGCACACACGTTAAGTCTTCAAGACCGTAGCTCTAGAATTCAGTCCTAATTTGGCCCAGGTAACTCTCCTTCCTGCTCGTACTACTACTATAGGCAGTAACTATTCCCTGACCAGCTTTCCTTTACTTTCCTTTACATCCAGCCTCTCTCCCCCATCTTTCACTGGCCTCTGTTTGAGAAATGCAAAGTGGCAAAATTTTAATATTAGCTCAAGGAAAATATAATTAAGGAAACACAGCTCCATAAAATTAGAGACCAAGATGCATTTTATTACTCCTTTGAGTATGGGCTACCTATAGAATTCTGCTTCTCCACCCAAATGAAGAACTGAACATATTATGATACTTCACTCAACTCTAGACAACTAAGTTGTCACAATTACATTTAAAATACAGCACATAGAAATAGAACCAAAATTACCTGTTGAGCATGACTAACAAAGAAGTTATTTTAAGAAACCCACCAACCCCTTGCCTTTGGAGGACTTTCTGGCAATGCAACACTTTATATGTAATAGTCATTTCATCGCTAATTCTGTTCCTCTCTTGTATTTTACAAAATCTGTTCTTCCTGGGAAAAATTAGGAATTTTTCTATTAACATTTTAGAAGATTCTCAAGTTCTATACATTACTTTGTAAGCTAATTTTCTATTTTGCTTTAAGGGCTCACAAATGAACACTTCAAGTCAGCACACGGTAATGCCATGGTTTGGTTTCAGATGTTGTGCCCTCTTTGTAAACTATGCTGGCTTTTTATAATTATTTATATCTTTCATTGTGTTTTGACCATATAATTATTTACATCTTTTATTGTGTTTTGACCATACTTTATTTAAAAACAGCAGAAAACAGAAAAATGAAAATTAATAGTGGCAATTAGTATCAAGCTGCTAACAGTGAAGAACAGATATTGTGTCAATTTAATAAAATTAACGCAAGACAGAAATCAACATGCATGCTGAAAGATGTGAAATTTTAACATGAGTAGGATACACAGGAGTTAAGCTGGTTGACTGTAATGTTGAGCTGTGAAGGAGAAGGAATAAGTCAAAGAATATCTATGATGAATTAAGACTATGTCATCCAAGATTAGGTATTTTATAATTCTGTTAAGTCTCTGGCAATGAAGTAAACATTATTCAACTCAGATCCTTTTGCAGGACAGTGCTATCTGTGAAAGCTCCAAGAGCACCGTTTCTGGGAACCCTGCTCTATCTCTCAGCAAATACCCACAGCTTTCTGCTGGCCCCTGTAGCATGCTATATTACCCACGATAATTATCTGTTTGCATCTGAGCCACTATATCGTGAGCCCCTCAAAGACAGATGCTATCTCCCTCATCTTCCTGTTGGGTGACCAGTAGATGTTTGATACATGTTTCATGCAACAGAAAGTACACATGCCAAAGGCATGTTTGTATGTTTTCTTCTAACCTTGCCACTTTCTCCATAGGAAAGGGAAAGCTCTTCTTCCATATGGACTCAGTCCTGTGCAGTCCCCTAAGGAAAAAGTATGTGGTAAAATCAGGATCCCATATGTCAGATGAAACTAGGCAGGTTAAAATGATTTTTCTTCCAATTAACAAAGAAAATAAGCTAAGCTCAAATATGGTGAAGGGATGATAAGAAAATTAAGGTTTAGGCATGAGAGTTAATAGCTAAAGGTGTTTTAACTGTTCTGGAACTATCATATGGTCTCTTATGGGAATCCTCCTGCAGAGGTCTGGATAGGTAATCCCAGGATAAATGAAGATTCTTAAATCTATAAGGAAATAAGTAGAAAATTTTCTTTTTACAGTTGACCTACTACAGATAAGAAAAAATAAATTTTAGACCTTGGTCAAATTTCCTCTGGGATTGGAAAGTTCCAAATCACTGTGAAGAGCAGACTTATCAGTTCTCAGCTCCACTGAAGAGTATATGATTTGCTAAACTGAGGGACGTGGGGTGAGGAATGAATGAAAAAATGAAAGGATGAAGAATGAATAGAGCTTTGTTTATCCTAGACCTTAACAACAAATCTGCAACAACAGCCATCAAGTTTGCAGCAGCAGCACTCAATGTTCTTGCCTTAATGAATCATCGCTATGAAGATTACTTTCTACCACATAAAAGTAACCATAGAAGAAGCTCTACCAAAAGAGCCACGGCATGGGCTCTCTCTTTGCTCAAAGGATTCCCTTTAATATTTCTTGCAGGTCAGGTCTGGACTGTGATTCAATCATTACCTAGTTGACTATCTCATCCCTAAAAATAAATATAAATAAATATTCTCTCTCCTCCCAAAAGCAATTGAATGAAATCTTATTTAATAATTTTGATATCCCTGGGGCACCTGGGTGCTTCATTGGGTTAAAGCCTCTGCCTTCGGCTCAGGTCATGATCTCAGGGTCCTCGGATCAAGCCCAACTCTCTGTCGGGCTCTCTGCTCAGTGGGGAGGCTGCTTCCCTTCTCTCTCTCTCTTTCTCTCTCTCTCCCTCTTTCTCTGCCTCTTTGCCTACTTGTGATCTCTGTCAAATAAATAAATAAAATCTTTAAAATAATAATAATAATTTTGATATTTCTGATTTATTAGTTGGGATTCTATGTGCTCAAATACAATCCACATTTCAAGGATTAACATCAGAACATTTTATTTTGATATTATCTACAGGCAATTAGAACCTTATAATAGACAGATAAAAACAATAATCAATATAAGGTCAAGTCTTAACAATGTTCCTTATCAATGTTTTATATATCCATGAGGATACTGGTAAAATTTTGTTTTCCTCAGCTATAAAAAGTTCTCTCAGAATATAAGGAATAATAATATATTTAGAATAATTATAGCTCAAACTGTGGCAACTGATACAAATCATTATTTCTTTCTTTTTAACATTTATTTATTTATTTATCTATCTATCTATTTACTTAGAGAGTATGAGCAGGGAGAAGGGCAGAGGGAGAGGGACAGAATCTCAAAAGCAGACTGCACGCTGAGTGAGGAGCCTGAGGTGGGGCTCGATCTCACCACCCTAAGATAATGCCCTGAGCCAGAATCAAGAGTTCAGTAATCAACTTAGCACCCAGGTGCCCCCAAAATCATTATTTCTAACGTCTAGAAAAGATATACTTGTTTTTAAAAGAATTACTTGGACTCTTCTCACTTGTAAACCTATAAAACTTGATCTAGTTCCAATATGGAAAGATAATTTCATGTGACAGTTATCCCTACATGATCTGTCTTGTCTATTAATTTGCAAGCTGTTTGAGAGGCAACCATGACTCATTCACTGCTCTAACCACCGCAGGACATGGTTTGGAGAAGAACACAAGACTATATATTGGTTGAAAGCATTCTTTGAATACAGCTTTTTGTATTGAGGTTCTTTTCTTTCTGTTTCATCCTAATTGGAACGACATTTTCCACATCTACTCCAGGTTTACTAGAACAAGAAATAAAAGGAGGGGAGGGGGAAAAATGAAAGTAGAAGAGAAGAGGAAAAAGAGTAGAAGAAGGGAAGTCAAAGGGAAGAAAAAAAAAAGGAAATAAATAGGAAGAAAAGGGACCAAAGATGAGCTGTCACTGTCCCTTATTATAATGTAGGCCATTTTTGTTCCTATGAGAAGGGAAATCTTGCTAATACACTAAGATCAAAGGGAAGTCAAAGGGAAAAGAAAAAAAAAAGGAAATAAATAGGAGAAAAAGGGACCACAGATGAGCTGTCACTGCCCCTCATTGTAATGTAGGCCATTTTTGTTCCTAGGAGAAGGGAAATCTTGCTAATACACTAAGATCCTAGAACAGCAATCCTGGATTGTTGTTTCCCTTCCCATCGCCCTACCATTACTGGTTTCTGGTTTATTCTTACTTTTTCTTTTTCCAAAACTAGGCAGATGGGCGCCTGGGTCTGCCTTCAGCTCTGGTCATGATCCTAGGATCCTGGGATCAAGCCCCACATCCGGCTCTCTGCTCAGCAGGGAGCCTGCTTCTCCCTACCCCCCTGCCTACTTGTGATCTCTGGCAAATAAATAAACAAAATCTTAAAAAAAAAATAGGCAGATACGTGTCTGTGTTTTTATTTCCTAATTCTTCTTTACACAAAAAATAGCATACCTGATATACTCTAGCAATTTGTTTTTGTTTTTGTTTTTTTTAATTTAACAATATCTCCTGGAAATCAGTCCTTATCAGTTAACAGAGTTTTTTTTCTTTAATCAGTTGAATATCCTGTTTTTTGTTTTCATTTTAAAATCCTGGTTTTTAAAAATTTTTTAATTAAATTTTTTTAATTTAAAATTTAATTAAATTTAATTAAATTTTTAATCCTGTTTTTTTATTTAAAAAATAACATTTCTAAAATTCAATTAAGGCTAAATATAACATTAGTATAATTTCATCTTTATTGGCCAGAATGTTGTTGAAGATTTAAAAATTATTCAAGAATAATTACTATTGTACAATACTATGAAAAAACTGTTGAATTCTCTAGCATTATGGAAAGTAGTTGGATTTTTTTTCCTAACATTATTTCAATGTGATCAAACATAATAGAGAAAACTAGCTTCTCCAATTTGCACAACTTGAGAAATAGTTTATGGAATATATGTAAGGATTATAGTTATCTTCTCCTGTTATCTATATGATTTTACCAGGTTATTATTATTATTACTGAGAGAGAGAGAGTATGTGTGTGAGCAGGGGGAAGATAGGAGGGGCAGAAGGAGAGGGAGAGAATATTAAGCAGAGTGTATGTGCTGAGCATAGAGCCTAATGCATGGCTTGATCTCACAACCTTGACATCATGACCTGGCCGAAATCAAGAGTCAGATGCTTAACAGACTGAGCCACCAAGGCACCCCTCACCAGGCTATTACTAATATCAATGTTATAGCAGTACATCAACATACACTTCTTAAAAATCCACAATATACATAAAGAATACCACATCTATAAACTCTAAATAACAGCAGCAATAATAATAACAGTTAAAATAAATAGTTAGCCTGTACCAGGTATTAAGGGCCTTATATTATCTCATTAAACTTCATAGTAGCCAAAAGTGGCAGATGAGGTCATTGCCTCCATTTTACAGATATGTTTCAAAAACTTGACCAACCATCACCTACCAGTCAGGGTTAGAGCCAGATTCTGAACCCAGGACAATTTCAAAACTCCTCTCCTGGACCCTCCCCTACAGTGCAAGGATATTTTAAGCTTTCCTGTGTACCTTCCCGTTTTATTTTGTACTGACCGGCTGGGACTGTTCCATCCAAAATTTTTGTACCTGATTGTTTTAAATTTCTGGAGCCCTGTATTCAGTCATCTTTAATCCTGCTCCTTCTAGATCCTTGTAAAGTTGTCTTCTAGGATAAAGTTAATGTGACTGAAAAACATAAATGCATAAATAAATTCTATTACAAAAAAACAGAAAAGAAAAAAATATACCATCTTGCAACTTTAAAAAGATAACATTATAGATATATAGTTCAAAATCCTATTAGCTCTATTATTAAAAAGTAGCAATAGAGGTGCTCAATTATTAAAAAGCAATTATTACACATTATAACCCTTATATAACATTTATAACTTTATGTGGTAAGTTTTAGGACCATTCTTCAACAATTTGGACACTGTAACATATGAAAAAAAACAGATACTAAAAAAACTGTAAGCATACTCTTTGTTGTTGTTGTTGTTGTTGGAGAGAGAGAGCACAAGGAGGAGCAGCGGCAGGCAGAGGGAGAAGCAGGCTCCCCACTGAGCAAAGAGCCCGAAGTGGGACTCAATCCCGGGACCCAGCGATCATGACCTGAGTCAAAGGCAGACACTTGACTTACTGAGCCATCCAAGTGTCCCCCAAAAAAGTTTAATTTGTAGTATGACAATATAGAAATGTAAAGGAAGTCATCTTGAATGTAAAAAAAGCAAAACTTTGAAATTTTTGGAAGAAAGTATAGAAAACATCTTTGTGACCTCAGGGCTGGGAAAGATGTCTTAAATAAGATACAAAAGCATAAACCACAAGAAAAGCCTGAAATTTAAAAGAAAAGACTGAAAAAAAAAGAAATTTACTACATTAAAACTTTAGAAATATGGCATACTAAAAGACAAAATGAACAAAGGGAAACACGTCACAGAATGGGAGAAGGTATTTTCAACATATATAACTGGTGGCTCGCAGAGGATTTGCAGCTGGAATAGATAAGAATACCTAAAAATCAGTAAGAAAAAAAACCCAAGCAATCCAATTTAGAAATGGGCCAAAGACAAGACAAGTCACAGAAATAACTAATAAACATATTAAAAGATGCTCAAATTTACCATAGAAATGCAATCACAATGAAATAGATCTCACCTGTCACATCTGCAAAATTAAAGGGACAATTCCTAGTGTTAGTGAGGATGCAGATCAATAGCATAACCATCCTGCCATAAGAAACATAAACTGGTGTAGTCACTTCAAAGAGTAACTCAACAACATTTAGGTCAGAGCAGTGTGCCTTTCATTCAGTCTTTTTTGACACATATATGTACCTGAAACAAAAGTCTCACAAAATAATTCTTAGCCGTATTGTATGAGGTGCTAAGGGATATCTTCTTTTCTATTTTTCCTATCTTACTCTATTTTATTCTACCCTGACTCTGTCCTATTTTATCCTTTCCTATTTCATTTTTAAAAGAAAATGCTGGTCTCAACCTACTAAAATAATTTGAGGATCACTAATAAGCCCTGCCTTATAGCTTGGACAATGCTGACTGATGAATGGGTAAAGAATATGGGGTATATATACACTGGAATATTAGTTAACCACAAAAAGGATGAAATCTTGCCATTTGCAATGATGTGGATGGAGCTATAGAGTATTATGCTATGTAAACTTAGAGAAAAACAAATACCATAAAATTTCACTCAAATGTGGATTTGAAGAAACAAAACAAATGAACATAACGGCGGAAAAAGAGAGGCAAACCTGAAAACAAACTCTTAGCTATAGAGAACAGACAGAGTTGCTGGAGGGAACTGGGTGGTAGGATGGGGTTAAATGGGTGATGGGCATTAAGGAATGCACTTGTGATGAGCACTGGGCGTTGTATGTAAGTGAGAATCACTAAATTCTACACCTGAAACTAATATTACACTGTTTGATAACTGGAATTTAAATAAAAACTTGAAAAAGAGGAGCACCTAGGTAGCTCAGTTGATTGTGTCTGCCTTCGGCTCAGGTCATGATCCCAGGGTTCTTGGCTGGAGCTCCACAGGGCACCAGACTCCTTGCTCAGTGGGGATCCTACTTCTCCCTCTGCCTGCTGCTCCTCCTACTTGTGCTCACTCTCTCTCTCTCCCTCCCTCTCACAAATAAATAAAATCTTTTAAAAAGATGGTTGGTTTTTCTTGTTTTTTCTTGTGACAAGAACTCTCCTGGCAACATTTAAATATGCACCCACGATATTATTGACCATAGCCAGCATGAAGCACACCTTGACCTACTCATGTCATACCTTGAAGTCTACCTCCCAAGCCCCTTCACCGATTTCATCCTTCCCCCAAACGCTCGTCACTGCTGGCAACCACCACTCTGTTCTCCATATCCATGACTTTTGTTTGTTTCTTCGATTCCACATGTCAGTGAAATCATACAGTTGTTGCCTTTCTCTGATTTACTTCACTTAGTATAGTGACCTCTAAGTCCATTCATATTGTCACAAATGGCAAGAAATATGGTTGAGCAATATTCCACTATGTATATATATACCACACCTTCTTTATCGATTTATCCACCTGTGGACACATAGGTTGTTTCTATATGTTGGCTATTGTAAATAATGCTGCAATCAACATAGGGGTGAATATATCTTTTCAAATTACTCTTTTTATTTCCTTTCAGTAACTACCCAGAGATGGAATTACTGGATCATATGTGATTTAAATTTTTTGAGAAACCTCGTTTTCCATAGTGGCTTTACCAACTGACATTCCCAATAAAGCACAAGTGTTCCCTTTTCACAACCTTGCCAACACCTGTTATTTCTTGGCTTAGTGTTTTGTTTTTTTTTTTTAAAGATTTTATTTATTTATTTGACAGACAGAGATCACAAGTAGGCAGAGAGGCAGGCAGAGAGAGAGGAAGAAGCAGGATCCCTGCCGAGTGGAGAGCCGGATGTGGGGCTCGATCCCAGAACTCTGGGAGGCTTTAATCCACCAAGGCACGCAGGCGCCCCTCTTGGCTTACTGTGAACAGCCATTCTAACAGGTGTGAAGTGACATGTCATTGTGGTTTTGACTTGCATTTCCCTGACGATTTGTGATGTTGACATCTTTTCCTGTGCCTGTTGGCCATCTGTATGTTTCCTTTGGAAAAATGTCTCATCAAATCCTGTCCATTTTTAATTGGATTGTCTGTTTATTTGCTATTGAGTTGTAGGAGTTCTTTATATTTTTTGAATATTAACTCCTTATCAGATAAATAATTTGCAAATATTTTCTCCCATTCTATAGGCTGCCTTTTCATTTTGTAGATGGTTTCCTTTGTTGTGCAACAGCTTTTTAGTTTGATGTAGTTCACTTGTTTATTTTTGCTTTTACAGTCATATGCCAAGACCAATGTCAAGAGGCTTAGGGCCTATGTTTTCTTTTAGTTTCATGGTTTCATGCTTTACATTTTAGTTTTTAATCGATTTTGAGTTGATTTTTGCATATTGTGTAATATAAGTAGTCTAGTTTCATTCTTTTGCATGTACCTATTCAGTTTTCCCAACATCATTTATTAAAGAGGCTGTCTTAATGACCATTGTATATTCTTGCATCCTTGTTGTAAATTAATTGAACATATATACATATGGCTCTCTATTCTCTTCCATTGATCTAGGTGTCTGTTCTTATACCAGTATCAGACTGTTTGATTACTATGGCTTCATAATATAGTCTAAAATCAGAAAGCATGATACCTCTAATTTTGTCCTCCTTTCTCAAGATTGCTTTGGCTATCCAGAGTCTTTTGTGGTTCCCTACAAATTTTAGGATTATATGTTCTACTTCTGTGAAAAGTGCCATTGGGACTTTGATAGGAATTGCATTGAATCTATATATTGCTTTGGGTAATGGGGACATTTTAGCAATATTAATTCTTTCTACCCATGAGCATGGAATATCTTTGCACTTATTTGTGTCTTCTTCAATTTCTTCCATAAATGTCTTATAGTTTTCAACACATAGGTCTTTCACCTTCTTGTTTAAATTTATTCCTAAGCGTTTTTTGATGCAATTGTAAATGGGATTTGCTTAATTTCTCTTTCTCATAGTTTGTTGTTAGTGTATAGAAATGCAACAGATTTTTGTATGTTGATTTTATACTTTTATGTTGATTTAATACTTCACTGAATTCATTTATACATTCTTTTTTTTTTTTTTTAAGATTTTTATTTATCTATTTGACAGAGAGAGATCACAAGTAGGCAGAGAGACAGGCAGAGAGAGAGAGGAAGGGAAGCAGGCTCCCTGCTGAGCAGAGAGCCCGATGCGGGACTCGATCCCAGGACCCTGGGATAATGACCTAAGCCGAAGGCAGAGGCTTTAACCCACTGAGCCACCCAGGCGCCCCATTTATACATTCTTTATTGAAATAAAAAACTAGAGTTTTTTGGTGGTATCTTTAAGGTTTTCTATGTATAAAATCATGTCACAAATTATGAAAGGCTTACATCTTTCTTTCCAGTTTGGATGCTTTCTATTTCCTTTTCTTGCCTAATTGCTCTAGGACTTCTGATACTACGTTGAATAAAAATGGCAAAAGTGGGCATCCTTGTCTTATACCTAATCTTAAAGAAAAAGATTTCAGCTTTTCACCATTTAGTACAACATAAGCTGTAGACTTGTCATATATGGCCTTTATTATGTTGAAATACATTCCCTCTATATCTACTCTATTGAGAGTGTTTTTCAAAAACAGATGTTGAACTTTGTCAAATGCCTCCCTGCATCTGTTGAGATGATCATATATTTTTTATCCTTTATTTTGTTAATGTGGTGTACCATGTCAATTGACATGTGAATGTTGAACCATCCTTGCATCCCTGGAATAAATCCCATTTGATTATAGTATAAGATCTTTCTAATGTACTGGTGAATTCATGTTATATTTCCTAATATCTGCTAATCTGTGTGCAATATTTGCAAATATTTTGTTGAAAATTTTTGCCTTTATGTTCATCAGGGATACTGGCCAGTAATATTCTTTTTCATGTGTGGTATCCTTGTCTGGTTTTGGTAAAATCATTTGGAAGCATTCCCTCCTCCTTAATTTTTTGGGAGAGTTTAAAAAGGTCAGATATTAATGGTAGCATTCACCAGTGAAGCCACTGGGTCATGAACTTATATTTGTTGGGAGGTGTTTGATGACAAATACAATATCCAGACTAGTAGTCAGTCTATTCAGATTCTCTTCTTCTTCATGATTCACTCATAGAAAGTTTCTGTGAATATCCATTTCTTCTTGGTTGTGCAATTTGTTGGGCTATAATTCTTCCTAGTAGTCTCTTTCGATCCTTTGTATTTGTGGTATCAGTTGTAACTGCTCTTTCATTTCTGACTTTTTTTGAACCCTCTTTTTTTTTTTTCCTTGATGGGTCTGGCCAAAGGTTTATCAATTTTGTTTATCTTTCCAAAGAACTAGCTTTTAGTTTCATTGATCTTTTCTATTATCTTTTTAGTCTCTGTTTATTTCCACTCTGATCTTTGTTATTTCCTTTCTTCTACATTCGGCTTTGTTTGTTCTTCCTCTAGCTTCTTTAAGTAGAAAAGTTAAATTGTTTGAGATTTTTCTTATGTCTTTAGCTAGGCATGAATCCCTATGAAATTCCCTCTCACTACTACTTTTGCTGAGTCATATATATTTTATATTATAGTTTATATTATAGTTATATTTCCATTTTCATTTTTCTCAATGTATTTTATTTCTCCTTTGGTTTTTTTTGATTGGCCCATTGGTCAGTAGCATGTTGTTTAATCTTTACATGATTTTCTAACACTTTCTCTTTCCTCCTTCTGGGACCCTTATAATGCTAACGTTATGCCACTTTATGTTGTCCCATAGGTTCCTTAAGCTAGCTTCATTTTTTTCTTTTAATTTTTTTTTCCTTTTTGTTGCTCTCTTTGCGTTCCACTGCCCTGTCTTCTTGATCACCAAACATTTCTTCTGCTTCAGCCAGTCTGTTGTTGAACCCCCATCTAATGTATTTTTCAATTCAGTTATTATATTCTTCAGTTGGTACTTCCTCATATACTCTTGCTGCTGAAGTTCTCGCTGTATACATTCATTCTTCTCCCAAGTTTGGTGAACATCTTTTTGGTTATTACTTTGAGACAAGCATAGACCCTGCTGACCTCTAGACCAGGCAATGCGGCAGTGTCCCCTG
Source organism: Mustela erminea (assembly GCF_009829155.1). Taxonomy (NCBI): domain Eukaryota; kingdom Metazoa; phylum Chordata; class Mammalia; order Carnivora; family Mustelidae; genus Mustela; species Mustela erminea. Next base: position 59,377,385 of record NC_045628.1, read on the forward strand.
GGTGACAGCTGTCAAAATTGGGACTTCAGACCAGTGTATAAGCTTCTTTCTGGAAGGTCCTGGAAAACTGTAGTGAGGCTGAGGGAAGGCAAAAAGATGGCATCCCACAGCCTATATTCCCTGAGAGCACCTTTGTAGCCTCTAGATGTGTGGCAGACCTGAAGTCTGCCCCTTGGGCCAAAGTACCAGGAGACGTAAATAGGCTTTTTTCACTAATAGACTGGGGGTCCAAGAACTATCTCTCTGTTCATTACAGTCCCATGAAACCCAGGAACATAGGCATGCCTGCCCAAGGTATCAAGGTAGAGGAAGAGTGCAAAAATGGCATCCACCAGCACCTCTGTCCCCACAAAAAGTTCCAATCAGCAGAAGCTTTAAGGTTAGAAAATAAATCTTCACATATAGTCTAGGTGCTTTTCAAACTGCTGCTTTTGTTCTGGTTCCCAAGGCAACTGTGTCTACATGCAAGCCCATTAAGAGCCCATTAAGTTCTCTACAGCCTTTTGGGTCTTCAGGATGTAAGATCCATTGGTTTTCAAAGCTAGATGTTTGGGGAGCTCATCTCTTCATTGCAGGTTCCAGGGGTTGGGATGCCTGATGTGGGATATAAACCCCTCATTCACCAAAATAGTTCCAGATTTGTGAAATGCTTCCCAACTGTGGGTTGCCACTCTGGCAGTGGGGTTTTTGGTGAAACTGTGCATACGTGGCCCTTTTACTGTTTTGTTGTGAGGTAGCTATTCAGCTAGTTTTCTGGTCTTTTTCAGAGGGAATTTTTCCATATGTAGCTGTAGATTTGGTATGTCTATGTGAGAAGGTGAGATTAGGGCTTTTCTAAGCCATTTTGGACCACCCCTTTCAACATTTCAACCGATTATATCTGTTTTCTTGAACTTGTACAGTTCAACAATTTATTTCCAAATTATCCCTGTTTGGAACAGATAACTCCTTAATCTTGCAATTTGTATTTTGAGAGTTTTCCTTACACTCTTAATAGCTATGCAGTTGGAGATGGTGGATAAAAAGTCAGTCTTTTGATAACTGAACATGAGAAACATATCAATTCACAACAGGTCAAGTTATTCAGTTCCCTACACAAAGTATATGATAAGAAGCCTATACAAAGTATTGTTGGTAATCAATGTTAATCAGTGTGTTTGCTAATAGGACAATGTGTTATGTTACTTGGTAATACCTCTGACCCAAATAAAAAGTTAAGCTGATTACAGGACATACATTCATTTGCCTAATTTATTCAACAGATGTTGAGGTGGTGTCTGCAGTAGGTACTAAGCTGAAAGCAAACTTACATAAGAGAAAAAACAAAATAAACGTGGAGCAAAAAGATATCCACCTCCCAGGTGCTTAAGTCAACATTACCCCAACACAACAGTACTTGTGGGCCTTAAGATTTAATAAACTAGACATACTGTATCTATGAGAAGAAAGCATCTTCCATGGAAACTGATTTTTACAATTAACCAGGAACTTCAAGTGCTAATAACCATTCTTTAGAAGTAATTCCTATGGTGAAAAAAAATGGTAATTTCTGCAAAGAAAACCCAGTGTTTTACCTATGTATATATACATATATATACACAATTATTATATATAAATATATTCTTATATAAACATTATTTTATTTGGTATATTATACAACATATTGCAACATTACATTACATTATTATAGAAAATAATTATCTATAAATATATAACTAATTCAACTTAATAATATGAGGTCAACTCTAAAGCCATGCTTGAAAAATAAAATACATAAAAAAATTTTCTTGCAATATAGAACTCAATGCTTTTAACAAAATTCTCCCATCTGGGCAATACCATTGATGCCACTTTTATAAACAAAGAAATAGGACATTAAAGAAAACTAATGTCTTTTTGGATGCCAGCACGGTTTACAGTAACAGTATGTTAATGAGGTCCAGACCAAGTAAATGTCAGTGGGGTAATGATGATTCCCAACATTCTAACTGAACCATTAAGTGATATGTCATCTGTAAGTTATAAATGATAAAAATACAAGAAAACATGATCCCAATTATCACTTGTAAAAAAGGATGATAGCTATAATTTATCTCTACTTGAATGAGAGGCGATAAGCCTACTACAAATAACAGTAAAATACCTGCGCAGCTGCTAACTAATGTGAGACAATTATAAACAGGACAGACAAAACTGAAAAACTAAAAAGCACAACTATGACAAAGGTACAACCTCAAAAGAAATTATATTGCCAGGTTTACGATAAGCATCAAACTGACTTAGAACACAGAAACATCACTGTTATTTTAATTATGTTTGTAAAAAGGTTTCCGAATTTCATCAAGAGAGATAAGGCAGATCTTCAGTCCCAAGGAAGCTTGTATTTAGTTTGAAGAGATTATTGAGCTCATTAAAGTTAGCCTTTTCAAATATACAGAGCAAAAGTACCTTTTTCAAATATGAAAAATTATCAACATAAACTATACGAATGTTTTTATGTTGTTAAACTAGCTAAAATGAGTTAGTACTTGAAAAAATCTGTAAATCCATTTGAAATTTAGGTCTTTATAGATCTAGTACAATAATAATAATTTAAAAATCCTAACTGTGAAAGATCTTTGTCCCACAACAGAAACATTCCCTCAGCATGGTAGGCTTTCTTAGCCTTGGCTCATTTCCATTTGGGATTCATTTTGTTTGGTTTGGTTTGGTTTTGGTTTTGGTTTTCCTTTTGGGGGGGATTCATTTTGTTTGGTATCATAAACATTTAATTTAATACAAAACATATTATAATGTGATCGATTTATGATTTACTTACTATCTGGTACTCATTAGCTCAAAATATCTTCCATGGAGAGATATACATAATAGATATCAGCTCAGGTTAGATCAGCAAGGCTGAAGACACTAAGACACACACTTCAGTGTCAGATATATGCTGAAAAAAACTATTATGCCTTAAATTTCCTAAAGACTTTTATATTGTTAAGATGGGATCACCATGTGAACTAGACACATATTCCTTCCAGAGAATGAAAGTTGAAAGGATATCTGCCTTTCACTGAAGGATACTATAAATATCCTTCTCAGAGAGGCAAATTATTTGCTGCTTTGAAGTAAATATCCCATGTAGTCCTCTATTTTCAGCCTCAAACAGGAGTCTTTGATCTCATTCTGCACCACTGATAATTTCACTCCTGGTTTCAAATCTCTCTTGTCTGGTTAATTTTGATTTATACTAATTCAACTCCAGTAAACCTCAAAAGTAGTGGTACCTTAGAGGCATTTTAATTCCATTCTAGCCAAATGATAAAACCAAAATTAAATATGACAAACTCCTCAAGGCTTAGACAAACCCCATAGGTACCTTATAGTTATCCAACATAATTTCCAGATTAATAGTTTTTGATATAGTGTTTGTAATCTACTTAAGTAAAGGGCCCAAAAGACACACTTTTCTAAAACTGTTCCTCTCTATCAGCCACTTTCTCTAAGTCTTGTCTGATTTATTCAGAAATCTCTAAGATTAATAATTTAATAACTTATCACATGATATCATACCAGGTGACCTTTCAACATAGTTTCAAATAAAGAAAAGGAACTGACCTCTCTTAGAAAACTAGTTTTCACTAATCAGAGAGACATTAAGAAGAATCGCAAAGTACAAAAATATGTGCAGAAAATATACACTTTTTCTGAACACATCTGTAGTATTCATTTGGCTAGTCCTTTCTACTTAAGAGCCCAGTCTCTTCATTTGATATATTAGGTTAAACCATAAAATTCTGAATAATTTGTACCCAATTTGGAAAAAAAAAATGTTTTACCTATATAAAATAAGGTTTTATTTGTCACAATGGTCATGCTGTGGGCCCCCATCAAATTTATACTGGAGAACGGCAAGGAACATTTTCTCCAGAAAGATAATTTGAAAAACTAGTTCTCTGTCTTGAACATCACCTTCAGTTTATCCTCAGACCCAACATAACCATGCTGTATAAAATTGTAACCCACACCTGTACTCTTAGTCCTCTTTCTCAGCTCTTCTTTTCCATATTTCATAGCACTTATAATTTTCTAAATGATAACCAAATATGCTTAGAATCAATCATTCTTTTCTAGAAATGTTAAGCTCCAGAGGGAAGGGATCTTTGTCTATCTTGTTCACTTAAACACCTGAACAGAACCTGATGGAAAATAGTCACTCAGTATTTGTTGAATGAATGAAAGAATGAATGAATCCACATTGAGGACTCAGTACAAAATATTTCTGGAGTCAGATTTTAATTCCCTTTATACACTTAACAAATATCTACTGTGCCCCGAATACGGGGGAGACAGAGCACACACATAGAAATAGGTATAAAGCCAAAGAGAACAGGGTAAGAGCTTGGAAAGAGAACAGTGGCTATTTTAAATGACCTGAGTCACCTCCCTGAAGTGATAGCAATTGTTTTGAGTCTTGGATTAAGGTAGGTGCCATATGTTTTTGGGTGGAGGGGGAAACTGAGCTTTGAGCATGGAGGAAATAGCAAACGCCTAGGCCCTAGGGTAGAGGCCTACTTGGTAAGCCCAGCAAGCCCAATGAGGCCAGCATGGTATAAGTGGGGTGTGTGGGGTGTGCAAGAACGTATCACTCTAGTTGCCTTTACCTACTACTTAATAACGTTCATATATACACATATCTATATGTATTTGTGTATGTATGTGTGTGTGTGTGTGTATATGTATCTCCGAATGCCCTGGGAAATAGAGATTACCTTTCACCTAGAGTACTCAGATTCCCTGATAATAAGAGCTTCTTCAATTCCAGCCCCCAAATGTCTGTATCAGCACATCATATAAGATTACACAGCACAGTAAGGACATCGTTAAAAACCGCTCCAAGTAGCCTCAGAAGTCACCACACTGACTTTCACTAAGTACCACTGCGCACGAAGGTGTAAAGCCAAATTCTAACTTGGTACTAGAAGGGTGCAAAGCCATGAGGCTCTATCAACATTAAACAGCGACGGTCATTCTGAGTCTGGGGGAAGGAGCGTCGTCCCAAAGCAGTTCGTTAACTCCACACTTTCACTCAGCTCTAAGACTAAGCCGCCAAGAGCTGTAGGCGGCAGCTCTGTGACATGCATTTTGTGACAGTCCTGGACTCGCACTGCTCCAGCATTTTATGTAACTTCCCAAAGAACAGAAACAAAAGTTCGCTCTAAACTCGCCTTCCAACTCGGGCCAAGGCGCAGCACTTGGAAAGTTTTCAGCGTCTGAAAACCTCTGTTTCCGGGGCTGAGCAGAGCAATACCTTCGGGCTTAAAATAAAGGCTTAAGGAGACTCCTCCCCTCCCTCCACAGCGGCTTCGCCTGGCTTAGCCAAACTTTCCCTGCCTTCCCTCAACCACAGCAACCAAGGTCAAAAGCATCCTACAGAGAGTTAGGGAGCAGGTTCGGGGCCAGGAGCTAGGTGAATGGGTTTTCCCGACGCCAGCCTAGAGTCGAGGCGACAGAAATAAAAACAGCAGCAGCCTACGCGAAGCGAAGAATGAGGAAAGGAGAAACTCTAAGGCAGCCGCCGCCCCCGCAGGCCAGGACGACGCCCTGCCTCGCGTGCGGAAGGCGGTGAAGGCTCCGCTGTGGCGAGGCCAGCCAAGACCCTCGCCCCCGTCACGACATCCGCCCTCAGGCTCGCGCATGCGCAGCGCCGCCTGAGCCCGCGGCCTGGGTGGTGGGACAATCTCCTGAGTCGCGCACCCAGCTGCCCCCCCCCCCCGCGGGTGTGCGCACGCGCGGCGACGCCTCGGCCCTAGGCCTGGGCGGGGGTGTAACCCCGGGGGCTGCTCGTCGGCGGTCGCTGCGTCCCGGAGCTCGGAGTGAGGGGGCGGAGAGAAATGGCCGCTTGCTGGGGGCATCTGAGAGTGGCCGGCTTCGAGCCTGGCGTCCCCTCTTGACTTCCTACGCCATCCTGTAGCCTTACCTCAGCGCAGGCCCGAGCCGCATCCGCTCCGCCTTCTGGGTCGCCGTTACTGCTCGGTTGGGGACCCGGCGCAGCGACGAGTTGGCGCCTCCCCCTGAAGCAGCCCGGCCTCGGCGGGTTGCGCTCGGGTGCCAGGCCGGGGACGGGAAGGGAGGGGAGCGCACTCGAGGGGAGGGGGCCGGCGACGGCGCCTCGCCCCTCCTCCTCTCTCCCGGCTGCCCACTGCCGCCCCCGCCCCTTCCCCAAGTACTCCCGGTCTTATCCGAGCAGACCCCAGGACTGCATCCCGCCTCGCCCTGGGAGCCCATCTCCGCTCTGCGGGATACCCCCACTCTCTCCAGGTTCTGGGCCCCAAAGGCTTGAGAATTTGGAGATGCCCGACCCGGAAGGGTGAGGCGCGCATATAGTGCGTGGGCAACCTTTTCTACAGTCCGCGTCCCCCAGCCTTTCTCGGCTTTTTTCTTGTGGTGGTCTCTCCACCGGGAAGCTCAGATCGCGTCTTCGCACGGTTCCCGCCTGCTTCTCACCTCACTGCTGTGGGGCCGAAGTCGTGTACCCTTCAAACACGAATGTTGAAATAATGAGTGATTTGCCTTGAGGGAGTGACCTGAGCTACCCCGGGATCAAGGTCTTTTGGAACAACTGCACTATCCCTTTACTAATTTAGTAATTTCTTGTGTTACACTGCACTTCTGTTGGCCTTGCTAGATTTTAGTAAAATGCGCCATAGCTTTATAATGTGCAATAATTTCTTCCACTTTACTGCACTTAACGTTGACTTGAGTGGGTTTTGGTAAAATGCTTCACAACTACAGTTACTAGCTGTTCCTGCGAGGTAAGCTGAATGCTTTTACAGTGGCTTTTAAATGAGGACACGGGTTCAACGTAAAGTAGCACAGCTGCGTAGACTGAGATGTCAACCCACAGGGACCATGACGGTGTTGTTTGGTCTGACCTTTGTCATTCATTGGGAAAACATCCATCCAGAATGTCTAGGTGTTTTTATTGCAGTTGCTGTAGTTGGCAGACATCTACGTCTATTATCACAGAATGGCTCCATTAAAACCCAGAAGGAGGCTTGCATTTACTTGACTTTGTAGGTTATGAGCAGGGCAAGAGTCTTACATGAATGGCATTGCATAAGACAAGCTTTTCCTCCTGAAACAATCAGTTACCCTTTGGCCTTTTAATATAAAAGGTAAAATAACCATAACTGAAAGGACAGCCTGGGTTTTTTATTTGAAAAGGTTAATTAGAAGGAACTTCCCTGGCAGTATTTATCTAAGAGAGAAGGTGGTCAGACTAAGGAAGGTAGTGCGATAAGATGGGGTTAATCACTAAACATACCTTCCTATTTGTGATTTTTATATCTCACTAGATTGTGAAATTCTTGAGAACACAGATCATGCCTTATTTCTGTACTATAAACTGCTTAATAAATGTTTGTGGAATCGAATTGCATTGATTACGTGCCCTTTAGCTACTCAAATATGCTTCCATATGTCATTAAGAGACCTAAACATAAGCATTAATCCATGGTGTACTCTCATTTTGGATTATTTGTGCCAGTTCTCCTGGGCTTGACCGCCTTGATAAACTGACTTCTTAAGAGTGGTTCATACCTAATCCAAAAAGTCTTTATGTCACCTTTTCTTATACCCTGATCAGCTCTCTACTTCCTCTCCTTGTGGCAAAGCTGCATAACACTGAGTCTGCATTAAAAAATCCACTGACTGACTTTTCTGTTCAGGAAAAGGCTTTTCCTCTGGTGACCACCAAAGCTGAAATTCATCATTAAACAAGTTTAGAGTTGGTTCATTAAACAGGAATTTTTTCTAATTCGAACACTCAAGCCACATTTTTCCTTTATCCAGACTGTTTTATATTTAAGGCATTTTAAAAGTCACTGTTAAGAAAGCAAAATTGTAGAAAACCACTTTCATATAGAATGTAATGAATAATTCAAAAATCGACCTATATAATAATTCTTTACGTAAAGGTATAATACTCCTTTACGCATTAGTATTTTAAGATTTAGGTATTTTAAAAATAAAATACTTTTTAAAGGTCCTGAAGTTCTTAGGACTTTTTAAAGGCACTAAGATTAAAGGTACTAAATGATAAAAAACCGTAAGACATGGGATAGACTTTCTCCAGGTTCTACCATGAATCCTATTGCTAATGGAGGACGTAGTGTTAATATATGATTATAGCAAGAATGATCAGAACAGAGGATTCAACAGATATAGTCTGAAAATATAAAAGTGGAAATTTCTTGTAACAAATCTAACCTCTAGAGCAGTTGGGAAGAAGCTTTTAGAGTTATCTCTATTTTTATCTAAATTAAGAAATCAAACTTTACTAATATTTAATATGTAGATTGGCAACAGTGCATATTTTTTGTAATCTAAGTACATGACCAAAAATGTTTAGAGACCACTTCTTTTTTTTCCCCAGTGATTTCTTGTCATTACTAGTCTATAACTGTTTGTTTTTTGGTTTTTTTTTTTTTAGAGAGAGAAAAAGTGAGAAAGATCATGAGAGGGGAGAAGGTCAGAGGGAGAAACAGACTCCCCACAGAACAGCCAGATTGCAGGACTCTGGGATCATGACCTGAGCCAAAGGCAGTCGTTTAACCAACTGAGCCATCCAGGTACCCTAGAGACCACTTCTCTAGCGTACCATTAGTTTGGGAGGCAGCATCTGATTTCACTACATGTTTTGACTCTGTAATATTTTAAATCCAATAATTTGGATTTATACAACATTTTAAGTATAATAATCTTGAAACATATCTAACATCGAAAATTTTACCTTTATTATACTATGCAATAAGTAGATATTTATTCCTTAATCACTGTTAACATAAGATATTTATCTGATAAATCTTGGTACTTTATATAATGTTTCTTTGCATTATCATAGAACTGGGAGATTAAATATAAATCCTCATTTTATAGATGCCCAGATTATGAAGTAATTTGTCTCAAGTCTTTAGATTCATCATTTCAGTGCTTTTCCCAATGCATCAACCCACTCATAGGACAAAGAGCAGAATCAAATTATCCATCAAATGAATGATAACAACAGTGCCATTGCACAAGGTGAGAAGATGAGCTATTCCTCCTAGAAATATTTTTTAACCTTTTTAAAGAGGAAGAAATTCTTTTTTAACCTTTTACTTTAAAATACTTACGGGTTCACATAAAGTTGCAAAAATAGTACAGAGTGTCCCATGCACTTGCCTCCACTTTCCCTCACTATGCTTAAGATAATAATATATTGCAAAAAAAAAAAAAAAAAAAGTTAAAGCAAAGACTTGGATTGAATAAGCTGACGAAACTCAGGGAAAACCAACTGGCCAGAAGCTAAAGGTTGAAAAGGATGGCTTTGGGGCAAGGATTCTGAATGAGGGAGCTATTCTAGAGAAAAGGAGGGAAAGGGGGAAGAAGATCATTAAACACAACACATTCCTTGGTCAGAAGAGAAGTGGTAGTCTCTATACCAGGTAGACATTTTTGTGCTCTTTTTTTTTGTCTATTATTTCATCATTTATCATTTCTCTTAAAGTATTCCAGAAAATGTCCTTGATATCATAACCTATATCCCTACAGATCACAGCCAGATTGCAATAAAAAATAAATTTCTGGCTTCATCATCTAAGGGCAACCTCTAGGAACATTAGCCCTCCTTAAAGTCTATAGGGGCTGGAAAGATGGAGTGTTCTAGTATAATTCTGTAGACACCATGTAGCATCCTCCATCTTTGCTACTCCCAAGTGAGGACAGGAGACACTCCTGGGGTCCTGGCTACTGCCAGTTGTGTAGGAGACAATATGTGCCCAGGCCACTTTGATGTGGAAGGCACAAAGGCAGCACTGCCCAACTCTCTGTATTTTAGAGAGATATCAGTTATGCTGTGGCTTTACAGACCCTTCTTCCTCTTTATCGTGATATACGGCATGATGTATCCCAGCAGGGTGCTAGAATACAAATTAATGAAGATGGTGTTACTATGGCAATAATGAGAGAACAGCAAACTACCAGAAGGAGGTCAGGAAAGGCTTCCCAAAAGAAAAAACTTTGGTGTTAAGTTTTAAGGATGTGCACAAGTTAGCTATGAGAACAAATGTTAGGGATGGAGATGTTGGGGAAGGGAAGCATTCCAAGTAGAATAAGAAAGAATATGATGTGTTTGAGAATTGTAAGGCAGAGAATGTGTTTGAGAATTAATAAGGCAGAACAAAGGGTATGTGGAGGGGATAGAGTAATGGTAGAAGATTAAAGTAGCAATAATTTCTTGAGTGCTTTCTTGGGTTGCACTCTTTATAGTACATTATCTTAATTAGTCCCTACCATAAACTGTAACTTAATTCTGGCTCTGTTTTTCAGATGAAATAGTAGAGACTTAACTAACTTGCCTAGGGTCACATAACTAATAAGAGGTAGGGCTAGGACTCAAATCCATCTCTGATTCCAATCTGGAGCTCTTTCCATTTGACCACGTGGTCTCTTTCTACATGAAGTAGAAAGCAAATGGGCCAAATAATAAAAGCCCTTGGCAATGTAACTGTAAGATACATCATAGGATCCAACAATGGATTTTAAGCAAGAGGATGACATAATACCCTTTGTGTTGAGGTGGCCCCCTGTTGTGCAGTGAGGAGGATAGTGAGCCAGGAGTCAGGGACCATGTTAAGACTATCTGATCAGCCCAGGTGGGACATTAAGAGTCCTTGAACTCAATGCAACAGTATGATGGGCTTAAAGAGAAAGAAGATGATTTTGAGAAAATTTTGATTAATTTTGAGAAAACATTAATATACTTCTCCATAATAATAAGTTAAAGAAATAGAAACATTTTAACTGATGCTGGGAGCATGTTTGATAAAATTCAATATTAATATTCATTTTTGATAAAAGAAATTTTAGTAAAAGGCTACATATATGCACTGGAAGCTAGCTTTGTGTTTAACAGTGAAATTCTAAGAGCATGTCCATTAAATACAGGAATAAATACATACTTAATGCTCCAGTGCTATTCTGGAAGTACTAGCTAATGCACCTAGATAAGAAAGTAAAGTAAGGAATATGAAGACTGAAAAAGATGTAGAAAACTTATCATTACTCATAAACTATGCAGTTAGATTTGTGGACTAAGGGATACACACAGCTCCTTTCCCCTATTGCCTACCTCCATTCCAATTTTGGACTGATCAAGTTCAAAGACATTTTATAGGTACCCTCCCAAGGGAATGGAGCTATTCTCTGCCATGGTAGCACATTGTCCAGTGACTCTTTTAATAGGGCTTTTAATAGGGCTGAGGAAACAATGTCTTGGGAGATAGCCAACATATTAACTCCACTTGTGGCTTTTCATTCATTGTGCCTGAAAGGCAAGATAAGCCCCGTGATGCAGTCTAACTGCCCCAAGCTTTGGAGCAAATAATTTTTTGCTCTTGCACAACTTTCTCCTGGCCAAGTACATTGCAGGGGCAAGAGCCAAGATTGAGGACAGGATTCTAAGGTAAAAATAAACAGAGAAGATTTCATGGCCTGCCTTCATTCTAAACCAGGTAAGCATACATAGTGTACTGTGTGGCCTAAGTTGCTGAGTTCAACATGAGATCCCAGGGCAAATCTTCAGATAATAGTGATCATTTCCCTTGCTCTGGTTTTTTCATTTGGTTTGGTTTGGTTTTTGTTTGTTCATTTTGGGTGCGTGTGTGTGCTTGTGTATATATTTTTCCTGGGAACTTAAGAGAAAAGAAGGTCAAGAACAAGATTTGGGTGTTTCTGGATTTCCTTGTCAAACATCACTTTAGTTTTTCCCGCTTTGGGCATGACCTATGTATACCTCAAAGACCCAAGAAACTATACTGAAAAACTTAGAAATTATAGAGTGTAGTGATGCAGCCAGCTACAAAATCAATATACAAAAATCAATGTGAAAAAAACTATAAAACTATTGAGATAAAAGAAGGCAAAATGGAGAAACATTCTATTTGTAGATAGGAAGACTCAATAATATAAGGATGCCAATTTTCCTAAAATTAATTTATAAGTATAACATCTTAATAAAATTCTCACTGATTTTATTTAAATAATTCTAAAATCTTGAAAATGTAGTTTGGGAGAGCCTTTTGGAAGGCTTTGACTTTAGGTATTAAATTTGTCATTTGACTCAATAATCCCACATTTAGGAATTTATTAAGTATGAAAAGATATATGCAGAAAGGCATATAGCATTTTTATAATTGGGAAAAGTAGAAAGAAACCTATATATTCTATAACAAACTAGTCAGATAAATTAAAATATGGCAAATGCTGTTGATTGTCCACCTAAAACTACTCTCTATTTCTTGCTCTTTTCCTTCCTCTCTCTCTTCCTTTCTTTTTTACTTTTTATTAGGGAAAACTTCAAACATATACAAAAATAGAATGATTAATAAGCCCCTATGCACCTATCATTCAGCTTCATCAATTAGCAATTCAGATCCAAACTTGTCTTAACCAAACTACCATATTATTTTGAAGTATCTTATCATTTCATCTGTAAATTTTTCGGTGGATATTTCTTAAAGATAAGGAGTCTCTTTTGAAAAACAACCAAAATACTATTATTATACTTTGAAAAACTAACACTAATTCCTTGATCATGAAAGATCTTTTCAGAGTTCAGCATATATATATATATATATATGTATACATACACACACACACACACACATACACATATATACATATATTTTAACAGTTTGAGTGACTTGGAATTCAAAGTATATACATTGCAATTGGTTGAGATATCTTTTAAGTTTCTTTTAACTCTCTAGCACTTTTTTCCTTGCAATGTATTTGTTGGAGACACCAGGTTCTTTGTTCTCTAGATCTTCTAAAATCTGGAATTTCTTGAGGGCAGTCTCCATATTTCCCACAAATTAGTGATCTAGAACCTTGATTATATTCAGGTTTTATTTTTTACTTTTTGGCAAGATGACTTCTTAGATGGTGTTGTGTCCTTCCATCGGGAGGAATATAATGTTGTATTGTGTCTGCGTTAATAGTTGTTGATACTCAATGCCTATATCCATGCTATACTGAATATGATACACTGAATTAGATACTAATGTAGTTCAGTAGATGTTTTAAATGGTGAAATTTTAACTCTATCATTTCTTCATTTATTAGCTGGAATATGTCTATAGAGAGGAAATACTTTCCTCAATGATTTTATTTCCCAGTGATATAGGACAAATATGATTCTTTCTCTTAATTTGCCAGTTTTCAAAACAATGAGTTGTTTCACTAGTGTGTTCCAGTGGTGACCGAATGAGTTTGTTTGCTGGTGTCATTGTGAATTCATGGATTTAAACTTGCTTCTTATATCTCATCTCCTTTTTCTTACTCACAGAACCCTGTTCTTGTTTAGATAGTAATGCAATCAGTCACAGAGAAGAAATCTCAGATTGGCTGGCCATATCTTATCAATTCATTCTCATTTGGTAGTGTCTAGGATGGGCATATGACTAGTCCTGACTGTAGACATATATGAGGAAGATTACTTCCAAGAAAGACTCCCTCCACCCACTCAGATGCTCCCTTCTCCCCCATCCCTCTGATCCAGCTTTTTTCATATATCACATGAGGACTTGGTGTTTGGAGACCTGCTACTCAAGCTAGGAACATCCCAGTGGATATATGTGATATATAGGCACAATTATGAACATTAATACTGTAGATCTAGACTTATTGACAGAGAAAGATATCTATGATATGTTGCTGATATAGTAGTTATTATTAAAACTATTTACATAAGATTGAACACAGGCACATATATTTACACTGAGACTCCCTGGAATTAAGTTCATTGAAATGTTATGAGTAGTCATTTCTGACTGATGAGAGATTGGTGAATTTCCACTTTATTTGCTATATTTTTCTATAAGATATAAGGCTTAAATTTTTATGTAAATAATAAACTTTTTGCAAAGTATGATTCTGGGCATACTCGTGTTACTTATAATGAATTCTTCTCAAAAAAAAAATCCCATCATAAAAATTCTTTATAAGACCCCATAACTGGCATCACATCACATGATTTTTCTCTGAAGTATAATCGTCAGACAGGAAATGTTTTGATTCTGGAATAACATTTCCTGATAAACATTTTTTAGAAACATTTTAAGCATTTCCTGATACAAAAATTTTTGTGACTTTTTTTTACCCTTCGTGTATCTTATTGTTATAATCAACAATACTGTCTAGCCCAGTGGGATATAATCTTCCTGTTGGAAAAAAAAAAAAACTTTCAGAAAAACACGAGTTTTATTAGAGACATTTTCTAGTCACCAAGAAAATACAATTGGCATAATTTTCACTTAGTGGTAAAAATAATAAGTAGACTCCCTTTAGCCTACATTTAAGAAATTTCAGTCTCTTTGGTACATTTAATCCTCCCAAGAAACTGCGTATTCTTAAAACCAAAAATATATTTTTTAAAAAATCTAGGCCTCCAGAGTAAAATTGAAGAAGGGACCTTTTTTCTATTGTTAATTACCCTATATGTGGCTGGTTCTGCCAATGCATCAGCACAGGAAGCCAGGGCTATGCCAACCACGAGAGTAATCAAAAGAAATAGAACTAACAATTCTCTATGGCTCATGTGTTGTACACCATGTGTTACCATAGTTACTGGGACGACTTCAGTGAAGGAGACAACCTTGCTCTCTTGGACCTCCCAGTCTTCAGTGAGAAAATGCCCTGAACACATGTGGGGAGATGAGGCTGCAGATGAATCTGGAAAGGTAGTTCCTTGAGGACATTGATGAGTTTTGAACAGAAATCAGATATAGTTGCCAGGATGGATTGGGGTGGGGGTGGGGGGAAAAAAGGATGTAGAGAAACAACTGGAGAAGTGACTGCACAAGTCCAGACGAGACAATACAAGCTGGAATTTGAGCAGTGATTTTTGGGATGGAGAGGAGAGAAGAAAGAAGGGAGTAAGTAAATACTTTACATAGCCTCTCTCTTATTCTCTCTTAACATCAGTGGAGTTTTCAGCAGGATTTACTTAGTCTCAGCTGGGGTATGGGAAGCTGAGAACAAGATTTCTTCTATCCACCCTTGGGTCAGAGCTCTGAAGGAGGAATAGCTTGCTCCTCCTCGCAGCCAGCATGGAGGTGATGAAACTCTGTGCCAAGTCTGATAGATCCAGCCACTCCCCTGATGATTGACAGTAGGACTTACCTCCCACTACAGACAGGGTTGTGACCTTGACCCTAGTGTAGATATAGTAAGCTGTGGATCCCAAAGTCATATAATAGCCTTTACATATTCTCCCTCTTCTGGCCTCAGAGTCTTCAGTGAAGTGTTATTCCTCACACACTTACCTGGGAGTGTTCTTATAACTTCTAGAGTGGACCTGGTCATTTATAGCCTTCCTGTGTGATTGGCTCTTCACCCAAATTGCCTTTGAGGGGACAGACTGTCTTGAAGCCTAGTCAAAGTTCAGACAAGTCCTCTGACTTCTGTGCAACAACAGGAACTCAAAATCGATGTTGCCCCTCCAGCCTGAACCAATGATGGTCTGAGAAAATATTGTAGCATATCTGCAACCTGGAGAGAAAGATTGGGACTGTTGCCCTGCCAAGGCATTCAAGAATCAGGGTCTTAGATCTGCTCTAGGCCAAAAATGCTGTCCCAGCCAGTAAAAATACAAAGCATGGGTCAATGAGAAAGTATGAATACCACCTAGAAGAAACTTTGTTGAGACTCTACTCTTTAGAACTTGTGTCTATTTAATCCTACCCCTTCTGATATTCCTATCTGGTGTCTTAGTTTCTATCCAGGGTTTCATGTCATAGATCCAAGTCACTAGAGAATGCTTGGAAAGAATTCATTGTCTCAGTTTTGCAAGGCTTGATGTAATGTTTCTAAAGCTTAGTAGTACAGTCTGAACTGATGATGTCATGTATATCACAGTGAAATGAGGAACAAAATGAAATTTCTAACTCTTTTTGTACATTGAAATAATTGCTTGTATCATGAGTTAAGGTAAGGCCACCTTTCTGGGTTTGTAAAATTAAAATTAGTAGAGAGGACTATAGAAAAGTTCCCACCCTGTTCTCTAGAACCACCTAGCCTGGTATATGGACTAGGTACTGAACCCTTGTCCCAACATCACCACTCAAATGGCTATCAATTCTATTCCCAGAGGACTTCCCAAGCAGTATATAGAAGGAGAAATAAAGAGCATGACTTTAGGCAAATGAAGAATCAATTATTAATCAATGATTTACAACAGGGCGGCAAGTTAGCAGGATATACACCATCAAGAAGCCAGGAAGATGTGACAAGATGCTGCCCAACTGTGGCTCTACTCTACTTTCTTATACTCATCTCTTACCTCAACTCACTTCTATTCCAATCTCTTTCCACAGGACTTGACAGAGCTTTCTTTTGGACTTCTCTATGATTAGGATTTGACAGTAGCTCTTCTCTGGCTCAACTTGGGGCTTCAGTGTCCTTTTTGTCTCTTCATAAATCCTTGTTTCCAACACTTCCACCTCTTGTCATCTCAATCGGTGACCCAGGACTTCCTCCTACTTTATGCATCAGAACGTCCAGGTCCTAGTTTAACCAGTCTTCCTGGTTCCCATGGCCTCACCTCCTCCTTTTCCTTTTCCATGTGGGGCAACTCAAACTAGCTCATGGTTCGGATGCGTCTCCGTCACCTCTCTAAAAGCTCAAAGAGATCTCTGCCCCAGACAGTCCTCAGGAAGCTCACTGGCTCCCTATTTTGTCTTTAGTGTGTGGGACTTGAAGGTGATTGATTATTCTCACAACTCTTTCCAGCCCTCACTGGAGGATACTGGGGATCCCTGACTGCATACACCCCAAAATGGAAAATTGTGTTTTGGCACTAATGCCAGAAAGCCAACGCCTCTGAGCTGTCCATTTCTGTACTGTTGGAGTAGGGAATCAAAATTATTTTCAGACAATTATTGATATTTTCGGCATTGCCCCCCAAGCTACTGTCAGCATATCTCATTTGCCCTGAATTGATTTGACTTTAGAAACAAATTAGCAATAGGGCACGAATGATGGGAAATGATTTGATGTGTGGAACTATGGCAGCATAGAAAAGGAGAAAAGGAACTAGCATTTATTGAGTACTGGCAATGTACCAGGTACAAGGCACAATTAACCATAATCATAGTCATATTTACTGTAAGCATATCATATGTAAGGCGCTGTGCTAAAGTCCTACCAATGACTTAATTTAATCCTCACAACAACCCCATGAAATAATAAGCACCATGTTACTGGCCTTATTTTGTGAATGAGAAACTTAAGCTTAAAGAGGTCAGGTAACTTGCTCAAGATGAACTGGGTTTCAAGTCAAGGCTTGTCTGAATCTAACATCTACCAAGTTTTCTCTCTCTTGCTCTGTTTCTCAACTTTCTTTTTATTAGACTTATCATAGGTTTGTCTGTTTTATTGCTCTTTTCAAATAATAAGCTTTTGGTATTGTTAATTGAGTATTTTTCTTCCTGTTTTAATATTTTCTGCTTTTATTTTTATTGATCTGTTCCTTCAACTTTTTCTGAATTTATGTTGTTCTTTTTCTAGCTTCTTGGGTCAATGCTTTAAAAATTTCTTTTTAAAAACATGTGCTTAAGGCTATGAGTTCTCTTCCGAGTGTTATTTTGACTACAACCCACAGGATGTTTGCATTTTTATCATTTCTGAAGTGTATACTTTCAATTCTCATGTCTTTTTTAGCCCAGAAGATATTGAGAAGTAAGTTTAAATAACGAGATTTTTTTTGAGGGAGGGAGTACTTATCCTTTGGTTAATAGATTTTACGTGAGTACCTTAACAATTAAAATAGCAGTCTGTTTCTGATAGTATGAAAAACATGAGTATCTTATTGCTACACTGAATTTTGCCATTTTCATTTATGTTGTTCTTCATTGGAGGAGAAAAGCCATAAAGGAAAGTATTGGTAGCCAATTTCTTTATTATTTATATAATTATTTACTTTTGGGGGAGCAGGTGGGTAAATGTCTTTCTGCTAGAAGGAAAATTCCATGAAGGCAGGGGCTTTGATTGACACTAATGAATTTTCAACATCCAGAACAGTGTCTGGTAAGCACTCAGTCTATCAATCAACCTATCAACCTATCTATCAATTGCTATGTATACAACTTTAGTGAGGTGTAATATTATCATGTCTATGTATAATATATATGTCTATGTGTGTATATATGTATATGTACAGCTTTACTGAGATGTAATTGACAAATAATAAACTGCACATATTTAAAGTGTACAGTTTGTTGAGTTTTAACATATGTATACACCCTAGCTACAATCACCATAATCAATGAACCTGTTACCCCCAAAAGTTTCCTCGTGCTTATTTGCAATCTTACCACCCCATCTGCACTCTTCCTTTCTCCAAAAAACTACCTACCCTCTGTGTATTCTATCTTGTAGATGTTTATAGAAGTGATATTACATAGTATATACTCTTTTTTTTTAATCTGGCCTCTTTCATTTAGCATAATGATTTGGGGATTGAGCCATGTCGTTGCATGTATCAATAGTTCCTTCCTTTTTATTGCTCATTAGTATTCTCCTGCATGGATACAACATAATTTGTTTACCTGTGCACCTGTTAATGGATGTTTGGACTGTTTCTAGTTTGGGGCTCTTAGAAATAAAAGAGCTGTGAACATCTGTGTTTAAATTTTCATATAGATATATAATTCCTTTTCTCTTGAGTAAATTCCTAGGAGTGGAATGGCTGGATCACATAGTAGGAATAAGAGTTGTTTAAATCTTTTCCACAGTGGCTGAAACATTTTACATTCCCGTGAGCAATATATGAGAATCCCAGTTTCTCCATATCCTCACCAAAACTCAGTATGGTCAGTGTTTTAAATTTTAGACATTCTAATTCATGTGTGCTAGTAGCTAATTGTGGTTAATTTGCATTCCCCTAATAACTAATAGTGAGGTGTGGGGAATGGGCACTTTTATGTATCATTGATGGGACGATACAAGGGACCTCTCTTTTTTTCATTGCAACCTGAATTTTGGTAGTTTATTAAATATGAACAAACACTGACATATTAATCCTATTTCTAGAAATCTAGAAACCTATTCTGTTATGAACTGGGCATAAAAGCTATCAGACTAAACTCAGTTCTTTCCATTATTTTCTTCTGACTCAGAAGTGGTATTCTTAGACCTCCTTGCTCCTCAATTCTATTTATCCACACCATGCATTCAACCCTTAGACAGTGGTTGGAGTGTATGAATTGTTCAGTCTTGCCATGGTAATTTAATCTAAAATGCAACTAGAAATCTTAGTTTAAAGATGGAAAACATGATATAGTATAGTAGATTGGAGTTTTTCTTTTTTTCTTTATTTCATTTTTTAAATTTATTTTATTTATTGTATTTATTTAGTTTATATGTTATGTTATGTTATGTTATGTTATGTTATGTTATGTTATGTTATGTTATGTTATTTTTGCCTGCACAGCACATTTGGTTGCAGCACTCCCTTTCTCTTGGGGAGTACTTTTCCAATTACATATTTGGGACTATCAGTTGTACCGCTCTCTGGCTGTGGGGTGGTCACATGGCTGACTCATGGTTCATTATATGTTTGGTTTGCTGATTGATCTAGGAACACACATGCAATTCAGCAGGAGAAGAGTTTTCCTCTGGATTGATATACAAATGTGAGGAGCAAATTGCTTTTCTGCTGGGTTTGTTGTGCTGGGAAAATGTGAATCTTGTGCTGTCAGTGAATGTCTTCTCTAGCTGAATGGAGGAAGCCTGTCTTTAGTGGAAAGGAAAAGAGACCAACAGAGAGGAGAAAGCAGAGGCAGACATGGAAATAAAGAGAGAGAGAGATGAGGGGGTGGTGAAGAAAAAACAATAACACTTATTATGCCTAAATCAAAATTAATTCCTGGACTTCCCAGTTTAATAAGCCAACTGACTTTCTTCTTCAGTCTTCCTGTCTCTTCCTTGAGTTAGCTTGTCTGTCTTGGGTTTCTGAACTTGCAAGTGACATAATACAAATTGTCACTTGTTGTCTCATCTTTGATCCCCATCATGAGTCTACTCATACATACCCTTGTGTACAATGTAATTTTCTAAATATTTCATAGAAGTGAAAAAAAAAGAGGAGGTTGACAAGATATATCCACAGCACAGAGCCAACAAACAGTCATAGGGGTTTTTTTTTGTCTCTCCATTCCTAATCAAGGTGGTTCCCTTCTGATTCTCCCACCTCACAACCTCCAGCTCCTTTGGCTCCTTCTGTTACATAGAACAATTTAGCTATCATATATATTTTTTTTAAGATTCTATTTGTTTGAGAGAGAGAGAGAGAGAGAATGAGATGGGAGAAGGTCATAGGGAGAAGCAGACTCCTTGTGGAGCTGGGAGCCCAGTGTGTGGCTCGATCCCAGGTCTCCAGGATCATGACCTGAGCCAAAGGCAGTTGCTTAACCAACTGAGCCACCTAGGCACCCTCATCTTTTATCACTTGAGTGTTTTCTTGAGGTTCTTATTTCTATTCCAAGTACTTTCTCTTTAAAACTAAAATCAATGTATCTATTTTGTCTTAAATATTAGTTGGTTTCAAACTGTAATTATTAAGGCATGACTTCCTGGTTAGGTAGAATGGAGTATGTGATTCACACCCCCACGTATGGCCAAAGCAAGCCACCAGCCAATTGCTCCCATAAAAACAGTGAAAGTGCTCAAACATTTGTAAATGAAGAGAAAGGGACCAGAGATAGAGATACTTGGGTCATTCCTTAGGCCAATATTTATCAGTTTACCAACTCAGCTATACGCAAGGAATAAGTGAGCAGATCATCCAAGAAAGGGCCGTATCAGTGCACACATGCATTGTCTTTTATTGCACAATTGTCTGCCCAAGAGTAATCATGACAAGATGAATGCTGGAATCAAATTAGTATTCTCTCAGGTGGAGGAGAAGAGGAAAGGATGAAGATGGTATGGCAGAAGCTCCTGGTTATCCCTACAGTATCAACTCTCTTCTTTCTCAGTAATCAAAGCCCTCAAACTTAGATGGGCTCTAACCACCTAGAATAAAAGCTGTATTTACCAGCTGCCCTTGAAGCTCTGTGTGACATATGGCTAAGTGCTAAATAATGAGATATAAGCGTAAAGTGATAGGTATCCTAAAAGTGTCCTTAGAGATGTGGGATATTCCTTCTCCTCCATTTTTCCTCCTCCTTGTTGGCCAGCGTGCAGATGTAATTGCAAGATCTGGAGTAACCTGTTGGGCCAGAGGTAGAAGTTACATGTTTAAGATGACGGAGCAACAAGTTAGAAGGAAACTAGGTCTCTGACAATTGTAGAGTTTCCACTGAAACCTCTTTCTTTCTTCTTTTTTTTTTTTAAATATATATTTTTTAAAGATTTTATTTATCCATTTGAGAGAGAGACAGTGAGAGAGAGCATGAGCGAGGAGAAGGTCAGAGAGCGAAGCAGACTCCCCATGGAGCTGGGAGCCTGATGTGGGACTCGATCCCCGGACTCCGGGATCATGACCTGAGCCGAAGGCAGTTGTCCAACCAACTGAGCCACCCAGGCGTCCCTGAAACCTCTTTCTTATGAATCTTCTGTATATGGTAGCTGAACCTATTTTAACTGATACCAGTGGAGATATTACCTACTTTATTGAGGTAATATCAAGAAGGCCTTGAACTCTGAGAAATTTAGGGGTTTTTTTTAATATATGATGAGGAACAAATAATGGATTTTAGGTATGAAGGAAAGTTCATTCACATTTGTGATACTCTTTCATTTTCCCTTTATATCACCAAGAATTAGAGCACAACTTTAAAAATTTCATGCATTGATCATTAGCCACAGGATCAAAGAAAAGAAAAGGAAAAATAGAGGTGAGTTTGCCAATCTTAATCTTCACTTATGGCAAGTTTAGTATTGATATGATATACATAGGAGTTTCTAAGAAGTGAGTGGAGAATGTTAGAATAAAATTTTCAGTTAATCTATTTTTTTCTAGCTCTGGAGATTTACTGGTCTTCTGTATAAAATTGCTTACTCTTTCCTCTTTGAATTAATAATCAGTAATGTATCACTAGTAAGTAAGAAATAAATTAAAATAAAAGTAAGGGACTGGGATGGTATAATGGACATTTGTAATTTTTGGCTACCCAGGGCTCATTCTCTGGTTCTAACAGTACTGTGGTTTCCTGTAGAGGAACTTCCTCTTTCAATATGAGTGTAAAAGGATATGGTCCTCAACAAGTCCTTCTGTCAAAGTTCTGAATTTTTAAGACCCTTCTCGTTGTTGTTATTTGTAGATACTCTATTTTAAAGAAGTTGATTTTTGCCTGAGTGTGCTTGTGATCATACCGTATATTACAGCATGGATTTTCCCCTCAATATTTTTGAGATTTCTCCCTGGTGAACCATTTTAACCTAATTCATTCATCTTATTTATTTGTTTGTTAATTTTTATCTTGTTCAATTAGCCAACATATAATACATCATTAGTTTTTGATGTAATGTCCAGTGATTCATTAGTTACTTATAAACCAGTGCTCATCACATCATGTGCCATCCTTAATACCCACCACCCAGTCACCCTATCCCCCAACTCCCTTCCCTTCTGTAACCCTCAGTTTGTTTCCTTGAGTTCAGAGTCTCTCATAGTTTGTCTCCCTCTTTGAATTCTTCCCATTCAGCTTTCCCTCCTTTCCCCTATGGTCCTCTGCACTATTCCTTATATTCTATATATGGGTGAAACTGTATGATAATTGTCTTTTTTGGCTTGATTTATTTCACTGAGCATAGTCCCCTCTAGTTCTGTCCTTGTTGATGCAAATGGTAGGTATTCATCCTTTCTGATGGCTGAATAATATTCCAACCACATCTTCTTTATCCATTCATCTGTTGAAGGACATCTTAGTTCCTTCCACAGTTTAGCTATTCTGGACATTTCTGCTATGAACATTGGGGCACATGTGCCCCCCCTTTTTTAACTACATCTGTATCTTTGGGGTAAATACCTAGTAGCCCAGAAATGGACCCTCAACTCTATGGTCAACTAATCTTTGACAAAGCAAGAAAGAATATCCAATAGAAAAAAGACATTCTCTTTAATAAATGGTTCTGGAAAAATTGGAAAGACACATGCAGAAAAATGAAACTGGACCATTTTTTTACACCATAAACTCAAAATGGATGAAAGACCTAAATGTGAGACAGGAATCCCATCAAAATCCTAGAGGAGAACACAAGCAGTAACCTCTTCAACATTAGCCACAGCAACTTCATGCAAGACATGTCCTGAAATGCAAGGGAAAAAAGCAAAAATGAACTATTGGGACTTCATCGATTTAAAAAAAACACTTCTGCACAGCAAAGGAAATAGTAAACAAAACTAAAAGGCAACCCACAGAATGTGAGAAAATATTTGCATATGACTTATCAGATAAAAGGCTGATATCCAAAATCTGTAAAACTTCTTAAACTCAACACCCAATAAAATAATCCAGTCAAGAAATGAGCAGGAGACATGAACAGACACTTCTCCAAAGAAGTCATACAAATGGCTAACACACATGAAAAAATGTGTGGCTAGCTCCACATCACTAGCCATCAGGGAAATACAAATCAAAACCACAATGAGATACCACCTTACACCAGTTAGAATGACAAAAACTTACAAGACAGGGAACAACAAGTGTTGGTGAGGATGTTGAGAAAGGGGAACCCTCTTACTCTGTTGGTGGGAACGCACACTGGTACAGCCCACTCTGGAAAAGAGTATGGAGGTTCCTCAATACATTAAAAATAGAGTTACCCTATAACCCAACAATTGCACTACTAGTTCATTCATTTTAGCTCCTACTTAATATTCAGTTTTACAAATTTATTAGATTGAACCACATCAAAATGGCTGAATAGTAGCAATCTCATATGGTTCAACCAAATACCATGATTATCTTTTTTCAGTGATGAACATTTAAATTATATTTAATATATCATTATTGTAAGCCATGATGTAATGAAAAGCCAGTTATATATCTCCTTAAGTACAAGCACAAAAGTTTCTCCAGACTATCTATTGAAAAGTAGAATTGTTAGCTCTTAGAGTATGCACAACTTCTGTTTTATCAGACAATACAAAAGTATTTCTCAAAGTGTTTGCATCAATTTTCACTTACCAGCATTTATGAGAATTTTCTCATCCTGACCAACACTTGGCATCATCAACAGTCTGGTCAATCTGATGGACCTGAAAAGATATTTCCGTGTTTTAATTTGCATTTCCTTAATTACTAACTACTTCGTATTTATATTTTATATTATGTTTTAAAATTTTATTAATTAGCCATTCAGGTATTCATTTCTCTGAATTTACTCTTTATATTATTCCAGTTATTTAATAGTTATTTGACTTCTTTTCTCTTGATTTTGAGAAGTTCTTCAAATAATTTGACCCTTGAATTGTTGTTAAGTATATGCATTGTATCTTCTCCAAATCCCTGGCCTGTCATTCAATGTCTTTTGTTTTACAGAGGTTTTAAATCTGAAAACACTCTAATGATATTTCCTTTGTGATATGTGATTTTTGAATTATGTATAGGAATTCATTATACCTTATGGTCATAAAGACATTCTTCTACACTACCTCTTCCAAGTCTTGAAGTTTTGCTCTTCACCTTTGAGCCTTTAATCTCTCTGGAGTTGTTCTTGTATAGGGTACAAGGTGAAGGTCTAATCTTTTCCCTCCATATGGTAACACATTGTTCCTGCGTCATTTATTGAATAGACATTTATTACACTGAGTTGTAGTGCCACGTCTCTGAATGTAATGTAATGCCACACTTGCAAAGTCTTTCTCTGGGCCTTTTTTTCCTGGTTAGTTGGTCTATTTTTCTGTTCCCTTGCTAATGCCACTTTGCTTTTCTTTATTTATTTTTATAGCAAGTATTGCTATCCAGAAAGATATCTTTCTATGTATTTTTTTCTCCTTTCTTATATTTTTTCCTTTCAAAATTTTCTTAGCTATTCTTGGCCCTTCCCTATTTACTTAAAGTTTAGACTCAGTTTGTTAAAGCCCCAGGTAAAGTCTCCTGAAAATTTCTTTGATTTCCATTGAATTTGTAGATTAATTTAGGGGAAGAACTGACATCTCTCTGACCCTGAGTCTTCCCAACCATGAGTATAGTCTATATCCCGGATTTAGTTAGGTCTTCTTTTATGTTACTGTGTAATACTTTATAATGTTTTCTCAAATGTCTTTCGTATCTTTCATGTTAGTTGTACTCTCATGTTGCTTTTGTAAGTGGAATAATTTTTTAAATTACATTCTAATTGGTTGTTGCTAGTGTACTAGAATACCACTGAGTTTTTAATATTGCTCTTGTAACATACCACCTTACTAAACTCTCTCTAGATTCTCTTGGATATTCTTTACAGACAGTCCAAATCTCTGAAAATGATTTTTTTTCCCCCTTGAATTTCATTTATCTTTCTCATGTCTGTCTCTGGCTAAGACCTCTAGAACTAAGTTGAATGAAACTAGTAGTGGTAACATCCTTGTGATGTTCCTAACTTGAAACAAAATGCTCTGTTTCACTGTTGGGTATGAGATTTGTAGTACTTTTTTTTTTAAGATTTTATTTATTTGTCAGAGAGAGAGCACAAGCAGAGGGAACAGTAGGCAGAGGGAGAGGCAGGCTCCCCGCTGAGCAAGGAGCCTGATGTGGGACTCAATCCTAGGACACTGGGATCAGGACCTGAGCCCAAGGCAAAGGCTTAACCAACTGAGCTACCCAGGCATCCCTTTTAGTATATTTTGGATATATGTCTTTTATCAGTTAATTTCTGAAGTGTCCTTCTTTTTAATTATTTAAAAATTTTGGGGGCACCTGGGTGGCTCAGTGGGTTAAGCCTCTGCCTTTGGCTTGGGTCATGATCCCAGGGTCCTGGGATAGAGCCCCACATCAGGCTCTCTGCTTAGCAGAGAGCCTGCTTCCCCAGCCCCTCTCTCTGCCTGCCTCTCTGCCTACTTGTGATCTCTCTCTGTCAAATAAATAAATAAAATATTTTTAAAAAATAAAAAAAAAATTAATAAAATTGAATTTTATTAAATTTTGGGGAGCATATATGAGATTACATATATATTTTTTCTTATCAACATATAATGTATTATTTGTTTTAGGGGTACAGGTCTGTGATTCATCAGTCTTACAAAATTCATAATGCTCACCATAGCACATACTCTCCCCTAGGTTATATATTTTTAAAAATGTATTAATGTGGCAAGTTACATTAATAGGATTTCATGACTTAAGCCAGCCTCATATTCCTAGAATGAGCCCTTAGTCATGTTAATTTTTTGTACACATTGCTGACTTCAGTTTCCTAGTATTTTATTTGCATCCATATTCATACCTAAGCTTACACACAAATCTTCCTTCTTATACTTTCTTGCTTATTTCTGATTTGGGAAATGATTCCTTTTTTTCTATTACCTGAAACATTTTGTATTAGAAAAGAGTTACTTGCCTCTTAAAGTGCTGGTAAACCTTGCTTGTAAAGTCTTCTGAACATGAGACTTTCTTGGTGTATAAATTTTTGACTTCTGATTTAATTTCTTCAATAGATATGATTTGGATTGATAATAATTTAGTACGCATGTTAAGTCTCTATCAGTTATTTTTAGCAACTGTCTGTTTGGACTTGTGAGTTGTCCTTTGGTTTTACTGCTTATCCTATACAAATTGTCAAATATTTTAAAATATTACTCCTGGGTATAGATCTATTCCACTTTTTTATTTCTTCTTGAGTTAATTTAGATGACTCACATTTAACCTAAAACTCTCTATTTTATCTAATTTTTAAAATGTATTATTATAAAGTTTTTTAAAATGTTAAATTTAGAAAATCTTTATAGTAGTTCTTTCATTTCTAATATGGTTTCTTTGTGCCTTCTTATTTTCTTGATCAGTTTGGCCAGAGGTGCTTAGACTATATTAGTCTTTACATAGTTCTAATTTAGAGGGGTTTACTCTGTTGTTTTTTTCCTCAACTTTTGATAACACTCATTTATTTTCAATATTTTTTTAAAAATGTAGACATTTAAGATTATACATTTTCCTTAAGTATCACTAACTATATCTCACAGGTTTCAATATGCAATAACATCAGGTCTAAATACATCTTAAATTTAATTATGAATCTTTTCTTTTCAGACTACTTTTTTTCTCCCTCCCTTTTCCTTTTTTTTAAAATTTAAATTCAATTATCCAACATATAGTAAAAACATGATTAGTTTTTGATATAATGTTCAACAATTCATTAATTGTGTATGACACTCAGTGGGTATAACACCCAGGCTCATCACATCAGGTACCCTTCTTAGTATTTTCAGGCTACTTTTGAGTTTCTAATTATATTGCTTTGTGGTAAATGTGGTCTATATGCTATTGAATGTTTGTACCTTTTAAGACTTCCTTTATGGCCTACCTGAATGCTAATGTTTTTGTAAATTCTCTATATGTGTTCAGAACTTTAATTGTTGGGGGAAATTTCTCCTATACTCTTATATTAAGCCTTTTAGTATTCATATTTTCTAACATTTTCCTGTCTATTGTCTTAGTCTTCTCTTTCACCTATTCCGGTATTTTATCAAAATTTCCTTTTAAAAAAAAATGTTCTTAAAGCTATGTTGTTGATTGTGTAAAGACTATTATCTCTTCTGATAAATTATGTCTTTCTATCATTAAGTACCAGTCATTTTTATCCTTAAAACTAAAGTTTGATGTAGTCTCTTTTGTCTGATGTTGCTATATATAACTGCATCTCCTTTGTTTTGCTTGGTATTTGCTTGGTGTATTTGTCTGTCTTTTTCTTCCTCTTATTGTCGACCTGTCCATGTCCTTATGATTTGAGTGTGTTTCTTACAAAAAACATAAAACTGGATTTTAAACATTTTCCTCAGTGAAGCTCTGGTATTTAATAAGCTAGTTTAGGGGTGGCTAGGTAGCTTAGTCTGTTGAGCATCCAACTCTTGATTTCAGCCCAGGTCATGATCTCAGGATTTGGGGATCTGGCCCCACACTGAATTGTGTGCTCAGCAAAAAGTCTGCCTGAGGATTCTCTCTCCCTCTGCTTCTCCCCCTACTTATGTGTGCACGCACTCTCTTTTCTCTCTCAAATAAATAAATAAATCTTTAAAAAAAAATAAGCTAGTTAACACCATTGTATGTATTGTAAGTACTGATATATTTGGTTTTATTTCTGTTGCCTTATTTTATTTTGTATTGACCTTGCTTTTCTTCTATACTCTCCTATTACTATCATTTTTCTCTAATATTGGATGATTTCTTCATCTTTCAACATTTTGGTTTTTTTTTTTATTGCTTTAAATTTTTAGCACACATAATTGACCTAATAAACTCTGAAGTGATCATCTGTTTAATTGAACTTTGCCTCTCAGTATTCATGATCTTGTGCAGTGTCCATCCCTGGAGTCTGGGCTTATCTTTAACCAACTGAATATGGCAGAAGTGATGCTATGTTAGATCCCAATGTAAGATTTTAAATGGCCTGGTAGCTTCTACTTTTATACTCTCAGGAGCCCTGAGCTTACACATAAGTAGTCTGGCTGTCCTGCTGGAAAGCCACATGGAAATACCAGTTGGAAAAGCCACATAGAGAGGTAGAAGCCTTGAGATTATGAAGAAGAGAACTGTGTGGATCAAGGTCCCAGTATGTGACCCCACTTGAGTGAGTCAGCCAGCACGAGGCAGTTGAGCCATACCAGTACAGGTCTGGACAAGTGAATGAAAAAAAAAAATCTACCCACAGAACTGTGAACAAATAAAATGGTTTTTGTTTTAAACCTCTGATATTTGAGGTATATTGCTACATAACTGCAGATAACTGAAATATTAATGAAACCTTAATCCTCATACAGTACGACATACCATTCTTATGCTTTAATTCCAGTTTTCTCCCTGCTTGCCAGTCTTTCATGTCACGATCTTTTTGTGGTTCTATATTCCTTTCAAACATCTCAAAATGCGTCATTTTTAAAAATAATTTTTGTAGTTAATCATTCATGGATATACTGACGAGCTTTCCATCTCTTTGATTCTTGTATCCCCATAGTCCAATTTTTTTCCGATGTAATTACATCCCTTAGTTGATCACTCAGTAACAACCTGTGAGTAGTAAGCTCAATTTTTATTAGTTTCAAAGCCTCTTCACTTTGTCCTTACCTTTTACCTTTAAATCATAGTTTAGATTGATATAAAATTATATATTGGCATTTATTTTTCTCTGAGTACTTTGAAGATAATATACCATTGTCATCTCATTTCTATTGTTGCTATTGAGTCATGTGCTATGGGTTTAAATTTCATATCTTCTTTCGAATATGTATTACCTTTCAGGTTGTTTTAATTTCTTTTCTCATTACTCTTCTCATTATGCAAATTTACTATAATGTAGGAAATTACCTTTTTTTTTCCACATCAGAACTCATACTTGGGGTGCGTGGGTAACTCAATGGGTTGAGCCTCTGCCTTCAACTCAGGTCATGATCTCAAGGTCCTGGGATTGAGCCCCATATCAGGATCTCTGCTCAGCAGGGAGCCTGCTTCTCCTCTCTCTCTGCCTGCCTCTCTGCCTACTTGTGATTTCTTTCCTTCTGCCAAATAAATAAATAAAATCTTAAAAAAAAAAACCCTCATACTTTCACAACTTGAGAGTTCTTTCATCAGCTCAGCTCTTTTTGAAGTGATATTCTTTTCACCTAACCGGGTTTTTAATACACAATACCCACATTTCATGGGCGGTATGCAACTGCAGAGATTCTGCATTATTCACAGTTCATATAAGTCAAGACTAATCCTTGCCATAACTTGAAATGATCTTAGAAATAGTATGAAAGGAGTACCTGGGTGGCTCACTCATTAAGTGCCTACCTTCGGCTCAGGTCATGATCCCTAGGGTCCTGCGATGGAGCCTCACATCGGGCTCCCTGCTCAGCAGGAAGCTGATTCTCCCTCTGCCACTCTCCCTGGTTGTGTTCCCTTTCTCACTGTATTTCTCTCTGTCAAATAAGTAAATGAATAAAATCTTAAAAAAAAAAGAAGAAGAACGAACTAATAGGAAAAAGAAACAACGTGGATTCTTTTAAAAAGTATATTCAGTTAAAAAGAACTGTTTGGGGCACCTGGGTGGCTCAGTGGGTTAAGCCGCTGCCTTCGGCTCAGGTCATGATCTCAGGGTCCTGGAATCGAGTCCCGCATCGGGCTCTCTGCTCAGCAGGGAGCCTGCTTCCTCCTCTCTCTCTCTCTGCCTGCCTCTCTGCCTACTTGTGATCTCTCTCTGTCAAATAAATAAATAAAATATCTTAAAAAAAAAAAGAACTGTTTGATTGTCAGATGTGAAACTGCTATGTGTTTCACAAAATGTGAATGGTCTCTGTAGTCTAAGATTTCATGAAGAAGTATTTTTTCAGGTTGGAAAATGGTTTCTGGGTCTTGATCATCCCATGCAGTTTTAGATTTCTTGGAAATTAAAAATGGAGACTATTTAATTGTTAATGTTTATTTCTCAAAATATACCAAATATTTTTCTCAAAGTTCTATGCTTGCTGAATTCGTGAACTAGTATATGAACAGATTAACAACTAGGTTAGATTTTCTGATTCAAAATACTTTACTACCCCTTATTAGGTATTGACAGAACTACTAAAATGAAAATCATCAGGACTAAAGATGATATGAGAAAATCAAACAACAAGATCTAATTGACATATATAGAACACTCGGCAAAACAACAGCAGAATACACATTTTTTTCCAGATAAAAATAATTCCCAAGATAGACCATATCGTGAATAGTAATAATGATAGCCTCAAAAAATTTAAAAGAATTGAAATCATATAGATTCTTTTCTCTGTTCATAATGGAGCCAAACTAAAAATCAATAAAGAAAAACAACAGGAAAATACCTAAACACATAGAAATTAAATGATGCACTTCTAAATAATATTTGGGTCAAAGAGGAATTCTCAAAGGAAGAAAACATGTAGAGCTGAGTGAAATGAAAATATAACATTTCAGTATATGTGGGATGCAGCTAAAGGAGTCCTGAGAAGGAAATTTCTAACACTAAAGGCTTACAATACAAATCAGGAAAGTTCTCAAATCAATATTTTAAGTTTTTACCCCAAGGAACTAAGGAAGATGAATATAAACCTAAAGCAAGCAAAAGTAAGAAAATATTTAAAATAGAAACAAAAGTCAATGGAGTACGAAAACAATAAAGAAAATCAATGAAACCAAAAGCTGAATCTTTGAAAAAAAATCAATAAAATTTATAAATTTCTGGGAAGAATGACCAAAAATTAAAAAAGTAAACACAAATTAACAAAATCAGAAATAAAATAACAGATATCACTACATATCTTTTAACTATTAAAAAGTTAATAAAATATTACTAAAAACAACTTTATAAATTTGACAACTTAAATAAATGGATCAATTTCTCAAACATCACAAACTACCAAATCTCAACCAAGATAAAATAGATAAT
This sequence comes from Mustela erminea, assembly GCF_009829155.1. Classification (NCBI taxonomy): domain Eukaryota; kingdom Metazoa; phylum Chordata; class Mammalia; order Carnivora; family Mustelidae; genus Mustela; species Mustela erminea. Next base: position 59,409,002 of record NC_045628.1, read on the forward strand.
CTGAATTGTTATAACCATTACAGAAGTTGAATTCATAATTTAAAAGCTCCTGAAAAGTAAGTCTGCAAGTCAGATGTCTTCACAGCAGAAATTCTAACAAAATAGCTAGAGAAGAATTAACACCAATTTTATATAATCCTTTCCAAAAAACAGAGGAAGTGGAAATACTTTCCAACTCATTTTATGAGACCAGTATTATCCTGACATTCAAACCTGACCAAGACAGTAATTTTAAAAAAGAAAGAAAGAAAAAAGGAAATTTATAGGCCAATCCTGTTCATAAATTTAGAAATAAAAATGCTTAACAAAATCTAAGCAAACTGAAATATAATAGTGTATAAAGAAATTATACCCCATGACCAACTGGGACTCATTCCAGGAAAGGAAGTTTGGTTCCACATTCCAAATCAATCAATGGTATATCAATAGGTTAAAGGAAAAAAATGTGTGATCAAATCAATTCATAGAAGAAAACCACTTGACAAAATCCAACACCAATTAATTCTAAAACAAAACAAAATGAAACAACAATAACAATGAAAAACCAGGCTCTCAGCAAGTTAAAATAAAGAGGAATAACTTCAAATTGGTAAAGAGCATCTGTAACAAAGCTACAGCTCCCATCATAGAATTCTCAAAACTCAGCACTAAAATACAAGAGAAACAAAGATGGACAAAAGTTGTGAAGAAACATTTTACTGAAGAGGTCATATAATTGGCAAGTAAGTATATGAGATGTTCATCATCCCTTGCCATTTGGGAAATTCAATTAAGACCACGATGAGATATCATAGTACACCAATCAGAATGACTAGAATAAAAAATAATGACAAAACCAAATGCTGGCAAGGATGAAGAGAATACAGATCACTCCTACATTGTTCGTGGGAATATAAAATGGTATAGCTACTCTGAAAACAGTGGCATTTTCTTACAAGACTAACTAGCACAGTTACCATATGATCTAGCAGTTGCACTCTTGGGCAAATGAAAACATGTAAATTGTTCATAGCAGTGTTCTGTAATAGTTAAAAGCTGGAAACAGCCTAGACGTCCTTCATCAGGTAAATGATTGCATAAACTGTGGTCCATATAGACCATAGACTACTACTTAGCAATGAAAAGGGATGAACTACTGACATACATAATAGCTTGGACGAATATCCCAGGAATTATGGCAAGTGAAAGAAGCCAGTTTTAAAAGGTTGCATACTGTATGACCGCCTTATGAAAAATTTTTGAAATGACAAAATTCTAAAAATGGGAAACAAATTAGTAGTTGCCAAGAGTTAAGAATGGAGGGAAGGGATGTTGTTATAAAAGGTCAACAGAAGAGATCCTGTGGTAGTAGAATGTTCTATATGCTGACTATGCTGATTGGTATATATGAACCTGCATATGTGATAAAATTGCATAGATCTAAATACTCACAGATACGTACATACTCTGGGGAAATATGAATAAGGTGGGTGCAAAGAGTTACCCTGTGGGGCACCTGGGTGGCTCAGTGGGTTAAGCATCTCCCTTCTGCTCAGGTCATGATCTCAGGGTCCCGAGGTCAAGCCTCGCATCAGACTCTCTGCTCAGCAGGGAGCCTGCTTCTCCTCTCTCTCTGCCTGCCTCCCTGCCTACTTGTGATCTCTCTGTCTGTGTCAGAGAAATAAATAAAATCTTAAAAAAAAGAGAGTTACCCTTGGAGTAGAAGGTATAAAATTTCAATTAAAAAATGCCTTACCAAATAATCTAAATTTCTTTAATTTTTCTACTAAAGTTCCATTCTTTATTCTTTGCCATATTTTTTTTTTTAAGATTTTATTTACTTATTTGACACAGAGAGAGAGAGATCCCAAGTAGGCAGAGAGGCAGGCAGAGAGAGAGGGGGAAGCAAGCTCCCCGCTGAGCAGAGAGCCCGATGTGGGACTCAATCCCAGGACCCTGGGATCATGACCTGAGCCGAAGGCAGAGGCTTTAACCCACTGAGCCACACAGGTGCCCCTCCTTTGCCATATTTATTGGACACAACTACAAGATAAGTTTATGTTGCTTTAGTTCTTAAAGAGGAGAGAAAACAGTAGAATGGATAAACATATTCCCAACTAACAAATAGTCAACAGATCATTCTTGGTTCTAGTGTTTTTGCAACTGAGTCAGTCATATTAAGAATCATCTTCCTTAATTAAAGAGCTATAAAGAAGACACTTGTCTTGGATGTGGTCAGGCAGTACTTTATTTGATAATGAAGTGGTTAAGACCTCTCTTCTTAGAATTCATATTATGCATGGCATCACAGAATTGAAAAGACATATCTCTTCAAGTCTATCTGTTCTATCATCCTAGCACTGCACAATTGTTCTCTATGCTACACTCATAATAAATGATGATTACTATTATTAATACTAATAGCCCCAACAGCATGATATAGTATAATAGCTCCAGTGATTATACTGAGAAGTTTGATAGGAGTTATTTTCCTGAGCTCATCCTAAAATTTCTTCTTGCTCAATATTAATCTTGTTATTTCTATTTATTTATGCCTTAAAAAACCCTACCCATGACTTCTCCTATAATTATAAGATCACTGGAATGAGGCTCTTTCATTTTGGTTTTTCTCTTTACTGCCTGCAGCATTGTGGGCACTCAGTAAATGCTGTTCCACTTTTGATGTTGACATCTTCAAATGGAGACAGGTGGCTTCACAAGTTAGGACAGTTGCATCAACCAGGATTAATTTGATAATTTGCTTCAAGCTCATTATAATTTTGGCTCTTCTCCAAGCACCTTGATTTTTGAAAGATTACTGCTGATAACCCAGGCTGTTTCATTCCTTTAAGGCTTCCAACCCAAAATGTTTAGGAATTTTTAGGATTCCATTATTTACAGTGATATTTAGTTTTTTAAAAATATGAAGTCAAGACAAGGTTGGCATTTGTCAATTAAATACTGGTAATGATTGATATTCTATTTTCTGGTCTACTTTTATTATATAACACAGATCCATAACCCATTAGCACCTGAACTGGTGAATTTCCAAGCTCTTAAGCAGAAGACTAAAGTGCACAAAAAAATTAAGTAGTGATTGCACCATTTATTGTTGTGATGTTTTTGAAAAAGGAAGTAAGTGACTGAGAGACACAAAACCACCTAAGAAACTTACAGAAAACACATCTAAATCACAATAACAGAACCTGAAAAGACCGTATTTTCTACAATGTTTGTCAGAATAGTGAGCTTAAGGGAGCTGTTTAGTGAGTGTTCATTGAAATGGATTTACCAACAAATCTATATACATGTAAGTTTGTGCACACAAATCTGATGTTGAAAGCAAGTCTATAATCCTGCTGCTGCTGATTAATCAGACAACAGATCTAATGCAAATGAATTTATGTTGACCAGTGTCTTCCTCCCTGAATGTTACCTTATAGAAAAAGTGATGTACCCTGACTTGAGATATTTAGTACCTTATCTGTAGGAAGTACCACTGACCTCAGAGGAAAGGAAAGAGAAAATGCGCGCAAGAGAGATCCAGTAAGAGGCAGTGAGAATGGGATCTGAGCCACAGAAATAGTCTTTCACAAGAAGTGTGGCTTCACATTTGGACAACCTGGGAGGTTCTGGGTGTGACTTTCTGTTCCACCATGTAGTCAACCTCATGACCTCAAGTTGCAGACCCAAACTTGATACAATTTCTTTAACTAAATAATTTGTACCAAACTTAAAGCATGACCAGAATTTTAAGGTTTTACTCTATGTCCAAACTTGGAACGGGAGAACAAATTTTTAAATGGTTTGTTACCTGCAGTAATGAAAGGAACCTAATGATAATTAGGTGAATAGAAGATGCAAATGAAGGCTCTTGACTACTATTTCTGTCCTCTAATGTAACTTAGATATTGGGAAATGCCATTTTCTATCTCCATCTAGAATGACAGGGCTATTAACCACAACGGTCTCTTTGCTTTAAATTCTTCCCCTTAGATCTCCTACTCAGTGGTATCTCAACTCAGGACTGCTGAAACCAACTTATACAAATCAATAGCGAAAAAACAATCCAACTGAAAAATGGGCAGAGAAGCTGAACAGACATTTTTCTAAAGACCTCCAAATGGCCAATATGTACATTAAAAGATGCTCAACATTACTAATCAGGGAAATGCAAGTCAAAAGAAATTACTTCACACCAGTTGGGATGGCTATTATCAAAAAGACAAGAAATCACAAGTATTGGCAAGGGTGTGGAGAGAAGGGAACACTTGTGCCCTACTGGTGGAATGTATATTGATGAAGCTACAGAAAAAGCATGGAGGTTCCTCAAAAACTTAGAACTAACATGATCCAGCATTTCCACTTCTAGGCATTTAATCAAAGGAAATGAAATTAGTACCTTGAAAAGAGACCTGCACCCCTATGTTCATTGCAACATTATTTACACTAACTGAGACATAAAAACAACCTTAATCCACTGATAGATGAATGGATAAGGAAAATACCATGTATACACACACACACACATACGCATACATGCAAATGGACTATTATTCGGTCATAAAAGGAGGAACCTCTGCCATTTGCAACAACACAGATCTGGAATGGATTATGCTAAGTGAAATAAGTCAGACAGAGAAAGACAAATACTGTATAATCTCACAAATATGTGGAATCTAATAAAAGTGGATTCAAAGAGTGGCACCTGGGTGGTTCAGTCTGTTAAACTTTTGCCTTTGGCTTGGGTCATGATCCCATGGGCCTGGAATTGAGCCCCACATAGGAATCCCTGCTCAGCAGGGAGCCTGCTTCTTCCCCTCTTCTGCCTTCCATCTGCTTGTGCTCTCTCTCTTACTCTCTCTCTCGAATAAGTAAATAAAATCTTTAAAAAAATTGAATTCAAAGATACAAAGAACAGATTGGTGGTTATCAGAAGCTGGGGATGGGGGATGGGGGAAATGGGTAAAGAAGGTAAAATGGTATAAACTTCGGGTTATAAGATAAATCCTGGGAATGTAATACTCAGCTTGGTGACTATAGTTAACAATACTGTATTGTTTATTTGAGAGTTGCTGCAGGAGTAGATCTTAAAAGTTCTCATCACAAGAAAAATTATTTGTGACTAGATAAGGCGGTTGATGTTAACTAAACTTATGGTAGTTATAATTAATATGTATGTACATCAAATCATGTTGTACACCTTGGACTAATACAGTATTAGATATAAATTGTATCTCAAAGAAACCAGGAAGGAATAGATTGCTGAAACCAAGAGCAACTGGCAAAAAAAATTTTATTCCAGCAATACTTGATTGCCTTCTCCCTTGGCCAAACTGTGACTTATTCTTCAATTAAATCAGAAAGCGCTAAACTTGATTCTCTCCTTCTGAGTCCCTCACTGAACTGACATGTACCTAATAGTTAAATGTTCCCAGAAATCATGGTTTAAGTCTCTGAGTCACACACTCTTTGCTTATATCTCTGTATTGCAAACTTCTTTCTAGGAGATGTAAGGGCCTATTTAGCCAGAGTGATTCAGTCTGGTTTAACAATGGCCTTGTTGTTTATACAGTAAAACTTAAGCTGTCCCTGCCCCCACCTTCCCCAAGGGGACTTACTTAAAACAAGTCCCGGAAACTAGTCCCAGGTAACAAAGCCCAAATACAAGGATGGGTCAGGCCAGGTGGAGGTATCCAATCGGTGGGGGTGCATACTGTCTCCTTAGCTACCATGAAGTACGGGCCCTGCCCTTAGGGTGCCTTTTGGGTGCCAATTCTGACCAAGGTGATAGGCTAGTTCAAATATCTACTATAGGGTAAGTTATAATTCAATTGGTCACTTATGTGTGACCTAGCAGGACTGTGCAGCTTTCTCTGTTACAATCTCATTGGCCACCTGTGCGTGGCCAGGCCCAGCCACATGGCCTTTGCCCTTTAAAGCTAGTCTATAAGGCAGAGAGAGCTCGCCTCTTTGCAAGAGATGGCCCTGGCCGGTCAGTTTGATTCTCGATGCTTGGCGCGAAATAAAGCTTTGCTTGACCTTGGCTTTGTATCATTCTTGCTCCTTTGACCATGGACCCAACAGGAGACACACATGATGTCTAGCACTACGACTATAATAAGGATGCTTCTTAATTAACAAATATATTTTTATTGTCCAAATGTCCAAAAATAATTTAAATCAATGATTTAATGGAACAACCTGGGCCAAGTCTGTATTGTCCCACTAACTGCTAGCCTTGGAAGTCACCAGAACTCCCAGGCTCTCAGCTTCCTCATCTGTAAAACAAAAGGGATTCAGTTGGATAATCCAGAAGGTCCCTCCCTGCTCCAACACTTCCCAGTCCTGTGAGTATGGAGACAGTACTCTTTTCTTTTTGGTATTCTATGAACTTTCCAATGATCAATCTCATTTTCTGGTTGTACACAAACCTGAATTGCTTGAACTGTTTAAAGGTAATTATCACACTTAAATGTAAATATTTGAACTATAAGAAACAGTGACCAAATGAACCTTAACATAAGGCTATGTGAGCTTTCATTTAGTTAGAAAAACTTCCTGTCTCTGCTTCATCCACTATCAACACATCCAAGCTTGTGCTGGCTTCCATACACTTTTAATAAGCTGTTTGAGTCACCAGAAAAACAAAGCAACAGATCCTGTTCGTGTATTAGGCTGTTTGCCAGGCAAAGAAGAGCCCAGGGGAAGACATGATACATGGTTGCCAACCAGTGTCTTGAAAAGAGATGGGAAATGAAGTAGTGACCAGAAAGGCAGAAGGGTGCTTAATATCCTCATTTTTTTAACGAAGAAATAAAGAATGGTAAACAAATGCTGTCTTCTCTCTGGGGCAACTGGCAATAGCAGCTCATGAAAAAAATATTATTACAGCAAAGGAAAAGTGATGATCATAAGAGGCCATAGCAAAGAAAGGATGTTTACACCAGTTTAAAATGATCATCTTTCTTTGTCTGTAATTGACTTCCTCTTTGGTCTGCTGACCTATCTATTATGATAGTGATAAGAGGCACTTTGTAGGATTTTACAAATACTGACTCTGCATAAGTTTGTAGTTATCAGAAAACTTGGTCTCCTGCTTCTTATTTGAGCCGAAAAAAAAAAAAAGAAAGAAAAAGAAAAAAGAAAAAAACCCAAATTGTGCAATGCAGAGTTTATCTTAGAATTAAGTATAATGGGAAGGAAAGAGGGAAATACATGTGTATATTGTCAGTGTGAAGGTGTGCATTTACCCCACATGAGGCATCAGACTTTCATTTCTGTAGACTTCAGGAGATTCTGCAGGTATTCTTACAATGGGGGACATGAGGTCAAGTTCTTAAGATTTAACGTGACCTATTTGACTTTGTCACATTAAATCAAAATGTCTTTCTTCTCAGAGGCATTACAGGTGGATTCCCGAGGTTTCTGAGTAGGTGCTAGCACAATAATAGCCTCATCAATGATATTCTGGCCTTTTGTGCCTTGGGTTCTGTGACAGGCTTTAAGTTTTTTGAGGTAGTGATGGAGAGAGAAACTTTATTTGTCAAACAAAACACATTCAACAACTTAAAATATGTACTGGAAATTTATTATGCTCTTTTCATCCAAGTAATTACCTATATGCATGTATGGACTTCAAACATCAACACACGGAGTTTTCATTTCCTCCTATATTCTCTAATACAAGCACATAGGTACAATGTGTGTACTCTCCTTTTAAAAAATCCAGTACCACAAAATCTGAAGTTGGAAAACAGATAACTCTCAAAGTGATTTTCATATTATCAAAGGATTCCTTACTTTCCATAGTTTCCCTACCCTAAAAATCCCCCAAGCTTTACCTATTCTGTCCTCTACCCAACCCCAAATGCCTAGCAACCATTGTTCTGTTTACCATCTCCATAGTTTCACCTGTTCCAGAATGTAGTATAAATGGAATCATACAGTATGTCACCTTTTCAGACCGGCTTCTTTCACTTAGCAATATGCTTTGAAGACTCATCCATGTCTTCACATGATTTTTCTTCCACATGCCCAAAAGTCTTTGAGTGTTTTCTGCTTTCTAGGATAGCAGAGGCTCATTTTGTATTTTCCCTCCCCCAGCTCTCAAACTATTCCTTTTCTCAAGGAGCCATGGAATGATTTAGAAACCCATGTCCGGGTAAAAGTATATCCGCTGCTCTGAGGTATCATGGCTTCTAGGCCCCTTCAGTAGACAGAGTTAGAATATATATTTATTTAAATCATGGCTGAATTGCACTGAATCCTGTGCTCCTAACCCAAAATCACACCAATGCAAATCAATGCCCCCTAGTCAGGTGTGTCTCTTGTTGGGTGGTCAAATTTGAAAGCTTTTATTTCTCTTGCTGCGGGGAGAATGACTCAGGAAGGGGAAGATTGCTGATCTGAAGGTTGATTAGCATTTATGGAGACCATGTCCTCTGCCTTCCCTCCCTCCAAGCAGAATATGGCAGTTTCCACTCTGTTTGCCTGGCTCTGAAGGAGCAATCTGTTATTTCTTTTAGTACCAATTAAAAACAATACAAAACAAAACAAAACAAAAACCCAAACACCAATTTCCCTAAATCCTAAGTACTTCCTGTATCTCAGAGGCTCTGAGGACAACCTAAATTGTACAGCTTACTCCAGGGAGAGCGCAAAGAGAGGACAGAAAAGACAAGGCTGACTGTCTCGTGATCTCTTAAAGAGATCCCTTTGTTTCTTGATATTTGGAGTCAGAGACTCCGAAAGCTCATTTCTGTTGCCAGAAAAATAAGGTACAGTATCTGAACTACTCCCATATACCCTTATGGGTCAAGTGTGCGTTGTGAAGAATGTTGCTGAATCTGTATCTTCGTTGGCTACAAAAGGCTGCTCTATTTCATCAAAAGACAATTGTTTTTCATAACAAAGCTGGCTCCATTTTCAAGTGGCATCACATAGTTGCAGGGATTGTAACAATGACAGAAACGCAGGTTTCCTGCTTTCGTCTTTATATGAAGTCGAAAGGGGGAGTCAAAATGAACTGCCGGCCAAACCAACGGAAGATCTCTTTGTCTTCCTCCTACTGTGCTTTCTTTGAGGTTCCAAATTCCCCATGCAGCTCACATGAGGAGGCCACGGCAAATTTCCAGCAGCTGCAGCCAGGATTAACCGTACCGTCTTGTTCTTTTGTTAAATCCATTCCTGAAACAAAAACAAAGCAGGCCCGGAACCTTCTTCATAATCTTCATAAGTGAGGCCACTGGCCTTCTCTGAGCCGGTTTCCATCTCTGCAAAATGAGAATAAAAGTCACCACCTTGCTTACCTCATAGGGGCGTTTGAGGCGCAAATTAAATGCGATAATGTCAAAGAGCTTTGTGAGCTCTGAAGAACTATAAATATAAGGTGTTATTAGATGCCGTTGAAAGTAAATGATGAGCAGCTCAATTTACGTAATTTCAAATGCCTCGGGGTCAAACAGCGCTGTGTGAGAGTGTTAGATATTTTTATTACTCTACAGTGAGGGGAGAGAGGGTAGGGTTGGCATGGGGAAGATCATGCTTTTCTTCTCCTCCGTGGAAGGGGGAGTGGTAGGGGGCAGAGTTGAAGCACTTTCTGGAAAAGGCAAGTCATCTCACAGAGGTTTTGAGAACCATGATGATGAAGCAGGATTGAACCCACAGGAGACCGGCAGGAGGTGGGAGGAGCCAAATGTAGTCCTGAAATAGAGCAACCGGGCTTAAAGATGTGGCCCACAAGGGGAAGGAAATAGAGGAAGTTGAGCCTGATAAAGGCAGAGGAAAGGGAGCTGCTAAAGCAGAGAAACCAACCCAGGAGGGTGAGGCAGGGCGTTTCCAGGTTTAGGACTAGGAGGTCAAGGCATCAGCAACCGCAGAGGCCAAACCTGGAGAACCAGCTGGAAAGGATTTGATAATCCTCCTGGAGCAGTGATTTTCAGACACTTGGGAGATTTACTTACTTACAAGTGTCCACCGTATTCCAGGGAGTAGGAAGTGGACCCTGTTTTTAAACAAAATCTTACATAGAACCCCAATGTAAAACAGAGAAACTGAAGCTGTTCTGTGGAAGCAAGGCTTGGAGGACTCAGGGCCAGTCGGCCTCCCTCTGAAAGTTCTAGTCGGCTCCCAAGGCACCTCTGCAAGGGAGATAGGGCTCTAAAGATGTAAAAAGGACCACTCATCCTTGTTATGTATCTGGCCCTTAGCACATGATAGATGTTCAGTATTTCCTGAATGAGGGGCTCCTGAGTGGCTCAGTTGGTTAAGCATCTCACTCTTTTTTTTTTTTTTTTAAGATTTTATTTATTTATTTGACAGACAGAAATCACAAGTAGGCAGAGAGGCAGGCAGAGAGAGGAGGAAGCAGGCTCCCTGCCAAGCAGAGAGCCCGATGCGGGGCTCGATCCCAGGACACTGGGATCATGACCTGAGCTGAAGGCAGAGGCTTTAACCCACTGAGCCACCCAGGCGCCCCAGCATCTCACTCTTGATTCCGCCTCAGGTCATGTGATCGAGCCCAGCTCCAACTACGTCCTGGGCATGGAAACTGCTTAAGAGTCTCTCTCTCCCTTCCCCCACCCCTCTCTGAAAAAAAAAATAATTCTGAATGAATGCAACAGAGGATAGGTGGTCTGCAGGAGACAATTCAGATTGATCTGTTCAAGGGACACTGTAACTACATCGTGAAGCCGTAAGGCATGCATTGCTTATATATAAAGGCTTCTTAAGCTTTAGACATGGAATAATGGATATGGGTCACTGCAGCTGTCTTGCCAGGGGTGAGGGAGCTCTCTATTCAGGGGTGTGTGTGCAGCCACAGACGATAGAGTTAAGATGAGCCAAAACTAGAGAACACCGCTACAGAAAATGTCTTGGACATTTCATCACAAAAATACAGCTATCCCACTGCTCTGCCCCTATAGAGGAAGGCGGGAGGCGGTATCTTCAGAAACTCAGACCATAGCAAAAATAGCAAATATTTATTGGGTGCTGACTACTTGCCAGGCACATTAATAACCCCTAATGCCATGTAGTGGGCAGAATTATGCCCCCCTGCCCCCCCACCATCAAAAGACATCTGCGTCCCAAACCCTGGAGCCTGTGACCACATTACGTTGGATGGCAATGGAGGAATTAAGGTTGCAGATGGAGTTGAGGTTATAAACAGCTGGCTTCGAGATGGAGGGATTATGCTAGATTATCTGGTAGGCCCCATGTAATCACAAGGGTTCTTTATAAGCAGGAGGCAGGAGTTGGTGTCAGAGAAGAAGCAAAGGTTGAAGTGAAATATGAGGGTTCCACACACTGTCGCTGTTTTGAAGATGGAAGGGGGCTATGAGGTAAGGAATGTAGGCTGCTTCTAGAAGCTGGAAAAGCAAGGAAACGGATTCCTCTTTAGAGCCTCCTCACCTTGATTTTAGCCCAGTGAAACCTCCTGAAGAGTAAGATAAAGAAATGTGTGTTGTTTAAGCCACTGAACATAGGGTCATCTGTCATAGGAGCAGGAGGACACGCATACGGATGTTCTCACCCCACCTTCACAGCGGTGAAGTGAATTCACATAGTGAATGAGGCTTAGGGAGGTTGACTCATTTGACCCAGAGATGAGCTGATGACTTGATTCCGGAGCCAGCCCTCTCTATCAGAGTGTGAGCTGGAGATAGCTTTATGTCTTCATCTCACAAAGGTGAAAACTGAGGCCCAGAAATGCATCTTCATCTGCCCCAGGTCACATGCAAGTTGGTGACCAAGCTCAACTGTACCCCACAAGAGTGGTATAGACCAATGCCTCACAAATGTAGATGCACCCTGAAGTCACCAGGAATCTCGCTCAGATACAGGCTCTGATTCAGAGGGTCTGGGCTGGGATCCAGGATCCTGCATTTTTAACCAGCTCCCAGGTGCTGGGCTTGGAGTAGCAAGGACGCAGATGGCCCTGTGCTCTGCTTTGGATCCAGAGCCTCCAGAGTGCCTTGGGCATCTAGTGAGATGAGGAAACACTTGAGCGGCAGAGAGGGAGTTTTAAAAGAGGGAGACAGGAGCAGATGCCTCACAATTCTGTGGAGAATAAAGTTTAGTGTCTCAGAGGGAAAAGTCTAATGTGATGGGTTCCCCTTAAAAAAAAAAAGTTACCCAAATGTGATGGTTATTGTTGTCAGTTGAGAAGTCATTAGAAACTTGCAGGCATAGGTCTGGCATTATGATTGCCTCTGCTCTTTTATGGGACAATGCAGATCAAGGACATTCTTCTGACAGAGACTAAAATATCTATGATTGTGGGAGAAAAAGCAACAGTGTCTATTCCTTGCCATATGTTTTATGTACTTTTTAAAGAAGGGAACAAAGTAGTCTGCTTATTCTTCAAGAAACATCTCTAAAGGTTTGACAAAATCAAAGGGTTCATGCCACTAACTCCTTTCTTTCTCTATCCTCAGCCCTGACTGCCTGCCTACCCAGAAGCAGGTTGTGATTCAAATTCAGGACCAGGAAGTCAGTTCGCTTGGTCACTGCTGTTGTAGTTCTCTGTTCTTTCTGTGCTTCATGAAAAAACAACAAAACAAAACAAAACAAAAACCCCACTACAAATATAGATATATAGATATCTGTATATACACACACACCCCCATATTTGTGTGGAAGCTACTGGGAGATTCCCCTTAACCTACTTTACTGTGACTGGAGAATTTCCAGCTGTCTGTGGTTACCAGAGCTGCCTGAAGGCTAGGAATGTTCCGGTTTCATTTTGAAACCAGGCATGCAAGCAAGAAATATCACCTTTCATTTCAGATACGTGAGCTCAGAGAAAGCAAAAGTTTGGTTGACTCTTTCCTGGGCTATAGTGTGAAAAATATGCTTCTATATGTTTGCAATGGCTCAAAAAATGAAAAGTTTTTTTTTAACATATCCAACTTCACAATATTAACCTTCAGGGCTTCCTAATGTTGTTGAAAAATGAAGTTTTAAACTATTTTTAGGATAAGGTTTTCTGCATACTTTCTGAGCTCTAGGGTTTGCCTCTAATGGTAATGGCAAATCTGGAAAATAAAATAATATGTCAATTAGTTGCCTGGATCACTCAGCAAACACCAAGGAGCTCTATAAAGTACAAGGAAGAGATTGTGCTGGGTCCTTTGCTTTCATCAAGGTCCAGATGCCCTAAGTATGCAGGTCTGGACATCAGGACCTTTAGTGAAGAGGACTGGCCATCTGGGAAACTTGATGCTATGGGTGATTTTCAGTTATCAGTGTGGGGTGATTAAAAAAAAAAATGACTTGGGAACCCTTGTTCGTGCATTGTCTTGGACAGGCCCCTATTCTTCTCCTTGGGTTACTTTTCCACTATCGGTTTGTGTCCTTACCTGTGAAATATGACAAGTAATACCTCTTCCTTAAAGGAGATAATATGAGAGGCACAAGATAGGCTACCAAAAATGTTTGTTTCCCCAAGAACCAGAAGTAAACAGACTTTCAAGAATAATTCGTGTTGGCTATGGAATGTGTTGTGATCTTTCCGCCTTAAATCATCTTTCTCATTCTATTTTGCTTGGTCTACCAGTTATATCAATCTTTATGTCTTTTGTATGTATAACTGATGATAGAAGAGGCCAATCCAAACTACAGTTTGTGACCAGCCCTTGTACTTATAATCCACAGAATGCATAGATCGTGCAAATAAAGGAGAGAGGACAGTTTTTAGAAAAAATGGTAAGATATGAATTCATCAATTATCCTGGTGAGTGACACAAAGATTTTAATGAAGAAGAGAGCTTCTTTGGTGCCTACTAGTAAGCATTGGAGACCAGCAGAGTTGGACTGCTTTCTTTCCTTTCTTTCTTTCCTGCTTCCCTCCAACACCCTGTAGAGTTCCCTCCTCTCCCTGCTGTCTACACACACTTACAGAGTCCCCTCCCTTGCCAACTGGCAGAGAAAGCACTTCCCAGGAAATGCTCCTTCCCTTGCCCTTTGCTCACGTCCTTAAGTCACATAAGCTAAGGTCAGCTCTGGAGAGACAGGTGCCAGTCCTCCCCATCCCGCCTCCCTGAGCCTGCTTCCTCCCCTCCCCACTCTGGGCAGAAGTTGTCTCGTGGCATGTCTGGGCAGAAGGTCTGGAGCACAGTTCCCTGCCTGAGCACCAGTCAGAGGGAATAGAGCTGAAAGGTGCCTCCTTTCAGGAGGATTCCACCTCCTTTCAGGAGGGTGCCTTTCAGGAGGGTGCAAGGGTGCCCTCCCTTGCACTGGCCCTTCTAAGACCCTGAACACAGGTTCTCACAGTCATATAGCTTTTCATAAAATTTGCAAGACAGATTTTAACCACAATCAGTGAAGATCCTGTTTCTTCTACTCTGATTTCCCTTTTGACAAGCTACCCCAATTGTCAGTGATGTTATGGGATCCCATGGGTGTTCTGGGTGGGGGGGTGGGGGTGTTGAGTTTGAGAAACATCTAGTTTGGGTTTAGGGAGATATGCTTTGTGAATGCAGTTCAGTTATTGTTAGGAATACTCCTATTGCCCACTGGCTGGGAGTTGTGAAAGGCGGATGAAGGGGACAAAGGTCGTTTTATGACATGACGTGTCCTACAGCATCTGGCACTGGTAGTATGAGGTGAGTGGAGGAGCAACAAGGTTTGAAATGTTTGGAGCCAGAGGACAGTCTGTGGAACATTCACTAAAAGGAAGATTCAGTTCTCAAAGAAGCCAAGTCAAAATGCAAGTTCTTTCCTGTCAGGTACATACTTGAAAATGCAGCATAGACAATTATAATACATTATAGATATTTTTTTCTATAGTTTTTTTCCCCTTATTAATACAGTACTTATTTGTCTTCCCTCTGTCAAACCTTGAGCCAACCACTTTCCCCAGGCTGCCTGGGGAGGTATAGGAAAAGGAATATACAGGGCAAACAAGACACAGGAGAAAGACCTGTGGGAGGTGGAGATGGCTCCTTCACATGGCGAATAGGATAAGAAAGGCCAGCATCAGGCAAAAGAGCCCCATGGCCTCCGAGAGGCAAAGCCCAGAATGGCTTAGGAGAAGAGCTGTTTCTTCAGAGAGGGATTTCTGGCATAACCAATGATGAGGCTCCCAAACACAGTCCCAATTCCCGGCTCTTATAAGGTGCTTCATCTGTCAGTGTCTTGGGTGGTTTTAGCACCACTGCAGACAGTGATCGGCTCAACAGCTGAGGGGGGCTCCTGACCAAGAACGGGGTGGAGACAGACTTTGCATGGGCATACATTTTCCCAAGGGATGAGGGGCTGTGGCAGGAGAGCTGCTCTCAGGGCCGAGAAGACAGAGAGGGCCTTTTCTATAGTTTTTGATGAGAATTATATACAACAATGTTTATCAAAATTCCTGAGTTTGCAGTTGACAAGTCTGAAGCAGTACCACAAAAGTACCACAAAAGCTAGGTGTCTGCAGTAGTTCATAAACAAAAAGGAGAGAGAGAGCTTTCAAAATTTAGAACAACAACATTAAAAATGTACATGACATTGCCAATTACGAACAGGAAACTAGAGAGAAATTTTCTAAACAACCAACGATAAATAGATTTTAATCAACTCTGTCAGGGGGAAGACTGAATTATTTTTCTACTCCCTCTATAGAAAATATGACAAGGGACACCTTGTGACTCAGTTAGTTAAACATCTGACTCTTGATTTTGGCTCAGGTCATGACCCCAGGGTTGTGGGATTGAGCCTGGCATTGGGCTCCTTGCTCAGCAGGGAGTCTGCTTGAAATGCTCTCCCTCTCCCTCTGCCACTCCCTGCCCCTGCTCCCACACATACTCCCTCCCATATTTACCTCTAAAATAAATAAATAAATAAATATTTAAAGAAGAAGAAGAAGGAGAGATTGGATTGGGCTAGGCCACCTGCCCAGGACCTCTCCACCCCAACAAGTATCCTGCTTGTGTCCTTCCAGAGTCGCCATCATAACCCCTCCTCCTCCTCCTTTCCTGATGACCATGAATTTTTTTTTAAAGATTTTATTTATTTATTTGACAGCAAGAGAGCACAAGCAGGGGGAGCAGCAGGCAGAGGGAGAAGCAGGTTCCCCACCTGACATGAACCTCAATCCTAGGACTCTGAGATCATGACTTGAGCTGAAGGCAGATGCTTAACCAGCTGAGCCACCCAGGTGCTCTGAATTTGTATTTTTATAATATTCTACATGTTGTAGCTTCAAGAGGCAAATAACACACTATGTTTATAATAAGGAATATCAGCTTTCTGCTCCCATTCTCCAACCTGAGGTCTTCTCCCCATGGGAAACCACTGATTCTTTTTTTCTAGGTATTTATCTCCATATTTTACTTGAATATTTTATATTGCAATTTATTAAGTTTTTAATTGTAAGCATCATCTGATGACTTTTCACTGTAGAAAGAGTACTTTAGTTTTTTTCCATCTCCTCCTCCACTGTCCACCTTCCAACATGGACATTTCTTAAATGGGGGTTAAATCAATATTTGGTGCTTACATTATTATGAATATGTAATTTTTTTTTTTTTTTTTTTTTTTTTTTTTAGCAGAGACCTCTCTGTCCTCCTGCTTCAATTTGGACTGATTTTTCACTGGATCTGCTGTTCCCTTTTCTACAACCTTGCAACCCCCTCCGCCCATACCCTGTTGGAGTCCCTGCTTCCCTGTGCCTCCCTATTTTACGGTTTAATCTCCTACTTAAGGAGAGCATGTCCTTCAGGAACTTTCTGAGAAAGAGTTGGTGGAGGAAAATTTAAAGTCTTGGCCTGCATTCAAATCACTTTGTTCTGCCTTCATATTTGATAGATAGTTTAGCTAGACACAGAATTCTAGGTTGGAAAAAATTTCCCTCAAAATTCTGAAGACCTTTTCCTATTATCTTCTAGCTCCTATTGTTGTTGGGAAATCCAATACCACTCTTTCTTAGTTCTGTCTGCAAACTTCCAGGATCTTTTCCTTAATGCTAGTATTCTGAAGCCCACAGTGACATGACTTGTTGGGCCTTTTCTCTTTCCTTTTTCTGTATTGGAGGTACTTCAGTTCTGGAAAATATTCTTGTATTATTTCCTTGATAAACTTGTCCTTTCCATTTACTCTGCTTTTCCTTTCGGAAACACCTATATCGTTATATATTTTCTAGGACTCTATTTTATTTTATGCCAAGAATATTTCTAGGCTCTTGGGACATATCAGTGTTCTAAAGAGACAAAAATCTCTGCCCTCGTGGAAATTGTTTCCTTGCAGTGATGGGTTCAATTCCTGGCTCCCCCTCTGACTGGCCATGATACCTTAGATAAGACATTTAAACCTTTCCTGTATCAGTTTCCTTATCTCTAATGTGAGGTTATAATAGAAATTTCTTCCTGTTCCTCCAAATAAATATTGGTTGTTCAAGGACTAAAAGATTTATTTCATACAATGAATGGGATTAAAAGAATACCTAGCACACAGGAAGAACTGTAAACATGTTTAGGATTAACATTATTGCCCGACTAAGCATTTGAATCACCACAAAACCAAAAGCAAAACTTCCAATCTCCTTGTGCAACTTGTCATTGTTCACTTGAAGATAAGCTGAGGCTGGGATGATAGGGGTAGTCATTCCAGCTCTTCCAATCCTGACCAGCTTTTATATTTCAGCACTACTGTAAAATGAAGTGACACCTGCATCAGTAAGTGAAGAGGTTTCCACTGGTTTAGCAAAGTCCATTTTAATGGTTTCCCTCAAGTATCAAGACTCCAGTTAAATTTATCTTGGGGACTAGAACTATGTAGGAAGGTCACCATTTGATTTTACCCTCTTCGGTCTTGGATCTGGAACACTAAGCTTATGTGTCAGGAAAACATCAGGTTCTTCTCTGATAACCTGAACTCACTTGTTTGGCTCTGCTCCTATCACTTTGAAACTCACACTACCTCTGGTCCCAGCTCCCGCTTTCAAAAACAGAATGTCACTCAAAGCCCTCCAATCTCCCCAGGAAAAGACTCTAGTTCTCACATCAGAACTTGAACTGCTGTTGAGTTCAGAGATTAAGAGGCTCCCAAGGACATGGGATCAGCCCAGAGTATTGGGTTGGAAGGAAATAACTCTCCTTTTTATAATGTCAGCTAGCAAGCAGAAAATATCTATTTCTTTAGTGATTTTTCTGGAAGAAAAAATAATTTTTTAAGGAGTTCTGAGATTATTAAAAGAGTTTCTCTAAAAGTTTTCTCTTTATTCTCTTTCTGATACATCTCTTATATTCTGGATTTGGGGTATAGTTGAAATGTCTAGGCTTGCTTATTGGGAGAAATGCACTATCAGGTTAGGGTGTGTGAAACATGGGTCTCTGAGAAATCCTGGTTAGCTCCCTCTTTTTCAGTCCTTGACAACAATGTCACAAAGAAAGGGCAGTGGATTGATCCTTTAAAAAAAAAAAAAAAAAAATAGAGGAGAAGGTTGAAAAATTTCAAGTCTCTTGGAAACTGTGTGGGAACTCCACCACTTTATCTTAAGGATACAAAGTAATGATGGTGATGATGACAGTTGTGAAGGGGATGATGCACTATGCTCACTAAAAGCTTTTCATCTGTAGGCTCAAAGGACAGCACAACCACTAATTAATCCTGAGGCAAGGTAGGCAAATATCATTACCTCCAATCTGCAAATTAGGAATCCAGGCAGGAGGAAACTAATCCCTTAACCAGAGCCATCTCAGAGTGAAGACTAGAAATGAAATGAAGAGTCCCTGTGTCCTAACTTTCTACTGGCCACCTCGAAGTGGGCTACTGTAGGGCTTTCTTTCTTCCTTCCTTTTCTTTTTTTTTTTTAAAGATTTTATTTATTTATTTGAGAGAGAGAGAGCACAAGCAGAGGGAGCAGCAGAAGGAGAGGGAGAAGCAGACTCTCCACTGACCAGAGAGCCTGACACAGGGCTCAATCCCAGGATGCACAGATCATGACCTGAGCCAAAGACAGATGCTTCACCAACTGAGCCACCAAGGTGCCCAAAGGGATTTCTTTTATTCCACAGACAGAGGTAGCTCCTTGTTGCATCTAACCCTCTTTTTTACAGAGTTCAGTAAGGGCAGGGATGAGACTTGGTGGAATGATGTTTCCACCACAGAATGCTTCTGAGGGTGGCCACATCTCCCACCAATCAACTTGAAGGCGAGAACTGTAACTCACACTTTGTACCACTTGTAATATGCAGCATAGAGTCCAACCATAGATCTCCATGGTTTTGGTTATTTCTTGATTAATAGTACTAGTTTTTGGCAGGGAAAAGGACATATTTCCTTTTTCTGTAAAGTCTATTGGCTTACTTTTTCTTTTTTAAAAGATTTTATTTATTTATTTGACAGACAGAGATCACAAATAGGCTGAGAGGCAGGCAGAGAGAGGAGGAGAAAAGCTCCCTGCTGAGCAGAGAGCCTGATGCGGGGCTTGCTCCCAGGACCCTGGGATCATGACCTGAGCCAAAGGCAGAGGCTTTAACCCATTGAGCCACCCAGGTGTCCCTTAGTTTAATTTTCTTGGTTCAAGAGGTAATTTAGAGAGTGTGGCAGAGATAGTGGCTGACCACCAAGAATTTGTCTTCCCTCTCACGTAAAGTTGTTTCAGGGAAGGGGCTGTCAAATTGGAAACAATATTTCCCAGCACTTTTTGTCCTGCTGACTAGTTCTGGCCAATGGAATGTGAGAAGAAATGGTGTGTGCCATTTCCAGGCTGAAAGAGTTCAGTGTCTGATGTGCTTCCCATCTTTCTACCTCTGGTAGCCACCTTAGGACAATGCGTGGAAGATGGCCGAGCTAAAGAACTTAATTTCCTGTGTTGCACACTTGGAGGGGAACCCCCAAGTCATATCCACATTACACTTCAGGTAAGTGAGAAGTCAACCTCTTTTATTGTTTTGAGATTTAGAGTCATTTTTTACTCCAGTTAGCCTACTCTAATACAGGGATAAACAACAACTTAGAGATGAAGTAATTAGGGCAAAAGGAAAACGGGGACAGGGAAATAAGATGAACACAGCACAAAGTATATATAGAAAACGCATGGTATAAGGTCTATACAAGTTGTTGGAAATGGGCAAAATATTTGGCTTTGAGTTTTCCAGCATCCAAAGCAAAGAAGGGAATGCTACAATCTATAAGATTCACAATGCCCCAAAGAGAAATGCATGTTAACACGCAGGAGAAATATGCATTTTTCTGGTTCCTTAAACCAAGGCACATTTCCCCTATGTGGCATGAAAAAGAGGATCAGTGCTATCAGCTGCATTGGGCCATATCCTTAACAGCATCTGTACAGTGGCTCTCACAGAAACATTCCTGTAGCTGATAGAACGTCCCTCGATGCAAAAAGTGGCAGAATATGAAAAAAGTGACTCAGAAATAACACTTTTTTTTTAAAGATTTTATTTACTTGACAGAGAGAGACACAGTGAGAGAAGTAACACAAGCCGGGGGAGTAGGAGAAGGAGAAGCAGGCTTTCAGCAGAGCAGGGAGCCTGATGTGGGGCTTGATGCCAGGACCCTGGGATCATGACTTGAGCCGAAGGCAGCTGCTTAATGACTGAGCCACCCAGGTGCCCCAGAAATAGCACTTTTAAGAGAGGCCAAGATAGTGTAGTGCACAAAGGCAGTGCTTCAATAGGCCGCCTTAATCCAATATCCAATGACCTGAAAGGGATGGCTTCCTTGCTCTGACATAGGCTCTGAGGTTATCACTTAAGAATCAAAACCATACTTCTGGATGAGCCATGAGGTGGAAGCCCAGTCACACCACACTGCAAGAACACAACTGCATCCCCTGGATGGATGACCTTGTCCTCCAGCCAGACGTGTCAGGAGGCAACCCAACACCTGACTTGCTGACCATAAAGTGAGGAAGTTCCCTTCCCTGACTTGCTTGTTGAGTGGATGGTCCTGGTGTGGATGTTCATTCTGTTTCCACATCTCAAGGGCAGTGATGGGAAGGAAATCAAGGCCGCATATACTGAGGTCACCCTTGGTTTCCTAAGGTCTACAGGTGTGGATGAGAGACATCTGGCCAGGAAGCCGGCCTGCCCGAATCCCAGGAGTGACGGCACTCAGCCACGCCATCAGGAAAGAGGAAGCTAGCAGTAATCTCAGCAGTATTCCAGCCAGCGCTCGAATTCTTCAAGTTTGCAGAGCAGTGAACTGTATCAGACATCCGCCCTGTCAAGGGTCTTCACCATGAGGTGGATTACATCCTTCGTGAGCTGGGATGCTTAACCCTGCTGGCAGAGAGAACGTATCGCCCTCTGAGAGAAGTGACTGTTGTAAGGGGGAGAGATAGATCATGGGGAACGGCTCGACTTCTCTCCCAGAAAGCGTGTTGCCCATTTGCCTTATGGGGAAGAGAGGTGCCTGTGCATTCAGGAGCTCAAAGCCATTTCACTCCTGTCCTTTTCCCTCGACCCTTTCCTGCTGCATGCCCGTCACCTCCCTTTAAGACACAGATGGAAATAATACATTAACCATAACCAAGACAGTGTATTTATCAGTGCTTTTATTTACAGAGGCTGATGGCAACAGGATGCATTGTCTTTTTCTTCTTTTTGAAGTTCTTCATGGGACTTTTTTTTTTTCTTCTCAACAAACATTTAATGAGCAAGTCCAGGGAACTGGGATAGCAGAGTCAGTTAAAAACGTGAGCTTCTGGCTCAACAGATCTAGGTTTGGTGCCATCTGCTCTTATTTCTTTTGCAAATCCATAACCTCTCTAAGCTTTGGTTTCCTCACATGGTTTTCTGAGAGTTTTAGGGGAGGTAATGAACCAAATGCCCTGTTGGAGTAACTAACTGAGTGTGCTCCTCCATCTCCTAATACCGTTTTGGCAAGGCTTAGAATTCTAACATATGAATGGAGAGGGACACATAAATATTCAGCTCATATGGGCACCTTGGTACCAGGGTCCTGGTGTTACCATCTAAAAACAGGAAGTTAGTGGCTTAGTCTGGAATAAGCCAGTCCCTGAATAAGTCAGCTTGGGAGCGGGTCAGCATCACAACTAGTCCACTCTGAGACTGTGAAGACAAAAGGGCATGGCCAAGTCTGTGATACTATGCAGGATGGACACTTGTATACCATAGATTCAAAAACAGATTGAGGGGGCACCTGGGTGGCTCAGTGGGTTAAAGCCTCTGTCTTCGGCTCAGGTCATGATCTCAGGGTCCTGGGATTGAGTTCCGCATCAGGCTCTCTGCTCCACAGGGAGCCTGCTCCCCCCCCCCCCCCCCCCCCCCCGCCTCTGCCTGCCTCTCTACCTACTTGTGATCTCTCTCGGTCAAACAAATAAATAAAAAAAAATCTTAAAAAAACAAAACAAAACAGAGTATGTCTTTATTAATTTAGTCAGCTGCCTGGCCTTCACTGTTCATTTCTCAGTCTGCCTTTCCCTCCACGGGAAGGGTTCGTGCTGGTGTTTACTTACACGGTAAACTCAGCAAGAGCTGTCAGCTAACGTTTCATGTGAATATGGGTGTTTAATCAATAAATGTTGACCTTTGGTGGTGGTGATGATAGATTCTTTCTGGCAGGTTATACAGTTCCTGATATAGCAAGCCTTACATTTTCGCAGTTAATTGTATGCTTAAATGTATGTGCTTATACACACACATATAATATGTGCATATACACTGAATGTAGCACGCACACATTTATATATATACACACGTGCACACTTATATACATACACACATGTACGTAAGTGCTTTGGAATGTTCCCAATTTTAGAAAAAAGCAAGAGGACTGGTTAGTGGTAGAAAGCAATCTGGGGGTTGTACTGTATATTTCATTCACAACTTCCATTCCCTTGAAAGAATCAGGTCCCTTGTAAATGACACTCTGTTTGGAGGGCACAGGGGTGGTGAAGGGCAGCTGGAAGAAGGGCTGAGAGGAGGCCATGGTTCTTTCACACCTGCCTGGACGCCTGGGCAACAGCTGCGGAGCCCGCCATGTGGAAAAGCTGCCTCCCCCACCCTTTCCCTCACGCTGGAATTCCTGCTACAGGAGCCTTTTATTTCGATTCCAGCTAAACAAATATACCGATGCCCCCGGGGAGGCCACAAACACTCACATGTTAAAACTTGCCTGAAGGCACTTTTTACCTCCAGAAAGAGAAGTGTGTAGCCTTTTAGCTGGGGTGGAAGGCGGGCCACGGCAGGGAGCTCCGTGCGGGTCCATTGCTGGAAAGAGGAACAGAGAACCTCAGAGGCAGAACGCATGACGTCACGCTTGTTCTTTGCGCCTGATTTCCCTTCCCTGTCTCATCTTTGAAAGAAGCTTTCGACTGCTGACACAGCAACGTTCAAGGTGGATCATGGATTATTTGTCTACGTGCGTTCCCTGTGCATTAAATTTAAATTTTCAGCCATTTATTCAAGGCCTGGCAATAATTAACTGACAATAAGGAAATGGCACGATTTTCTTAGAGGAGCGCATCAGAAAATAATTTCCTGGGGTCACAGAGAGAACTGGAAACAGCTGGAGTCCCTTTGAGGACATTTTGTGTCGCCAGGCGCAAAGTCCTTTTAGGTTCTAGATGGCCCCGCCCTTCCTGAGGTCTGTTGGACTCCCCCGTGCCAGGGACTGGGGGAGCCCCTCCGCTGAGTCTGGTA
The DNA here is from genome assembly GCF_009829155.1 of Mustela erminea. Taxonomy (NCBI): domain Eukaryota; kingdom Metazoa; phylum Chordata; class Mammalia; order Carnivora; family Mustelidae; genus Mustela; species Mustela erminea. The sequence goes on from NC_045628.1 coordinate 59,432,596, forward strand.
GACCCGCTCGTCCATGTATGCAACCGAAAGCTTCCCTGGAGCTGGCAATAGTGTAACTGTCTTCCATCAAACACTTTTTGTATACCCACTTGGTGTTGGGAACTATTAGACTCCGCAAATAAAGTCATTAGAAAAATACAAAAAGCACGAGTAATACGGTGTTAGCCCTGGAAACGTGTACCAGACACAGAGGCCTTTCTTGTTTCCGTTCCGGTCAAACAGCTACTCCCCTTAAGTCGACAAACGCTGAAGCTTATTCTTACTCTAATTAAATTGCCTGAAGGCAAAAGAGGAAAGTTTGCCGAAAACTATGGGGAGGGAATAAAAACCCCACAAAAGTCTTTTTGGGCCTCCCAACGTTTTACCAATGCTGCCCTCTGCAGAGCAAACCTAGAATCGCAACTCAGCCGCGCGCGCAAACTTCTCCACTGGCAGGTGGTTTGGGAGAGAACCTGAAGGTCCAGGGGCCATCAGACTTGGCTCATAACCCCTCTAAAACAATTGCGAACGATCGTGTGCCTTTGTGCATGTTTTTAAAAAAACATAGACATGTGAATTAGTATTATCTCATAGCTGAGTCGGTTGAATATTCCCACATACGGGCGTGGGCTTTATTTACGTTGTTGCAAACCAAGCTGATCGAAATTATGAAAAATGTCTTCTGTAGCACCTTCTGGTGAATTCAGCCCTCGTTGCCAAACCAATCAATCAAATTAGAATTGCTTTTCGACAGGAAAAAATAGTTTGATCATTCTCGTTCAATGTAACTGTGTTTTGGTGTCCAGGATTGTAGTCCTGTGCCCTGACCAGGAGGCAGGTTGGAAGGGGGGTGGGGGAGGCGGGCAGGCAGGGAGACCTGCCTCTGGCTTCCTTGTCTATATCCATGCTGGGTGGTTTGGCCAGCAATCCCCAAGATGGGAAACCCCTTGACTTGTCAAAGTGAGCAGACTGCTGCTGAAAAGTGACATCTACCTTTTTCTAAGTAGCTTCTGGGGACCCAAATTTATCTTTAAGACCTCAAGAGAGACAGAGAAGGAAGAATTATTTTCCAGGAGGCCTCCACTTAAAAAAAAAAATTAATTAATTAATTTAATAGATAGTGTAAGAGAGCAAAGAGGGAGTGCAGCAGAGGGAGAGGGAGAAGCAACCTCCCTGCTGAGCAGAGAGCCTGATGAGGGGCTCCATCCCAGGACCCTGGGATCATGACCCATGAACGCAGCCCAAGTCAGACACTTAACTAACTGAGCCACTGAGGCGCCCCCAGGAGGCCAAATCTTTAAAAAAAAAAAAATCAACAGAAGCCCATCCTGCATTCTAGGTAATCCTGAAGGAAAGTCGTTGTCTGTCGAAGGCCTGAGCAGGAGCAGAGGGATAAGCAGAACCATCTGATTCTGGCTGTGGCCAGAGTGGAGCTCTCAGCCATCTGTGCCCTGCAGGACTTTATCCCTTAGGATACTCTACGGAAATCACTTTCTACATCTTGGACATCTTGGACATCTTGGACCTAAAACTGGTTGTCTGACAAAGTACCTTTGGTGGCTCTATCCATGGGCTGACTGCTCACTCTTGTCTACACCCGTCTTCTACAATCCCCTTCTCCCACCTAACAAAAGAAAGACATGCACCTTTTACCATCCTGCATTTGACTACATATGCTGTGCTGGTGTAAGAACCTGCACCAGAGGAGTGCCTGGGTGGCTCAGTGGGTTAAGCCTCTGCCTTTGGCTCAGGTCATGATCTCAGGGTCCTGGGATGGAGTCCTGCATCAGGCTCTCTGCTCAGCAGGGGGCCAGCTCCCCCACCCCCTGCCTGCCTCTCTGCCTACTTGTGATCTCTTTCTCTCTCTATGTCAAATAAATAAATAAAATCTTTTAAAAAAATTAAAAAAAAAAAAGAACCTGCACCAGACAACAGCACTGTGAGGATATTCAGATTTAAGAGGAGGAGCTGGAGGAGACCAAAGCAAGGGGAGCCATCTTATTTCTTTCTTAAGGGAAATCCTAATGGGCTTGGGGTGGAGAATGTGAAGACGATTTCCTGTCTGCTTTGTAGCTCCTTGAGTGCCAGGCTAAGACATTTTAGTCTTTTTTTTTTTTTTTTTTACGATTTTATTTATTTATTTGACAGATAGAGATCACAAGTAGGCAGAGAGGGAAGCAAAGAAAGAGAGAGAGGGAAGCAGGCTCCTTGCTGAGCAGAGAGACTGATGCGGGGCTCGATCCCAGGACCCTGGGATCATGACCTGAGACAAAGGCAGAGGCTTTAACCCAATGAGCCACCCAGGTGCCCCTAAGACATTCTAGTCTTGCGCTGCCTGACTCCGGTCTGCTTTCCCAGCCTCAGCACCTGTTGTACCATGCATCCTACTGATGGGAATAGAACTGGCTTCCCCATACACCCTGTGCTCTTCCCATGTCTGACTTGCTCTGACCTTTATCTTGGTCTATCAAAGTCTCTTTCTAGGCTAGCATACTGTTTCCTGATTATTCCCTAGTACAAGCCTCTCTCCTTTCTCTTAATCCTATAATATTCTCTACTATCTCAGGGCATGTATTATATTTTGCCTAGTGCTATAATTATTTAACTTCACGTCTCATGGCTTTTGAGGAAAAAGACTCAAATTCCTCTTTATATTTCCCAGTTTTCTAGTTCAAGATCTGGTATAGAGCAGGTACTTAGAAAGTTTTTCAGGTCCCAGGTCCATCCCAGGTTGTGTGAGTTTATAAAATATACCTTCCAGATATATACAGATTCATGTTCTCTGATCAAAGAATGCATTTCTTCTCATCACACATCTAAAGAATGATAGGATTTGTCTTGAAACTTAGTAGCTTCTAGAGTTCCACCAAAAAGCATCTGTGAGGGTAAGGAAATTTTTGCATGTGATCGGGGATTTTTGCCATGTATGATGATACACTTTGGGTGGCATTTCTAAAACACTGCATGGTGCTTCTAGGTCGTAGACCTTTACTCAGTGATGACATCCTGTGCATAAAGGAAAAACAGGAAGCTCAGTCTGGGCTCATGCATCTCTCTCTCTTTCTTATGGGAGATATTCTGCTGATGACCCAGATTCATTTGTTGATAGAAATAGTCTTTAAAACATACCAAGTATCAAATATGTTTGGGAATGCATGGAAACATAATAAGATCAACAGACATCAAATGTCATAGTAATTCCCAAGCATGTTGAAACTCCAATTAAATGTGTGGCTGAGAATGAAATGATGGTCCTACCATCACTTAACGGAGACAGGATAAATGAAAAATAGAACAAGGGATGAAAAAGCTCCACCTAAATCATATCAAAATTGGCAGGGACCAAGCTTGTTTAAATATTCATAAATCTGCAAATAAATGGAGTGGCTGGAATGGTTCTGCAGGATAGTGGTTCTCCAAAACGAATCAGTTCAGACAAACCAAAGAATTCCAAAAATGAGGGCTACACAAATTTTCTTACATACAAAGCATAAAGAATTATGCTTCTGGAAAAAATATGGTTTTTATTTCACCTTGTAAATTAGCTATCAAGTGGGAGAACAAATTCTTGAATGGAAATGTGTGCCAAGGTTTATGGCACAGCAATGACGATTTCCTGCCTGGGAGCTTCTTGTTAGATCTGCTGGTAACCAGCTGAGTGACTTTGCCCAGTGATCTGTCCATTTTTATACTTTTAAAAAACTGAACATTGGCCATTGAGTGCAGATAGGAACTCTTTGGACCGCTAATTAGTCTTATTGGAGAGTTGATGAAGTTCTAGAATCTAGGTGAGGTTTGGTGGGGTGAGGTCCGGAGCCAATGACCAAGAAAGAATTCTTGAGACATATTTGGTGCAACATGGTGGCTTATTAAAGCACAGGAACAGGACCCATGGGCAGGAAGGGGGGCTGCCCCTAGTTGTGAGGGATGGCAGGTTGTGTACCACACGGTTGGGGGAAGGTAAGAGAAAGGGAGGTTTCAACAGAACTTTCATATGCTAAAGAGGGCCTACAAGGTACCGGGATACCGGAGGTCTTGCGGCATTGATCAAGGTTGTCTTTACCTTTTATTTATTTTTTAAAAAGATTTTATTTATTTGTTTGTTTATTTGTCAGAGAGAGAGAGAGGACACAAGCAGGCAGAGCGGCAGGCAGAGGCAGAGAGAGAAACAGGCTCCCCACTGAGCAAGGAGCCCGATGTGGGACTCGATCCCAGGACCGTGGGATCATGACCTGAGCCGAAGGCAGCAGCTTAACAAACTGAGCCACCCAGGTGTCCCTGTCTTTACCTTTTAGCAGGCCATTAACACCAAGATAGTTGGGAGATTCCTAAAGAATGTCACATTTGGGGGTGCCTGGGTGGCTCAGTGGGTTAAGCCTCTGCCTTTGGTTCAGGTTGTGATCCCAGGGTCCTGGGATCTAGCCCCGCATCGGGCTCTCTGCTCGGTGGGGAGCCTGCTTCTACCTCTGCCTGCCTCTCTGCCTACTTGTGATCTCTGTCTGTCAAATAAAATTCTTAAAAAAAAAAAAAAAAGAATGTCACATTTGTCCCACCTAGGAGTGGTGGGGGTGAGGGGGGAGATTGCGAGGTGTCAGCCTTTTGCTTTGTCCTCAGCCAGCCTTCTGCTCCCTCATCAGAGTCACCTATTTTTTTTTTTAAGATTTTATTTATTTATTTGAAAGAGAGAGAGAGAGTATGAGCCAGGGGGCAGTGGCAGAGGGAGAGAGAGAAGCAGACTCCTCCCTGAGCAGGGAACCCAACATGGAGCTCAGTCCTGGGGCTCCAGGATCGTGACCTGAGCAGAAGGCAGATGCTTAACTGACTGAGCCACCCAGGTGCCCCAATTCTTTAGATGCTAAAGTTAGAATGCCACCCATTCTTTAGATGCTAAAGTTTAGAGAATTCATCTACCAAGTCTCTTACCCAAACTGCCCTTCCTCATTGAGCACCTACTACAAGCTCTGCCTGCCTGGCACCTGAATATTTGGCAGCCTGGGTGTTCCCATGGAAACCAGCTCTACTCTGGGAGAAATTTCTAGTCTGGCTGTAAATTGGGGTTAGCAAGGGCAGCCTCCATCCTGCTAAGAAACAAAGCCAGCCTTTCATAGGAATAAGAAGTTGGTGCGTTACCACATGTTTTTCCAACATCCTCTATAAAAACCCTTTGTAGTGCTCACTGGATGACCTCTCACTGACCTTTCTCTTATATTCTAAATGCCATTGTCATGCCAAGCTTGATGAGGGTTTTTATTCTTTCTGCAATAATAGGGTTGTCAGACTTAGCAAATAAGAATATAGGGCATCCGGTTAAATTTGAAGTTCAGATAATAAAACAAAGAATTTTTTAATATATAACTCATGGGACATAGTTACACTAAAAACTGTTCTTTATCAGTCTGAGATAGACTACAATGGGATATCTTGTTGGCAACTCTATACAGTGATTCAAATGTCCTAATTTTCACATCCATTGTTTCTGCTGTTTATCCCTCATATCAGGAAATAATAAGGCACAACCAGGAACTACTTTAGTTACCTGAAAAGAACATGCAGTCTCCCCCCCAGAAAAAAAATTATGAATAACACATAATAGATACACTTTTTATTAATGAGTGTCCTGAGGGTTGTCTAATCTTTTCCCTGATGTGATAACTACTTCCTTTTCGTCTTTACCTCTTCATTTTCATCTCTGGCACCACTTGTCTCACTTTCTTCAATAAAAAAAGGAAAAATCCTTTATTTCACCTCTGCAATGCAAAGGACAGCGGTTCTCAAATCCTTTGGCTATATGGTCTTCCTACTCCCATGAGTTCCGAGTCCAGTCAGGAACAGCCACCCTGTGCCTGTTTTGGTTTCCGTTACTGAGTAGTGTGTGTGTGAAGTAAAGGTGACCTTCCCATTTCAGTTGAAACATTTGGAAAAGACACTGTTTTCTTTTCTTTCCTTTTTCTCTTTGTTTTTGTTTTTAAATTAGCATAGTTATGGGGGGTGGTCTACCCATGTCTTCAGGGCTTTCTCTTGGCTACTTTTCTTCCAACTATTGACAGCACTCAACACTTCCCTCCGAGGGTCCTCAGGGAGCTGGTGGCCTCCTGCCCAGGACATAGCCTGAAGGCAAGTCGCTTTGCAGTTGTGTTTGGAGACACTGCATTTAAACTTCCATCATTACTAAGAAAATTAAAACAAAACAAACAAAACAAACACCCTAACCAAAAAATACTAACTTCCATCATCGCATAAAGTTAGGGGGTCTAGGGAAGAGGGGCTAACTGAGGAAAAAACAAACAAACAAACAACTGCACTTGATTTTATTTATTTATTTGACAGAGAGAGACAGCGAGAGAGGAAACACATGCAGGGGAAGTGGGAGAGGGAGAAGCAGACTCTCCACTGAGCAGGGAGTTCGACGCAGGGCTGGATCCCAGGACCCTGGAATCATGACCTGAGCTGAAGGCAGACGCTCAACTGACTGAGCCACCCAAGCATCCCTACCCTGCACTTTCTTTTTACTCATCTCATTTAATCTTCCTCGGGTGACCACAGCAGATAGCATTATAATTTCCTCCATTTTTCACACGAAGAATCTGAGGCACAGAAAGCTGAGTCGGGAATTCAGATCTTTTGATTCTGACATCTCTGCTCTCAACCTTTTTTTTTTTTTTTTTCCCCTTCTGGAGGTTTCCCATGGCTATGCTTTAAATTTCTTTTTGCAGCAGCTGAAAATAATAATGTATTTTCTATGATCCTGTGTGTGTGTGTGTGTGTGTGTGTGTGTGTTAAACACATACACACTCTTTAACAAATATTGCAAATCTCTAGAAGGATACAAAGTAGAGGCCTCTGCCTCTCCTACTCCTTTTCTATTTCCCCAAGGTAACTATTTCCCTAAGGTAACCAGTGGTGAGCAGTTTGGGGCTCAGTCCCAGTATTTACTGTGAACATGAACTTCTTGGTGCTTTCTGTCTCTTCATCCATTTCTGCCGCAAGCCTGCCTTTCCTTCGCTGGGTGATTTATTTCTTCACAGTTTTCCAGTGTGTTATAGAAGCCCAAAGGGTGTGAGGGCTGGTGTCTCACCAGCTTGGGTATTCAATCCATCCTTGCATGGTCCCTCAATAACTTCAGGAAAAGTCTCTCTTTTACTGAGGACTTTTTTTCCTTTTTTAGTCTGGGAGTGGTTTTTGGCTGGGGAGGGCATGGGTGTGGTGGTGGATGGGAGGGTAGGAGGGGTGGGAAGGAGAATCACTGTGCTGGAATAAATGAGTGGGTCTTCCTACAGAGAAGAATTTCCTCAGGTGATAGGTCGTGAGGTTTAAGAGGCCTGTTGCAAGGTTTTACTGCAGCCCAAATAATTTATGTCAAATGAAGTGCACCATGGTTTAGCTTTCTGGCTTTTACAGTAGGATTTGTTGGGGTAGCTTAATGTTTTAATTAATTAACTTCAAGCTGGGATTCTATATAAACACAAATTGTCACCTCCCCCACTCTGGGGTCCCTCTTAGACATAGAAATGGGTAATGGCTAAGCAAAGTGAGGTGAGTTGGAATTACTGGCCAACTGTGACTTCATCTGAGTTTCATATCTCAGGGAGTAACCATCCATCCAAGGTGCAACCCCAGCCTTCGCCCCCTGGGGCCGACTGACAAGACCAATGGAATAGGACCTCGGGGCCCCAATAAGGCAAATGGGTCACCAAAATTCTGATCTTTCTAGATACAAAGTAATGTGTACTCACAGAGTTCTACAGTCGTTCAGACTCTGACTGCTCCATCGATGGTCATCGATGCTAATTTTCCCAGCAGAGCATCAAGAGATAGAGAAGGGAGGACTCAGAGGGTGGCCCGAGCAGGTGCAGACTGCCCCCCGCTGGAAGCCGGGCACAGGCAGGTAGAAAGAGCCAGGCTTGGTGGTCACAGGTCCTCTCCATTGATGGCGGGGTGAACTTGGACATGAACCTAACCTCTGGGGCCACTGGAAGTTAGTGGACCAGAGGCTCGCCTCCCTGGATGTGTCTGCAAATTCCTTAGTACAGTGCACAGACTAACGGCCTATCAAAGCCCTGCTAGTGTGTAGCCATTACTTTGTCCCATCTGGGTTTTACCATTTCTTTGCTTTTGACACTTTTCTCTCAGAATCTGCAGAGGGTGGCAGAACGCTTTGGTAGGCTCTCCCCTCTTGTCGCCTCAGGTTCTCAAGGGTTAGGCACAGCTGGCCTAGGGCCCAAAGCCTGTGAGACTTTTAGGGGCCTATGATAATATTTTAATTTCTCTTTAGATCAGAAGAAAAAAACGCACTTGTTAATGAACACATGGCAATGAATCCAGTCCACGTTATATCGATCTTTATGTTTAATTTTTTTTTTTTTTAAGGAGGAAGAGACTTCAAAGGCAAAAAAGCCTGGAGCCCTCAAATCACGATGCAAACCTGAACATTCTGGAATCACTTCAGGCTGTCAGCTGGCAGCTGGAGGTGTCTTTTGGCAAAGGCCTGAAGGGTCGAGGGGATTTGGGAGATACCTTTTATCAGCTACTGAACAGCACACATACCTTTTTCTGGAGCAAACCTTCAGTGCCTGCATAAGCAGAGCAAACAGCTTCTGTTTGCCCAGGCAACTTACCAAGTAGGAGTCTGAAGGGAGGCCTGAGGGGAGGATGAACGGCACTGAATTCAGTGTTTGGGATGAAGGGGGCCACATGAGGGCACTTTTCAAATAGCTAAAGCTTACATCTTAGATCCCATGTTGTGGAGGCCAAGAAAAACAGGGCTGTACCTGTCGTAGAGTCTAGCCCTGACGTAAGAACAGCCATCTTGGCAAAGCAAAAGCTGGCACCTTTCACCCCCTCTCAACCCGCTCCCCTCCCCTCAGTAGTATGTGTGACATTCCTCGGTAGTATGTGTGACATTCCATGACCCCTGGCTGCCCTAAAAGAAAAACAAATAGTTAACTTGCAGAGATCACAATCCTGCAAGACAGGAGTCTCCCTCAGTTTACAAATGTCCTAGTGACTTACAGCAAAGACTCTATCTTCTCAATAGCCCAATTTCAAGAGACAAATAACTCAGTTCCTTAAGTCCTATTGTCGCCCTCCCCACCATAAAACTGAAGGAGGCTGAGGCAGAAGGAAATGTAAATAAAATTAAATTTCTTCTAAACCTAAATCTCACTAACAAGGACACTTGATGGGAGAAATGTGAAACTTTATCTCTAACCCTCCAAGATAGTGTGAGCGATCGTTCCCAAGCATATGACCCACTGATATACATCTAGAGGTTCTCACGAGAAGATTTTTATTACTGGTAATGAATAACCTTTTCCCCAGACAGTAGCTAGCCCCTCAAGGTCCTGGAGACCTCGTTTCCAAAATTCCTTAGTGTTAGGGTATGGAGTCGACCATCCCTCAATTAGACAGAGAACACTCTCGATAATGCAAGTCACACAGCGACGTTTATTTCCAGCTAGCTGGGGTTCAAGTATCTGCCTGGTGCAGCGGGTTTCAACAAGGACCCTGAGTACTCAAAGCCAAGGGCTCATATAGCATTTCCAAAGCACTTAACACACAACAATTGTCCATAGCTCCTTTCACACCTGGCGCCACACTTGACAGCTTACCTTTGCGTTACCCCCAGGTGGTTTAGTGAGATAAGCTCTTTACCAATGCATCTAGTCCACAGCCGCCCGTATTCTGGTGCTTAGGATTGACTTGTTTTCCAAAACTTGTATTTCTAGCTTGTTTTTCAAGCTTCCCCTAGTCCCTCCTCTCTCAACTCAGTAAAATGGCTTCCCGGCCTTCAAGATGGCTGTTCTCATGCCAACCCATTCATACATTCCCCCCTTTAGTTGTTTATAATGAGGAATCCTGCTCATTGATAAAGCAGTCGTAGGGGCCCTCAGGAGCAGGCAATTTCTCATCCTGCTGTCTTAAAACCATGAGCTGGACGGCATTAACACAATCTTTTACAAAATTAATAAGCTTATTCAGAATGCAAGGGCCAAAAGTTAGAATGAGCATAAGCAAAACAAATGGGCCAACTAAGGTAGAAACCAAGGTGGTGAACCAGGGGGTCCTATTAAACCAAGCCTCAAACCAGTTCTCCCGTGCCTCCCTCTCCTTCTTCCTGTTGGCTAATCCTTCTCTCACCTTAGCCATGGATTCTTTTACTACCCCAGTTTGGTCGGCATAAAAGCAGCATTCTTCTCCTAATGCGGCACATAGTCCCCCTTGTTGGAGGAGCAACAAATCAAGCTCTCTTCTATTTTGGAGTACCACCTCGGACAGGGAGGTGAGAGATTTTTCTAAATGACTCATAGAGGTCTCTATTCTTTCTAGATCCTCATCTATGGCCACCCTCAGAGAGGTCATTCCTGTTTGTTGAATAACCAGGGAGGTATGCCAGTCCCAACTCCAGCTACTCCTAACCTGAACAAGGTAGCAATAGTGCAGTGATGGGCTCTCTTTTACTTCTCTCACTTGTGCCTTTACTCCAATGAGAATACATGTGTTCCTCAGGGTGGTAGAGGATGCGGGGCATCACAGCCACCAGGACACAGAACTCCTCAGAGGCATTAAAGACCGAGGTTGGGAGGCACGGGGTGAGGCCAGTCTTTGAACATATCCACCATCCATTATTTTCTGGGATTAGCCACTTTGGGCCACCTTTCCAACTACGGGTGTTATCTATGGAAGTGCAAAGACTTCGTTTAACATGTAACACTCTCCCTAGGTGGGTTCTGTTACCACTCACTCGCTGTAGGGTTAGACCGATTTTACGGTCCCCCCATGAACACTGAGAGGGGTTCTCCTTTGATAATAGATTATAGGTGGCATTTAGCCCTATTGCTTCATAAAACGGAGGCTTCACATCATAACACATCCAACATGAGGCCGTGAGATTAGGGCTGGTGGCGTTAAGGGTCTCATACATAGTAAGCATTAGTTTCTATACGGGGTCTTCAGCAGCCTGTGTAGTAGGTGACTGGGAGATTATAGGGGTGTTAGTCTGGGGTCTTATGGTCCTCTTTGTGATTTTTTTTTTTTTTAACCTGGGTTCTTGGTAGGGGCAGGGGAAGCTGGAGGAGCCTTTTGGCCAGCCAGAGGAGCCAGCACCCTATTTGGACCTACAGGAGTATTGCTCATCTCTACTGCCTCAACCTTCAATCTAACAAAAATAGTGGATCTCACATGTCCCCGGTATTTGTAGAACACTACTGCCCACTGTTTTCCTTGAATCCAATTTTTAACCCCTTCCTGTCTTCCCTGGTCAGTGAACTGAACTCAGATCCTGTCTGAGTCATAGGGAACAAGGCCCTCGAAGGAGAGGAACAGCTGCCTCTCTAGGCTTCCCTTGATTAACAAAAGCAAATTTTAGAGAGTCTGGTCGTGAAACCGCCCACCTCCAATCCCCATCATTAGAGGTGACACAGGCCCAACTCTTACAGAAGGAATACTGGACCCCCCCCCGCCCCCACATTATCGGCCCTTAGAGTGTCCCGGGCAGGCATAGAATCCATAGCTTCGAGCTAAATTGGGTGCCCTGGACTCGTAATGAGGGTTGATATCCCTGAAGCAGAAGGTTAAGTCTGGCCACCACGTGGCTAGCGGGGCCATGCGGGTGATTTCGTTAAGAGTCCTACCAGTCTCTCCATTGGTCAGGATCCATGTCTGCTTATAAGGCTGATGAGGTTTGGTTTCTGCATGGTTCCTTTTCCAGTCGTTGAGCAGGGTCAGGACCAGCAGCCACTTCATCATCAGACTGGATGGGAGATTCGGTGCGTCCCGGAGGTCTAGAGAGTTGTAGAATCAGGAGGTTATCAGGGTGTTCTTGCACGGTCCACTCCCTGGCTTGTCTCTGCTCCGGCTGGGTGGCTCGGCGTACGTGGGAGTGGTGGACCCAAGGCCCACTGTCGTCAACCTTTAAGGCAGTGGGGGTAACCAGAACAACCACATAAGGACCTTTCCATCTTTCTTCTAAGGTTCGGGACCTGTGTCTTCTTACCCATACCCAATCCCCTGGGACAATACCATGTTCCGGATTCGGTGTATCCCTGGTCTCATACAAAAAGCACACCATGGGCCAGATTTCACACTGAACCTCCTGTAGGGCCTTCAAACTGGCCAGATAATTTGGGGTCACATTAGAGTCTTGGTCTGGCAAGGCACAGACAATAATGGGGGGTGATCTCCCATATAGAATTTCGAAGGGAGTTAATCCATGCACATAAGGGGAGTTCCGAACCCGGAATATGGCATAGGGTAGGAGGGTCACCAGTCCACACCAGTCTCGATGATCAATTTAAATAAGGTGTCTTTTAAGGTTCAATTCATCCTTTCACCTGCCCGGAGCTCTGGGGACTATAATCACAATGTAACTTCCAATTGGTCCCCACCACTTGGGCCAGTCCTTGTAGGACTTTGCTGATGAAAGCCGGGCTGTTATCGGACCCTAAAACCTGGGGACCCCATATCTGGGTATGATTTCTTCTAGTAATGCCTTAGCGACAACCTGGGCAGTCAGTCTCTCCTTTCGTGGGGAAAGCATCCACCCAGCCTGAAAAGGTGTCAACCAATACCAGCAAGTACTTACACCCATACCTCCCAGGTTTTACCTCAGTAAAATCCACCTCCCAGCTTCGTCCTGGTGTCCTCCCCCGTACCCTCGTACCTGTATGTAGGGGTCCCTTCTTACTGGGTTTCATAGCCTGGCACCCAATACACTGATCCACGATCTCCTGGATTTGGGTTGTTTGTCCAGGGAACCGGAGGCGCGCAGACTCAAGAATTGTCAGCAGTTTTCTCTTTCCTAAATGGGTGGCTTGGTGCAGGCTGGAAAGCAGGAACAGTCCTAGTTTTGCTGGTAGTATCAGTCTTCCCTCTGAATCCCGATGCCACCCATGCCGATCAGGCTCTGGGCAGTGGTGGTTTTGGATCCACTGCAGATCCTCTGGGGTGTAGTCAGGTCACGGGGGCAGGTGTGGGAGCTCAGGTGCGGGCAGGGCGAGTGCCAAAGTTGATGAAGCTACTGCTGCCTTTCTGGCGGCCTCATCCGCTCGCCGGTTTCCTTCAGCCTCCGAGGTCCGGGCAGGCTGGTGTCCAGGGACGTGGACAACTGCAACTGCCCGGGGCTTTTGCACTGCCGCCAGTAGCCTCTGCACCTCTGGGAGATTACGCAGTTCCTTTCCCTCCGCTGTAACAAAGCCCCTCTCCCGGTAGATGGCGCCATGCACATGGACAGTGCGGAAAGCGCAGCGGCTATCGGTGTAAACAGACCCCCGTTTCCCTTCAGCGGGTTCTAACGCCTCCGCTAGGGCAATCAGTTCAGCCTTTTGGGCTGAGGTCCCCGGGGGAAGCGAGGCACTCCAAACGACATTCCCGTCTTGGTCCACCACCGCCGCACCCGCCCTTCGCACACCATCCATGATGAAGCTGCTTCCATCAGTGTACCATACCAGCTCACTGTTGGGGAGGGCGGTGTCCTGGAGGTCGGGGCGCACCTGGGTAATTTCTGTCATGATCTCCTGGCAGTCATGCAGGGGGGCTTCTAGATCGGGGTTGGCAGCAGGGTGGCTGGATTCAGCGCAGTTGGTTCAGCAAAGATGATCCGAGGTGCATCTAACAGGAGTCCTTAGTAATGGGTCAGGCAAGCATTGGTCATCCACCTGCCGGGGGGATGTTTCAGGACCCCCTCCATCGCATGGGTAGTTACTACCTTCAGACGCTGCCCGAAAGTGAGTTTGTCTGCATCCTTTACCATCAGGGCTACTGCCGTGATGATCCTTAGGCCCGGGGCCATCCTGAAGCTACTGGGTCTAATCTCTTAGATAAGTAGGCAACCAGGCGCTTCCATGGCCCCAGGCGCTGCATCAGTACCTCTTTTGCTATCCCCCTCCTCTCATCGACAATGAAGAGGGTGAAGGGCTTCAGAGGGTCTGGCAACACCAGGGCTGGTGTCTTTAAGAGGGCAGTCTTAAGTTCATCAAAGGCCTTCTGCTGTTTCGCCCCCCAGGCCTTATCTTTGGTTGCCTCATACAGGGGCTTCACTATCTCAGCATACCCCAGACTCCATAGCCGGCAGTAGCCCACTGTCCCTAGAAACTCCCAGACTTCTTGGGTCGAGGTTGGGACTGGCAGCCTGAGAATAGTCTCTTTCGTGGCCTCTGTTAACCATCTGGTCCCTTCCTTCAATTTATACCCCAGGTAGGTGACTGTCTGCCTGCATATTGAGGCTTTCTTTGCGCTGGACCCATAGCCCAATTGTCCCAGTTCCTGGAGGAGGTCTGCAGCGGCCCGGTGGCATTCAGCCTCGGTGGCGGCTGCCAGAAGCAAGTCATCTACGTATTGCAGGAGTGTAACTGAGTCACGACTCCGGTGGAACGAGTCCAGATCCTGATTTAAGGCTTCATTAAACAGAGTAGGAGAGTTTTTGAAGCCTTGTGGTAGTCTAGTCCAGGTTAACTCTCTGGAGGTTCCCGTACTGTCATCATGCCATTAGAAGGCAAACATGTGTTGACTGCTGGGTGCCAGGGCTATCCTTTAGGTCCAGGGTAGTATGCTAAATATGTGAAGGGGGTAAGTGACTTAGCAGGGTTTAAGAGTTGGGGACCGTGGGGTGGATGTCCTTGATCCTCTTATTTACTTCCCTCAAGTCCTGGACTGACCTGTAATCCTTTCCCCCTGGTTTCTTAATGGGGAGAAGCGGGGTGTTCCAGGCGGAGTGGCAGGGTTTCAGTAACCCAGCTTCTAAGAAGCGGTTAATGTGTGAGGCAATCCCTTTTCACGCCTCAGTGGGCATGGGGTACTGGTGGACCTGGATAGGCTGGGCCGAGGCTTTCACTTCAACCACTACTGGTGTTCGGTGGGTCGCCAGACCCATAATGCTATCTCTGCCCATGCCTGAGGGTACGTTCTAAGCCAGTAATCCATCTCATGGGGCCACTCTATGGGGGAGGAGGTGTCCTGCAGGGCAAACAGGCGATGCTCATCTGCGAGGGACAAGGTCAAAACATGGAAGGGCTATTCCTGGCCGTCCATTACTTTGATGCCGTCCGGCTCAAAGCAGATACGGGCCTGGACTTTGGTTAGGAGATCACGCCCCAACAAGGGGGCTGGGCATTCAGGGATAACCAGGAAGGAGTGGGCCACTTGGTGGTGGCCCAAGTCCACCCAGCGCCTACTGGTCCATCGATAAACCTTGGACCCAGTTGCCCCCTGCACCAGGCTGGTTTTCTGAGATAGGGGCTCCGTGGGCTTGTTTAAAACCGAGTACTGGGCTCCTGTGTCCACCATGAATCCCACTGGTTTCCCCTCCACATACACAGTTACCCAAGACTCGGGGAGAAGATCTGAGTCCCGTCTCCCCTAGTCCCTGTCCATTCCTGCCAGCAAAACCCAAGCGTCCTGTCCGGTGTGGCTCTGGCGCTTGGGGAATTCCTTCTTCCAATGTCCATATTCTTTGGAGTTCATGCATTGCCCCCTATCTAGCCTGGGCCGCAGTTTTCGAGGTCAGGTTGGTCCGGCTGGACCTGGTCCTGCCCAGGCTGTGCCCTGCACCCCTGCCAGGAGGATCTTGGCCATCTCCTTTTGCTGTCTTTTGTTCTCCCTATTCAGATGCTCTCTGTCCTCTTTCCTAATTCTTTCTTTTAACTCCTCATTTTCCTTTCTGATCCTATGCTACCTTTCCTCCGGAGTCAACCGAGTGTTAAAAACTCTCTCTGCCACTTTCATCAGATCCCGAATGGTCATTTCCCCCAATCCTTCCTGCTTATATTTCTTTCTAATATCTGGGGCAGCCTGGTTTATAAAAGACATCATTACCGCTGACTGATTCTCCTCTGCCAGGGGGTCCAAAGGGGTGTACTGCCTATAAGCATCATAGAGTCGTTCTAAGAACACAGCCGGGCTTTCCATTTCCGCTTGTATCACAGCTTTTACCTTAGCCAAATTGGTGGGGCGGCGTGCCGCTGCTCGGAGACCTGCCCTAAGAGTCTGGCGGTAAACCTGGAGAAGCTCCCTACCTTCCACGTTCCCGAAGTCCCAATCCGGTCTATTCAAGTAGAAGCGCTCGTAGATCAGGTTCGGCAAGGTCGTTGGCCGTCCGTTGTCGCAGGGGGACATTCTTTCTGGCCTCCGTGAGGATCCGCTCGCGCTCTTCCGTAGTGAACAAGGTCTTAAGGAGCTGCTGGCAGTCGTCCCATGTGGGGCTATGTGTATGCATGACAGACTCAAACAGGTCAGTCAGGCCCCTCCGGTCTTCAGAGAAAGGAGGGTTTTGAGACTTCCAGTTATACAGATCACTGCTTGAAAAGGGCCAATACTGGTAAGATGGTTCCCCATCTGGGCCAGTACCTCCCAGGGCCCGTACGGGGAGAATGGGTGCCCTGGCTGAGGTGGAGGAGGATGGTTCCTCTTCTGGGGTCTCCTCCCGGTGCATAGGAGGCCTTAATTCCCACACCGGTCCCTGGGCCGGGCCAGGGGAGCTGAGCGGGAGGCGGATGAGTGAGGGGGCTCGGGAGGGGCGGCTGCTTCAGGTTGGAGCGGCGCCACAGGTGCGTATGGAGGAGGGGTTTCTTCAAAATCTAGGTCTATCAGGGAGGGGTACAGGTCCAACCCTTCCTGTAAGACAGGTTTCTTGGATGGGTTCCCCGGGAGTTTCGGTTGGGCGATAAGAGTGGGCGCAGTAGAGTGGTGGGGGTGCCGAGAGCACCCGGGGAGGGAAGGGCGGATCCTCCCGCTTCTTGTGGACAAATGGTTTCAGCCAGGAGGGAGGACTCTCTACCAAAGCTTGCCACATAAAGATATAGGGATATTGGTCCGGGTGGCCCTGTAGTCCGAGCTGGTTGATCACTCTCGGACTTTCTTTTTTCTTTTGCTTTTTTTTTGCTTTATTTCTTCCTTGCTTCCTTTCAAACAATTGATTTTTTTTTAATTTATTTTTTATTTTCAGCATAACAGTATTCATTATTTTTGCACCACACCCAGTGCTCCGTGCAATCCGTGCCCTCTATAATACCCACCACCTGGTACCCCAACCTCCCCCCGCCCCTTCAAAACCCTCAGATTGTTTTTCAGAGTCCATAGTCTCTCATGGTTCATCTCCCCTTCCAATTTCCCCCAACTCCCTTCTCCTCTCTAACTCCCCATGTCCTCCATGCTATTTGTTATGCTCCACAAATAAGTGAAACCATATGATAATTGACTCTCTCTGCTTGACTTATTTCACTCAGCATAATCTCTTCCAGTCCCATCCATGTTGCTAGAAAAGTTGGGTATTCATCCTTTCTGATGGAGGCATAACACTCCATAGAGTATCTGGACCACATCTTCCTTCTCCAGTCCTCCGTTGAAGGGCATCTTGGTTCTTTCCACAGTTTGGCGACTGTGGCCATTGCTGCTATAAACATTGGGGTACAGATGGCCCTTCTTTTCACTACATCTGTATCTTTGGGGTAAATACCCAGGAGTGCAATGGCAGGGTCATAGGGAAGTTCTATTTTTAATTTCTTGAGGAATTTCCACACTGTTCTCCAAAGAGGCTACACCAACTTGCATTCCCACCAACAGTTTAAGAGGGTTCCCCTTTCTCCACATCCTCTCCAATACATGTTATTTCCTGTCTTGCTAATTTTGGCCATTCTAACTGGTGTAAGGTGATATCTCAGTGGACTTTCTTAATAATGACCAGAGAAAAGGTTCCCCCTGGGTGGCCAGCCCAGCTTAAAAGTAGGCCATTCTGCAGAGCAGAGGGTATCAAACTTACCTTTTTTACTTCCACGCCATAATCGTGAGCCTTGGAGCGGATCTCAGGGAAGTGGTTCAGGAGCAGGGTCTTAGGCGGTACCTGAGTCTGTCCCATTATTATTACAAAAAGAAGCCAGGAAAAGACAAGAGACACAAAGCCAGCAAACACACAAGTTTGAAACGAGTTTTCTAACACCCACTGGCCAGTCAGCCACATTACATCCACAGGTGACATCCCACTCACACAACACTCAGGATCCTTACCTGGCCGTCCAAATGGCATCCACTGTGGGCGTTGTTCTGGCACCCTTTTGTCCGTATGTCTCCAGCGACTTCCAGTAATGGAGCCTCCAGGGTCGCAACCTGCTTTTTCCTTCCCGTGAGAATTCTCAATTGGGACCGGGCAGAGACCTGTTTCAGTCTCTGGTCGAGGACCTGTTTCTGTCCTCCCCTCTTGGAGGTGGCCAATCCTCCTTCTGCAGTTCCTTTAGTTAAACCTCGGTATTGGGGAGTTGTCTGTCTCTCTGAGGAGGGTCTTAAGATCTTGGTGGAACCTCCAAATGTTAGGGTATGGAGTCGACCACCCCTCAATTAGACAGAGAACACTCTCGATAATGCAAGTCACACAGCGACGTTTATTTCCAGCTAGCTGGGGTTCAAGTATCTGCCCGGCGCAGCAGGTTTCAACAAGGACCCTGAGTACTCAAAGCCAAGGGCTCATATAGCATTTCCAAAGCACTTAACACACAGCAATTGTCCATAGCTCCATTCACACCTGGCGCCACACTCTGACAGCTTACCTTTGCGTCACCCCCAGGTGGTTTAGTGAAACAAGCTCTTTACCAATGCATCTAGTCTGCAGCCACCTGTATTCTGGTGCTTAGGATTGACTTGTTTTCCAAAACTTGTTTTTCTAGCTTGTTTATCAAGCTTGTTTTTCAAGCTTCCCCTAGTCCCTCCTCCCTCAACTCCGTAAAATGGCTTCCTGGCCTTTGAGATGGTCATTCTCATGCCAACCCTTTCTTACACTTAGAGACTTACATCATCCATAACCCCCTTTTGTCCTCACCCATGGCTGAGTCTACCCCTACTCTGCCTTTTAAAAATCCTGACTGTAATCTGGCTCGGGGTCCAAGTCTCTACACCCCTATGTCAGGTACACTTGGGCCCAAGCTTAAGCTTGCTGAATAAACCCTCGTGTGATTGCATCAGTGCTTGGCTCCTTGGTGGTCTCTCAGACGCAAAAACTCAGGAATAACATTTGGAGGTCCTACTGAGATCTGGGAGACTCCCAGTACCCCAACCCAGAGGGTCTTGTGCCCGCTGGTGAGTGCACTCATTGTCATCTGTTTACACGTACACTTTGAGAGCTCCAATCTGCATTTTTTTACCCATAGGAATTCAACTTGTACTAGGGTTGATGTTGGCTCAAGCGGACGCATGGCAGGCCATCGACCACGGGGTCTTGTGGAGATGTCCCTTGCCCCCACAGGGGGTTCGAGTCCCCCGCTGTTTCAGAGGGTTACAGTCCCCACTGTTTCAGGGGGAGTGAGAGTTCCCCTAAGCGGTTGGTCACCAGGGGGTTCATGGTCCCCCAAGGCAGCCAGGGGGTTCGAGTCCCCCTAGGCGGTCAGGCATCTTGTTTTTGTTGTCTGTTGTGCTGTTTGTTAAGTTTATGGAGATTTTTGGAAGAGACGTCCCTTACCCCCGCCTGGAGGACAAGATCCTCATCTGTGAGTGTGAGGAGAGCCGGCTGCCGTCGTGGTGGGATTCTCCCTTAACTTCCTTTCAGTTTTGTCTTTGTGGCTGTGCTGGATTGTTTGTCTTTGTGAATGTGTTCTTATTGTCATTGGTGTCTTTGTCTTGTTGTGGTCATTGCTTTGCACCAGGACCCCAATCTAAGGGCCTTTTGCAGAATAATAGGCCTTCTAGTAAACCCAGGTTGCTGGGCTACCCCTAGCAAAGGGGACTCTTGATTTTATCTATGTTCTCCTTGGTGGTCTAATAGATGTGGGGCTTCTCCCTCACTCATTTCCCATGTTAAGGGCTATAATTGGAGCCAGCTGGGGTTAGTCTAACTCAAGACAGAGACTTTAAGGAATATTCCCAAGCAGCTGCCAAAACTCCTTTTGTTGTGGGGAAATTCCCTATCTTCTCTGGCCCAACTTAGACTGCTTAGCCCCTCCCTCCTTGCTGGTGGGAAAGCATGGCGTCTGCTCCTCTGTTGGGGGTGATGAGCTCTGAAACCAGGAATCCTTTCTCTGCCTCCTGGCAGCACTTTGTTTCTTCTGTCTCCCCCTTCTCCTGTTTGTGCACCAACGTGTGTGCAGCCTGCCTGACTAGCCTCTAGACCATGCACCATGGCTCCTTCTCTCTTCACTGTCAAGGAGCAAAAAGAGCAGCCCCCGGACCTAACACCCCGCACTCTGGATCTTCCCACCCGTGTCTCAGGTAAACATTCAAAGTGGAGTGGGCCCAGGTGGAATGTAAATCAGTATTTGAACTAAGTTAAGTTTGTTGGTTTAATTAAGATAGACATGTCTTTTAAGCAGTAAATGTGAAACTTCGAAATTTACTGAAGGTCCAATAAGCTCGTGTTATTTGTTAAAATTTGTTAGCAAAGAGATGACTAAACTGATGGTTAATTGTCTGTCTCAAAGTTTTAATGGGTAATTGCTGAGATAGCTTTCAAAGTCTTTGGTAACCTGAAACTTTAAAGTTTTGGTTGGATGACAAATGGAATTAAATTATGGACATCTAGGTCTTAATCAAACAGGATAAAATGCTAAGTCATTAATTACTGGATGTAGGTTTGTGCTTTTGACTTCTTACTGCAAAAAATCCAAGAACATTTAAATCTGTTAAGTAAACGTGTTTTGTGCTTAACTGATTGATAAATTTGCTATCTAAAGAATTCTGTTATAACCGTTCACAATTGGTTAATAACTGACTATAGGTTAAAGTGTTTCTAAGAGTACAAAATGCTAAGTGTAACTAATACTGATGGAAATAAAGGAAGCAACTCTGTATGTAGGAAAGTAGGAGATATTTAAGAAAGATTTAAGGAATGGGAATACATTTTGTTGAGAGTAAGAGAAAGTAATTTCGTCCTAAATGAGATGGTTGTTTGGAAGGAAATGGCTTGGGACAAAACCTGAATACGAAAGAAATTTGTAGAAGGTTTATGAAGGGAAATCTTCAGAAAAGGAATTTAGGCATGGTCAGGATGGACTAAGATTGAAATGAATGGGTTTTAAAGGTACACTGGTATAAGACTGAAGTTCTCTCTGTTCAAAAGGACAAAGTTTTCTTAGATTAATTGATCTGCTGTTAAGAAGAAAATGTAAATGGTTTTCTTTTTGCCTGTCCAGAAAAACCACTTTCTCATTTTGCCTATATCAGGGATAAGTATATCCCTAACTATATTTAGGTATGTGCCTTAAAACTTTATAAGATTTTAGCAAATGTTGACAAGATTTAAGTTTTAAATCTAACTCATGCTTTTCCTTGGTATGCTAAGTTACTCATGAAGTACTGCTAAACCAATCATAAACTTTGGGTTACATTTGGGTAAAGGCTATAACTATTCTAGACATCCTATGCATTTCCTAATGTTTTGATAGATCATCACTTGATATTGTAATTATGGAAATGTTATGTGTCACAGAAATAACCTGATTTCCTTGCCAGCTAAATTGTAAACTCTCGTCTCATCAGCTCTAGCCATATCCATTCCGAGTTTTTGTCATTTGTAATTGTTTTAATTCTCTTGTAAAATGAGTTTTATCTTAAAGGAAATTCATATAAAGGACTTTCAGGACAAATACAGATATTTGATATACTTGAAAATCCTAAAACTGAAATGGGTAAGAATTTCCAAAACTAACTAAAACTGCATTCACCAGATTTAGTAACATGGGACTAAATGAACTAAAAGATTATAGTGTTGTATCTGTTATTTTAGACATTGCTGGTTCTCTACTGTTTGTTCTTCCAGACCAAGAAAACTTTTTTCTTAAGATGTCTGTGACTTACAGAAATGGAAAAATATTTATTTGCAAATGAATCAAGGCATTCAACTTTTCTCTCTACCTGAATCTTCTGAAACCAAAAGGTCTCAGTAAGTATTCTTCCATGGCAATCAGTCATTTGCATAAGTTCAATAAGAATCTGTTCTCCTTGAAACAGGACACCATTGGAAACACTGGTTATTTTACCAAGGCTTTGACTGGAATGTCATATTTGAAAAGACTCAGATATGACCAGACAGTTTAAGGAACTAAGGTTGACTTTATGAAAGCTGGAGCCGTAAAGCCCTTTGGAACTGGTGGCCTGATACCTTGCTTACAGATTTCCCAGCAGCCTCACCAGGTGAGTAAAGAATGTCACTCCCTGGCAGCGGCAGGACCTCAGAAAGAGGAATTCGCCTAAATAGACAGGTATTGCAGGCATGTCTGATGGCAACTATGTGGTTTGGCTTCTGGCCGGGAGAGGCTACTAAAATTTCAACCTAGAGATTCCTTGTAAGACATTCCAGCAAAGCAAATTCTAAAAGATCTATATGATTACTCACTGTTCTTGCTGAGCTTATGTAAATAATTAGGCCAAGTTTGTTAAAACTGGACTTGTTTTTCAAATGAATTAGTCCTGATTTGGCTATCTCTGGAAATGAGGGTTATTTTAGAGAGAAAAATTAGTTTTAATAACGGACCTTTATGGGTGTTAAATTCTAGATTTGGTTATCTTTAAATATTTGTTTACCTAAGCTAGATAACTTGAGGTCAAGGTCAGAGAAGTTGCTTGATAGCACATTGAGACTATCTTGCTTTTGACAATCAGACAGCCCCAGAAATAAGGAGGGAACTTCAGAAAATTGAAGGATTTGAAAGGAAGAATCTGACTGAGTTAGTGGGAATAGTGGAAATAGCCACTGAGGACTATGGGTCAGGCTTGCGAGGGATGAGAGCTGTCCTACAGACTCTGCAGGAAAAGGGTATCAGCTCTCAGCAACAAAAACACAGCTTTGTCAGAGCCATGCCACTTATTTAGGCTTTCATCTCCAAGAGGGAGCTTCTTGGGAGCTACTGGGCTACTGCAGCTGTGGATACCGCGGTTCCTGGAGATGGCGCGGCCTCTCTGTGAACTGAGTAAGAGAGGTCTGACTCGAGCTCTGGGACCTTGGCAAAGGCTAGTAGTCTATCTTAACAAAAAAACTAGATCCAGTAGCAGCTGGGTTCCGCCTTGCCTCCACATAATTACTGCCACGGCCTTCCTGGTCAAGGATGCACATAAATTGACTTTGGGTCAAAATCTCATCTTGACCACCACTCATGCTATTGAGGGCCTTCTCCGGACTCCACCAGACTGGTGGGCAACAAACGTTGGAGTGACGGGGTATCAGGTCCTCCTCCTTAACAATGACTGATCAGTCTGTACTCCAGTCACTGCAGGCATGACAGTCTGTCCAGCCCACGCAGGGATCCTAACTGCCCACACTGAGACAGAGACAGAGCTGGAACCACTTCCTTAGCAACGCGGGGACTTGGTTTGGATGCGCTGCTGCCACGTGGAAAACTTGGAGCCTCGCTGGAAGGGATCACACATTGTGATCCTGACTACTCCCACCACTCTCAAGGTCGATGGGATTACTCCCTGGGTCCACTACACCCACGTCCAGCCAGCTGACCCACACGCCGTTCTCAAGGACTTTGTCCCAGAATGGAAAAGTCAGCCCAACAAGGACAATCCCCTAAAGCTAAGACTGCGCCGTTCTCACGTACCCCACTAATGTTACTTATATTATGCCCTCTTCTTACACCAGTGTGGGGAATGAAAAGTAATCCTCATTATCCTCCTTCTCCTCTTTACCTTTGGGCCCTGAATTACCAATAGATTAGTATCTTTTGTCAGAGACAGAGTCAGTATGGTTCAACTCATGGTACTCAGACAGCAATACCAACCACAGGACTTTGTTGTTGAAGCCAGCTTGGACCCATGATTGGGTCCTACCTTAGGTTCCTCTGAGAGGGGGAAATGTGGAGGCCAAGAAAAACAAGGCTGTACCCACCTCGAGTCTAGCCCTGACGTAAGTACAGCCATCTTGGCAAAGCAAAAGCTGGCACCTTGCACCCCCTCTCCACCCGCTCCCCTCCCCTCAGTAGTATGTGTGACATTCCTCGGCAACCCCTGGCTGCCCTAAAAGAAAAACAAATAGTTAACTTGCAGAGATCACAATCCTGCAAGACAGGAGTCTCCCTCAGTTTACAAATGTCCTAGTGATTTACAACAAAGAATCTATCTTCTCAATAGCCCAATTTC
The DNA here is from genome assembly GCF_009829155.1 of Mustela erminea. Lineage (NCBI taxonomy): Eukaryota > Metazoa > Chordata > Mammalia > Carnivora > Mustelidae > Mustela > Mustela erminea. Next base: position 59,456,623 of record NC_045628.1, read on the forward strand.
AAGAGACAAATAACTCAGTTCCTTAAGCCCTATTATCGCCCCCCCACCATAAAACTGAAGGAGGCTGAGGCAGAAGGAAATGTAAATAAAGTTAAATTTCTTCTAAACCTAAATCTCACTAACAAGGACACTTGATGGGAGAAATGTGAAACTTTATCTCTAACCCTCCAAGATAGTGTCAGTGATCATTCCCAAGCATATGACCCACTGATATACATCTAGAGGGTCTCACGAGAAGATTTTTATTACTGGTAATGAATAACCTTTTCCCTGATAATAGCTAGCCCCTCAAGGTCCTGGAGACCTCGCTTCCAAAATTCCTTAGAGACTTACATCATCCATAACCCCTTATTGTCCTCACCCACCACTGAGTCTACCCCTACTCTGCCTTTTAAAAACCCTGACTGTAATCTGGCTCAGGGTCCAAGTCCCTACTCTGCTGTGTCGGGTATACTTGGGCCCAAGCTTAAGCTTGCTGAATAAACCCTTGTGTGATTCCATCAGTGCTTGGCTTCTTAGTGGTCTCTCAGATGCGAAAACTCGAGCATAACACATGTAAGTGCTTGTTGATGCCAGTGTGTGTGTGTGTGTGTGTGTGTACTTATTTATTTATGATTTTATTTATTTATTTGAGAGAGAGAGAAGGAGAGAGAGCACAAGCAGGGAGGGCAGCAGGCAGAGGGAGAAGCAGGCTTCCCACTGAGCAGAGAACCCATCCCTGGACCCTGGTATCATGACCTGAGCCAAAGGCGGATGTTTAACTGACTGAGCCAACCCAGGCATCCCGATGCGAGGATTTTTAAAGGAAATCTCTTTATACCACATTTCTTAGCCTTTTCTTTCCATTTTGAGCTTTTATCAGTGGAATGTACACGCACACGCACACACACAGCCTAATGGTCTTAAGGATTAAAATAAATAGGGACTCCTGGGTGGCTCAGTTGGTTGGGTGACTGCCTTCAGCTCAGGTCATGATTTACATGACCTGAGTCCCCGGGACTCCATCGGGCTCCCTGCTCGGCAGGGAGTCTGCTTCTCCCTCTGACCCCCCCACTTCTCATGCTCTCTCTCTCTCATTCTCCCTCTCTCTCAAATAAATAAAATCTTTTTATAAAAGGATTAAAATAAATATCAACAGTGTTTTGTTTCATCTTTCTGTCTCTCTACCTCCTATTCCTATTTCTTAAAGGCAATCACCTTCGACCCTCCTAAACCCCTTCTATTTTTCTGGTAATTAGCTCCATATTTCTAAGGAATATAAACATACTGATGCTTCCTGACTCATCAGTTACAGACAGTAGCTGCTGTTGTTCTGTTCTGAGAGATGAAGATTTAGTGGATGTACATACCCCACCTCATTTCTCCTCACTCCCAGCTACCAGTAATTTGATATCGTAATTTTTTATTCAATCTACATTTAGAAAATTCATTATTAACACTATGATTAGCACTATGGAAATGCCCACCACTGAGCCAACAATTATATCCCCTTTCTTATATCATATTTAGATTGTCCAGAAGTTAATATTTGCCTCACTTTGATTATTGGTTTAGTTATCATTTTGTACCACTCTTTAATTCTTCCTGAAGTGTCCAAGGAAAGTGTAACCTATGATCAAAAGCATCATGTAGGGGCGCCTGGGTGGCTCAGTGGGTTAAAGTCTCTGCCTTCAGCTCAGGTCATGATCCCAGGGTCCTGGGATAGAGCCCCGCATCAGGCTCTCTGCTCAGCAGGGAGCCTGCTCCCCGCCCCACCCCCCCGCCTGCCTCTCTGCCTACTTGTGATCTCTGTCTGTCAAATAAATAAATAAAAAATCTTAAAAAAAAAAAGCATCATGTAAATTATCCATTGCTCTCATCCCTCTGGAGCCTCACGAGAGCATCAAGAGGACTTACTGTCCACCCTGCTGACCTCCTGGCATTCCTTCCGATGCCTCTCCTACATGGGGTCACAAGGTTCCAGATCCACTAATCACCTTTTTTTTCCATTCTCACTCTTTCCTCGTCTTCTAATATTGACTCTTTTGATGGTAGCTCCTTTTGGAGCCATACCAGAGACATATAAAATTTTTCATGGTGCTTCTGAAAATGTCCTAGTTCTGCATATCTTCTTGACAGATTGGCTTCTTAGAATTTTAAACCATTTCTCTTCCACTGTTGTTGAGGAGTCCAAAGTCTTTCTGGTATTTAGTCCTTTATATTTGATTGTGTTTCCTTTCTGGAAGCTTTTTTTTTTTTTTTTTTCTGGCAAAGGTGTTTTTCAGGTTTTGTTTTTATTTATTTATTTACTTTTAAAAAGTACCCTATAATGTATTATTTGCTTCAGGGATACAGGTCTGTGAATCATCAGTCTTACACAATTCACAGCACTCACCATAGCACATACCTTCCTCAATGTCCATAACCCAGCCACCCTATCTCTCTCTCCCACCCCTCAGTAGCCCTCAGTTTGTTTCCTCAGATTAAGAGTCTCTTATGGTTTGTCTCCCTCCCGGGTCCTATCTTATTTCATTTTTTTCCCTCCCTTCCCCTCACTATCCCCCGCCTTTCCTCTCAAATACCTCATATCAGAGAAAGCATATGATCATTGTCTTTCTCTGATTGACTTATTTCACTTAGCATAATAACCCTCTAGTTCCTTCCATGTGGTTGCTACTGGCAAGATTTTGGTTTTTTGATGGCTTCATAGTATTCCATTGTATATATCTACCACATCTTCTTCATCCATTCACCTGTTGATGGACATCTAAGCTCTTTCCATAGTTTGGCTATTGTGGACATTGCTGCTATAAACATTCCAGTGCACATGGCCCTTCGGATCACCGCATTTGTATCTTTAGGGTAAATACCCAGTAGTGTAATTGCTTAGTCATAGGGTAGCTCTATTTTCAACTTTTTGAGGAAACTCCATACTGATTTCCAGAGTGTCTGCACTAGCTTGCATTCCCACCAAAGTGTAGGAGGCGTCCCCTTTCTTCACATCCTCATCAACATCTGTCATTTCCTGACTTGTTCATTTTAGCCATTCTCACTGGTGTGAAGTGGTATCTCACTGTGGTTTTGGTTTGTATTTCCCTGACACCAAGTGATGTGGAGCACTTTTTCATGTGTCTATTGGCCATTTGGATGTCTTCTTTGCAGAAATGTCTGTTCATGTCTTCTGCGCATTTCTTGATTGGATTCTTTTTTCTTTGGGTGTTGAGTTTGTTAAGATCTATATAGATTTTGGATATTAGCCCTTTATTTGATAGGTCATTTGCAAATATCTTCTCCTATTCTGTCAGTTGTCTTTTGGTTTGTTGACTATTTTCACTGCTGCGCAAAAGCTTTGATCTTGATGAAGTCCCAATAGTTCATTTTTGCCTTTGCTTCCCTTGCCTTTTGCGATATTTCTAGGAAGACGTTGTTGCAGCTGAGGTCAAAGAGGTTGCTGCCTGTGTTCTCCTCAAGGATATTGATGGATTCCTATTGATGGATTCCTATCTCACACTGAGGTTTTTCATCCATTTTGAGTCTATTTTTGCATGTGGTGTAAGGAAATGGTTCATTTTCATTCTTCTGCATGTGGCTGTCCAATTTTCCCAACACAATTTGTTGAAGAGACTGTCTTTTTTCCATTGGACATTTCTTTCCTGCTTTGTTGAAGATTAGTTGACCCTAGAGTTGAAGGTCCATTTCTGGGCTCTCTATTCTGTTCCATTGATCAATGTGTCTGTTTTTGTGCCAGCACCATACTGTCTTGATGATTACAGCTGTGTAATAGAGCTTGAAGTCCAGGATTGTGAGGCCACCAACTTTGGTTTTCTTTTTCAACATTCCTCTGGCAATTTAGGGTCTTTTCTGTTTCCATATAAATTTTAAGATTATTTGTTCATGTTTTTGAAAAGAATGTATGGTGTTTTGATAGGGATTGCATTAAATGCATAAATTGCTTTAGGTAGCATAGACATTTTCATAATATTTGTTCTTCCAATCCATGAGCATGGAATGCTTTTACATTTTTTTGTGTCTTCCTCCATTTCTTTCATAAGTACTTTATGGTTTTCTGAGTACAGATTCTTTGCCTCTTTGGTTAGGTTTATTCCTAGGTATCTTACAGTTTGTGGTAAAATTTTAAATGGGGTCGACTCCTTAATTTCTCTTTCTTCTGTCTTGCTTTTGGTGTATAGAAATGCAACTGATTTCTGTGCATTGATTTTATATCTTGACACTTAACTGAATTCCTGTATGTGTTCTAGCAGTTTTGGAGTGGAGTCTTTTGGGTTTTCCACATAAAGTATCATATCATCTGCAAAGAGTGAGAGTTTGACTTTTTCTTTGCTGATTCAGATGCCTTTTATTACTTTTTGTTGTCTGATTGCTGAGACTAGGACTTCTAGTACGATGTTGAATAGCAGTGGTGATAATGGACAACATGCCATGTTCCTGACCTTAGGGGAAAAGCTTTCAGTTTTTCCCCATTGAGAATGATATTTGCTGTGGTTTTTCATAGGTGGCTTTGATGATATTGAGGTATGTACCTTCTATCTCTACACTGTGAGGAGTTTTGATCAAGAAAGGATGCTGTACTTTGTCAAATGCTTTTTTAGCATCTACTGAGTATCAAATGGTTCTTGTTCTTTCTTTTATTAATGTATTTTATCACATTAATTGATTTGCGGATATTGAACCAAACTTGCAGTCCAGGAATAAATTCTACTTGGTTATGGTGAATAATCCTTTTAATGTACTGTTGGATCTGATTGGCTAGCATTTTGGTGAGAATTTTTGCATCTGTGTTCATTAAGGATATTGGTCTGCAATTCTCTTTTTTGATGGGGTCTTTGTCTAGTTTTGGGATAAAGGTAATTCTGGCCTCATAAAATGAGTTTGGAAGTTTTGTTTGTTGATCTTTTTCTTAGATGATTTGTCCATTTCAGTGAGGGGGGTGTTAAAGTCCCCCTACTATTATTGTATTACTGTTTTTTAAAAAAGATTTTATTTATATATTTGACAGACAGAAATCACAAGTATGTGGAGAGGCAGGCAGAGTGCAAGAGGGAGGAAGCAGGCTTCCCACTGAGCAGAGAGCCCGATGCAGGGCTCGATCCCAGGACCCTGGGATTATGACCTGAGCCAAAGGCAGAGGCTTTAACCCACTGAGCCACCCAGGCGCTCCTATTGTATTATTGTTGATGTGTTTCTTTGATTTTGTTTTTAATTGGTTTATATAATTGGCTGCACCCATGTTAGGGGCATAGGTATTTAAAATTGTTAGATCTTTTTGTTGGACAGAACCTTTAATTATGATATAGTGTCCTTCCTCATCTCTTATTAGGGTCTTTGGCTTAAAACCTAATATATCTGATATAGGGATTGCCACCCCAGCTTTCTTTTGATGTCCACTAGCATGGAATATGGTTTTCTACCACCTCCCCCGACTTTAAATCTGGAGGTGTGTTTGTGTTTAAAATGAGTTTCTTGCAGATAGAATATTGATGGGTGTTTTTTTTTTTAATTCATTCTGATACCCTGTGTCTTTTGATTGGGGCATTTAGCCCATCTGCATTAAGGTAACTATTGAAGATATGAATTTAGTGCCTTTGTATTGCCTATAAGATGACCATTATTGTATATTGTCTCTGTTCCTTTCTGGTCTGTTACTTTTAGGCTCTCTCTTTGCTTAGAGCAACCCCTTTCAATATTTCCTATAGGACTGGTTTAGTGTTTGTGAATTCTTTTAGTTTTTATTTTTCCTGGAAACTTTTTTATCCCTCCTTCTATTTTCAATGACAGCCTAGTTGGATATAGTATTCTTGGTTGCATATTTTTCTCATTTAGTGGTCTGAATATATCATGTCAGTCCTTTCTGGCTTGGCAGAACTTTGTGGCTAGGTCTGTTGCCAATCTAATATTTCTACCATTGTAGGTTACAGACCTCTTGTCTTGAGCTGCTTTCAGGATTTTCCCTTTGTCACTGGGACTTGTAAGTTTTACTATTAGGTGACAAAGCATGGATTTATTTTTATTGATTTTGAGGGGGGTTCTTTGTGCCTCCTGGATTTTGTTGCTTGTCCCTTTGTCAAATTAGAGAAATTCTCTGCTATAATTTGCTCCAATATACCTTCTGCCCCTCTCTCTTTCTTCTGAAATCCCAATTATTCTAATACTATTTGATCTTATGATATCATTTATCTCTCGAATTCTCCCTTTGTGGTCCAGTAGTTGTTTGTCTTTTTTTCTCAGTTTCTTTATTCTTCATCATTTGGTCTTCTATATAACTAATTCTCTCTTCTGCCTCATTTATCCTAGCAGTAAGAGCCTCCATTTTTTTATTGCGCGTCAGTAACAGCTATTTAAATTTCAACTTGGTTAGATTTTAGTTCTTTTATTTTTCCAGAAAAGGATTTTATTTCTCCAGAAAGGAATTCTCTAGTATCTTCCATATTTTTTTTGAGCCCAGCTAGCACCTTGATAATCATCATTCTGAACTCTATTTCTAGCATCTTACTAATGTCCATACTGATTAGGTCCCTAACCATTGGTACTACCTCTTGTTCTTTTTTTTGAGGTGTGTTTTTCCACTCTGTCATTTTATCCCAATAAGACTAGATGAATGAGAGAACAAAATACTAAAAGGGTAGCAATAACCCCAGAAAAATATACACTAACCAAATCAGAAGAGATACAAAACCAGGGGAAGAAGAAAGGAGGAAAAAATATAAATATATATTGGACACCTGGTTAAGCTGCTGCCTTTGCCTCAGATCATGATCCCAGGGTCCTGGGATTGAGTCCCACAATGGGCTCCTTGCTCAGCAAGGAGCATGCTTCTCTCTATGCCTCTGCCTGCAACTCTGCCTGTTTGTGCTTTCTATTTCTCTCTCTGACAAATAAATAAATAGATAAAAATCTTTTATATATATTAGACTATTGACTAGGACAGGGCCACACACTTGATTTTGGGTGTATTTTGGTCCATGAGATGAAACTGCTTCCCAAAACTTTAAAGAAGGAAAAACTTATATATATATACACACAAAAATAAGGGTAAACACAATGAAGGGATGGAATATAACTGTAAAGATGAAAATTTAAAAAGATTCTAAAAAAGTAATTGATAAGATAAGAAGTTGGTTGAAATAAGAAAAAAGAAAATAAAAAAGAGGAAAGAACGTGATCAGGCTGGAGACTAGAACAAAGCCATACACCAGATTAGAGTGTATTTTGATCTGTTAGAAGAAACTATGCCAAAATTTTAAAGAAAGAAAAACCTGTATGTATACAAAAAAGAAGGTTAAATACAAAGAAAGGATAGAAAATGATCATAAAAATACAAATTTAAAACGTTTTTTAAAAGGTATTGATAAGATAAAATAGTTAAAAAAAATAAAGTAAGAAAGATGAAAAACTTAAAAAATAGAATAAAAATAATAAAATTAAAAAAATTTAACTTTGAAGGACTAAAGAATCATGGGGAAAAGCCATGAATTCTATGTGCTGTATTCCCATATCTCTGAGGTTTTGCAGTTCTCGTTGGTTGGTGAACTTGGTCTTGTTTGGATGTTCTTCCTGATCTTCTGGAGGAAGGATGAGTTGCAGTCATTCTCAAATGTCTTTGCCCAAGGCAGAATTGCACCACCCTTGCCAGGAGTCAGGCTGAGTAATCTGCTTGGGTTTGCTCTCAGGAGCTTTTGTTCCCTGAATGCTTTCTGTAGAGCTTTGGAGGACAAGAATGAAGATGGCACCCTCTCAATCTTTTGCCCAGTGGAGCCAACAGCTCAGAGACCCACTCCTCAGTGCACCAAAAGCAGTCAATCCCTCCTGTCTCCCTGGTTTCTGGCTGCACTCCGTGCTCATCCACCTGTGACTGAGCATTTCTACCTCTGGCACACAGCCCCTTTGGAGGTTTGGAGTCTCCAAACCCAGCCGATTCCTGCACTGTACTCATGCGCTACTCCCCTGGGGAGGAAGGTCAGTCTCCCCAGATCCGCCACTTGTTGGGTTCCTGCTTGAAGAGCAGTGGTCTTACTATGCCTTGGATCATGATTTAAGGTAACCCCAAGCTGAAAGCCCAAGCCTTGGCTCCATCTCTGTAGCCGGCTTCTCCTCTCTTATACCTGGGAGCTCTGCTACACTCAGACACCCTTAGTCTTTTTGTGACCCTGAGGGTCCTGAGACCACACTGTGCTCGTGAGGGCTCCATCCCCAACTTAGCCTCTGGAGTGACACCTGTCAGTGGAGTAGATTTCTAAAAGTTCCGATTTTGTACTCTGTTGCTCTACAGCTTTCTGGGAGCTGGCCCCTCCCTTCGCGGTCTCTCTTCCCGTATGTTGCCTTGGATTCACTTCCCTGCACATCCTACCTTCAAGAAAGTCATCACTTTTCTGTTCTTAGAATTGCTATTCTTCTTCTCTTCCATATCCTGTTGAGTTTGAAGGTGTTCAGAATGGTTTGAGAACTATCTAGCTGAACTCCTGTGACCTGATGATATTCAGGTCTCCTACTCCTCCACCATCTTGCACCTCCCTCCCTTTCTGGAAGCTTTTAGGATATTTTCTCTATCCCAGAAATTATGAAACTTCATGACACCTCATGGGTCTTTTTCACTCATTGTGTTGGCCCTTTGGTGGGCTCCTTTCAACGTAGAGACTTCTTTCCTTCAACTCTGTTAGATGTTCTCATATCTGTCTTTAACATGTTCTTCCTTCTCTTTCTTCAATTCTCCCTTTCTCGATCTCCTATTAACTAGATATTTTCCCACCTGGTAGCAATCCTCTTTCTTATCCTTTTCCCCTCTCTGTCTTATTGTGCTTCTTTCTGGGTCATATTACCTTTATCTTCCAATGTTCTGTACACAGAAAAGTCTCTGAATCTCAAAAATATTCTACCATCTTCTAAAACGATGTTGACATTTCTTGTCCATCATTGATTCCTCTTGTGTTTTCTTTACCTTTGCAGATTTATACCTTTTAATCCTTGATCATCACGTTGGTGTTGGTTTGCAGAAGGAGGATTTGGGGGAATGGTGCTGGTAGGGATAGGACAGAGTGGTTATTTCAGTACTGGGGCTTTCTGGTGTTTTTGTTCTTATTTAATTGCTGATCTGCTTACCACATAGGACCTGGACACAACATTGGGTTCATTCTCTATCCTCCCCTTCAAGGTGTCTCTTAATGACATCCTTAGTGTATAGAGGCAGAGGGTATAATGGAAGATATCCAGATTGGACTCCAATGAAGTCACCTCAAACCCCAGCTCTGTGCTTTATTAGCAGTGTCAACTTAGTCAAGGCATCAAACCACAGTGTTACCATGTCCTTCTCTGTGAAATGACTCTATCATATCTGCTGTACCTATGACAGGTGGTTATTAAGAGCATCACATCAAGAGATAGCATGTATAAGAGTATTGGCAAACTATAAGGCATTACAAACACATTAATTAGAATTGGCAATGAATGGTACCAACAGCTAGTTCTTCAGGAGGATCCCATGTCTGAAGGCAGAACACAGGGTGTTCTACTTCCCGGCTGCCTGCCCATTCTGACTCTTTCCAAATGCCTGTTTCAGATTTGGTTAGACTCTTAGGAGCCTTGATCTTGGAAAATCAACTCCCCTTTGTGGAGAAAACAAAGATGAATCAACATGTGTTGAACAGGATCCCCCCCCCGCCCCAAAATACAAATGAGTAGCTAGGGAGACTTCAGCTCACCCACTTTCCAAGCAAGGTGACCAGGTATAGTCATTAGGACGAGTGATTAGAAGGTGGGTATAACCAATAAAATCACAACTGGCTTGTATCTTGTCTGAAGAAAAAGCTTGGCTACCCAAGGGAATCTGCAGAGTAAAAGGGAAGTCAGGGAGCAAAATGTTATCTGTGTCTTCAACATCATCCAATGAAGAAGGCAGTGGGCACATGCCCATTACATTTGCTTGGCAGCTCCATTTTCGTAGCATAGATGGCTGTTATCAGTCTACATAAGCTTATCAACACTATTAACATAATAAAACACATTTTTTGGTTCTAACTTTATGTTGATTAATTCTTCAATCATCCAGCAAATAATTATTTCGTGCTTGGGATACAGCAGTGAACAAAAAGGATCAATATGCCTGCCTTCCTGGAGTTTATCCTCTATGAAGATATAACTTTTTTTTTTAATTTTTTTAAAGATTTTATTTATTTATTTGACAGACAGAGATCACAAGTAGGCAGAGAGGAGGGCAGAGAGAGAGGAAGGAAGCAGGCTCCCTGCTGAGCTGAAGGCAGAGGCTTTAAACCACTGAGCCACCCAGGTGCCCCAAGATATAACTTTTTGAGTGACCATTCACTCTGCTAGGGGTTAGAGACTGGCCCTCTAGGGACTTACTGTTAATAGATATGGCTTCCCTAGGGCAAGAATGGTTGATTCACTAATTCAAATATCCAGTCCCTTTGGTACACTAAAAATTAATTGCATTCTGGTCTCTAGATTTTGGTTAGCTTGAGGTAGTCCTTGACACTTAACTATGTATGAGTGCACAAGGTTGGGTTTCCTGATTCATTCAATTAATGACTGGGCCCTGGAAAGTGTTGACCCAGTAAAGTTAATTTTCTGTAGACACACTGGGTCTAAATTTCCTTTTATCATTTCCCTGTCACATTACTTTCTCTAACCTCAACAGAGATATTCATATGTCATGCGTAATCATACTCTCTCTTGCAGAGCATGTGTAGGGACAGATAAAAGTGAGTTATTGATATATTCATTGCTCAGGTGATTCTGCGGACCTATGATACACAGACACTGTGCCCAGGAGATGAAGGCAGCAGTATCTCTTCACAGGGTGATGCTGGGCTGTATATGGAAAGGTCTCCTGATGGACAGGGTTGAATTCTAGTCTTGGATCTGCTAGTGGCTTCTGTGAGTGATCTCTGCTTCTGGGTCTTCACCTGCGATCAAGAAGCTGGACTAGCCCATCTCCCGGCTTTGTTATATAACACTTCTGTGTCAGAAAGGTGTGTGGTGGGACCTTTTGGAGAGTGTGAGGAAAAGCAATATGTAGTTTGGCAGAGAATGGGAGAGGTGGAAGGATGCATGGTATTGTTTTTTCTGTGTGTGTGTGTGTGTGTGTGTGTGTGTCTGTGTTTTGTTTTTGTTTTTTCCCCCAGAATGTCCACCTTTCCTCAGCAGCACCAGGGAGTCACAGTGCAGGCAGTTCACCAGGAAGCTCCTGCTTTCAACACATTGCAGGGCGGCGGGGTGGAGATGGTGGTGGTGGTGTGGTGCCTGGGTGGCTCAGTTGTTAAGCGTCTGTCTTTGGCTCACGTCATGATCCTGGGGTCCTGGGATCGAGCCGCACATCAGGCTCCCTGCTCAGCGGGAAGCCTGCTTCTCCCTCTCCCACTTCCCCTGTTTGTGTTTCCTCTCGCTGTCTCTTTCTGTCAAATAAATAAAATCTTAAACAAACCAAAACACACGGGGTATTCGGATGAGGGTGATGAGATAAACCGAGCTGGGCTTTCCCTCCTGCCCAGTTGCAAGCTCAGCCTAAGGCCTGGGCCCCAGCAAGCCTGAGGCTGCAGCAGAGTTCCAGCCTCCCAGGGGAAGATTTCTGCTACATCCTGAGGCTAAAGCTGCTCTCTTAGCATCTGCACCAGGAGGAAAGACAGCTTCTCACAGACAGTGGTTTGACCCAACTCACTTCGTGCCTCAAGTTCTGTCTTCTTAAAGGAGGCGCAGGGAAGAGGGTCCTTTTCTTTGAATTATAACCCCCAACAATGGGCCCTCCTGTGTTCTGAGCCTCTTCAAACACACACACACACACACACACACACACACACACACACACGCACACTATACACACATATACCCCCCTATACATGCCCTATACACACACCATACATATGTACACACTACATATGCAGACACAGACATTGGCATACATACACCCTCCCTTTAACCAACACTACAACAAAACAATTTTTTTTTCATTTGCTCATTCAATAATCACTTATTAAGACCCTAGTAAGTACCAGGCCTCTTCTAGATTCAGGACATTCATGATGAACAAAAGACAACAAAGAGCTTACTATTTTGTGGGGAGAAAGATAATGAACATAAAAACAAAAAAGTATAATGCAATATGATACACAGTTGTGGTAAGTGTTATGAAACAAAAGAAAGCAAGGTTTGGAGACCAGGGAATAGACCTCTTGGGTAGGGGGCTAGATAAGGTAGATAAGGAAGATTAGGAAGGCCTGTCATCTCCTCAGCTGATCTGTGAGCAGGGTTCCTTATGATTTAATTTCCCCAATTTCCAACCTTACTCTTAAAATGCCAAAATAGTTTTCCTTCTAGCTAGTTTTGACTGAAATTACTTTAAATGCATTGTACACCTCTGCCTTATAATGTAGGAAACCAACATCTTTTCAGCTTCGATTTCTGGAAACCTCTGGGCTAGAATATAGTCCAGCAGTTCTCAGAGTGTGTCCCTGGGCCAGCAGCATCCACATCCCCCTAAACTCGTTGGAAATGGCCCCAATCTGCTTTAACAAGTCCTCTAGGTGATTGTCATGCCCACTGGGGCCTGGTATGGGAATGCCACCAGCAGCAGGCAGCATCTTTGTCCCATCCCCAAGGGGTGCCTCCTCTTTCCTATAGGCCCTGTCTCCCTGGGGGTTGTCAGCGTTCCTTGTCATGGCTGGCATCAGAATGTCTCTGTTTAATTTGTATTCCCTTCAAATTTGCTGCTTCTAATCAGCTCTGTGCTGAGAAACCAGATCACCAGCCCTAACTTCATTATGCAGAGACTAGGCATAAATTCCAGGGCTGCCTGTTATTAGTAATTTGATCATTCACTGTCATGGCATTGACTGGTGGAGAGGACACAGGCCTCCGGAGTCAAGTAGACCCGGACTTTGGTCCCAAACCCCACCCACGCTGGGAGTTTGCCAGCTACTGTGTATGCCTGTCCCAGTGATGCCTTCTGGAAATGGGAAGTAACTACAGGATGGGTTTCTGAACCCCACCGGCACCACTGTGAGATAAATCTGAACTAAAATGTCATGGCTCCCCCAACCTCCATCAGTCTCCACTCTGACTGGTGGACCTCAGTGAGGTTTGGGATCCACCAGAATGAGTGTCTGTTTGGAGTTAGGGTCCAGTGAGCTGCCAAAAGTCTGATTATTTCCTATCTCCAGGGCAGTCACCCTGGCCAATGGACAAACGTTCCCCGAGGCGAAGGCTGGGACGGAGGTTAATAAGGCAGATTTTTAGCAGTGTAGCAGGGACATTTCTTAGGGGGATTATAGCCCCCCATTTTACTGGTTGTGTAATCTTGCTTCAGTTAGAAAGAGAATTGTCTGGCAACAGTGACACGCCCAATAAGTGTTGGGACGTTTGAGGATGGGACTGATCTAGGTGTGATTTTTTTTTTTTTTTTGGCCACGTCATTGTCCTTCTGAAAAATTTGCTCAATCTTTATCATTTTTAAAGAAACAAACTTAAAAATTTTTTGTGATATACCAGATACCAGAAAATTCATCCATTTAAAATGCACCATTTGATGGCTTCTAGTGTATTCCCCAAATTGTACATTCATCACCATAATCAATTTTAGCTATTTTTTATTGCCCTAACAAAGAAATGACACATCGCTTAGCCATCACCGTTCCCACAATCTCCTTATTGTTCCCAGCCCTAGGCAACCACTAATCTGTTTTCTATCCTTATAGATTTTCGGATTCTGGACATTTCATATAAATGGAATCTTACGGAATATGCTCCTTTATAACTGGTTTCTTTCTTTCTTTCTTTTAAAAGATTTTATTTATTTATTTGACAAAGATCACAAGTAGGCAGAGAGGCAGGCAGAGAGAGAGGGGGAAGCAGTTTCCCCCCCAATCAGAGGGCCCTACATGGGGCTACATCCCAGGATGCTGGGAGCATGACTTGAGCTGAAAGCAGAGGATTTAACCCACTGAGCCACCCAGGCGCCCCAAAAAGAGAGAGATTTTATTTATTTGACAGAGAGAGAGAGCACAAGTAGGCAGAGCAGCAGGCAGAGGGAAAAGAAGGGAGCCGAATGTGGGACTTGATCCCAGGATCCTGGGACCATGACCTGAGCCAATGGCAGCCGCTCAATCAACTGAGTCACCCAGGCACCCTCTGTAACTGGCTTCTTTCATTTAGTATAATGTTTTTGAAATCCATCCACGTTGAATAGTATATATTAGTACTTCATTTTTTAGTGCCAAATAATATTTCATTGGATATATCACATTTATTTATAAATGAATGAATTGGGTTGGTTTTTTTTTTTTTTTAAACTTTTTGGCCATTATGAATGATGCTAGTATCAATATTTCTGTCCAATTTTTTATGTGGATGTATGTTGTTATGGATTGAATACTTGTGTTCTCCTAAATTCATATGTTGAAGCCCTAACTCCCAATGAGATGGTGTTAGGAGGTGAGGCCTTTGGAAGGTGATTAGGTCATGAGGGTGGAGCCCTCATGCATGGGATTAGTGCCCTTATAAGAAGAGGAAGAAACCAAGAAACTCCAGTGCATGCGCGCTCTCTCTCTCTCTGTCTCTTTCCTTCTTTGTCTCTCTCTTTCTCCACTATGTGAAGACTTAACAAGAAGTTGCCAACTATAAGCAAGGAAGAGGGCTTGCACCAGAACCCAAAAATATGATGGCACCCTGATCTCAGACTTCCAGCCTCCAGAACCGTAAGAAATAAACACGTTTGGGGGCACCTGGGTGGCCCAGTCATTAAGTGTCTGACTTCGGCTCAGGTCATGATCTCAGGGTTCTGGAATCGAGCCCCCACATCAGGCACCTTGCTCGGTGGGAAGCCTGCTTCTCCCTCTCCCATGCCCCTGCTTGTGTTCCCTCTCTCTCTGTGTGTCTCTCTCTGTCAAATAAATAAATAAAGTCTTAAAAAAATAAACATTTTTGTTGTTTAAGCCACCCAATCTATGGTATTTTTGTTACAGCAGCCCAAACTGGCTATATGATGTATGTTTTCATGTATCTTGGATATATATCTAGAAATGGAATTGTTAGATCATACTGGTAGTTCTATGTTTAAACATCTGTGGAGTCAGCAGACTACTGCACTACTTTACATCCCCATTAGCTGTGCACAGGAATTCCAATTTGTCCTCATACTTACCAGCACTTATTGTCTGACTTGTTGAATATAGCCATCCTAGTGGATGTGAAGTGCTGTCTTATTGTGGCTTTGATTTGTATTTCCCTGATGGCTAATGATGTTGAAATGTTTCATGGGTTTAGTGGCCATTTGATATCTTCTTTGGAGAAATGCCTATTCAGGCCCTACTCCTATTTTAAAATTGGCTTATATTTTTTAAATTATTGATTTTTATTTTATTTTTTATTATTTATATTATTTTATTATTTTATTTTTATTTATATATAAAATTTTAATTATTGTAAGGGTTCTTTTTGTATTATATATACAAGTCCTTTATCAGATATAGATGATTAGTAAATATTTTCTCATTTTTCATTTTCATTTCATTCTCATTAGTAAATATTTTCTCATATTTCCCATTCTATAGGCTGTCTTTTTACTTTTACTTGGTGTCCTTGGATGCACACAAGTCTTAATTTTGATGATATAGTATTTTTTAATCTATTTTTATTTTATCACGTGTACTTTGGTGTCATACTTAACAAATTATTCCCTAATCCAAGATCACAAAGATAACCCTATGTTTTCCTCTAAGACTTCCATAGTTTTAAGTCTGACATTTAGACCTCTAATCCTTTTTTTAAAAAAGATTTTATTTATTTATTTGACAAAGAGAGAGAAATCACAAGTAGGCAGAGCAGCAGGCAGAGAGAGAGGGGGAAGCAGGCTCTCCGCTGAGCAGAGAGCCTGATGCGGGGCTCGATCCAAGGATGCTGGGAGCATCACCTGAGCTGAAGGCATAGGCTTTACCCACTGAGTCACCCAGGCACCCAGACCTTAAATCCTTTGAGTTAGTTTTTGTTAGTAATGGTGTGAAATAAGGTTCTAACTCCATTCTTCTGTATACGGGCTTCCAGCTATCCCAGCACCATTGGTTGGAAAGACTTCTTTTTTCCCATTTGATTGGTTTGGTATCCTTGTCAAAAAATCAGCTGGCCTACCCACTTTATTTTGTCTTAAATTTTTACCCAAAAAACTTTGCTGGTGCAGATATTGATACGGGAAAAAACAAATAGATGCACTGAACAAAAGCAAGCCATGGAGAGTATTCTGCTATTTCTGGATGACAGTGGAGTATGGCTTCTACTTTCAGTCCTTCTAGTGTCTGTTTCAATGCACACTGGCCAGTTTGTCCATTAACTTGCTGCTTGACATCATGTGTTGAAAAGAGTTTATTTTATCTCGAAGCAAACAAAACATAGACCCCTGAAAAGAGGCTGGCTCTAGACAATTCAGTAGACCTTAACATTTGCTACAATTCAGCCATCTTTATTTCTGCTTAGACTAAGATTTTGGCCAACCTGGGAGTCCACTGACATTTTAGTTGTAAAATAAACCTGTTGAGGACATTGCTGTTTTTCTTGTGGAGTCATGGCACCTTTTTCAGGGCTGCAGTTGAAAAAGTTGCTTGGTCCCAGGATTGTCTTCCCACTAAACCTCTTCATTCAGGGAAACTGCCCATTTATAATAATAGCAGAGTGATGTTAAAATGTATTAGAAATTGCAGGAGCTGAAGTGCAAGTACTGTGCATTGCAAACAGATCTCTTGTTGATAGGGAAGGGAAGAGGGAATGTGTGCTCCTAACAACTTGGGATCGGTTCAAACATGCCAGACTTGCTGCATGGTTCAAGCACTGTCTGCCAAGCCACAGAGCCAGGGAACAGAGGCTTCAAGGAGAAAAACCCTCTTAGGAGAGTTTATCATTCAAAACCATCAAATGGAGGCACATATCACTCAACCTTGGGTGATCTTCATTATGTGAGTTGAATCCCATTCAGAAGTATTACAGCCGAGCTCACCGAGGGGCTGTAAGTCAGCTCCGATTGTAGGAGATTCTTCAGTCTGGTCTCAGATTTCAATGTCATTTCCATCTGTTCTGCTGAACACCTATGACGTGCAACGCTCCATATGAGTAGTATGGGGAGGTGGGGGTAAAGATGAATATAGAAAGGCACGATCCACAATGTAATGGAGTTTATAATTCAGCAGGACTTTGCCAGAACTGAATATTGAAGGAATCATGCACTGTTTAAAAAATTATGGAGTTTTATTAAGCAATAGTTCCTGTGTTTGATGTTTTTCCAAATCGCCCTCGGGTTCAGTGATTCAATAGGATTAGAATCAGCAAAACTATTATAATAATGGCTATAGTTTATTGCAGTGAAAGTATATAGACTGAAATCAACAGAAAAATGCATATAGGATAGAGTTTAGTAGACATCAGGCACAAGCTTCTGGTGTCCTCTCCCAAAGGGGTCATGCTTACTTCTTCAGGCAGCAGTGTGTGGCAATGCACACAAAACAGTGCCAATAAGGGAAGCTCACCCAGCCTTGGAGTCCAGAGTTTTTATTGCTGTTCTATTACCCATGCATGGCTGACTGCCCATGTGGATGACCTAAGTCCAGGCCCTGAAGAGATGAAGGTAATATCACATGGTCGTAGGCCCTCAATAAATCACACTGTCAGCATAAACTATCTGACATAGCCTAAGAAACTTAGGTAAATAAAGATATTTTTATCAGGCAGGATATCCCAATGACCTAGAGGTTATCTCCTAAGAATTGAATAAGGGCCAAACTTCCTTGGGGAAATGTACCTGTTTGGACAACCCAGACTTGTTGAGATTGTCCTTTACTACACAGAACCCAAATGCATTCTTATTGTTAAGAGGAAAATTCAGACATTACAGACAGGTCTAAATCAACCCTCTTCATGTAGGAGCATCTGTACCAATGTAATGTTAGCCTAGGCATGGTTGTGAGAAGCTCTGTTGTAGTGGGCACTGGGACTCTGTCTCAGTACAGCTTCAGCCTTAGTAGAAAAACAGTTGGTGCAAAACATGCTTAACATTGGAATAATCTTTCACATACTTTCCAAGGAATTCTCATAAAAACTCAGAGATTACATTTCATCTGAATCCAGACAGATTGTGGGAAAGTTAAAATAATCTCTCAGGAAAACAAGATGACAAACGAGACACTCATTCCCAAGCCAGCTACACATCCACAGTGGCTTATGCTAGTTCCTCTGGGATCACTGGGGAAGGCAGTATGGAGTTGGAATGCTATCATCAGAATTGAGCTTCAGTTCCAGTTTTGTCACTTCTTGGTATCTACAGCAGGTTGACTTGCGTCATCCCCCAAAAGGTATGTCCAAGTCCTAAACCCTAGTACCTATGAGTGTGACCTTGTTTGGAAATAGGGTCTTTGCAGATGTAATTTGGTTAAAGATATAGAGGTGGCATCAGCCTGGATTTAAGGTGGGACACAAATCCAATGACTGGCATCCTAATAAGAGAAAGGGGGGAGATTTAACACACAAAGAGATACACACAGGAGGAGGCCGTGTGGTGATGGAAGCAGAGATTGGAGCACTTCAGCTTTAAGCCAGACAGTGCCAGGATGGATGCTGCCATCAGGAACTAGGAAGGAGGGAGGAAAGATTCTTCCCCAGATGCTCCAGAAGCCGCTAAGTCTGCTGACAGCTTGATTTCAGATTTCTGGCTTCAAGGACTGTGAGAGGATGCATTTTTGTTGTTTCAAACCACCAAGTTTGTGGCAATGTTTTATCGCAGTGCCAGGAAGCTAAGACAGTGACCTTGTGCCACTTTCTGAACTTATCTAGTCTGTATCATCCATAAGACCACAATACCTACCTCTTGAGAGAATTAAACAAGGTAATGCATAAATAACAGTGAGAAATCTTTCTAATGTGAAATTTCTATTTTCCTAGTAATTCTCAAATGCTTCATGAAGATGCTGCTTTGGGGATTTTGTTGTATAGTTTTACACTTTTTTGGCATTACGACTGTGAACTCAGTGGAAAGTAAACGTCCCAGCAAGATTCTATGAACTCTCATATGATTTCAGTGCAGAAGAGTGAGAAAAGAGAAACAGGAATTGGAACAAGTGTCAGCTACCTAGGCTCTCCTTGAAGAGATACACATCTCCTTCCACCAATGATGGCCATTGCTGAGTGACTTCATCACTTGGACAGCTAAGTCCCAAGGGCTGGGGGTCCTAGACTGGGAGGCTGCATCAGGCTACATTCACTTTGTCAACACAGGGTGGTGAACATGACCACTGCTTCTTTCCTCTGGGTCCTCTGTGTTGATGCTGTGCCTTAGCACACAGGGCAATGAGGGGCAAGAACTACATCCTTAACAGGAAAAATTATTCCTAACTGGACTGAAAAGGCTTATCACCCCAGGAGTCCAGAATCACCATAACTTCCTTCTATAGTTTTGCCTCTTCATTGTGCTGACATGTAGGCATGTCATCATTTACCCATAAGTCTGGAAGAGCAGTCTCTGGTGTAGGTGCTACTCTAGACCCAAGTCATTTGTCCCTGTCATGAGAAGGACTTATGTTAAAGAAGCCCCCTGCCCACTCCTTCAGGATAATCAAATTCTATACTCATTGTCATCAGTGATAGGGAGAGGAGATAGAAACTTAATTTATTAGGTACTTATTCTGTGCCAAGAACAATGTCAGCTGCATTTACATAGATTTTTTTTTCTCATTTAATCCTCATTTGAATAATTTGGAAAGATCCTAGCTTAAATTAGATATGGGGGATGTGGCCTGCAGATAAACTGAACAAAGAATTCAGTCTTCACAAGCTATTGGGAGAAGGATTATTTGCCCTTACAATTATCTGTCTTTTGTTAAGGAACCACAGTTTTGTCCCAGCACAATCTTCATTCATTTTCATTCATTATTTCAACAAATATTTAATGAATGCCTTTTGTGTGTTAGTTAGCAATCTTCATCCCATGAAGCTTATGTTCTAGTGCAGGAAGAAGACAACAGATTGATAAAATATATGCTATGTGAAAAGGTACAGGGCAAGATGGAAAAAATAGAGGATAGTAATAAGGTTTGGAAGTACAGGGTTAAACAGTGTGGACAAGGTACATCTCACTGAGAAGGTAGCACCTGAGCAAAGACTTGAAGCAAGTGAGGGAAGAGCCATGTGGTTGTCTGGAGAAGAGCCTTCTAGGCAGAGGCTCTGCTCTGGGAGCGTGCTTGGTCCATTTAACGAACAACAGGAATGGCAGCTATGATAGAGTAAACAAGGGGAGATCACCAGTAGGGAGGTAGGAGAGAAGAGGGTAGGAAAATATCATAATGGAACTTATCAGCAACTGTAAGGACTGATGTGAAGGCTATTGGAGGGTTTCTGCTGAAGGAGTGATCAGATTAGAACAGGCTTTAAAGGGATCGCTTTTGGGTCTATGTTGATATAGACTGTAGAGGGGTGTGTCAGTTTCCTAGGACTGCTGTAATAAGTACCACAAAAGTCTATTTTCTAGCCATGTTTGGAGACTAGAAGTTTGAAATCAAGGTGTCAACAGGGCCATGCTCCCTCTAAAAGTTCTGGGGGAGAATCCTTCCTGGCTTTTTCCAATTTCTGATCTTTGAGGGCATTCCTTGGTGTTCCTTGACTTGTGGTAGCGTACCTCCAATCTCTGCCTCCCATCTCCACATGGCATTTTTCCCTTTATCTCTGTGTCTCTAAATCATTCTCTCATAAGGACACCAGTCATTAGATTAGGACCTACCCCAATCTGACCTCATCTTAAATTGCTTATGTTTGCAAAGACCTTATATCCAAATAAGGTCACCTTTACAAATACTGATGTTTGGACTACAACATATATTTTCTTGGGACACAGTTCAACCCATAGAAAGAATTGAGGGTGGAAGCAAGAAGCCCAGCTAAGAAGCAAGGGCAGAAACCCAGGTAAGATAGATATTTTTAGCTTGGATCTAAGTTGTAGGAGAAGAGTAGTGAGAAGTGGTCTGAGTCTGGTCAGCTCAGAAGGGGTCTGATATATTTTGAAATCTGAGAGAAAGTGTTTCTGACCTATTGGAAATCAAAAAGAGAGGCAGCAAGGGTGTCTCAAGGGTTTTCCCATGAGCACTTGAAAGATTAGAGATGTCATTAACTGAAGTGGCGAAGGCTGCCGGAAGGGGAGCATGTTCAATTTTGAGCATGTTTAGTTTAAGATGTCTTTTAGACATCCAGTAAAAATGTTGAGTAGGAAATTGAATAATCAAATCTATAGTAGTTCAGGGAGAGGTCGAAGCTAGAGATAAACTGGGAATCATGGGCATACAGATGGTAAACTCCTTATCTTGGCCGTTCTGTAGACACTGTATTGGTAAAATATTTACATGAAAGCTATAGCTGGGTATCTGGAAGTTATTCTGTTGTTGAAAAGGCTGTGAAAGTGTAAAACATTTTCCAGGCTTTGTAACAAACCCCTCAATGTCACTTATTCTTTTGTGGGAAAGGAACATGATGAAGAAACTTGGTCACTTGAGACAATAGTTAACGTTGAGCTCCTAATATATGCTGGGTTTATTTTCTAAGTTCTTTTGTTCAATACTTATAATAACCCTTTGAGACTGATTGGTACTGTCCACAGCCTCAATTACAAAGGAGAAAACCTAATTTTAAGGTGGTTAGGTAACTGACTCAGAGATATCCAGCTTCTGAGTGGCACAGTGGAGAGTCAAACCCACATTTGCCTGAGAGTGGAGCTGTAGATGTTGAGCACTGTGTTATTTAACTTCATAAGTTGTCTGTATGCCTTTTGTAGAGCTCTCTAAGGGAAGCACTTCTTTGAAATGCATTTCTTAAATTGCCTCCAATTTCCTATTCTTAACTTTTGATTATTCTCAACCCCTCATTTCTACTTTTTTTTTTTTTTAAAGTAAGGGGGTTGAACTCAACATGGGGCTTAAACTCATGACTCTGAGATAGAGAGTCACATGCTCTACTGACTGAGCCGGTGAAGGGCCCCTCAACTCCTCGCTTCTGACAGTGTGTCTGAATTTCCCATGGGTGAGGTTAAATAACTTCGCGTTCAGAAAGCAATGCTTACTAAGCTGTCACATCAAGGCCCATCGCCTTTCAGCTGGAGAAGACTATGGCCATTAGGACCCAAATAGCCAGAAAGGGCTAGCAGCCTCCAGCCTGCTCACACTGCCTGCCTGTCTTCGAAGTGTTTCCACAACCTTGCAACAAGTGTCCAAGCTGCAGGCCAAGCCAATATCTCTTGGTTGGGGGCGTGTCTCCATATTCTCTGTAGCCAATAAGATGGAGTCGTAAGAGTTCATCAAGCACCTCCTGGTCTACCCACTCTGGACACCCTAACCTTGGTTCAAGCTAGACATTGTCTTTGCCCTCCATTCACTCCAGGACAACTTGTGGGGAAGCTCCGTTGAGTTCCTCAAGCTGACTTTGGCTGCTGGTTCTTCATTTTACTCTTAGTGCTGGTGGTCCGCTTCGTGCTGATAGCAGCCAGCTCCTCCTTTCCCTCCACTCTCCTTCCCACTCCCACTCTGTGCCCTTATACTTCTTAAGGTGATAATAATTATAATTATTATGATAATAATAGCCAAAATTGATTAAGTATTTATGATGTGCCAGGCACTGTGCTCAAGGTTTCACACAGGATATGTTTTCTAATCCTCACAACAATTTAGTGGGTTACATACGACCTTTTCATGATAAGAAAATTTAAGCATAGAGATAACGCTAATGAATGGGATTGCTGGCATTCGAACCCAGGAAATCTCCTTCCACCCTCCCCCTCTCCCCCGTCCCATGTGGTGTCTTCTCTGGAAACAATAGGTTACAGTGGTAATTAGAATTGCAAGCAGGAAATATGTCAGTATGTGTGTCAACCACCCCACTCAAATTCAGATAAGGAGGCCCAAGGCAAATTAAATCATATTCTGACTAGATTTAGCTTAATTTTCTTTCTTACTTTTTCTTTCTGCTAGATTTAGCTTACTTTTTCTTTCCTTCCTTCCTTTTTCCCCAACAATAGACATGGAGTAATATGGTGGCCCCATGAAAATGACAAGGATCATGTCACACAGTGGACAGAAGGTCAGCTTTGGGGTCAGCTCACTAACCAACTCCTGATCAATGTCACTTGACAGTGGCAGTCAAGAGAAACACAGACTCAGAGGCCATTTGATGTTGATTTTATGACATCACTCCCTTGAAATTTCCTAGGAAAGTTGGCTGTCCTTCTGTTAACATAGTAGCTGGAAGAGTCTCGGCTGCTTGGTCAGACACAAGGGCAAGGCAGATGAGAGGGAGGGGTGTGAGGTACAGCTGCACAGATCATGGGTCAATGCTTTATCCTATTTTAGTTTCTATATACAATCGGTTTATTTAGGATTCTAAACTCATGTGATTAAAACAGAAAATGTTTCAAATTTCTATCTAATAGTTTTGTCCAACTGGCCACCTTGTCAAACTTTACCAATGAGTAGTTCATTCATTATTGATATCTTTGTCAAATTTTATAATTCTTTAGGCATTCTTATTTTAGAACAGCCTCATTTTGATATTTAAGGCTCGTTCTTCTTCATTTCCAAATTTCTACCTCAAAAGTTGTTCTAAGCTTTTTCCCTCTTGCCTTCCTAGTACTAACTAGTCCTGTCTTGGCCTTGAGATTTTTGAGGTTAAATGTGGTTTGTACAAGTGTGATTGAGAGCAGGGTTGATTCCTTTGACAAGATCATATTTGATTTAATAGGCAACATTTCAGTCCACATAGCTCTGTAAATTGCACTGGCTCCCCCCACCCCGCCCTCTTGCCCCGTCTCACTCCCCTATCCATACCAAAGTTGCTCCATTCCATACCTCTCAACCCTGGGATTATTATTCCCTCAGGTTACCTATCTTTGATCTGGTATCAACAAAGTGACCCAAACCTATTTCTTTTCACTGATGTCTGCTTGATCCATTGGAAACACACACATCTTTGTCTTGCCAAATGGTATAGAAGCTATTCCACCTTGGAGAATTTCCTCTCTATCTTGCCATTATCCTGAAGTTTCTCTTCCTCTTTTTCAACTAATGGGCAGATTAGA
Organism: Mustela erminea; assembly: GCF_009829155.1. NCBI lineage: Eukaryota > Metazoa > Chordata > Mammalia > Carnivora > Mustelidae > Mustela > Mustela erminea. The sequence continues at coordinate 59,480,708 of NC_045628.1, forward strand.
CTGCTACTAGATAAGCAGATATTCAACTAGGGAAAAAAATACAATTCTCCCCTTCTTGTAGTTTTCCCAAACATTTATCACTGATTCTTTTGGGGTCTTACACTTGTTTTAGAGAATGAAAGGAAATGGCTTCTTTTCATAAACGCTGTATTAGTCAAAAAGCCCAGGACTCCTTTACCCTTTAAACTTTTTCTTACGGACACTGGATGTGGTGTGGGGTGGGAAAGTAGGATCGCCCCTGAACTGGTGCCTCTCACAGGCTCTGAGGGTAAAGAGATAACTCCAACCATCGGCAGCTCTCTGAATGTGGGGTGCTTAATGCCTCTGGTTAATTCTAGGACACAGGAAAAATTTCCCTTCGTGTTCTGTTATGTATAATTTCATGTTTTAATAGTTGAAGGTAGAATTTACCCAAGTGATTTTTCAGCAATAAAAGCCCACATTATTAAGATCTGTGTGCTTAGTGTAAGGTCCAACACCCATTCTTCCCATCCTCCTTCCTAGAAGAACCATGACTTTTTTCATGAAGAAAGCCTCCTCTTTCTTCTTTCTCTCTCATTATTTTTCTGGATCATTTAAGAGTAAGACACAGACATAGTGTCTCTTCATTCTCTAATATTTCAGTGTATGTTTTCTCAACTCAAGGAATTTTCTTCAAAAGCACAAGACAATTATCAAAACCAGGAAATACATATTGATAAAATATTATCTAATCTATAAACCTTATAAATATTTTGTCAATTGATCCAGTAATATACTTTGTAGCAAAAGAAAATCCAAGGTATTTGTCACATTTCATGAGTCTCTTTTTAATATATAACGGTTTCTGAGTCTGTCTTTGTATTTCGTGATATTGACCTATTTTAGGAGTTCAGGGCAATGAATTTGTAGATTGTCCTCAGTCTGAGTTTGGTTGATGTTTCCTGGTGATCAGATTCAGGATTTCACTCTAGGAGGCACCTGTTGACTAAGCTCATGGGGCTGAGAATTCCCCTCCTCTCCTCTTCTCTCCTTTCCTTTTTTTAAAAAAGATTTATTTATTTGAGAGAGTAACCAGGAAAGGATTGGGAGGGAGGGGCAGAGGGAGAGGGAGAGAGAATCTCAAGCCAACTCTATGCCAAGCACAAAGCCCCATGTGGGGGCTCAATCCCACAACCCTGAGATCATGACCTGAGCCAAAATTGAGTCAGCCGCCTAACCCACTGAGTCACCCACACATCCTGAGAATTCGATTTCTAACATGAAAACATTATTGGGTCACTGGGCACTTATGTCTTTTACTTTGTTACCACCTTCAGAATTTCCCATATTCATGCTTTTGTCCTGACTATACTGACTCCAACTGCCCTTTCTGTAGCAAGCTGTTAATCATGATCAGGAAAGAACTGATCTGGTAAACTAGATCTATTTCTACTCATTTAATTTGGGGGGAAACTTCCTGCAAATATGGTTGGTCCTCCTGTGCACTCTTCCTGGTACCCACAGCCCTGCTCACGGTTCAGAAGATAACCCATGATTAGTTTGCTTGATAAACCTCAGACTTCCAGTGATTGCTCCTGAATAGATTCAAAATGGAATTCTAGTGACTACTTTTCTTTTTTAGGAAGTGAAAAGCTGCAGAGTTGATTGGTTGATTTTTATTTTTAAAGAACAAAGTCTTTTGACCAGGTGCTATTTATCCTAGATCTGGTGAAAATAGACTTTATGAGCATGTGCTCAGAAGTTGGCTGCAGTTTATCAGGCTCAGCCTTGCTCCTCTTCAGAAGGACTGTTCCTATTACTTTGCTTGCACTTGGTTTTCCCAGGGGAGGAAGTGGCTCCAATGAGCTCCACTCTACTCTCTTCTGAAATTCGCAGACACCACAAGCATGTGAGGTCTTCTGTGCGGGTGGGAGATGTGGTCTAGCACATTCTCTGCAGAGTAACCTTCTCTCACCAGGATCTCCCCAAGATTAGGCAGATGACTCTGGGGTGTGAGGTGCTTGCTGATGGCTTTCTTTGTGGGTTGCCCCTGCACCCAGGACAGTGCCTCCCCCTCAGTGTATCCTCAACAACAGACGAGCTACCGCAGAGCAGCAGTCAGTGAAAGGAAGTGAAACCACAAGTAGCAGGAAAAAGTGGCTGAGAGGGTGGTGACAAGAAGGGAATCTGGCTTTTGTGGTTGAGACTGGACTCGTGATGAATGACAGTCCACAGCGCTCCTCCAGGAAGCTGACATATGGGTAGTTTTATTTTATTTTTTATGGCAGCCAAAAGTATCACTTAATACTGGCCATGTTTGATACCGGATGTACTAAATAGTGGTTTTTGACACATGGTTTTGAAAGGGGCTACGTCCCCAGGTTCTTAAATAATGGCTAAGTGAGTTTTAAGAATGATAAATCACCTATAAATGTATTTATATGCCAAAAAGAAAAAGAGAACAGTATGAATATTACTATCCTTATGATTATAAATATAACCCCCATTTAGCTCACACAGTGCAGGTTCTCAAGGGCATGGCTGGAATGCTGCATGCTCCCCTCATCTTGAGGCTGCGTTCTGCACCACTGTTAGCCCTTGAGATCTCATATCTTGAGAGCTTTTTTTTTTTTCATTAAAAAAATAAATATATATAATTTATATACCATAAAGCTCCCCACTTGGAGGTTTATAATTCAGTAGCCTTTAATATGTATACAAGGTTGTGCAACTATCCCCACTAATTCCAAGAACACTTTTATCACCCCCCAAAGAATCCCCATACTCATTAGCAGTCACTCCCCATTTCCCCATACCCCCAGCTCCTGGCAACCACTAATCTACTTCCTGTCTCTATGGATTTGCCTCTTATGGGCCTTTCATACAAACAGAACATAGAATAAGTGGCATCATGTGGTCTGGCTTCCTTCACTAATGTAGTATGTTCGAGGCTCATTGGCATCCTAACATGTATTAGTACCTCATCCCTTTTAATTGCCAGATAATATCCTATTGTATGGACTTACTACTTCACTTATCCATTCATCAGCTGACGGACATTGGGGTTATTTCCTCCCTTTGACCATTAAGAATAGTGTTGCTATGAAGATCGGTGTAGAAGTTTTACTGGAGACAAGTTTTCATTTCTCTTTACTTTCTCTTCTCTTCACTTCTAGAAGTGAAATTCTTGGGTCATAAGGTCACTCTATCTTTAATTTGCCAATGGATTGTTTTTCACAGTAGCTACCCCATTCCTGCCAGCAAAGTATGTGAGTTCTTACCTTTCCACACTCTTGCCTAATCTTGTTAGTGTGTGTGTGTGTGTGTGTGTGTGTGTGTGTGTGTGTGTGTGTGCTTCTAGCCCTCCTAGTGGGTGTCTTACTGTGGTTGTGAGCATTTTTAACACAGTGTTCTCACACACATTAGAACTCCAGTTTGCATATAAGAGTGCTCCTAGCCCATAGTCTATTGGAGAACTTTAGCCGTTCTGTCATTTAACCAAGACTTACTAGCATCTGCTGTGCACCCAGTGCCTCTCAGACACAGGGAGAACAAGGCACATCTGCCTGGCCTTTATGGAATTTACATTTAGTCAAGACACTACAGAAAAAGGTGAAACAATGAACAAAATGTCCGGACGTTGGAACAAGCCTCTGAAGGACATGAACAAAGACTGAGGAAAGAGATAATGATGTGTACGTGCCTGGTGTACTAGTCAGAGTTCCCCAGAGAGACAGACAAATGTTTATAGGGAGAAAAAGATCTATTTTAAGGAATTGGCTCCCAACTGTGAAGGCTTGGAAAGTCCAACATCTGGTGGGGGGTGGGGGTGGGCAGCAAGCTGGACACTCAAGAACTACAGCTTGAGTTCAAAGACAGTCAGCTGTAGAACCAGAAAGAATTGATGTTGCAGGTGAAGTCCAAAGGCTGTCTGCCATCAGAATTCCCTCTTGCTCAGGGGAGGTCAGCCTTTTTGTTCTATTCAGACCTTTAACTGATTTGATGAGGCCCACCCACATTAGCGAGGGCAATATGCTTTACTCAAATGTAAATCTCATTCAAAATAACCTTCGCAAGAACATCCAGAATAGTGTTTGACCATATCTGGGCACCATGGCCCAGTCATTACCCATCACAGGGGGTATCCACAGTAGATAGGTGATTGGGAAGGCTCTCTCAACAGGTGACATTTAAACTGAGGTCTAAAGGATAAAAAAAAATCAAGTGTGCAGTTAGAAGAAGCATTCCAGGCAGATGATACTGACCTCAGTGTCATCTTCTTTAAAGTTCAATTTTTTCTTTCTTCTATCACCTGCCATCAAAGTTAGTAAATAACAAAAAAGGAATAATGGCTGGAACCAGGGTTGTGACATCAAGTGCCAAAAGTATTTTTCTATTCCAAAGGTAATCTGCTAGTCTCCAAAATAGAGCACTTTGTTCGTTTCCCAAGCTGGATGCCAAGGCGGGTTTCTAAGGAAAGCAATGGAATAAAAGACAAATCTCAAAAGTTCCAGAGAAGATGCTTGAGGACTCGCCGGCTAGTCATTTCTTTGGAAGTGATGGGTACTAGATGGGTAGGGTTCCACCTCTGTGTGTGTTTTTTTTCTTTTTAAATCTATTTTTGGAGGGAGAGAGTGGGACAAGGATGAGCAGAGGAAAAGGGAGAGAGAGAATCTTACCTAAGCAGGCTCCACACCCAGCACAGACCCCGATGCAGGGCTCTATCTCACGACCCCGAGATCATGATCTGAGCCGAAATCAAGAGTCAGACATTTAACTGACTAGAGATTCCCAGGTGCCACCCCAACCCCAACCTATTTTTGAAAAGGGAGAGCCTATTCTCACCGTGTGGAGTCCCCAGGTCCAGACCCATCCTCGCTGAAAAGACCCTAGCTACCTTCCACAACTCCCAGAGCCTCTGGCCACAGATTTGCTTTATTCCATTTTATTGAGGTTTCCGAGTATAATGACACACAAAACAAAGCAAAATCCCTACCAAACACATTTCTCCTATGCCAAGCCATTTGGTTCTTTCCGTCGTATGGTGGAGACTGGGATGCCAGGGCCTGTGGGCTTCTCCTCAGCTGACTCTCTAGGCTTCAGGCACGATGTGACAGTCTCTCCTGGGCCGACTTTGTCTTTTGTAGTCTTCAGCTTTCCTTCTCTCGTGCGGGGGAGGGGTTAACGAACAGCTTCCATGACAACCAACATGGGCTCATTATTTGCCTTTCTGGCATATTTATGTAGCAAGAATGCATCTCTTTTCCCTTCAGCTTCCTGCTCTAAGGTCTCTTACTCTCCTTCTCTTTCTCTTCCTATCAGAGAAGACACAAACCATCACTCTGCAAGGGAAGTATCAAATGCTCTGCATTGTGTTTCCTAGTCAGAGTGGGCTCCTTTTGTGCTCTTCTCTCTGGAAGGAGTAAGGCTCTGACCTCTCTCCTTTTCCTCGGGCGAGGAGTTGAACATTTGATTCCAGTAACTCAACTTTTACATGCAAATGTATTCACCAGCCAGATTGTAACAGCTTCAGAAACTGGCCCTGAAGCCAGAGAAGCGTATAGGGTTTGAAAACACTTGGGTGAATAATTGAAATTCCGGCAAAAATTTTAGGTATGCAAATGGGTCATAGGAAATAAATTCTCTAGTTGAATGTTAACTCCTACTGATAAGATAAACCCAAAAAGGAGGTCGTAGACCTCCTTTTACCTTTCCTGAAATAATAATAATAATAATAGTAAAAGCCAACTTACTTTGTGCTAGACATTGTTCTCACATTCTATGAAGACTGACCCATCCAATGTTCACACAGCCTCAGGAGACAGACTGTCATCCCTGCCTTCCCGTGAGAAAAGGGCTGAATGAGCTTGAAACCTCCCCCACTTCCCCGAAGGAAGTGGTGAAAAGTATCTCAGAGTCCACTACAAAGATTTTAACATAACTGTCAAAGCATTAACTAGTTTGCCTGCCCAAGTCAGGGAACAGACTTGAGAGGGTCGCTATCACCTTCCTGATGGTAGCCCCACAGGAGGGCTGCCTGGGCCTGCTCCCTGGGCCTGTTGCCCCTCAGTCCCTTTTCTGCATCAGGATGCAGGCAGAGCCACTGAGGCACTTGGACCCCGCCCCTCTCACCTGCAGCAAGCAAATCTTAAAGTAGTGCCTAGAGCAGAGCGTCTCCAAGCAAGATGGCAAAAGATCAGCTGGGACGCAGGGACAATGTAGGGACTGACTCTGAGGGGTAGGGGGAGCTGCCAGCTGAGGCTCACATGTGATGCCCCTGCTGCTGGCCCACAGGGACTAAGAAGCAAGGGCCTAGATGAACACCTGCCTCTTGATTACACCTGTAACGGAGGGCTTCAGCAGGAACTTTTCTACTAAATTAGTCCTGTATTTGAACATGCATTCACTGTCTCTGTTTTTATTCGCTGCTGTGGACATTTTCCATCTGGGAGAGTGTTCTGGGCTAAATTGTGCCCCTCCCCCCACCAAATGTTGAAGTTCTAACCCTCAGGACCTCAGAACTTGACATTGGGAGAAAGGGCCTTTAAAGAGGTGATTAAGTTACAGTGAGACCTTAAGGGTGTGTCCTAATCCGATTTGACTGGTGTCCTTTTGAAAAGAAGAAATTTGGATGCCCAAAGAGACAGGAGGCACTTCACAAAAGAAAGACTACAGGAGGACACAGTGGCTCGAGGGTGAGAGACCTCAGGGGAAACCAAGCCTGACCGCACTTGGATCTTGGACTTCCAATTTCCAGAACTGTGAGAAAACAAATTTCTGTAGCTTCAGCTTCGCCGTCTGTGGCATTTTGCTGTGACAGCCCAAGCAAACTAGGACAGAGGGTACCTATTATCTGAAATCTTACCATCGGGCAAGTTTGCTAGGCGTCAGAGTGCCACCTGAAAAGACAGGTGATTGTTTTTCCTGGCCCTCAGCAGCCTCAGAAGGGACATGAGGCCTGTGGTGGGCTCTTCCAAGGGCTTCGACTTCGGAGATGGGAACACAAGCGAAGACAGCTCAGAATCTTCCTAGTGGCAGTAGTGATTCCTTTCATCAAGGGGCCCCATGGCCACGGTGGCAGTGGAGGAGGCCAGTTTCCAGCAGTGATGAGGCCACTGCTAGGGTCCCGGGACAGCGTGGAACGGTCATGGGCAACAGCGCCCCCACCAGGCTGTCCTGAGGCATGACCTCAGCAGAGTTCGTGGCCTGATTCCCTTCCTTTGCCGCCTTCCAAACCTGATCCTCCAGCATACCTGTTTCCCCAGCTCCCCAGCAGCTTTCTTTCGGATTCCCCTTCTGCTTAAGCTTATAAAGCAGGTTTTTATTATTTGAAGTCAACAGTTTTGACTCCTATAGTCACAAAGAGTTTGAATAATTGACCTTGCTTTGTGGCTTGAACGTTCTTCATCTGGATTTTTTTTTTTTCCATTCATCTATGCTTCATTGCCTTCCCATCCGAAGCAGACTGATGAGGTTTGCTCTGTTTCCCATGCTATTCGATCCAAGAAGAGTCTGGAACCATGGACTGCTTTGGCCCTCACAGGCTGCCTGAGAGCAGTTCCTCCCATATCCTTCATTCCAGCCAGGATACAGGGAGGTATGCTTGGATGCCCAGTGTGCATCTTCATTTTCAGCCCAAACCAGATTTCTCATGCTATCCATTATAGCAATGGGTTTGTGCTGAAAATGAAGAGAAAAACAGCAGTTTATGCAAGTGTCTTCACAGTATCTTCGAGCAGGGCAGAGGTTTGGAGCCACAGAGGCCTGTCCGTGTGATTATGGCAACACTGGCATTAGAACAGTTCTCCCCAGGGCGCCTGGATGGCTCAGTGGGTTAAGGCTCTGCCTTGGGCTCAGGTCATGATCTCAGGGTCCTGGGATCAAGCCCTGCATCGGGCTCTCTATTCGGCAGGGAGCCAGCTTCCCCCTCTCCCTTGCCTGCCTCTCTGCCTACTTGTGATCTCTGTCTGTCAAATACATAAAATCTTAAAAAAAAAAAAAAAAAGAACAGTTCTCCCCAGTTATACCAGCACCCAGGTCTCTTTAATTCCCACCTAGTACTTTAACGTCCCTAGTTGCTGGTTTTCAAATCTTTTACTACAAAACTGTATACATTAATTAACAAATTTATTTTTTTTTAATCAATCAAGGCATTACTGTGGAGCCTTCGGAAACTCTCTTAGTCTGTCCAGCCCTCAGTTTTATTATGAGAAGAGAGCAACAAGATTGACCAGGGAGGAGAGCAGGGTCCCGTCCGTCACCAAGGGTCAGAACATGTTGAGTGTGTTGGGAGCCCTGGTAGGACAGGCCCATTACAGGTCTGATTTGCAAGGGGGCTCAGAGAGCCTCCTCAGGTAGAACGGCTCTGAGAACCAGGCAAGGTAAGCCTGCCCCCAGTCACAAACCTCTGTCTCAAGAAGGAGACAAAATTCCCACTACAGTGCTGTGTTGTCCTGTGACTGTGTCTCCTATGTCTGGGACTGATGGAATGTTAGGGATGAAGGCAGGGATGGAGGAGAAGTGGACACCAAAAACCAACAGGAAGCACTATTTCACTGAAAAACTTGAAGATATTGAGGGTATGAACAATATCATTTGGTATCCCTCTAATAAAGGATGGAGAAACACATGTTCTCTACATCTCTGCCAAAGCCCACCACACTGCTCAGCACCTCCAGGCCTCCAGCTCCTGGTAGCTGTTCCTGAAGGGAAGTGGGAATTGGCGGAAGTGTCCACAGGGGCAGCTGGCCCTGAGGAGACAGTGACCAGTGGGGTGGGGAGGGGTGGGGGGCAGATGAAGGGACTGGAAATGGCAGCTGATGAGACTTGCATCCCTTTGGAACATCCCCTGAGGAATCAGGAAATACCTGGGGGGCCCTTTACTCAGGATTGCTTCCCTGCATTAATGGGTGTGAACAGTGAAATTTGTATCACATAAGGATTAGGAACAACACAGGGAAAGATTTGAGTTGGTGCTCAAATTATGGCAGCCCCTAACCCACACAACATCCGCAGAGATCGTGACTAACCATTAACCTTACTTGTTTGGTGAGGTGATGGATGTTTCTTCTCATGAGACCCAAGTGGTGTAGTTTCCATTCGCTTTTTGGAAACAGGAAAAATTGCTGGAGGACTCTTGTTTCTGTCTTAACGAGCTCCTGGGGAGGAAGTCTTCAGGTCAGAGACCATGAAGGATGTGAACAGCAGAAGGGTGTGATGGGATAAGGCGTTGTCCTCCATGTTTTGTGCTGCTGGCCAATCAGTGATTCCTGAAGAATTCCAGACCCATACGTGATGGGTCGCTGGCCCAGCCACATGAACTTTTCTAGTGGTTTTTCATTTGCTTGGTGATAGAACTAGAAATTCTGTGAGGCCTTAGGAGAGCTGGGAATAAGTAAAAAGGCCCAAGAACTTCAGGGTCAGTGCCATAAAATCGAGAAAAGAAAATAAGACTGAAAGTTGGGAAAATATTTGTGGACTGTAAGTGCTATTTTCAGGCTCCTGGAAAATATAGAAATGCCACCCTGAAGCATTTAACACTAGATGGGTCAACAAATATGAGGGAGCACTAAAGGAAATCGTGCTGTGGAGGAAGGGGAGGTGACCTATAATTTTCATTCTATCTTGACTTTCTGTCATCACGATAATTTGTATTTCCTTACTATTTAGATAAGCCTCTCTGTACAAACATTCTCGAGCCTTCAGTCCTCAACCTTAACCGAATCTGCCATTTATGATGCTGTTAAGGATTCTATAAAGAAGCCTATGTGTACTGAGCATTGTTAGTGAATAAATCTAAGGGATTTGACAGCTATATTGGAAGTAAGGAGGGTTGGAAAGGAAAAGGGGGTAGGAAAGAGTAGAGCTGGAAGGGGCAGCTTCAATGTCTATTGGCAAGATGTAATATTTCAGTTAATCTCAGGTTTTGATGAAATTGGGCAGAGATAATTTATTCTTACCCCCATCCAATACTCTTTCTTGTCTTGTTCCTCAATATAAAATTGAATTAAAAAAAAAAAAAGAAAAGGTGAAGGGGCACCTGGGTGGCTCAGTCAGTAAAGCATCTGCCTTCTGCTCAGGTCATGATCTCAGGGTCCTGGGATCAAGCCCCATACTGGGCTCCAGGCTCAGCAGGAAGCCTGCTTCTCCTTCTGCCCCTCTCCCTGCTCATGTTCCCTCCCTCTCTCTCTCAAATAAATAAATATATTTTTTTAAAGTGAAGATTTTCATCCATCTTCATCAGAAAATGAGATGCTTACCCTCCTATTTTACTGCAAAGTCAAAGAAAGCTTTTAAGGGGAATTGGAGGCAACCAAGATGGCAACCTAGCAGGCTCCTGAGCACCTCTCCTGTGGATATACGGAATGTACAATTACTCAGAGCACGGTCAAGAAACTAGCCGAGTGACTTATACACATCGGAGGAATGAGAAAATACCTCCACCAAAATGTGCATGAAAGACTGAGACACACCGTTACCATAAACTACTCCCAACATGCATACAACTAGGCGGGAAGTCATAAGTCTCTGCTTTGGGGGGAGGAGTAAGGGGTTTGGATTCCACATCCAGTGCCCCAACTGTGAAGACTCCCAGTACAGGAGCTGAGTTCTTGAAATACTTAACTCTGAAATCCAATGGTCTTGTGTCTGAGACCCGCAAAACTATAGCAAACAAAGAGGCAGTTCTTAAGGACTCTGTGAGCGCTCACCACAGCTGTCCCCCAGGGCCCAATGCAGGCAAAACAGGCAAAATGATTCATCTCTGTCTTTTCCTGAAAGAGAGGTTTATCTGTATACTTTCAAAGCTTCTGCCAGTCTTCTAATTTATCACAACCCAACCTCCATCCCCCCTTAAAAAATGTTGAACTCAAAGAAACAAAGTAGGAAATTGGTTGCCAGGGGCTGGGGGTGGGATTGGAGAAATAGGGAAAGGTTGGTAAAGGGCTACTAAAAAGAGAGACAGAGAGACAGAGATATGAAAATAACAATTTACATTTTAATCCAGAATTATTAAACATTCTCCCCCCACCCCCCACCATGCCTCCATACAATTTGATATTTGGGAAAGTGGACATCCCACTGTTGGATTGCCAAGTTTATTTAAGTCCATATTTTTTTCTTTTTGTCAAAATACCTGGAAATAAGAGTAATAATAAACATTTGGTTTGAGTTTATGATAGACATTATACTATAAATTATAAATACTTTATATATATTATTTAACTTAATGATCATAACAATTTCATAGAGTAGACATTATTATACCCAATTTTCAGATGAGGCAATGGAGCCTCACTATCAGACAGGATACGTTCAACTTAAAGTTACAGAAAACCCAAATCAAAGTGGTTTTGTTGTGGAAAATAAGAATCAGACTTGTGAGAAATCAAGCAACACTTGGAGAAGTAGGTGAACTTGGTTTATTTTACACTGGTGGACCCAGACAAGCTTGCACTCGAAATTCTGGGCCCTGGGCATTGGGGTTATAGAGCTTTTATAGGGGAGTGCAGGAGGTGAGTGTCCAAGGGCTATGCTGACCACTGGTTGGTGGGTTTAAACTGGGAGGGGGGGTTCTTTCGGTGGGAACAAAGGTTAGGGCAGGGAGCTTATGGAGGGAGGCCTATTTATAGAAGCAGAAAGGGCTGGCTATATATTGCTCCTGGAGGGGCTTCTGTTTATCTCTTGCTATTTCTAGTAACTTTCTAACTTCTGGGCCTGCCAGCCTAGGCCTGCTCTGGGTAAATTTCCTCTTCAACTTGACCAATGTAGATTCAGTAACCCATGTTACTGAAAAAGACCAGAAGTTGGTGGGACCAAGCACAATTCAGTATTCTTATTTCATTTCTCTGAGATTCTCTTGGCTTTTTCTTCCTCCAGATGTCAGATTCATCCCCAGGCTGGTATCATGATTGCTAAGAGAACTGTGGGTCTCACAGCCACCTAGGACTATATCCAGGATCTCTTGCTGTGGTCCTCTGTAGAGAGTGAGGAAACTTTCCCAGAATCCTTTGACTACCTTCTTCTCACATCTCACAAACCTGAGATTTTATCACCTGTCCATGTGTGAACCAGTACCTGTGACTATTTGAATGCCTTGTGCTGACTAGCTTGGGCCCGAGTTTCTAAACCAAAGCCTGGCAAGGATCATGGGATTATTTTTAGCAATCTACAAGGCAAATAAAAGAAAAATAAGAGTGAAAATGCCCAAGACTCAGGCTCTGGTCTCTATTCTGCCTCATTGGGTGTGTCAGTGAGTCCATGGAACTTTCTTTTGCCTCAGCCATAAAATGATGACTTCCATCTACCAGATGAGGTCTAGGTAACTTCAGGCTCTAAGCACTGGTGGGCTCCCTTCAGTGTGCTCTTCTTCCCAGTTCCCCTGGGACCTTCCCAGTCAGTGCTGAGGCACTGCCATTACTGTCCTCTAGCCCTACCCATTCCTCAGTGTTGTGACAGGGATGTGAGCACCCATAGTCACTTTCTAGCCACGTGACCTTGTGGAATGGTGCTGTGTCTCAGCTTCCTTGTTTATAAAATGGGGCCAAAACATCTCTCTCCAAGGCTCTTGAAAGAATTAAGACAGTGCTTGTTAAGTAGCTAGAAAATGCCAAAGACTTAGTAGGCATGTGGTAGTTTTTGTTCCCCTCCCTTTCTCCTCTGTTGTCCTCTTTCTAAGATCAGTGACCAGCTCTTAACTCACTTTGTAAACCTTTATTATCTAGCTCAAACCCTGCATGTAGCAGTGTCCTGTGAAGTTCATTTCAGTGAGTGAATAAATTCCCTTCTTGTACAACTGTAACCAGGGTCAGCCAGTGCTAGGGGACGAGGCATTGCTTGCTGGTGTTGGCATCAAGTCTATGGGGCTGGAATGGGAAGAGAAGGCATTCTAGAAGGTAAGATATCTCTAAACAAGGCATAGATGCAGGAAAGGGCAAGGCTTACTCCAGAAACTGTGACCCCCGGGTGATAAGATGTGAAAATCTGGGGAAAGGATTCAGACAGCAAGGCTCTATGGTAGAAATGAGCTTGAAGTGTTCAAGGGTCATAAATAATCAAGTATAGCTAGAGGATAGGGAAAGAAGAGCAGAGTTGAAGGAAATAGATTTGGAATGGCAAGCATAGTTTGGATTATGTAGGACTTTGAAGGGCTTTAGATTTTATACCAGTCACCATGTTTGAAGGGTTTATGTAAGGTCATATGATCAGATATATGCAATGGGAAGATTACTCTGACTGGTGTGTGGAGAACGGATTGTAGTGAGCTGGAGTGGCAACGGAGAGATCAGTATGGAAGTAGTTAACTATAATCCAGCTGTGTTGGTCATGGTTCTCCAGGGAAACAGAACCAATAGGATATATAAAAAAAGCCAATAGGTTATATAAAGATATTTATAGAGAGATATTATATATAACGTAGGGATATTCATTAAAAGGAATTGGTTCATACCATTATAAAGTCTGAGAAGTCCCACCACCTGTAGTCTGCAAGCTGGAGGCCCAGGAGAGCTGAGGTATTGTTTGAAAGCCCGAGAACTACAGAGCTGATAAATCTATCGGGAAATGTGGATCCCAGTCCAAGTCTGAAGGCCTGAGAACCAGGTGCACTGAAGGGGGAGAAGATCAGTATTCAGCTCAGGTCCTGAACAGGTTAGATGATGTTCACCCATATGGAGGTGGATCATCTTTACTCAGACCACTAATTCAAATGCTAACCTCTTCTGGAAGAGGTTAATCCGATATTTTATGTTTAATCCGATATTGAGTCATCCTTCGGCCCAGTCAAGTTGACACATAAAATTAACCATCATACTAGCTGAGAGATAATAGTGTTTCAGATCAGGGTGAGTGCCATGGTAATGGTGAGCCAACAAGATTTGCTGATGAATTGTATGTTTATTTGGTTTAGTTAATATTAGGTTCTGCTCTATTCCCCGCCCCCCTCAAAAAAAGGAAGAAATTTATTGTTCTCTGAAGTCAAAGTCTTTGTAGGAGATCCAGGACTGATGCAGCCCTCTGTGCCAGTTAACAGTTCTGCCTGCCTTCTCTCCAAATTCTCCCTTTTAAGTTGGAAACATACTGGGCCTGTCACACCACTGTGTTTTGGAAGCACATACTTTGCTTGAGTTCACACGTTCACAGTAGAGAGGAATTTTGCCTCAGAACAAATCATACCTTGGGTCTCACTTACGCCTGATTTAGACGCTGTTTAGAGCTGAACTTGGAGTCGATGCTGAAATGGGTTGAGACTGTGGGCCTGTGAGGATGGGAGCAATGTATTTTACATATGAGAAAGACATACATTTGGGGGTCCAAAGGGTGGAGAATTTTGGACTGAATTGTGTTCTCCCCAGATTCTTATGTTGAAGCCCCAACCCCCAAGATGACTATATTTGGAGACAGAGCTTCTAAAGAGGTAAGTCAAGGGAGGTCCTAAGTGTAGAGCTCTAATGCAATGTGACTGGTGTCTTTAGAAGTGAGAAGACATCAGGGGATTTATGTGAGTGAGTACAGAGGGAAAAGGCCACGTGAAGACACAGCAAGGAGGAGACCATCTGCAAGCCAACGAGAGGCCTCAAGAGAAAGCAAATCTGTTGACTTCTTGATCTTGGAATTCTAGCCTCAAGTACTGTGAGGAAATAAATGTCTGTTGGTTAAGCCTCCTGGTCTGTGTTGTGGCAGCCTAGCAAACCAACACAGATTTTGCTTCTTCACTCCAAATCCATTCTTCATTGCCTTATTTGTAGCACTGGAGTTGGATTCTGTAAGCACTTTTCCTTTGCTGGTTGGCCTGATGTTAGTTTTGTCAGTAGATGGTACAATAGGGATATGACAAGAAGAAGGAGCTTCTCTTCTTGGTTATGGTTCTCTTTCTCTTCCTCTTGCACCTACAGGGTAACTCCCAGTGGCTTGCGTACAGGGCATCCCATGACCATCTCTGTCCAGTTTTGGCCCACAGTTTCCCACCCACCACTTTTAGTCCACAGGCTGTGAATCTCCTTTAAAGTAACTGGCCTAAGCAAACTTCTCCACCTCTAGTGGGCTCTGGCACACCTTTTCCAACAAGTTCTGAGCCCCTCTCCCCTTTCAAATTTGTTCCTTCATTGGCTACTCTTTCTCAGCCCTCAGGTATTCTTTAGAGTTTTCTTTTATCTGCTTTTAGAACCCAATCCCCTAAAAATAGTTAATAATTCTTTATATTAAACGTTGCCTGTTTAAATTCTATCTCCAGCCTAGACCCTGGATAATACACATACTAGCAGCTCACTACTAGGGCATCTTAGGGTGGTGGCCCTCATCACCCTGGTCCAAAACAGCCTCTGCCTTGAAGATCATGACAGAAAAAGTGATAAAGGAGAGACAAAAAGTTGTCCCTTGACGCTTCCCAGTCCTAGGGCTACAACTGGGTGCAAGGGAAATGGAGAAGTGCCATCTTCATTCTGGGTGCACATGTGCCCAGTAAAAGTTCTATACTATGGAAGAAAAGAAAATAGTAGAGCCAAATAGGAGTCCCTATATCAGTTGGAAGTGAACTCAAGAAATCAAGATTAACTGCCAGGTTGTTGTCTGTGCAAAAAATATAAATGGTAGTGTCATTTATTAGGATGGGTAAAGCTGGAAGTTGAGAAGATTTTAGGGGTAGGGGTGGGTGGAGAAAGAATCAAAGATTCTGTTCTGTCACATTAAAATTGATGTTCTCATTAGAAATTTAAGTTAAGCCATCAACCAGAGAAACCTGGAACTCAGGAGAGTCATAAACATACAGCTGACATTCAAAGCACTATGATTGGATGAGATCACCTAGGGAAGGAATATAAAAAGGGAAAAGAACAGAGGACACAGCCTGAGACTCCCAGCATTCAGAGGTCACGTAGAAGAAGGGAGCCAGCAAAGGAAGCTAAGAGGGAGTAGCCATTGATATTGGATGAAACTAAAGATTGTTAATTTTTTTAGGTGTGGTCATTATTATTTTTTTTTTATAAAAGAGTCCTTATTTAGAGAAACAGAAATATTTATGGATGAAGTAATATATCTGGGACGTGTAAATCATTTGGGAGGGGGAAATGAGTAGGAGATAAATGAAACAAGATTGGTCATAAGTTGAAGCTGATTGATAAGAACACCAGAGTTGATTATATTACCCTGTTTACTTTTTTACATATTTAAAACAAAATAGCTGTCACTTGTGGTCTTGTTAAGAGTTGTTGGGCGAGCTGATTGATGAGGATGAAAGCCTGGGCTGAGAGGGGAACTTGGGTAGAGAATGGAGGATGAGGGAGTAGAATGAAAAAGACAATTTCTTTGCTCTAAAGGAAAGCAAAGAAATGAAGAACTAGCTAGAGGAGCGTGGGGTCAAGGAATCTCTTTAAATGGGTCATATTAAGGCATATTAATATGTTGATTGGAATGATCCGGCAAGGAAGAAATTTATGCTACAGAAACAAGAGCTTGAGTAAGGAGAGATGGTTGGCTGGAGAGCACAGGAGAGCACCTGGCTTTGGAGAAGAGCAGGACCTTTTTCCTTTGCCTCAGTTGAGAAGGCAGAAAATCCATGTGGGTCTCCACACAGGTTCTGAGTTTGTTAGTGGGAAGATGAGGTAGTTCTCATCTAATTATATTTTCTCAGTGAAGTATGAAATGAGGTCAAAGGCTGAAAGTGAGGGAAGAAATTTCTTGTAGGTTTGAGGAAAGGGAAGAGAAGTGGCCTTATAGTCTCCTTGATGGAGAGGGGACTTGATTTACTGGGGAAATGTTATCACTTAAAAGCTGTCATTTAAAGTTTTAAAGAAAAAAACAAGCAGCAGGATTGTCTGATTTTCTGCACCGAGTTTCTGCTGCTGGAGTATGACCACATAGTAGGCAGATAGTTGGATTTAATTAGGGTTGGGGTTCTGGCAGGTGAATTCAATGATGGGAGAAGTAGGGGGCTAACGGTGTTTGGAAGAGTGAGGCTGGAATGCTGGACCATGGGCTCTAAGCCTGGGAGGTGTATAATATGTGTGTACGTACATGTATGAGTGCACGCATGTATTTGGGGGTTAGAGGGCTGGCCATGTGATTTTGAAGGGTAGCCCAAAGAAATGAATCAGGAGGAGAAGAGGCAGGGGCCAAGATTGAATAGGATATTGAAATAGAGAATTTGGAGATGGTGTGCTTAACAGTGAAGGCAAAGTCAAAGCTATGCCAGTGGGGGCAGATGACAGAGGTGGGTGGGGAAAGGGCCCACTGGAGTTAGAGGCCAAGAAACCAAGAGTCTAGAGTTCTGCTCCTTTGTTTCCCCACCAGACATCAAGCATGGGCTGTGCATCTTACTGGTCCTTGGTGATTGTTGACTACATGTTGGGCATGAAGCCAAGTACAGGTGAACACAGAACAGGAATTGCCTATGTAGGATGGAGGGAAGAGAAATAAGAGAGATAAGAGTAGTTTCTAAATGATCCTCTATCCCCTTGGGTCTGCCTAGAATGCTGCCATTTGTGGGAGTTTAATATACCCTAATAGAGTAATCCGAGGTCCATGGGAGGATATATTCAACTCAATTCAATCTAAGCAATATTTACTGAGAACCTGTGTGTTTAGAATGGCAGGCTACTTGCTGAGAGTCCCTAGAAAAGCTTATAATTCAGTTGGAGAGAGGGCATAAACCATGCACGAAAATGCCAGGCAACTCCTGCTATGTGCCGAATAGTGAAAATAAATTGCTTTGTCTACTCTTTTCAGGTAAGTGAAGCCATTAAGAGGTTTGTTTGAACTGTAGAGTCTCAAGAACACCCACTTTAAGACACTGAGGGGGCCACAAAACAGAAACTTGCAAATAGAGAGGTAGATGGTTTGTTTGGTAATTATCCCTTTCCCCGCAAGGGCCGCGAATCTGTATTCTCCAGAAAGAACAGTTACTAACCCAATCTTTCTCCTTGTGTATAATCCTATTAATTCCTCATAAAATTATGTCATATGTTACAATTTCCCAACATCCTCTATATTAGGGTTTTCCAGAGAAACAGAACAAATAGAATACGTACACTCACACACCCACACACACACATTCATATACACATACACAAATTTATTATACAGAATTGGCTCATCCAAATGTGGGGGCCAAGTTCAAAACCCGTGGGACAGACTAGTAGGCTGGAAATTCTGGTGCAAACTAATCATGTCTTGGGTCCAAATTTCATAGGGCAGTAGGCCAGAAACTCAGGTTTTCTATATTGCAGTCTTGAGAATTTCTTCTATTTGGGGGAAACTCACATAGTCTTTCTCTTAAAGCCTTCATCTGACTGGATGAGGCCCAACTGCATGACAGAGGATATTCTGCTTTAGTGAAAGTCTACTGATTTAAGTGTTAATCACATTAAAAAATACCTTGCAGCAACCTCTAGACTGGTGTTTGACCTAGTAACTGACCAACATCGCCTAGCCCCGCTGACACATGAAACTGACTATCATACCTGCCTAGCAGATAACACTAAAGGAGTTTTTAATTCATCTGTTGTTGTTGTTGTTTTTCTGCAGAATGTTTATACTCTATTGAATGTATAATTTCTGTGAAAGTATCTTCTCTGAACTGGGATTCTTTCAGCTCCTTAATAGTAGGCTCTATTTTCAATTCATCTTTCCATCCTCTCCCAAAACCTAGCACAATACCATGAATTACCAGGTCCTGTGCCAAGCACTTTCCACACATTAACGTGGTTGTCCCGGACAACAGTCTCATTTGGCTGCTACACTGTTGTGACCATTTCATGGTGAGCAAAGAGGCTCAGAGAGAGTAAGTCACATGCACACACACACACACACACACACACACACACACAGAGCTGGAAAGGGCAAGGCAAGGTGGAGCCCATGCTGGGCTGTTGCTCCCTGCAGAGTCCTGGCATTTCTTCCAAGATTCCTTCTGCCACAAAGGCCCTCCTTCCACCTGGGACCACTGCTTCTGTCCCAGAGCCAACTCCTGCCCCACAAGCTCGAAGCAGCCTTTTTCTGTTGTGTTCTGCCTTAGGAAGAGCCTGCCAGCGCCAGCTACGTCCTGGACTGAGATGATGTTGGATGGAAATCCAATCTCTGCGCCCTGGCAACTAAGAGAGCCCTCGGGTATGGGTGACTGGGGAAGCTAAACCTTATTGTAATTCTCATATTCAGAAGGGTTGTCACTCATACAGGGGCACCTGTAGTGTTAGCTGGGCCCTAGGACCAACCATTCCTCCTCCAGGCCCCGACCAGCTCAAGGACTTAGGAATGTTTGCTTTCTGCCTCTCTCCACTAGGCAGTGACCCTCCTGAGGGCAGGACCCATGTCTTAGGTAGTGTTGTATACCTCCCTCCAGCATGGGGACTGATACACCTCGGCTTAATGTCTGCTGAACAAATGGATTTAAACAAAACAAAACAAAACAAAACAAAAAACAGATAGAGGAAGGGAGGAGCCCAGATGTATTTGTTGAAGTTGGCAAGATTATTTCATTTCTTTCTTCATCTGTACATGTATATTTATTGAGCATCTAGTACGTGTCAGTCAGAGTATAGACAGTGGGGCTACAAACGCATGTGAGATGTTCTAATTCTGGAGAAACTCATTTATTCTTTCCCACTATTTTGCACAGAGGAAAAACAACACCCCTACAGCAAGCTGGTTCCTTAAAGTACCCTACGAGGTTTCCTGGGGTTTTATCCTTCCGGGCTCCAAATTACCTAATATGTTCAAAACAGAAGATCCTTTTTATGTATACTAGGGGAAGGAATTTATAAATGCTGACATTCCTGGAGTGTGGAAAATTTGGATTTCAGAATGCCTTCTTCACTGCATGTTTCCCATCTGTTTGTTTTTCCGCAGCATTTACTCCTCAGCTGAATGCACCGCTCTGCACTCCACCGGGACAGAGCCCAGGCTGGACTGCCAGGCAGAGCTCCCTTTCCTTTTGCGGGCTCCCTGCCTCCCTGTTGAAGCAGAGGGTGGTTGCTAATTGGGCCCTGAGAAGTCATCAGTAGGAGCCTCATGGCTCATCTGTTAAAAGCAAAGTGGATTTGTTCGTCTGGGCAGTTCCTAAGTGTCTTGGTTCGTTGGACCTCCCTAATGACTCGGATGAAATAATGCAGTTTTCTGGGCTCTGAGGAATTCTGAGGCCTCCAGCTATTAAATCAACTGCAAAGTACTCTTTAGGTACTTGAACGCATGACATATTTTGCGTTACTGTTTTCGTGGGCCACCCACTTGGGCTCATTCTACTGAGCATGCCCAGCTGAGAGGGACATGCTGCCCCCCTTTCCATGGCTGTTGAGAGGAAGAAGCCGGACAAATTGAGAAAGCCGTAGTGTCAAATAAATGAGTGCCATGGAAAAGCTCAGCAATGCTAAGAGGACGCCAACCTTTCTGTGAGTAAGTAGAAATCCATTAATATCGATGGGGGGTTTATAGTGTCAGGGGGCTCTCCGGTGTGTATCCCAGGCATCTGCTAATGGCAGGAAGATGCATGATTACCAGCATCTCTGAAATGTGGGCGCCTCATGATTTAGGTGATGTCTCGGCTGATGATATTTGCAAGGGTCCTCGCAGTGACCACATGGGTATGGGTGGGGAAGTGCCTGTCTGGACCAGGCGCACAGTGGGTGCCCAGTAGCTGTGACTGTGGGGTATCTGAGTGTGGTGAACGCATGTCCCTCTTTGAGCGAGGACCTCGTCAGCTCACGCAGGCAGGAGTGGTATAGCTGCCAGAGACCAACCAGGAACACAGAACTCCCTCTAAGTACTTAAAACAGGGAAGGTTTCTGCTGTGCTGGAGGAGCTGAGACCAGAGGGAGATGCGGTGACACAGAGATTAGCACAGTGGGAAGCTATCACCATGGTGGCTGTAGGGTCAGAATGGGGACATTGCCTTCCCCAAGCTTCAGGGCCGCCTTGCAGAAGCCTGGGTCGTGGCAGGCAGGAGCTGGAGCCACAGAAAAGACACAGCAGCCATCAGAAACACCCCCTGAAGGCGAATGGGAAGAGATATCCCGTCTCCCCACTCCCTTCTTCCGCATTCCACCCTCCTCAAGAGCCAAATCCAGCCGGAAGCTGGGCTGACCCGAGGGTCTGAGGTAGGCAGCCTCTAGGGCTGGGCCTGACACCCCAGTGCAGAGAGAGCAGGGTAGAAGGCGCGGTGGCTGTGAAGGATAGAGCTGAGGGTAAGCAAGCCCAGGCTCTGGTGGCCCAAAGGGCTTTGGATCCTGCCTCAGTGACAAAGGGACCAGGAGAATGGTCTGGCTCAGGTCTTCATCTGGGGTGAGAGTCTATTTCCAACTAGCTCTTCCCTCTTCTTCTTGTTCCCAACCTTCCATGCCTATTTCCCAAATGTCCCTGAGGTTTTCTGCTCACGCTAGGCCATCCTTTTGTCTATGGAGGAAAGGAGGAGACACCACAGACCCAGTGTGACTTCAGGCCATCACTGTGCTGCCATTGTGTCTGCCGTTTAAATGCCTGCGATGGGCAGGCCAATCAAATGCCCTGAGCTGGCCAAGCACAGAGGGAATCAGGTTAATGCCACCATTTCTGCCATTCTGCCCAGAACTGGGCAGAAATTGCTCATAGGGTCTCTCAGGGAACCCCAGGCGCCTGGCTCTAGGGTGGGAGATGAGGAAAGTCCCCCACCCCTGAGCCACCTACATTGATTCTTAAAACTCTGGCTTCAGGGGTGCCTGGGTGGCTCAGTGGGTTAAAGCCTCTGTCTTTGGCTCAGGTCATGATCCCAGGGTCCTGGGATCAAGCCCTGCATCCAGCTCTCTGCTCAGCGGGGAGCCTGCTTCCTCCTCTCTCTCTGCCTGCTTCTCTGCCTGTTTGTGATCTGTCAAATAAATAAATAAAATCTTTAAAAAAAAAAAAAAAGCTCTGGCTTCAGACTCAGACTCAACCCAGAGAAGGCAGGGAAAAGAACGTTCCTTAGGGTTTTCTGATAGACCTTTGCTCTTTTTCTCAAGAGTCATTCCTCCATCATCTACCACATTAAACTCCATGCTACAAAAATCCACTCTTACATTCTATTATTGAAACTAACCCAGAGTATCCACGTGGTCTGTCACCCTGAAACTGGGAATAGCTTTATGCATCAGGGGAACAAAAATAACCCTGAGAGCAGTTTAATCTCCCAACTACTGTGCATCTATTGACAGAATAGAATTCAATCATTAAAATATTTCATCTGAAGTGGGAAAATGCTTTAAGGTGTTAGTGGAAAAAAGCAGGATGCAAATTTACGTCAAACAAAGGAAACGACAACTGTGCAAATAACAGCAGAGAAAAAATGCCTAGAAGAGAATGTACTACAATGTGGTCTTTTAGGGGATGGCGCTATGATTGATTTTTTGTGCAAAGATACTAAATTAAGCCCAGAATTCCTTGTGTTACTTATCATTGTGTCCTCCTTCCTTCCCCTCCAGCACGGAGAGGGTTCCAGTGTATTTCTAAGACCATACAACTCAAGTGCCAAGATTGGACCAGACTATCTCTTGACTCCCTTCAGGATTCTTACCTGGCCACCTGCCACCTCAGGCCAAGGTGGGAGTTAAGAAGGTGCTCACTGCCGAGACCAAAGCTATGGAGGGCAGGGAGAGAGTGTGAGATCATCTTAAGCCAGGATCACGGCAGCGCCGTTGAGATTTGGAAGAAACCAGAAGGGACTGATGAGCCATTACAGATTTGAAACTAAACTAGCAAGTTTCAATGAATTCTCTTCTGTACCATGCATTTTGTAGAGGCTCTAATCCTTTGCTGTTGGGTGGGGTTTTTTTGTATGTTTGTTTTTTAGGATGCTACATTGTTAGGTGCTAATTTATCCCAAATGACTTGACTATTTGCTTCCTCTCAAAGGCTTAGGGTAAGCAGCAAGAGATTTTATGGGTCTCCATGAGGCATGGCCTAAAGGGAGAAGAAAGGGTCTGATAGGGGAAAAGAAAGATGTAAAGATAACTTCAGCCCCCTCCACACAGAAAGCTCAGCCTGAACCCAGTTGCAAGAGTTGTAGCTTGGGAAATGGACCAGCTCCTTCCCAAAGACTGTTGACTGGGCCTCTGAAAGAGACCCGGGGTCTGTAGGCTCCCATTCTCATGCAGACTCTGAAGGGACCTGGAGTCTGTTCAGAGTCTCATTCTCATGCAAACTCTGCAAGGGACGCACACCTCCTGTTAGAATTTCTAACCTGGCAACTCATCACCAAAGTGTTCAAAAGCACTTTGCAAAGGCGGAAGTGTGAGTGAGGGTTGGACGGTATGTGTCACATGACCAGCACACAGCACATTTCTCTCCATCTCCTCCCCGCCCCTCCATCTCCTCCCAGCCCCTCTGACTAAACTGGACTGGAGCGGCCATGAGTGCTCACTCCAGTCCCACTGCCTCTCCAGAGAGCTGATCCCACTCAGGAAGCTAAGTTGTTCCGTTGAAGGGAGAATCCAATATGAGAGGTTAAAAATCAAAACATAAATTAAAAATAGAAGGATTTTTATTTTCATTAAAAAAAAATCCACTATGGATTAGTTAAACCTATTAGTCTACTGTTCACTTTCTCCCCACATTTCGGGTCTTTGTGGTCGGGGAAGCTTAGGCGTGTGAGTTCCCCAGGGCTGCCATAACAAATTACCATCAGTTGGTGGTTTAAAACAACAGAAATTCCTTCACAGTTCTGGAGGCCAGAAGTCTGAAATCAAGGCGCTCCATCTAGAGGCTCTGGGGAAATCCTTCCTTGCCTTTTTTGAGTTTCGGGTGGTATTAGGAATTCCTTGGCTAATGGTTGCCCCTCTGTAACCAGTGCACATGGCCTTCCTTCTCTGGGTGACTCTGTCAAAAGTCCTTCAGCTTTTCTGTCACAAGCATAACCACGGCTACATTTTGGGCCCATCTGGATAATCCAGGAGACACTCTTCTCAGGATTCTTCACTTTGTCACAGCTTTTGCCATATGAGGCCATGTTTGGTCATCTTTCCCAGCACCAGAGAGCCCACATGGGGAGGGGAAGTATTTCAACTGTCCAGTATGCTTTCTAGGTGGTTCAGTTTGGTTTGGGTTTTTAAACTTGAAGCAGCCCAGTGATTAGTAATTGCTAATTACTAATTAGCAATTAGTAGGCTTTGTTTCACTCAACATCAGGCAATGCCTGAGGAGTGACTGCTCAAGTGATGGCTCAGAGGGAAGGAGGTCCTGGAGGGCTGGGTGTAGGGGGATTCATCCCTCACAATCTGTGGGGCCATCAGCTGTGAATCCTGTTACCACACTTCCAGTCCTAGTAAACCATGCTGGCTTTGCTTTTTGTATACTTAAACTTCTGTGTATCCAGTATAAGTAAGGAATGAACATTAAAACTGGTTAACTGTATTAACATCTCTCCAAGGATCATGATTTGTAAGCAGTTGAGCCACTGTGAACACAAGTTACTCTGACTCAGAATACTCTGGGATTACGATGGGGACCTATCTTTGGTGCCACCATTCAGTCCATTACACAGCACAAGTTTTTTAGTTTTATCATAGAATGAACCCTCCTGTGCATACACTTTGGTGCTTTCTAAATTCCCTGAGCTTGCTTCTATTCTTTGCCTTTGTTGATGACCCATATAGACATGACTCCCACGAACTTCTTCCGTGGTGTTTAATCTTGCATCTTGAAAATAAGCTACTTTCTCCCTAGCATCTTAACAGTAGTTTTGACTTTGTAGGAATCCCAGATTTGTGTTTACAAGAACATACCTGCTAGATTCAAGTTTATGACTCTAAAACTCTTGAGTAAAACGTTCTGTGACTAGGGCATCAGTGTAATCAGCAAGAAATTGACGCCAAAATTCCCCAGTTCACTTTGTTGTGCAGGACCAGCTAAGATCTCCTTAAAAATGAGAGCAGATTCCCACCTTCCCTGCAGGAGATCTATAAGCCCTTAAGAGTCCCAGACAAGCTCTCTGTGTCCTGAAACATGCTGCACATGAAACAGGCTGACTTTTTTTCTTGTTGTTTTTCTCGAGCTTGTCAGGAACAACAAATTTTTAAAAATATGTTGATTTATTTCTCTGCTCTCTGAGGATTTTATTTTTCTGTTTAAAGCCATGAATCCCTTCCATCTCTTCTCTAAACAAATGCCTTCATTGGCCATCTGGAAATGTCATATTACAGTGAGATTTCATCTGTTATCAGGCCACGTGGCACAAAGAAAGACTTTCTAATGGGTCCTTTCCAGTGAAGTGAGTGCCTGCCCTTGGAATGCTTAGAAATTCCAGGCTGCTCTAAAAATAAAAGAAAGTCTTGATGAGATTTCTCCTCTACCAGAGGTTTACAGAATCAGAGGTAGAAGGGGAAAAAAAGATTTTCCTTCCTTGTTTTCCTAACTATTGAAGAGAGTCTTATTCTGCTCCTTGAAAATCTAATACGCAAAAGTTAGTTCTGGGTGTGTAGGGTTTAATTTTTTCATCGTTTTTATTTTAATGAGTTGGGCGATAGTCAATTCGCTCGATTTTGGGGGGAGGAGAATGAAAACCTGTAGTGATGGCTTGTAGACTTTGTTTCTTAAACTTTTTTTTTTTTTTCTGAAGGTAAGAATAGTAATGTAATATTTGTACACTGTTAATTTCTGCTAGGGTCAATCAAATACCAGACACAGAGTCCCTGGCCCAGGAAGAACCATGTTCTCAGAGCAGCAGACTTGGCCCCCGTCTCTTCTCCACAGCTCCACGAAGAAGCGGCACAGATAAGCCCCCGCTGTAACCCCGGGTTCTGTGGTGTCAAGGTCACCTCACCACACTGCCCTATCCACAGCCATCCTGGAGAGCTCTGGGACATTCATACAGTGGTTCTAGAAACCTCTTTTCCTTTTCATATTCACAGCAGCAGCAGCCCAGAGCTTTTGAGGAAGGACTTTTTTTTTTTTCTCTCTCCAAGTTTCAAGATTTTTGTCACCTGCGGGACCTATAGATGGGATGAGGAAGGATTTGCCATTCCAGCTACTATCCCCAGGCCATGGTGAAGGGGGTTGGGGATGGGGCCGGGTGCTAGAATCAGCAGTTTCCTGGGTTCTAGGAGACGTAGGGTGAGGTGTAGTCCAAGACAGCATGTCTTTTCTGCAGCCTTTGGGCTGGCAGAGGACACTGGTGGAGTGGGGTCAGACAGGTGGGCCCAGAGAACTGTTTGCAGCTTTTCAGGATGCTGCCTTGGGTTCTGGGGGTGCTCGTGTCAGCACTGAGCTCCTTAGCAGGTCCGAGCCTCTGCGTCTTTAGAAAAAGCGTGATAATTTGTGAGGTCTGTTATAGGTCCAGTGAACAAAGTATAAACACATGAAACAAAGGCTTCCATGTTTATTTTTAAGGAAGCATTTGCTCTTTTCTATTCAACACAACTGAACTCCTTATCATTTTGTGCTACTCCTGGGCTCCAGAACAGTGCTTTTTATTCTGGGAGATAAATGAACAGTTCAGTTTGGCGCATGGGAAGGGAACAAGAGAGCCATGAGCAGGAAATGTGACATGAAAGGGAGGCTGGAGTGGGTCCGTGAAGGCAGACTACTCCTACATAGGCACGAGGAACCACTGCCCCGGGGGGGCATGCTTTGGAGGACCCCTCTCTGGTCCTCCTCCAGCCCTTTCTGTCCCAAGGCTGCTGGGAGTCTGTGGAGCTAACCTCCCCCAACTTTGCTGTCTGTGGTGTGCTCAGGATTCCTGAGAATTCGCCAGCCTAATATCCCTAAGGGCTGCATGATCACCTCCCCAAATGTGTCGGAACGTACAATTTGTGGAGCTGTCTTGTCCTAGCAGTGGCCAAGGGCAGCCATTTGCAGTGGCAGGGATGTGGACAAAAAAAGGTGGAGTGTCCACAGTCCTAAGTGTGGGGCTCTTAATAATGCGAGAGGGAGCCAAGGGGGGAGGGACCAGGACACAGGCACCTGCAGACATCTGAGGTGGCCAGAACCCCAGGGGGAAGTCGAAGTCTGCACAAACATTATAGGAGCTCAACAATTTACAAACACATATGTTAAAGAAGTAGTGATGGTGATGAACACTGTAAAGCACAATAAAGCAGGTTAAGGTGGGGATAGAGTATGTGTTGGGCCAGGGGGTCTTTTAGAAATGGAGATCAGGAGGGGTGCCTGGGTGGCTCAGTCAGTTAACCATTTGCCTTCCGCTCAGGTCATGATCTCTGGTTGTTCAGATCAAGCCCCACATCAGGCTCCTTGCTCAGCAGGGAGTCTACTTCTCTCTCTCTCTCTCCCTCTGCCCCTTCCATGGGCTTGTTCTATCTCTCTCTCTCAAATAAATAAATAAAGTCTTTAAAAAAAAATAAAGAAAAGGGAGATTGAGACAGTCATTTTTGGGGCAGTGGCATTTAAGCAGAAACCCAAATGTAGTGAGGGAGTCAGAGGGCAGGAACATTTTGGCACAGGTGCCTGGAACAGCAGCAGGAAAGTCCTCAGGGAGAGAGATGAAGTTGTACAGACATGTAGGACCGGCCAATAGGTCAGGTCTTTGTAGACTAGAAGGATTTTTTTTTTTTTTTTGACTATAAGGATTTTTATTCTGAGAATTTGGGGAAATCATTACAAAACTCTGAGCAGGAGACTGCCATGATTTGATTTACTCTTAAAAAACTTGACGGTAGGATAACAAAAGGGGAAATGGGAAGACAATTAGATAAGTTGTTAGACAGCATTCTTTTATTAAAGGTTTTTCCAATTTATTTTAAAAATTTCTTATTTTTAAAAATGTGGTTAAGTACGCATAACCTAAAATTTACCATTTTTATGTGTACTGCTCAGTGACGTCAAGTCCATTCACATTGTTGTGCAATCACTATCCATCTCCAAAACTTTTTCATCTTATAAAACTGAATCTCTGTACCCATTAAATAACTCATTTCTCCCTTCATTTAGCTGCTGGCATCCACCTTCTACTTCCTGTCTCTATGAATTTGACTACTTTATTTTTTTTCTTTTAAGAATACGAGAGTATTTTTATTTTTTCATTTTGATGGTGCAAAATACAAATGCTGACTTGACATCCATTCACATATCACTTTTTCTATCACATTTACGACCCAGCACATTGGTGGATCCAAAGGAAATGGTATAATCACTATTTGGAGCATATCATATTAGTATTTCAATTGTTTATTCCAACTATTTCTTCTCTGATAAACTAAAACATCTTCATCATGTTGTTTGATGAGAGAGACCCACAAGAAGATGGAGGTGGCCAAGATCAGTCCAACTCTCAGCCAGTCAGGTCTATCATGTGGTAGCTTTTGAATGTAGAATTGATCAGGCTGAAGAGCCTCTTGGGAGCCCAGCCAGAGTCAGCAGCTTGCAGAACAGGAGCAACAATGCAATTAGTGCCATCTTGCTGGGCCAGGCTCTCAAATTTGACTACTTTGGATACCTCATCTAAGTACAATCGTACAGTTTTTGTCTTTTTGTGATTTATTTCTCTTAGCATAATATCTTCAAGGTTCATCTGTGTTGCAGCATGTGCCAGAATTTTCTTCCTTTTTTTAAAGATTATTTATTTATTTATTTTTGCTCGTGTGTGTGTGTGTGTGTGTGTGTGTGTGTGTGTGTATGTGCACATGTGAGAGAGAAAGAGAGAGTATGAGCCAGGGAGGGAGAAGCAGACTCCCTGCTGAGCAGGGAGCAGAATTTCCTTCCTTTTACTAATGAATAATATTCCATGGTATGTATATAGTATATTCTGTTTATCTATTTACCCATCAATGGACACGTGGGTTGCTTCCACCTTTTGGTTATTGTGAATAATGCTACTATGAACATGAATGTACAAATAGCTCTTCAAATGTTCCTGGGTATGCAGTAGATGCCTCAATTCTTTGTGGGGTATATACTCAGAAATAGAATTACCCGACCATATGGGGTGTACTTCTATTTAAAAAATTTTTTGAGAAACCACACACATCCTACCAGCGATGCACAAGAGTCCAATTTCTTCACATCCTTGTCAACACTTGTTATTTTCTTTTTCTTTTTTGGTAATGGTCATCTTAATGGATAGGAGGTGGTATCTTACTGTGGTTTTGACTTGCATTTCTGTAATGATTAGTGATGTGTATCTTTTCATGTGCTTATTGGCCATTTGTATATTTTCTTTGGAGAAATTCCTATTCAAGTCCTTTGCTTATTTTTAAATTGGGTTGTTAGTTTTTGTGTTGTTGAGTTTTGGGAGTTCTGTTTTTACTCTGGATATTAATCCCTTATCAGATATGTGTTTTGCAAATATTCTCTACCATTTTGTGGATTGCCTTTTTAACTCTGTTTATGTGTCCTTTGATGCCCAAAAGTTTACAGTTTTGATGAAGTCAAATTTGCCTATTTTTTCTTTTAAAGCCTGTGTCATATTCAACAAATCGTCACAAAATCCATGAAGCTTTCCCCTATATTTTCTTTTTTTTGATAGTTTTAGCTCTTATGTTTAAGTCTTTGATCCATTTTGTAATTTTTTTGTGTATGGTAATAGGTAAGGGTCCAGCTTCAATCATTTGCATGTGGATATCCAGTTTTCCCAGAACTATTTGTTCAAAACGTTCCTTTTCCCATAAATGGTCTTGGCACCCTCATCAAAAGTTATTAAAACATATATGTGACAGTTTATTTCTGGGTTCTCTATTCTACTTCATTAGTTTATCTATCTAACTCTATGCCAAGATTATATTGTTTTGATTACTGTGTGTTGTAGTAAGTCTTGAAATCAGGAAGTAACGTTCCTCTAACATTGTTCTTTTTCAAGACTGTTTTGACTATTTGGGAGTCCCTTTAGATTTCATATAAATTTTAAGATTAGACTTTTCTATGAGAAAAACATCATTATGATTTTGAAAGAGATTGTATTGCATTTGTAGATTGATTTGGGTAGTATTGATGTCTTAATAATATTAAGTCTTCCAAACCGTGAACATGGAATATCTTTCCATTTTTTTATGTCTTCTTTAATTACTTTCAGCAATGTTTTGTAGTTTTCAGTGTATAAGTCTTTCGTCTCCTTAGCTAATTCCCAAGTCTTGTTTTTACTTGTTCTTCTTGATGTTATTGTAATTAGAATTGTTTAAAATTTCCTTTCAAATTGTCCATTGTTAGTATATAGAGATGCAACTGATTTTTGTGTGTTAATTTTGTATCCTGCAACTGATGAATTTGTTTATTAGTTCCAACTGTTTTTTTGTGTGTGGAATCCTTAGGGTTTTCTACATAAAAGATTGCATCATCTGTAAACAGACATAGTTTTCCTTCTTTCTTTCCAATTTGGATGTCTCTTAGTTCTTGCTTAATGTTACTGCAACATTCTGTCCAAGACATGATGAAGAAGATTTTAATGAGGTTAAATCTTGTAATTTATTTCTCTTAGCATAAGAGAAATGCTCTTATGCATTTCTCTTTAGGATTTAGGACACATTTTGCAGGTAGAATAAATAGAGTTGGTTGGTTTGGATATTGGTTGTGGGAGAAAGAAAGGAGTTAAGAAGTGGAGGGAAAGCGGGAAGAGCGGGGAGTGGAGCCTCTTCGCTCTAGAGGCTTCTAGGTGCTCGCTTCGGCAGCACATATACTAAAAAAAAAAAAAAAAAAGAATGACTTCTAGGCTTGCAGATAGAATGACTGGCTGAATCACTGTGGTGCCATTTGATTAGATGAGGTAGATGGGGGAGTGTATGCTTGGGAGGGGCCATGTTAAATGTATCCATGGAAGCGGACAATATAAATAAAAGCAAGAGAAGATGGTAGGAAGAGGTGAGAAGACAGACTTCCAGGGCAAACTCACCTTTAGAAAAGGAGTAGAAGAAAAACATAAGGAAGGTAAGAAGCAGCAGCCCAAGGGGTACAAAAAGAATGAGAAGAGTCAGAGAAACAAAACAGAGAAAGTTTCAAGAAAGTGGCCGTAATTGCACAATGAGCTTGGGAAGGAAGATGAAGACTGAGCAAGGACCTTTTACGTGAGCAGTGAGGTTATGGGTGACCTCCAACAGAGCATTTGCAGCGGAATGGAGGAAGGCCTCTGCCCAGGAGCAAGTAAGCTGGAAAAGCAAGACCAGGTGGGAAGTGCTCTAAACAGCTCTGTAGAGCTGTATCTGTAAGGTGGATAAGGCAGCTTTGCTGTTACTATTGTTATGGAAACAAAAAACATTTAGGAGATCTAATAGCTATTTAACAGCCCTGCGTCTAGCCCATCACATTCCCTTGATCTATTATGAAAGATGCTAATAAAAACAGGCATCAGAGCCACAGGGTTAATCCAGGCTTCTTCCTTTTAGATGTGTAGTCTCTAACTGGAAGAATTCCCCTTCTAAGAAGGAAGCCAGACCAACCCCCACACCAAGTGCTATAAAGCCCTGAGAGACCAGCTGACCCAAGTTCCTTATTTTCTAGATGTTAGCTGAAATTTTTATAAAATAAATCTGCTGTTTTCACTTTTAAGTCAGCAAGCTGAATTACTTGGAGGAGGAAAGCAGGAGGAGTAGAGGAGACAGAGAGAAGACAGCGGGAACACAGGAACCTTCGGGTGAGCATTTTTAATCTTTGTTTTGTTAATTCGTTACTGAGTATTAGAAGTTGCTGATAGCATGCTTTCTGAAAAGTACGTTAATTTTGTTCCATTGTAAAGTTTTTTTTCCTACCATATACATAGCCGATTAAAAGATACTGGGAAAGTACAAAAAAGGAGAAGAAAGTAAAACCACCACTGAGCTAGTCTTTATTGACATCTGGGCAGTATTTCTTTCCATTCTTTTTTTGCATGTCTGCATATAATTTCAGGTTGATTTCCACAGTTGTGGCCATACAGCATGGATTACTTGATGCTCATTTTTTTCTCCCTTAGAGCATGAACTGTTTCTGCATTGCTGTAAATTCTTCATAATCATAATTTTAAATTGCTGGGTACTGTTGCATTGAGACTTGCCACACCTCACTCAAGGATTCCCCTGATTTTGACCAGATAGCATCTTTCCTGTCTTTCATAGACTGGGTTATTTTATTTTAAAATATGTATTTTTTCCCATTTGGAGGATAGGAGGTTTTTTTTTTGGCCGGCGGGGAGAGGAGGTTAAATTTGAGAATGTGTCAGTGGCTATACTCGGGGGTTAAATGAGAGGTAAGGCATGTGTGAGACTGTATGTGTTTATCTGCTTATCACCCCTTTGGACCCTGAATCTGGTTTAGCTACACATTCAGCCAGAATCACCTGATTCTGAGGAATTTAAAAAGTATCCCTAGAATAATTGAAACTTGGCTTTTGGCGGTAAGCCAATCATCTGTAGTAGTTTTTGTTCTGGTTTTGTTTGTTTGTTTGTTTTTTAAAATTTTCCCAGGTCATTCTAATGGGTGGCCGGCATTATGAGACCTGTCATTTAGACCTAGGTCATTTGAAATATTTTCCTGTCTCTGTCACATACCTGAGATCAATACATATTAAGGGAAGGAGAGGTACAATTTTAGGCACGCCACCCAAGTCTCTCTTTGAATACTGTATTAATAATGCAGAAGTA
This sequence comes from Mustela erminea, assembly GCF_009829155.1. Classification (NCBI taxonomy): domain Eukaryota; kingdom Metazoa; phylum Chordata; class Mammalia; order Carnivora; family Mustelidae; genus Mustela; species Mustela erminea. Next base: position 59,513,155 of record NC_045628.1, read on the forward strand.
ATTTGTGGGAAACCTAAAATGAACGAAACCTCTAAAAATATTTTTAAAGATTTTGTTTATTTATTTGAGAGAGAGAAAGTGAGAGAGAGAGAGAGCATACGTGCGCACAGGAGGCAGGGGGAGAGGCAGACTCTTGGCTGAACAGGGAGTACAACACAGGGCTCTATCCCAGGACCCCAAGGCTCCATCCCAGGACCCCGGGGTCATGACCTGAGCTGAAGGGAGACAGATGCCTAATTGATTGAGCCACCCAGGCACCCCCAAACCTCTAGAAATTTCTATCATCCACCTTAACCACATAAACCCTTGTGATGAGAATCTACTTATGAATTCCAATTTACTAATGCTTTAAAGAGATCGATTTGTTCCCAGTCCATTGGTTAAAAGTTAGAGAGACTGGGGCTCCAGAATGCTCCAAATGAATCAAAATTATGCCCAGCATCTGTTAGTATTCCGACTTCCTACCGGCCTGGGGTCATAAGGGATACAACACAACATAAACAACACCTGTTCTGGAAGAAAATAACATCTTTTTGCAACGTGCTCATTGTGATATGTCAGGATCACCTTGGGCATTTTTAGTATCTCATACATATTCCAGACTCAGGGACTCCCATTTTCCAAGTTTGTCTTACACACCAGACATCTGAGGCACACTAATCCTCCAATCCTCCCAGGATTAAGCCTGGAAGATAAAAGCCAAGCAAGGGCTCATACTGTTACCCAGGGGGCTCTCCTTAATACAAGTGGGATGCTGCAGAGAAAGGCAAGCATTCTGAGTTGCTCAACTTTGTCATAGCGCCTTATCAAATGATCAGAACCTCCAGCCCTGTGTCTGTGATTTTTCTCGGGGCACTGACCACTGCCGTCCTTGTCCCGGAGTTCCTTATGTGCAGGTCTTGGTCCCTCTGCTGACCAAGAATGCTTGAGGATGGAGTCCTTGCAGGCAACCTAGCACATGGGCTCCACTCAGAATAGATGGAAAGGGGGTGCCTGAGTGGCTCAGTGGGTTAAAGCCTCTGCCTTCGGCTCAGATCATGATCCCAGGGTCCTGGGATCGAGCCCCGCATCAGGCTCTCTGCTCAGCAGGGAGCCTGCTTCCTCTTCTCTCTCTCTCTTCCTGCCTCTTGGCCTACTTGTGGTCTCTCTGTCAAATAAATAAATAAAATCTTAAAAAAAAAAAAGAAAGAATAGATGGAAAGGTATAAATAAATTAAGTCAACAATAAATGTGCAAGTTAGATAACAGCTTATGTTTATCTCTGTTGAACCTATTAACTTTTTTATATTAACTCCTCCGTGGAGAAGATGGTGCAATGTCTGGCCATATTTGAAGGAAAACTTCTCCTATTGGACTGATGACTTGGTGGTGGTGTGGGCTGATGCATCTGACAAAGCAAGTAATGGAACCTGGAACCAAAGAATACCAAAGGTGGAAGCATCCTTAGGAAGAGCCAGGGTCAGGAAAGGAAGCTTTTTGAATCTCTAGTGTTTTGAAGAGAGGTTTTGAGGAAAGGCGGGAGCCGATTTGAAGGAGAACAAGAAGGAAGAAAAGAGGAGAAGGGAGGGAGGACAGGCCAGGGACGGGACGGAGAGAAGAAGAAGTGGAGGGAAAGCGGGAAGAGCGGGGAGTGGAGCCTCTTCGCTCTAGAGGCTTCAAGGTTAAGCTGGAAGAATTTAAAAGGATCCAGTCCACATACCTTTATTGTGCGTTGTAGAAAAAAGAATTTTTTTTTATCACTAAAGAAAAACTGAGTCCCACACAAGGGTCCTCCTATGAGGCAGTGGAATAGCATTTTACCTTGTTTGTGACTCCAGTATAGGAGATGGGATTGTCTGCAGGGGACGTGGGGGCATCGCAGATTCTTTAAAGGAAGTCGGTTTCTTTTTATTTTGTGTTTTACCATGACAATAATTTTGTTCTCTTATAAATTCTCTGAGAGAATTGAAGGCAGTTTTCCTTGTTAACGCGTAGCAGACAAATCCCTACTAGGAACTCATTTGGCACAGAGTGAGAAAAACAACCGTCAACCTTCAGATATATAAATAGTGTCCCTTTCTACAGTGTTCAGCACAGAGTACCACTTGGGTCCTTTCTGTCAACACCCCATTACCCTCAATGCCATTGATTCCGTATTCTTGTCCCTAGAACCTATATTTGACTTTTAGAAACAGTAAGTGTGTGAGGGAAAATATGCAAACATCATTTTGCTGCAAAAGACTACTGGGCATTTTTTTTCTCCCTCGGAAGATATTTATTGTGAGACATAAAATGGGGGAGGTGAATAATACCATCCGTAGCTCACTCAGGGATCATTCACTGGAGCACATTTATGGGCCACAAACTGTGCCAGAGCCTGAGGATACAGTAGTAGACAGGTGAGACCCCATGCCTGCCATCAGTGATGAACAGTCTGGGGGGTGAGGATACACAGGAACTATGGTGGCCCTGAGGAGGAAGTGTTGGGACAGGAAGCCCATGGCCCTGCGGGGCCAGGTGGGGCTGGGGCAGCAGTCAGCCAAGACCTGGAGGGGTCAGAGAAGTCTTTTTCTGGAAAAGTGATGTCTAGAAAGAAATCTGAGGTTGGGTCAGAGATGGCCAGAGGAGCTAGAGCTCAGAGTGAATAAGCAAGAGAGAGCCAGGTGTGTTTAGGGCATTGAAATAAGTTCCGTGAAGCTAGAATGGGTTTTAGTGAGGCAAGTTGTGGGGAGAGAATATGCTGGTTGACAAGTCCACATTGTGATATTCTTGGAGTTGAACTTCATTCTGATGTGATAGTGGGTTTTAAGCAGAAATCATATGGTCAGGTATGCATTTTGGAAAGGTCACTCTAGCCACCGTGTAGAGAATGGGCTGAGCATAGCTGGAGTGAAACAGGAGACTGTGTGTCCTTTGTGCAGGTGGAAGACGACAACCTGTACTGGGCCCACCATCATCTGGTCCCTGGGACAGAAGAGAGAGGTGCGGGTGGAGATGGGCGGGTAATGAGGCCAGGTCTGCCCTGGGGAAGGAGGAAAGCCCTTGGTTTGCTTTTGTTCCATACTCTCTCCTCTTTAGGTTACAGATGCTCACAGGCCCATGCTACTGGCAGCTTCCTAGGGCACCATTCAGGACAATTCCCCTGGCTTTCCATTTTTCCAGAGATACTGAAACATTCTCTCCTTCTCCTTTTGTTTCTTACTCTCCTAGGCAGGTGTCCTAGAGCTGGCATACCCAGAAGTTCTCAGGCTCTGCTTCCCTCGGCAACAGACAGGGTGGCATCTAGCATGCTAACGCATGGACCCTGTGTGAGTGCCAGGCTCAGTGCGGCTGTGCTGGAGGCTTCTGCCTGTGTCGCCTCCTTTGTCTTCTGGAGAAGTCCCAGAAGTTGAGTACTTGCTAATAACCATGCAGTTAGCAAGGGGGTAGAGCTAGGATTTGGCTCCTGTTGTGATGTACAGATTTTCTATGATATCACGATGTCTCTGTATCATTTCAGGAAACAAGGGATGCTTAACAAGTGACCTCTGTAAATAATTTCTTGGCTCTACAATATGAATTTAATGGCAGATTATGAAGTGCCTTGGTAGGAGGGAAGAGAGAGAGAGACAGTTTTAATTTGATTAAACTTTGTCACTTTGATTGTGAACAAGGATAGTCCTGATGCTGGCAGTTCCTAGGAACTTATTGGACTGTGTTGCATGATGGCTTCTGAGATGATACTTGCTGACCTTCCATCTTTTTTCTGTCTTTGCAATGAGAAGACTGGAGGGGATCGGAGGCAGACGCAGAGTGGCCCTGCGGCCTTCCTGAGGTCAGAGACTAGGTCAGTCCCAGATATGGTCGGTATTCCCGGATACACCGGTGAAGAACACTAGGGGACAAAAAAAAAAAAAAAAAAAAAAAATCATTGAGATGGTTTTATAAAATTAAATCCATAATCAGTGTCATGGGTTCATATAACAAACAAGAGCTGAAAAGTGATAAGAGCCAGAGAAAAGACAGAATTTAGTCAAAATAATGCCCAAAGAAAATGAAGTCATATCTTTAAGGAGCTCAGAGCAGTCTTTACTCTCTCAGTTCCCTGCATTCAGCTTGTCTTTGTTTGTTGTCGTGGCTGAGTGTTGCTGGTTAGGAAGAAATTGGGAGAAAAGCTAGATTTGGAGAACATTAGAGAATGAAACAAGGAGATTAAGAAGACAGAGGTGGGAAGTAGGATGTCAGAGATAATGCCGTGCATCTGACTCTTGGGGGCTGAAGAGAGATCCCTCATGTGCGTGGATGCCGACCTTCTGCTAAGGTTCAGCGCCTGCTTCTTCCCCTGGGGGTAAATGTTCTTTGGAAGCATTTGTACCCTCAAAATACACAAGAAAGGATGAAATTGTGAAAAAAGCCCAATTTTAAGGGGGCATTTATCCCCAAATATGCCCCAAATCCATCAGCACCTTTTTGCACAGAAAAATTATCCAGAAAGAAGCTTCACAGGGAAAATGAACAAACAAGAGGAGAAAAGCAAACAAGCCAACAGTGGAGAAAAACTTGTTAGCAAAGGGTAGAAAGAAGGCAAATATTGCGAACCCATAAATCTGATGCTGATATCTGACCTCTGATGCTTTTGAAAAGCCACTTTTCATCCCTGCAGATCTTTGCCCTAACGGCGGCTCTGGCAATAAACATGTTCTCAAGGTGCCTCTTCTTCCATCTGTACATGTGCATCTGTGGTGGTGGATGTCATTTTACTACACATTCTGGGGTCTGAGCTAAGTTCTCCTTTTGGGGGAAGAAGTGGGTGCTGCGTGTCCAGTCCCATCCCCGAACTGGGCCCAACTGTCAATATTTCAAGAAGGCCCAGCTTTAGGCAGAGCCCAGGCTCTGGTGGCTTCTTTGAGCTCCCAGGAGTTGGGAAAAGTGCTAGAACGCGAGAAAGGCAGGTGTAAACTGAGGGGCTCATGGGGATCGGCAGCTGGGCAAAATCACCGGAAAGCTGACAACCCAACTGCTGTGACTTTAAGAAAATGTTCTAATTAGCAAACTTAATGCAATAAGGTATCTGGTCTTTAGAGATAAAACAAGAAACCAAATTAACGAAATGCAGAATTTATTCTTGGGGTTTCTGAACTTTCTCGGGACATCCTGGAATTTAGTCAGCAGGTGGGTCAGGGAGATGGACTGATGGGCTGTCTCCTCCTTGCCGATCCTGGCGGTTGGCTGAAGGATCTGAGGAGAGATGGCGATGGGGCTGGAAAGTCTGGTTACAAAAGAAACCACTTGCATCAGACGATTACAGGGGAGAATGTGCTCAGCGCACTGGGGAGCCCACAGAGATCCTCTTTGGCCCTATGGCAATGAATGCTGGTGAAAGCCTTCCCACCCTCACGGTAAGGGCTTGCTCAGGTCTTCCCCTAGATGGGAAATGGGCCAGATCCGGGGTTCAAGCTCAGGGGTTTCAAGCTACTCCAGAAGCCGGCAGCAATGCTATGAACAACCACACGTTGAATTTTGGGGCTGCCGAGCTCCAGGGCGAGCCAGGCACAGGTTGGTGGAATCTGGGAGGACAGGGCTCTGTGAGCTTTGTGGCTTCCAAACGTGGAGTCCTAACTAGAGGATGGAAACTAGACAGTGAAACTCTGCATTGGCCACGAAGCAGAAACTCCCTTCAGGGTGAGTTACCAAGTCCTAGGACTCTGGCTGAAAAATCCCTCTGGCCCCAGAGCTGTTAAGGAGACTTTCTGCAGTAGAGAGAAAACGAATTAGAGAATTTCCTCTTCAGGGAATTGCAGAGCCATAAATACTATTCAGCATTTACTGGTTTACAGCAGCAGATCGGGGCCAAAGTGTTGACTTCTGGGCTATGAGGCCTGGGGAAGTGAGTGGCTTTTGGAAGGCAAAGCGGCGTAGCCTGGTACTTCGGGAAGTGGCTTGCGCTGTGGGGCACTCTGAGGCACTTCCGGAGAGACAGGGCCAAACAAGGATGGGAGCAGCAGAATGCTCCAGCGTGCTGACTCCATGGGAACGGGGCCCTGTGTGGGTCACTCCTGCTCCCCGTCCCCCATTTATTCTGGAGGCCTGGGGACCAGCTCAGCGCTTCATTCAAAAGGCGTCATAATCGCAGTTCTTTTTGTTCTCAGTTCTGTTTTGGTCTCTAAAACTTAATTTACTTGATCCCTTTGGGAAAAAATTGGAAAGTACAAGACTGTTCTGAGGAGGCAAGAAAGTGTACGAAGCTTTACGTGTCTGCCATGGCATTTGGGGCCAGTTTCAAGAAAGGGCTAGGCTAGCAGTCTCGCATTCCCAGAATCAGCACTCGATGATACTTTCTTGTTTGGGGGGATGTGTCAGTTCAGCATTCTGGGGCCTTTGGGGTTTCGAGGGTCAAACATGCAGAATCTTCTGATCCAGAGGATTGAATCCTCTCCGCCCAATTTCAGGGGCTCTCAGTCTGTGATCCTTCGAAGCAACAACGACTCCCACACGGTGCTATCTCTCATCCCAGCCCTGGTCTGCGTGCCATTCATGTGTCATCGCCCGTCATCCTTACAGCAGCCCTGTGAGGGAGCGACTAGTATCATCCCTGCCCCCATTTTAATGGGGGAGTGGAGGCTCAAGGGCATGAAGTGACTTGCCCAAGATCACAACCCTTGTGAGTCACAGAGCCGGCGCTCACACCTGGGATCTCTGCCCACACCTGCCGCTCTCTGCTGTTTTCCCGCAGCACAGACACCATATTTATTTATTTTTGGAATCAAATCATCTCTCAGCCTTGCTTTTATATTTTAACTAATGCCCTGAAAGCCTCGTCACCTTTTAAATCATTTCTCTAGACCCCAATTTTGAAGTTTAATCATAATAGTTAACATCGTGGAGGGCTCAGACAGTGTGAAATACCTCACACTCATTGTGCCGTTTACAGACAAGGAAAGAGAGGCGCAGAGAAGTTACATCTCTTGCAAAGAATCCCCGAGCTGGTAAACGCCAGATCTGGCTCCATGACCTTAGCCCAACTCCCTCCTCTGAATATTTCTGTGAGATATAAAAAGAATGTCCTATTTGCCACTCCACAGTATCCAGTAGCTCTGGGGGCTCAAATCGAAGTTTTTAAGTAAAGTTGTCGGAGAAAACGAAGAGCATTATTGTTAGGGGAGAGTAGTGAACAGCATCGTGGTTATTAAAGCAGAAACCTCACACCGTGGAGAACTTAGGGGGAGAATAGAGACATCAGTGGGGAGGAGAAGGAGAGGTCTGATGGGGCCGAGAATTCACCTGGACCATCAAATCCCACGGGTCTGCAATGTTTTGACTGGTTTAATCTCGCAGTGGTTTACAGGTCAGGAGAGGCTAATGGTTTCTAGGCATCAGCTAACAAAACTCAGGGTTACAGTGGTGACTTTGACATGAAGAGGAGGGACAGAATTCAAGGCATGTCATACAAAAATGATGGTGATAACTCTGTCAACTGATTGGATGTGAGATATTAAAGAAAGAGAAAAATGAAAGAAAACATCCCTCAAATGGTCACCAGCCATCTAGCTCCACTCCAGCTGCCATAACAAAATACCACAGACTGAGTGGTTTAAAGAACAGAAATTTATTTCTCACAGTTCTAGAGGCTGGAAGTCCAAGATCAAGATGCTGACAAGATGGGTTTTATTCTGAGACCTTTCCTCTTGGCTTGTAGGTGGCCACCATCTGGCTATGTCCTCTCACATGGCAGAATGTGTTTCTTCTCCTAGGACACTAGTCCTATTGGATAAAAACTCTACCGTATCACCTCATTTAACCTTAATCACCCCCATGAAATCCTTATCTCCAAATACAGTCCCATTGGAGGTTGGAGCTTCAATATGTAAATGTCAGGGGCTCATGTTCAGTCCCTAACACCAGCTGAGTGGGATTGATTTGAGAGGAAGGATAGACCCAAGTAAGATCTGAGGTAGAGGCAGAATCTCCAAATAAGGCTATCCTCTAGACAACTAGAAATACTGGACCAAGGCTTAGGTTAGAATTCAGGAAAAACCACTTAAATTTTCTAGGTCTCAGAGCTCTTTTTCTTTATTTTTAGAACTGAGATAAAAATGCCAACTCAGCCTATCTCAACAGGTAGCCAAGTAGACAAATGAGGTAATGGAGAAAAAAAAAAAAAGTCTTTGTAAATTATAAGATGAGGGCGCCTGGGTGGCTCAGTGGGTTAAAGCCTCTGCCTTCGGCTCAGGTCATGATCCCAGAGTCCTGGGATCGAGCCCTGCATCGGGCTCTCTGCTCAGCAGGGAGCCTGCTTCCTCCTCTCTCTCTGCCTGCCTCTCTACCTACTTGGGATCTCTGTCTGTCAAATAAATAAATATAATATTTTAAAAAAATTATAAGATGAAAATATGGTATTTTCATAGGTAAGCGACATCTGGGAGTCAGAGGCAGAGATGGGGTAAGGTCTCCATGTTGGGTGAGTTCTTGGGGGGTTATAGAGAGAGGTGAACTGAGGACCCTGGTGGGGGTTCAGTGGGGTCCACAATTGGGTAAAGAAGAGATAACAGTGGATTCAGAAGGGCTGAACAATCACAAAATGGAAAACCACAAGGACTCGGGACCACAGAAGAAAGAGAAGAATGGAGGTTTCACTGATAAGACCTGAGGATCAAATCCTAGAGTAGCTGAGAAGGAAGCAATAGATTCTCAATAGAGAAAGGGCAATAGAACCAACTGTTGAATAGAAACAGTGATGTACAGGTGGCTCTCATGAGGTGGTGGGGATGGGGCAGGGCAGCTACTGCTGTAAGTTAAAAAGAGGACGATGAGAAGAAATGACAACAGTGAGCCCAGAGTTCAGGAATTTAAGAGCGAGAGGACAAGCAAAAACAAAAATTCCCGTAGGTCGCAGAATTAGGTAGAAGAGAACACTGGCATTGGGTTGACCACTCGCTGTGTGGAGTAAGCATATTCTTTCCTTTACAACTCAGAACAACCCTACAGGCTTTCTTGTTTAGCCTCACTTTGAGGGTGAGGAAGCTGAAGGGCGGAGAGTAAGAGTTACGCAGCTGGAAAAGCGGGAAGGTTGGGAGTCGCTTGGGCCCGCTAGCCTTCAGGTACAGAGTACATTCTAGCCTAGAGGTTCAGGCGGATGAAGTTGGAAGAGAGAAGGAGAAATGAAGAGAGGAGGAGACCCAAGTCACAGGAGGGAGTGTGGCTAAGGGTCACAGTCAAAGTGTCTCCAGAGAAGAGAATACTTGCAGCTTCCCTCCCAGACTCAGAATGTTCCTCCAGCAATAGGCATCTTCACAGCCGCAGAACTGGAGAGGGTCCTCTCCCAGCTCAGCAGTCACTGCTGCCCCTGGCCTTGGGCTTTCACCCGACCCCTCTGGTCACTGATAAACTTCTTATTGCCGAGTCCCCTGAGACTTTTAATTCCCACCGACCTCCTGCTCCTTCCGCCAGTCTTTCTCCTGGTCTCCTTGACACTGCATTCTCGATTCATCTCTTTTGGTTTGGGTTTGGCCAACCTTTCTCAGCCATCTCTCCAGGCTCCTGTTCTCTGCCTGGCTCTTAATTGGTGATTCCCCCACCCCCACCCCTCACCCCAAGGTCTTATCTCTGGGCCTCTTTCCTTCTCTGTTCTCATGCCCCTGTGGGAGGTCATTCAGCTTTTCTGGCTTTAGTCACCATAAGTGCTGAAGAACCACAAACTCAGCAAGCTCTCTTAACCCCTCCACCCCAGCTCTAGACTGCAAGGGGACAGTTTATTTACATGTGTCACAAAAGCCTCATATTCAAAATGTCCCTAGTTGAACTCATCCTCTCCACCCCCTCCCCCGCCCCAACCCGAAAACAGCATCTTCTTATGTCCTTTTTATTAGTGGAAGGCACCCTTCTCCCAGCAAAGACCTGAGAAGATTCCCCTCCCCGCCCCCACTTTCCTTGACATTCCATAACTGGTCCATCCACAACTCTGGCCACCTCTCATTTTCCTTCATGTCTCTCAGTCCCATCCAGATGTCCACCCCCTCCGCCCCGGACAGTCCCTTGCAGTCTCTCTGAACCTAGGCTTGCCTCCTTCCCAGCTGTCCTCCACCTGCTGCCAATATCACCCTTCTACAAATACACATCGGCTTTCTGCAATTCAGTGGCTCGTATGGCCCCCAGAACAAAACCCCAACTCCTTTGTGTGGATGTAGGTCACTCTCAAACCACCCTCTGCCCAACTCATCCTCCCTTTCATGCTTCCCCTAGGTTGTTATCACCTGCCGTTCCCCAGACTTGCCCTGCGCTCCCAGCAACCAGTCTTCACACAGCCTGGTCCTCTGTCTGGAACCCCTGGCCCCTCTCCTTAGCCAGCCTTTCCCCTTAGTACCTTAAAAACGCTCTTGTTCCCCAAGGCTTTTCCCTACAGCATTTCATTCTGATGGCCCTTCTCACCTGGCTTTGTCTACTACGTTTCTGGTTTATTCACCACTCTGGGGGGTCCTTCAGCTCTAAGGTTGTATTTTCTTCCTTGTCAGGTACACAGGACCCAGTATTTGTGGTGCAGAGAGAGGCAGAAGAGCTTTGTGACAGAGAGCTGGGAGCGGGTTTTAAGCCCCATCCCACCACTAAGCGACAAGTGAACTTGGGCACACAAGCTATTCCATATCTTTGCACTTTAATTTTCCTCATCTATAAAATAACCAATTCAGACTATCTAGGGATATCTGGGGACTACCTGAGTTAACACACAGAAGGAGCTCTGCGGAGTGCGGACCACAGAGTAAACACAGTACGGGCTGTCTGCTGCTTATTTTGAATGCTGCATATTTGTCACTGATGGAGGACGTGAGCTTTCCCAGAACCCTCAGGCAGGTCTGGCAAAGGCGGGTATCTTGAAGTGAGAGCAGTGAGGGTAGCTGACGAAATCAGACAACCAAGGGCCTGATGTTAACTTGAGGAAAGGATTTTCACTGTGGGAGTTAGAAGTTCCAGAGACAGTGGCCAAACAGAGGACCCAGAACGTCACCTAGTGGTAACCTGGGAGGCTGCTGGCAGGCAGGTCTATAGCTCTCTTGTCTTTGTGCTGATGGCTTAGAAAAATCCCATCCTGAATTCTTCGTAAAGATGATGCCTGGGGCACTGACCTTTATTCTTTAGAAGATTCTTGATTCTTCACCAGTTTATCTCAATTTCACAGCCTCCGGTTGCATAATGCTTATCGCTCTCTGCTCCCTGGGGCACGTGTCTGTCGGTGTGTCTGAATGCCTCAGTCTTCAGGTTTTGAGACAAGTCCCAGGGCCAGATCTCAGCACTGAAGTTGAGTACACCTGTGGGCGCACAGTCCCTATTGCTAGGGTCTGGTTTTGGTTCCCTCACACCCCTCAACTTCCTAGTGAACACCTGTTACCATCTTTTTTGATGACCTCTTGTCTGTGATCACACCTGCTAGATTGCATGCCCTGCCTATGATGAGGGACTTTTTTCAGCATCCGTAGCTGACAGTGTCTCTGAATGCTTGCCCCACCCTAGTCAGGGAGGAGGGCAGGCTGCTTCCAAACCTCCCCCAGCTGCCATTATTTTTTTCTTCTTTTTAAGATTTTATTTATTTATTTGACAGACAGAGATCACAAGTAGGCAGAGAGGCAGGCAGAGAGGGGGAAGGAGTCTCCCCGCTGAGCAGAGAGCCCGATGCAGCGTTCGATCCCAGAACCCCAGTATTATGATCCAAGCCAAAGGCAGAAGCTTTAACCCACTGAGCCACTCAGGCGCTCCCCACCCCCCGCCCCGCTGCCATTCTCATAGCAATTCACAAGTCCTGTTGGTCCTGAGGCAGGAGCTGTGGTCTTCATGGTCAAAAAGTCTAAAGATTGCTCATTTTTAGGTCCATTTCTACTTTTTTCAGCTTCTTCTCTGGTCTGTTAGATATGAGCTTTCCCTAAGATTCTATCAGAATCCTGGCTCCAAAGTTAGGGTCTTTAAGACTAGAATAGATTCTGTATGGTCATACGGGTAAGACTCCATCCTTTCCCAACCCCCACCAAAAAAAAAAAAAAAAGCCATTTGTAATGAAACCCCTGGGAATATGGGAATTCCTCTGGCTGGGCGTATACCAGTCTTATTTCTCATGCCTTGTCTCTTTGTCCCCAAGGCTCTGTTTGTTGACCCTGGTTTTAGTGCTCCGCCCTTCCAGACGCAGAATTGTGACATTGAATCCAGCTCCAGGCTTGCTTCATGGACTTGGGTTGTGCTGCCTGTACCACTTCTAGCATTTTGGGATTTGGGGTTTGATCCTTCTGTCCTAGTCCTGCCAACCAATAGAAATTTTAATTCCCTGTAAGATGAGTTCAAACACTGTCTCCAACTTCCTCATTTTGCTGTATTCCCTTTCCTCAGTTAGGCTTACAGAATTCCAGCCTCTGTGTATTTTGTGTACAGAATTCCTTCTCTACCTTGAGCTGTCTCCTAAGCTCTAGAGCATGCTCTCCTCATCCCAGCTGATGGCCTCACCATTCTCCCTATAACCCAAGCAAGAAACCTCAGACTTGCTGTTGAGACAGATCAAAAACAGAGAGCCATGACTCATGTCATCACAATGAAGGCCCTATGGTCCTCTCTGAAATAAGAGGTGGCCCTCAGCTCTGCATATGAGAATTCTCATCTTGCCAGTCTACTCCTAGGCCTAAAGAAATCAATTTACACAAGTCCAATTCACAGGGAAATAATTTTTAGCCCGGAATTCTTGTTATTCTGGTTTGAATGTTTATAATGGGAGGTTCTATGTTCCCTTTATTATAACCTTTCAGCTCACGATTCAAAGTCCACCCTTCCAGAGAGGCCTGAGGGAGCAGATGGGTTGTTAGAAGGCTGCCTGATAGAAATGGACTGAAAGCATAAGAGTGGAGTTGTTTGAGAGATTTTCATCATAAACTTGTCAGAAAAATCCAAGAGTTGTCAGTATTTCTGTACAGTATGCCCTTCTAGCAAACATGAAGAGGAGTCTACTTTTTACACTTCATATGAACATGAGAACTGAGGTCATCACCCTCATGGTCAGTGGAATGACAGATGTCGAAGCAAGATCATTCCTACATACATTCCTGAGGGTGGAAGAGCAAGGGGGCATTTATCCAGTACCAAGTACTGTGTGAAGCACTCTCTCTCTCTCTCTTACTCATTTAATGGTTACAACAACCCCATGAAATCAATGTTATATATCCTTGTTGTGGGTTGAATTATATCTCCCCAAAAAGACAGATCCAAGTCCTAATCCCAGGTACCTGTGAATGTGACCTTATTTGGAAATAGGATTTTTGTAGATGGATTTAATTAAGATGAGGTCCTACTGGAGTAAGATGGGTCCTAAGCCAAAAGACCTGGGTTCTTGTAAGAAGAGGAGAAGACACAGGAACATAGAATATGTAGTAGGAAGATGATGTGAAGACACAGAAGAAAATACCATGGGAAAGTCAAGAGATTGGAGTGACACATCCCCAAGCCAAGGAAAGCCAAAGATTGCTGGTAGCCACTAGAAGCTAGAAAAGGCAAGGACGATGTCTTCCCTAGAGGCTTCTAAGGGAGTATGGCCCAACTGACACCTGGATTTCAGATGTCTAGCCTCCAGAACTGTGAGAGAATACAGTTGTTTAAGCCTCCAGGTTTGTGGTACTTTGTGAAGGCAGCCTTAGGAAATTAATACAATCTCCATTTTACAAATGAAGTAATGGATGCTCAGAAATGCTGGTTTGCCCAGAAGTAAGTGCTTAGAACTCTTTAACTCCGAACACTTGAACACTTGCTGGTTGGACTGGTCCATTGGGTGGGGGTTCTCTTTCTCTTCTATCAAAAATTCCTGTTCCAGAAAAATTATATACTAACATCAGCATTTCCCTGTAAGTAAGATTATGTAGAACATTAGGTCTGTGGAGTATTAAAATATGTTAATGTGTACAAGAGTTCTTAGGATCAAAAAAAGGGAAGGTTACTGTGTGTAAATCAAGCTGTCTTCTTTCTGTCTTTCTGCAGGACCCCCATAGAGCCTTTAACGTGCATTATGAATCTCCAAGAGAAGAATACTAGAGGTTACAATATTTCTCAAGCTGATTTAAACATGGAAAGCTTGTCTTTTACAGAGCATCCTATGGAATTCATATTCTGTGGAAGATACTTTGGGAAATGCTGAATTAAAGAAAAAAGCTTCTTTTTTTTTTTTTTTTTTGTACATCATTTCCATGTCAACCATGTTTTCTGAGTTATACCTTCACATAAGTGTCTGAAGGAGAATTGAAAAACATCCTTGCTGCATTAAAATATATTAACAAACCATCTCTTTGGGTAGGTTAACTTAACTAATGTATTACCATAACTTTTTTATTCTTTAGATCTTTATGTGGATTCTCAGAGTCAATGTCTTCTAGCCAAGGCCATTGAGAACATACCAGTTGTTGAACAAAGTTAGGTCTATTGACTTGTGTCAAGGTGGAATGCACATGAAGGGAAACTGGGGCATTTCAGAAAGAGGATGTTAGGAATTATAATAGGATTTATGCTTGCATTGGATACTTTGGGGGTAATATTCAAGGAAGCAGGACTTTTCAGGAACAAGAATGGTTAGTTCGTATAACAGACTGAAAAATAGGGACCCATACTATCATACTCCGATAATGAAAACATGTCCCCTGATCCTCCTGTTCTTTTCTAGACATCCAGCAAGGTTCCCTATACCCATACCTTAAGTCTTAGGCTGTTATGTAATATTTATACAGGTGCAGTAGTAAGTGTTTACTCTAGTAGAAAATTCTCTTTGGCTAGTTAAGGAGAAAGTAAGGACTGTGTTATTATCTATGACAACTCTTCCTAACGAATTTACATTTAAACCTGGGCTTTGTCAAAGATAAACAAAGCCAGATGTTAGTTAAAGGAAGGACAGATTTTAATCAGTAATATACTCTTAGAGTAGAGAAAAGAGCTCAACATTAACTGAACTCAACTTCATTTTTTACAGAGGTGAATGGATGTTTTTAAGGAAGAATGAAGGATTAGAGAGGGCTAAACAGGTGTTCAGCAGAGTCAGGGAAGTGAAAAACTACCAAAAATGGGAAGGGGAGGTTGGCGTACGTGAACTGCATCTGGGTTTGCTGACTGACATTTCTGAAGCTTAGGATGCTACCCCCCGCCCCAAGGGAGGGAGACAGGAGGCCTATCTTCAGGTGTTGGCTGGAACAAACAGTAAGTTCTTTCGATTGCCTTGAGTTTTTTCAGGCTCTATAAGAAGGGGAGGTTATGGTCATCCTAGAGATGTAGCCCTAAACTGTTAAAAAAAACAAAAACTCTTAGTCCTTCGTTTTTAAAAAAGATTTTATTTATTTATTTGACAGAGAGATAGAGAACACAAGTAGGCAGAGAGGCAGGCAGAGGGAAAGGGAGAACAAGGCTCTCCACTGAGCAGGGAGCCCAATGCGAGGTTCAATCCCAGGACTCTGGGATCGTGACCTGAGCCAAAGGCAGCCACTTAACCGACTGAGCCACCCAGGCACCCCTCTTAGTCCTTCGTTAAGGAGGGCATGTGATGTAATGAGCACTGGGTATAAGACTGAAGAATCACAGGCCTGCACCTCTGAAATCAATAATATATTGTATGTTAATTTAATTTAAATAAAAAATATTTTTTAAAAAAGAAAGAGTGTGGCAAACATAGGTTGAGAAACCCTCATAAACTGTATGAACAGTTGTTGCATATTTATGTGGTTAGGCTAGGCCGTCTACCCCTTCAGAAATGTTTTCTCCTCCATCCTACCACTAATTCTTATGTGTTTGGGCATGAGGCAAAGTTGTCTGGCTTCGAGTCATGTTATATCCTTACTGTTTACACAAGCAAATATTTTTTCGTGTTGTAGTAGAAAATCTATCAAATGGGAAAACGATTGTGACATTTTGTTTATAAGAAAATTGTTTAAAGACGACCAAACAGCATTTGCAATCTACTGTCGTTTTTGTAATTTTAAAAAAATATTAACACAGAAAAAACAAAACCCAAAAAACTGTTAGTTCTTTATTCAAGTGGGAAGCCTAGCAAGAAGAGGACTCTGAGGAGCCTGGCTAGCATTTGAGAGCGAGTTTTTGTCAGGTTCCAGAGCAGAAGTTGTATACTTTAAATACATAATGCTCTCGCCAGGGTCAGAAACAAGTTATGAGTGATTCTTTCTGATTGCATTATTCCAGCTCTGGTGGTTGGTTGCTCATTACACCGGGCAGTCTGTTATCTCTCCTGAGAGAGACTTCTCTCAATTAGTGTGTGCCTGACTCTCTCAGATGTCTCTCTGTAACTTTTTAGGGAAACGTAATTCCTGGAGGGGTGGTAATTTAGACATCTGATGTCCTCTAACGATGATATTGAATACACAGGGTGAGTTAGTGTGTGGCAGGTGGGTATAAGCTCGATGTCTCCATAAGAAGTAGACAAGTGGTAACCAGGAATTTAAAGATTTATTTATTTATTCATTTGACAGAGAGATCACAAGTAGACAGAGAGGCAGGCAGAGAGAGAAAGAGAGAGAGAAGCAGGCTCCCCGCTGAGCAGAGAGCCCGACGTGGGACCCGATCCTAGGACCCCGAGATCATGACCTGAGCCAAAGGCAGCGGCTTAACCCACTGAGCCACCCAGGCGCCCGGTAACCGGGAATTTAAGATTCATTTCTCACAATAGGAATGAGACTTTTTCTTTATTGAGTATCTGTGGTGGAGAGTCCTTGGAGGTGGACAGATGCCTTCAGTGGAATCAAACAGGTCCTGCAAAACAGGCTGGAAGGTTGTTGAAGAAAATAAAGTAATGATTTCTACCCAGGTTAGACTCAATCTTTGTTCCCACTCCCAAAGGGTTAGGTTTTGCTGATAGCGTTGTAAGGACTTCGGCAGAAGCATTTTGTTGATATGGAGTCAATATATAATTTTGATAAGACTGAAATTAGGGTTAATTATGTGAGGAGAAACTTAACTATCAGAAGGGATAGAGAGAAGAAAATTTACATCTTGAAGTATTTTTCATTTGTTTTTTGGTTGGTTTTATTTATTAAGTTTTGTCAGTAATCTGTTAAATTCAGAACAGTAGCTATGATCTAAGAAAAAAACAACCCAGAGGGGTGCCTGGGTGGCTTAGTTAAGTGTCCCTAACTCTTGAGCTCAGGTCATGGTCTCAGGGTAGTGAGTTCAAGCCCCACATTGGGCTCCATGCTGGATGTGAAATCTACTTAAAAAAAAAAAAAAAGGAGGAGGAGGAGGAGGGGGAAGGGTTTACAAATTAAGTAAACAAATTAAGCAATTACAAACAAATTAAGAGGAGTTTGTAATATGAGTTTGTAAACTCGGGTAATTTGTGGGTTCTAGGAGGGGCTGATCTCATTGCCTGCAATCAAGGCCAGTGGAAATACTTCAATCATGAGAAGGTTGAGGGTGTGAGAATGCCATTCGTTCTTGTTACTTTCCCTGTGGTCTATGGATAAGGACAGTGACGTTACTAAGTAAAAGTTAAAGCTTTATGGTTCTCTGATGACTCTATCAGTGAAATGTATGTCTTACAGAAGAGACAAGTTGGGATTCCCAAATTAAGCAATTTTTTTTTCTACAGAGCTCTGTAGCAAAGAAAAGCCTTGACACACTCTGAAAATGAACAATAACCAGAACACATTCATAGACTTTCTGGAGATGTTCAAAGGAGCCTTGGGACTGTGCATGTCCATGTTCTACCTTTACAGACTTGCTAGAATTGTGTTGAAGGCAGATGGGGCATACATGGGAGCATCCTTAGCGATAGCCTTCAAGTTACCCTGCCAGTGTTGGTTTAATACTATCACCAGTTTATCTCTGCTGTTACAGGTAATATCATGAAGCAGCCTTGCTAAACTCTACTTTTATTATGGCTATATCTTTGGGTAATAAATAGCAAAGCATCTTAGGGTTCTTTGATCCATTGTTTACCTTTGATCCATTGTTTACTTTGATCCTTTTTTTTTTTTTTGCATTTTCTAAAACCTTATTGCCGACTCTTAAAGATGGCTGAATTTTAGAGGAGTAATTAAGAAAATAATTAAGAACCTATGGGGTATTATGCTAAGTAAAATAATTCAGACAGAGGAAAAACAAATACCATGTGATTTCACTTATATATGGAGTCTGAGAAACAAATGAACAAACAAAATAAAACTCATAAAGAGAGACCCGATTGGGGGCTGCCAGAGGAGGGGGGTGGGAGTAGGAGACATGGGTGAAGGACATCCAGAGGTACAAACTTCTGATTATTAAAATAAGTCAGGGAGATGTACAGTGTGGTACCTATAGTCAATAATATTTCCTGCATATCTGAAAGTTGCTAAGAAAGTAGATCTTGGAAGTTCTCATCACAAGAGAAAAAAATCTGTTGATTATATGTGGTGGTGGATGGTAACTAGACTCATTTTGGTGATCCTTTCCCAAAGTCATGTTGTACATTTAAAATTAACATAATGTTATATGTCAGTTATGCTTTAATAATCTTTAATAGAAATTTCTATTTCTTTTTTTTTAATTTATTTTTTATTTTCAGCATAACATTATTCATTAGTTTTGCACCACACCCAGAGCTTCATGCAATACGCGCCCTCCCCAATACCCACCACCTGCTACCCTGACCTCCCACTCCCTGCCCCTTCAAAACCCTCAGATTGTTTTTCAGAGTCCATAGTCTCTCATGGTTCACCTCCCCTTCCAATTTCCCCCAACTCCCTTCTTCTCTCTTTCTCCCCATGTCCTCCATGCTATTTCTTATGCATCACAAATAAGTGAAACCATATGATAATTGACTCTCTCTGCTTGACTTATTTCACTCAGCATAATCTCTTCCAGTCCTGTCCATGTTGCTACAAAAGTTTGGTATTCGTCCTTTCTGATGGAGGCATAATACTCCATAGTGTATATGGACCACATCTTCCTTATCCAGTCGTCCGTTGAAGGGCATCTTGGTTCTTTCCACAGTTTGGCGACCATGGCCATTGCTGCTATAAACATTGGGGTACAGATGGCCCTTCTTTTCACTACATCTGTATCTTTGGGGTAAATACCCAGTAGTGAAATGGTAGGGTCATAGGGAAGCTCTATTTTTAATTTCTTGAGGAATCTCCACACTGTACTCCAAAGAGGCTGCACCAACTTGCATTCCCACCAACAGTGGAAGAGGGTTCCCCTTTCTCCACATCCCCTCCAACACATGTTGTTTCCTGTCTTGCTAATTTTGGCCATTCTAACTGGTGTAAGGTGGTATCTCAATGTGGTTTTAATTTGAATCTCCCTGATGGTTAGTGATAATGAACATTTTTTCATGTTTCTGATAGCCATTTGTATGTCTTCATTGGAGAAGTGTCTGTCCATATCTTCTGCCCATTTTCCGATATGATTGTCTGTTTTGTGTGTGTTGAGTTTGAGGAGTTCATTATAGATCCTGGATATCAGCCTTTTGTCTGTACTGTCATTTGCAAATATCTTCTCCCATTCCGTGGGTTGCCTCTTTGTTTCCTTGACTGCTTCCTTTGCTGTGCAGAAGCTTTTGATCTTGATGAAGTCCCAAAAGTTTATTTTGGCTTTTGTTTCCTTTGCCTTTGTAGACATATCTTGAAAGAAGTTGCTGTGGCTAATATCGAAGAGATTACTGCCTATGTTCTCCTCTAGGATTCTGATGGATTCCTGTCTCACATTGAGGTCTTTTATCCATTTTGAGAAATCTCTATTTCTAAAGTATTTTGAATTCATGAATGAATCCAAAATCATATTCTATGTATCTGTATAAATATTTGTTCTTTTATCCATTTGTCAGCAAGTGTGGGTAAAGGCAATTAACTTAGCCATCTGAATATTTTATTTCAAGGTAAAGCTATATTTCAAGGATAAATTCATGTCACCAACAGCATAGCCTGTTTGACAATTTTATTTTTCTTTCTAAGTATGAGCCACCCAACTAACAAAATTAAATCAGGGATATGCAAGGGAGAATCGAGAAGGTCCATGCAAGGTATGGACACCTCGGTTACTAAGATAACCAATCATGGGCTTTTATATAAATATATATACATATATATGTGTATATATATATGTGTGTGTGTGTGTGTATATATATATATACACATACATATATAGATGAGGAAAGAAGGGTAGCTTGGTTTAATGTTACAGCAATGGATGGTGATGTTTTAAGGGAAACCAACAAAATTGTATAGCAGGTTATGCGATTGGCTGAAAAGTCCCAAGTCATTTCTATCAATAGGAAGTTCTGTACAACCCCGGGAAACTATTTATTTATTTTAAGTAATCCCTTCACCCAATGTGGGGCTTGAACTCAGGACCCAGAGATCAAGAGTTCCATTCCCAGCCTACTGAGCTAACCAGGTGCCCCCTTTATTATTAGATTGTAATCTAATAATAAACTTAGATTATTAAGTTTAGTGGAGACCATAGAACTAAGTAGCAAAGTTGACTTAAGGCCTCTAGAAGCCTTGCTGGAGCTCCTGGAGCTCTTAAACAATATGGTTACATAGTGGCTGCTAGTTAAAACATTAAATTCTTATGATTTGTCCCAAAGTAAGAATGTCATAAAATTAAGCTTTTGAAAAGGACTCATGGTCACCATCCCTTTTAGTTAAATACAAATTTATATGTATAATTTTGAATTTTAAACAACTTAATGGAAATGGTGAAATATTGCTTAATTCACAAATTCCATGGAGGAAATTCAGTTTAGCCAATGGAAAATCAACCCTGGCCTTGTTCAAATCAAAATATTGTGCTGACACTAGTTGTTATATACTAAATTAATTTTTTAAAGACTGAAACATGCCAAAATTGGTGTCTTCTTTTAACTTGTATGTAATGCCCTTTCTTTTTTTCCTTACAACTATAATAATAAAAGCTATTAATATAAATACATGTTTAGTTTCCGCAAAATGAAATACATCTTAATAAATTTGTCTCCTTTTATTTCAGACATTTTGCCTGTTTATCTAGACCATATGTTCCTAGAAATGTGCACAAAAAGAGTGAGGGGCTCTTGATCAGGTAATAATTCATTTCCTAAGAGAGGAAAAAAAGAGAAAGAGGAATTGAAAGAAGAAAAAAAGGCAATGAATGATGGAACAATTCATCAAAAACCAATGATGGGGACGCCTGGGTGGCTCAGTTGGTTGGACGACTGCCTTCGGCTCAGGTCATGATCCCGGAGTCCCGGGATCGAGTCCCACATCAGGCTCCCAGCTCCATGGGGAGTCTGCTTCACTCTCTGACCTTCTCCTCGCTCATGCTCTCTCTCACTGTCTCTCTCTCAAATAAATAAATAAAATCTTTAAAAAAAAAAAAAACCAATGATGTACTGTATGGTGACTAACATAACAATTTAAAAAAAAAAGAAGAGGAACACTTTAGATGAATATGACATTAACACTAAAAAAATACAATTTTTACATGAATTATATTGAATATTGAACGAGACTTGAATGCATGAAATAAATCCTGCTTGGTTGTAGTGCATAATTCTTTTTGTAATATTGCTAAATTTTATTTGTTAATATTTTGCTAAGATATTGTGTCGGTATTCATAGGAAATATTGATTTGTAGTCTTTTGTATTATAGTGTGTCTGGTTTTGATATCAAGGTAATAGTAGCTTCATAAAATAAATTGAGAAGTGTATCCTCCTCTCCCATTTTCTGGAAGAGATTTTATGGAATTGGTGTTAATTCTTATTTAAATAAGGTAGAATTTGGTAGAATTCTCCAGTGATACCACCTGGACTTGGAGATTCTTCTTGAGAGTTTAAATTGTAATTTTCTCAGTAGTTCTAATTATCATTTTATATTTGGTGAGTTGAAGTAGGTTTTTTTTATTTTTAAGGAATTAGTTCATTTCACCTAAGTTATCAAATTTATGCATGTAGAGGTATTCATAGTATTTCCTTATATTTTTGATGTTTGTAGTGTCTATAATTATGTCCCCTGTTTCATTCTTGATAATGGCAATTTGTGTCTGCTCTATTTTTACCTTTGTCTACCTTGCTATAAGTTTGTTGATTGTATTGATCTTTTCAAAGAACAAGCTGTTTCTTTCATTGATTTTTCTCTATTTTTTTTTCTGTTTTTAATTTCCTTGATTTCTGCTTTTACCTTTATTATTTCCCTTATTTTGCTTGCTTTGGGCTTATTTCGCTTTTTTTTTTTTTTAAGTAGGTTCCATGCTCAGCTTGGAGCCCCATGCAGGGCTTGAATTCATGACCCTGAGATTAAGACCTGAGCTGAGATCAAGAGTTGGACACCTAAACAACTGAGCCACCCAGGTTCCCTGAGTTTATTCCACTTTTAAAGGGTTTTTGGTTTTTTGTTTGTTTGTTTGTTTTGTTTTGTTTTTTTAACCTTCTTTTTTTTTTTTTCAAAGATTTTATTTATTTTTCAGAGACAGAGGGAGAGAGCGCGAGCGAGCACAGGCAGACAGAGAGGCAGGCAGAGGCAGAGGGAGAAGCAGGCTCCCCGCCGAGCAAGGAGCCCGATGTGGGACTCGATGGTTAGCCTAGATGACTGATTTAAAACTTTTTCTTTGGTCCTTTATGCATTTAGTGTTATACAGTTTTCTGTCAGCTTTGCTTTGGCTATACTCCACAAATTTTGATATGGTGCATTGTCATTTTTATTCAGTTCAGTACATTATTGGTTTCCCTTGAGACTTCCTCTTTGACCCATGGAGTATTTAGAAGTGAGTTGTTAGTTTCCAAAAATTGGGGGGTTTTCTATATTTCTGCTATTGCTTTCTAGTTTGATTCCATAGTAGTTATAGAGCACACTCTGTATGATTTCAGTTCTTTTAAATCTGTTGAGGTTTGTTTTATGGCCCAGGATATGGTGTATTGGGTTATATGTTCTGTGAGCACTTGAAAAAATGTGTTTTCTGCTGTTGCTGAATAGAGTATTTTATAAATGACAGATGGTTCCTATTGATTGATCTTGTATTTGAGGTGTTCCATATTCTTGCTGAGTTTTTGCCTATTTGCTCTATCTGTTATTGAGACAGGATTTTGAAATTACCAACTATAACAGTGGACTTGTGTATTTCTCCTTTCAATTCTATCAGTTTTCCTTCACATAGTTTGCAACTCTGTTGTTTGGTGCATACACATTTTGAACTGGTATGCCCTTTTGGCAGATAAACACTTTTATCATAATATAATGTCCCTCTCCCAGAATTTTCTCTGTTCTGAAGTTTACATTATCTGATATTAAAAGCCAACTCTTATTTCCTTTGATTAATGTTTGCATGGCATGTGTGTTTCATCCTTTTACTTTCAACCTGCCAATACTATTATTTGAAGTGAATTTCTTATATAAGCATATTTTATATATATATACATATATATAATCTGTATTTTAATTGGCATCTTTAGACTATTTATGTTAAATGTAATTATTTTTTTGTTAGAGATAAGTCTGCCATTTTATTTTATTTTTCTATTTGCATTATTTATTTTCTTTTTCCTATCTTCCTGGTGATTATTTGAACACTTTTCAGAATTCTGTTTTGATTTAGCTCTTGTGTATTTGAGCATATCTCTTTGTATAGCTTTTATTATTATTATTTTTTAATTTCTTTTCAGCATAACAGTATTCATTGTTTTTGCACCACACCCAGTGCTCCATGCAATACGCGCCCTCCCCAATACCCACCACCTAGTTCCCCCAACCTGCCATCGTCCCCCCCCCCCCCCCGCCTGTTCAAAACCCTCAGGTTGTTTTCCAGAGTCCATAGTCTCTCATGGTTTATCTCCCCCTCCAATTTCCCTCAGCCCCCTTCTCCTCTCCATCTCCCCATGTCCTCCCTGTTATTTGTTATGCTCCACAAATAAGTGAGAGCATATAATAACTGACTCTCTCTGCTTGACTTATTTCACTCAGCATAATCTCTTCCAGGCCTGTCCATGTTGCTACAAAAGTTGGGTATTCAACCTTTCTGATGGAGGCATAATCTCCATAGTGTATATGGACCAATCTTCCTTATCCATTCATCCGTTGAAGAGCATCTTGGTTCTTTCCACAGTTCGGCGACTGTGGTCGTTGCTGCTATAAACATTGGGGTACAGATGGCCCTTCTTTTCACTACATCTGTATCTTTGGGGTAAATACCCAGTAGTGAAATGGTAGGGTCATAGGGAAGCTCTATTTTTAATTTCTTGAGGAATCTCCACACTGTACTCCAAAGAGGCTGCACCAACTTGCATTCCCACCAACAGTGGAAGAGGGTTCCCCTTTCTCCACATCCCCTCCAACACATGTTGTTTCCTGTCTTGCTAATTTTGGCCATTCTAACTGGTGTAAGGTGGTATCTCAATGTGGTTTTAATTTGAATCTCCCTGATGGCTAGTGATAATGAACATTTTTTCATGTTTCTGATAGCCATTTGTATGTCTTCATTGGAGAAGTGTCTGTCCATATCTTCTGCCCATTTTTTGATATGATTATCTGTTTTGTGTGTTGAGTTTGAGGAGTTCATTATAGATCCTGCATGTCAGCCTTTTGTCTGTACTGCCATTTGCAAATATCTTCTCCCATTCTGTGGGTTGCCTCTTCATTTTTTTGACTGTCTCCTTTGCTGTGCAGAAGCTTTTGATCTTAATGAAGTCCCAAAAGTTCATTTTGTCTTTTGTTTCCTTTGCCTTTGGGGACATATCTTGAAAGAAGTTGCTGTGGCTGATATTGAAGAGGTTACTGCCTATATTCTCCTCTAGGGTTCTGATGGATTCCTTTCTCACGTTGAGGTCTTTCATCCATTTCGAGTTTATCTTTGTGTATGGTGTAAGAGAATGGTCGAGTTTCATTCTTCTACATATAGCTGTCCAGTTTTCCCAGCACCATTTATTGAAGAGACTGTCTTTTTTCCACTGTATGTTTTTTCCTGTTTTGTCAAAGATTATTTGACCATAGAGTTGAGGGTCCATATCTGGGCTCTCTACTCTGTTCCACTGTTCTATGTGTCTGTTTTTATGCGAATACCATGCTGTCTTGGTGATCACAGTTTTGTAGTAAAGCTTGAAATCACGTAACATGATGCCGCCAGTTTTATTTTTGTTTTTTAACATTACTGTAGCAATTTGGGGTCTCTTCTGATAATGGCTGCTCTAGGTGTTACATTATACATATGTCACTAACCACAGTCTATTGACATCATCATTTTACCAACTCAAGCAAAGTGTGGAAAACTTACCTCTTTTATATCCCTTTACCCTCCCCCAATTACAATAAATTATCTTTAAAAATTCCCCTACATCATATCAAATCCCATCAATGTTAGAGTTTTTGTTTCAATCATTAAACATAACTTAGACTCAAAAAGAGAAGAAAATCCTCTTGTACTTACTTATATATTTTTGCTTTTCATGTCTTACCTTTTTTTTATGTTCTTAGGTTTTTTCTTTTATTGATTCCTTTCTGTCTAGAGGACTTCTTTTAGCCATTCATTTAGGGTACGTCTGCTAGCAACAAATTCTCTTAGATTTCCATCGTCTAAGAATGTCTTGACTTCTCCTTCATATTTGAAGGGTATTTTTGCAGCATATAGAACCTCTGGGTTGGTAGACTTTTCTTTTAGCACTTGAAAATTTGTGCCAGTTCCTTTTGTTTTCCATACATTCGGATGAGCCAACTGCTCTTTGGTAGATTTAGCTGCAGTATTAGCATAGGCACTCGGCCAAAGGTCTCCCAAGTTTGAAGCTTTGGCTTTAACCAAATAAATTAATGTTTATTTTGCATTCTAGAAATTTATAATGGAGCATACAGTAAAGACTTTTCAGATATTTTTTGACTCAAGTAGCAAAGTATTTCTGTTTCATTAAAATCTGAAAAGCTGTAAGTAGTGAACAAGAAGTAACTTTTTGTGTGTGTGTGTTTTTAATCTAGGATGAAAAGAAAACTTATGTTCTTGCCTCCATCCACCGCCATACCAGAAATGGAATCCAATGGCACCTTCACCAGTAACAACAGCAATGGGAACTGTACAATTGAAAACTTCAAAAAGGATTTTTACCCTACCGTGTACCTGATAATATTTATCTGGGGAACCTTGGGAAATGGCTTTTCCATATACGTTTTCCTGCAGTCTTATAAGAAGTCCACGTCTGTGAATATTTTCATGCTAAACCTGGCCATTTCAGATTTCTTATTCACAAGTACACTACCCTTCAGAGCTGACTATTACCTCAGAGGCTCCAATTGGATATTTGGGGACCTGGCCTGCAGGATTATGTCTTATTCTCTGTATGTCAACATGTACAGCAGCATTTATTTCCTGACCGTGCTGAGCATCGTGCGTTTCCTGGCAACCGTTCACCCCTTCAGGCGCCTCCATGTCACCAGCACCAGGAGTGCCTGGACTCTGTGTGGGAGCATATGGTTCCTTATCATGGCTTCCTCAGCAGTGCTTCTGAACAATGGCTCTGAGCGGAATGGCAGTGTCACATTATGCTTAGAGCTGAATATGCGTAAAGTTTTTAATCTGCAGATCATGAACTACATTGCCTTGGTGATGGGCTTCCTGCTGCCATTCTGCATGCTCAACATTTGTTACCTGCTGATCATTCGAGCTCTGTTAAAGGTGAAGGTCCCAGAACTGGGTGTGCGGGTTTCTCACAAGAAGGCTCTTATCACCATCATCATTGCCTTGATCATCTTCCTCCTGTGTTTCCTGCCCTATCATGTACTGAGAACCCTCCACCTGCTTGCATGGGAAGTGGGTGTATGCGGAGACAAGCTGCATAAAGCTGTGGTCATCACACTGGCCTTGGCAGCAGCCAATACGTGCCTCAATCCTTTGCTCTATTACTTTGCTGGGGAAAATTTTAAGGACAGGCTAAGGGCTACACTCAGAAAAGATCACCTACGGAAGACAAAGTGCAGCATTCCTGTCTGCATCTGGTTGAAAAAGGAAACACAAGTTTAAGGGTTTTGTAGATAAGGCCTGTTCTTGTATCCTTGTGCTCACATTCATTCATACGTAGTCTCAAATGACCATATATTTACACCATTTCCAACAAAGGTCAATCAAGTCCTACTTCAAACATTTTATTAGGTGTGTTTTCAGTGGTTGAGTCTAGATGAGAAATGTAGCAGGCAAAGTCTCTACTAGTCTTGCAACCTAAAATATCAGACTGGGGAAAAAGTGCTTAGCATATTGTGTGCTTCTTTTTGTCAGATTCTGTACCAGATCTTGGTCCCACCAGGCATTCTAGATCACGGTTAAGACAATCTCAACTTGTCCAGCTTCTCCAGCCCCTCTTACACCTTCAGTCCTTTAAGATATAGCCAGTTAACAAAGCTAAAGGAGGTTCCAGAGCAGATAAGAAAAGCATCCTAGGAATTCGCTGAAAAGACTTTGTGAAGAAGGTTGCCCTTTAACAGGTCCCAAACAAGAACAGTGAGAGAGAAAGGGAGAGGAGGTCTGGGGCCAGAAAGAGCTGCTGAAAAGTAGGGAGAAGGAGATATTTCATTTTGGACTGAGATAGAGGCTCTAGCACACTGAAGGCAAGAAAGTTCTCTTTGCCTCTTTCTTGCCAGGAGGCTAGAAAGGATGGGAAGAGTAGGAGGAAGAACTAGGCCATTGCCTAGGATTAGAGGGGTTATGGGTGAAAATACAGAGAAGAGGGAATCAGTTTTACTCTTGGGATTTGGGTTTGGACTGACTTCACTTCAGTTCTCAGTCTTGCACATTAATCCAATGGGGTGGGAGCCAGAACAGAGGAGGTTGCTCTAAGTGTTTGGGTGGGCACTGAGAGAGAGTGTGGGGTAGAGGATAAATCGCAAAGGTTGTTGTACCTCTGAAATTCTACTAATATGCTGGCAAAACATGAATAGGGTGGCTTTCCTTTTGAGAGAGTATAGAAAAGAACTGGATATTGGGAAGGGGTTCTTTTGTCCACTGAAACAAACCTAGTGAGACTACCAACTGCTACCTCCCAGACCACTGTACCATGAACAATTGAATGCCCTCTCCATGCTGGGCAGACTGTGCCAGACATTTCGCATTCAGCAACCCCATTTAACCCTCACACCAAAGCCTTGTGTTTCTACTTCATGAATGAAAAAATTGAAGCTCAGAGTAATTAAGAAGCTTGTTCAAGTTCACACAGCTTGTAAGTGTTTAAAAAATATCTGTGGAGAAGAGATAGCTGGGTGTTTATTCCACTGCTTTCCCTATAAAACTCCAGGAAAGATTGGTTGAAGGTCTGAATAAAAGTTCCCTTTCCCCATCAGGCACCTACCCCTTCTCATTTTCACAAGATACTCTCTTTGGAGTTACTGACCTCAGGTAGAGTGTGGGAGGGAGGTGGTGGTCTCAAGCTAGGGAGAAAGGAAATGTCTTCATAGTAAACAGGAGTCCCGGGGGGGGGGGGCTATCAGAATGCTGACAGACTCATATCCCATCAAAACAGGTGCCTATAGGATTCCACTGTGGGGAAACTGTCCAACCCAAGAAAAAGACTAACCGACCGTTGAGGATTTCTAACAAAAAAGCCAGAACCTCCCTTATTACCTACCTGACAGGGAAGCCCACACTGCAAATAATCCCTCACATTCAGAGAGCACCTAGTCAGCCTGTTAGAGCCTCACTCTTAATTATGAATAGTCAATGACCACTGCACTTGGGGGCCAGCAAGGCCAGGGAGTAGGGGCATGGGGCACAAAGGCCCAAACATAAAAAACACTTACAAATAAATGAGAGGGTAGATAGACATTTTTAGTACAGAAGGTCTTAACACTCTTTATCACCCTTGAACTTTTTATCAGAAAACCGCTGGAGGATGTGTTCCTCCAAAATAAATGATTAAGCCAAGATAGGGGAAAACATGGGATCTAGGAAACAAAGAATCCAACACAGGAGAAAGGTGAAGAAAATAAGATGTTGGTGATAGCAGAAAAAAAAAAGAAACTAATTGATTTGCACGCATTGGAGGGATTTATATTTTTCTTGAAGAACTTGGGATGAACTAGTGAAAATACATAGAAAAATAAACAAGGGAAAAGACACTGTGATCCTTGAATGCTCGTAGAAAGAAACAGTTGTTTAAGAACAGAAATATAATCGTAGTACACTATTTGGCTCAGCTGTAAATAATGTTCACACAGAGAATAATGTAAATAACAAAATACTGTGATGCAACTTTTTTAAGAAATGAGAGGGTATGTATGCGGGGGAGAGGTGTAAGATGTCTAGATCTCCATCTTATGTCACAGAAAATGCATAATAACTAAAGCTAGGGAATGACAAAATCTGTAGAAAAATGTTATTTAGCAACAGGAGCTGTAGTCCAGAAGAAACAATGAAAAGGAGAGACAGGAATGGCCTCTGGGGAATTAGGGGTAGAACAATAGGGTGGAGATTTCTCTTTTCCTGTTAAAAACTTTTCAGCCATCTAACTTGTAAATATGTATTGTTGAAATAAAAATGAAGTTTAAATTAAACTTGAAAAGTCAAATGGATCCTGTGGGTTTTGTTTGTTCGTTTTCAAAGAAATGAGACAGAAAAGAAAGGTCGCCAGAAATGGGCACTGAACACAGACAGGAGAAAGGAAAGCAGGAAATGGCTAGACTTGGATTTGGGCCTCTGAGGGAGACCCACCCAGCCCTGCCATGGGAGGGGAGACCCCTCTTGGGATGGCTGGAATCAATTCCTAGGATCAGAGATTATTTAGTATATCCGGATATTTTTTAGAGACAAGCAGCAGAAAACCCATCTCCGAGTGGCTTAAACAATCCAGTCACTATCTCACATAACTTAACATCCAGAGAGAAGTTGGACTTCAGGCACTATAGAGCAGGGGCTTCTGTGAGCCTTCTTCTCCAGGCATCGGCCCTATCTGATGGCTGAATCCCCTCATGGAAACAAGCTGATTGCAAGCAGCCTGAGGCTACATGCTCCCTTTCTTATATCCAGGAGAAGAAACAGGGTATCTCCTGTTCCAAACAAAGTCATTGGGCTTCCTTTTGATCAGAATACTCAGATTACACCCCGGCTCCTAAACTAGACCAAGGAAGGATTTCTCTGATGCAACAAGGATGGTCAACGTCTACACCTGCAGGAGGGTTAAACCCACTGAAATCTCAGCTGGGAGAAGGGTGAAATGGGACTGCAGAGGCCACATAGTGAGTCACCTGCACCACAAGTGAGGTGGAAAAGAGCTGCCAGCCAGCCACGCATCCAAGCCCAACATGGCTGGTACCTATGTAGTGGCCCCAGCAGCTCAGGAGTGTGAAGGAATGATGGGTTAGAAGAAAGACAAAAGCTAAAGTAGAAGTTTATATTGTAAAGTCACAAGGATTTTCAAAAGGTGATTAGAAATCTCAACAACTCTCGACAGGTAAGACAGCCCAGGTAATGCTGGGGTACCTGAGAGCAACCGACATCCTTGGAATCAACAGTAATGGAGGGGTTGTGAGTCATTGTGTCTTTAAACCTATGGTGCCTGCGTATGTGTGTATGTGGGTGTGTGAGAGAATACATGCTTAATGACTTATTTTTCCTTTTTCCAAGACTTTCCCTTTCTCCAGTCAGGGTGAAGCATCTCATCTGGTAAAGAATGTTGTCCTTGAGGAAGAAAACAAAATGGATTTCTTTATTTACCACAGTGAAAGCCAAGAGTGTCCCGAAGTTTTAGGTACAGTTCTTTTTGTTTGAAAGATTAGATAGCCCCTCAAGCAAGTACACAAATTGTTCAACTGGGAGAAAGGGTGTTTGTTGTGTCAGCTTTAGAGGAATTATGATACTGCAACTCTGTGTTTTCAGTGGGGACCTAAGAAGCAAATGCCATTAAGTTTTTTAACTATTTTGAATGACCAGTTCTTTGCGTTGGATTTAATTAAGATGACTTACAATTTATTCTGCAGCAAAAATGTTGTCAAACTGACCAAAAACAGGTTTATGAGGAGAGATGGACAAGGGAGATGGCTTTCAACAGAGTTTTTATTTTTCTTTCTGGAAAAGGGCTTGAAAATAGAGACCCTGTTGGGGAGAATGGAGGTAGGTGGGAGTGGGTAATTCAGAGAATATGGTGATAGGAGATCCTTCCTCTAAGATATTTTTGTCCCCAAGTAGATAGGGGCAGCTACTCATGGCTAATAAAAGCCGCAAGGAGAGTTTTAACAATAGAGAACTTGTTAAAAAGTGGTGAATCATGAGAGACTATGGACTCTGAGAAACAATCTGAGGGGTTTGAAGTGGCGGCGGGGTGGGAGGTCGGGGTACCAGGTGGTGGGTATTATAGAGGGCACGGATTGCATGGAGCACTGGGTGTGGTGAAAAAATAATGATACTGTTATGCTGAAAATAAATAAATGGAAAAAAAAAGTTAGTGTGTATTTGAAAGCTCTAACAAGCAAAGAGTATAGCACTGATGTGAGAATACACAGAGAGTTCAAAGATACATAGACAGGAACGGAGGTTAATTTACATGGGGAGTTGGAAAGGTCTCAGAAGTTTCAACTGCTTGAAAATTCTAAGCCCAGGGACCCATGGTCCTTCTCCTGCTTCCTTGTCCCCAAAGATCCTTGCATGCCAAGCATGGGACAGACATAGCAGGGCCTGTGGGACATGGAAGGAAGCTACTACAGCCTGTGTTGGATCCTGTAGAACATCAGGACCTTTGCATAACCCTCAAGTCAGGGAAAAACAAACTCTTGTATAACTCTCAAATTGGGGAACCCGTATAACGGCCAAGATGGAATTTCCTATTAGCCTTGTGGGATAGGTGCTTCAAGTCTTCTGTAAATTAATTTTCTTAAAATGAAGCATGGTGCTTTCTTTATTCACAAGATCCTTCAAACAAACAAAAATGTTTGAATTAAGGAAGAATAAAACTGTTACTTCTGTTCTTACTCCCTACTCTAAGAATTAGAATCTTCTTTTTTTAGGTTTTATTTCTTTTTTTTAATATTTTATTTATTTATTTGACAGACAGAGATTACAAGTAGGCAGAGAGGCAGGCAGAGAGAGAGAGAGAGGAGAAAACAAGTTCCCTGCTGAGCAGAGAGGCCCATGTGAGGCTTGATCCCCGGGCTCTAGGATCATGACCTGAGCCCAAGGCAGAGGCTTTAACTCACTGAGGCACCCAGGCGCCCCTAGATTTTATTTCTAAGTAATCTCTATACTCAACGTGGGGCTCAAACTCACAACCCCAAGATCAAGAGTCACCCAGGCACCCCAGAAATAGAATCTTATTAGTCCCACCACACTTATTTATGTACCTCTGATCCTGGAGGTAACCGTTATTCTGAATTTTGTGTTAAAAATTCCTTTACCATATAAATGCATCTCCAAGCAACCCTTAAACGACATAGATTTTAACCATGTGGGTCCACTTTTTTGTGGAGTTTTTTCTATAAGTACAGCGCTGATGTATTTATAAATGTATTTTCCCCTTGTACTGTAAATGTATTTGTACTGTACTATAAATGTATTTTCCCCTTCCTTATGATTTTCTTAATAAGATTTTCTTTTCTCTTGCTTATTTTATTGTAAAAATTCAGTATGTAATCCCTACAATATACAAAATATGTATTACATACCATTTATATTTCATCAGTAAGACTTGTGGTCAAGAGTAGGCTATTAGTTAAGTTTTGGGGGAGCCCGAACTTACACATGGATTTTCAGTTGTGTGAGAGGTCAGCACCCCCAATACTCACATTGTTCAAGGGGCAACTGATTTTAGTTTGAATGTTTTCACTCTTTCTAGAAATAGTTTCTATGGTAACAGTTTTTTTCCATTCAGCTTTATCTTCTTGAGGTTCAATCATGATACTACTGCTGGTATGAGCATAACATTTAATTATCCATACTTCTGTTAATGGAGACGGATTATTGTCAGTTTTTTGTTTTGGAAACCATGGCTCTACAAATATTCCCATACATGTCTTTCAGTGTTAACATGTAAATACTTGTCTAGATTATATATTTAAGAATGTGTTCATGATCCACAATTCTATGTAATACTCAACTCTTTTCCAAACTGGCTTTACCAATTCAAACTCCTTCAGAAGCATTTGAGATGGTTAGACTTTTAACGTGTTGAAACCTGGGGAGTTTCAAGTGACTTTCAATGTGGTGTTCATGTTTCACTGTGATTTTCATATATTATTTACACTTAGGGAGTTAACGAATAAACTCTCACAAAAAGAAATTTAAAGATTGTACTTTCGGCAAAAGAAAAATGGTAACAGCTGGGCATTCTGGAATGCAAGAAGGAGTAGTGAACAAAGATATAGATTAATATATGGGTAAATCAAGAGTTCTAGATTGATAGCTAGAGTGACTGTCTTCTGCTTTTTGTTGTTGCCAATAAGAAGTCAGCTGTCCAGTTCCTTTAATAGTGATAGCTACCATTTATTAACCCCAGATAATCTTCTAGGAAATATGTGTGCATTTTTCGTATAGTACAAGAAATTGAAAATGGTATTAATCATATTTTATAGATGGAAAAACTAAGTCATAGAGAGGTAAAGTAACTTGCTAAGATGTACTTGCAAAGGATAGAAGTGGCATTGAAACCCAGTCAGTGCATTCTGGAGCTCATGCCCTTAGCCACCACACTTGCCACTTAGACCTTATTTGCTTCTAGACCACACTAAACTAGAGTGTGATACTGCTTCATAAGTGAGTTGACTTTCTTGCTGGTTGGTCTTGAGATCTTCTCTTTATCTCTTGTATTCTGAAATATTACTTTCATGCATATCATTTTTGCTGCTTCTCATCCATGGTGATTTGGTGTGTTTTGTGATTTTTGACTCCAGGCCCGTTCTTTGGAACCTGAGGAGTGGGAATCTTTTGAGGCTTACGTGGCTTTCCTCCAGAGAAGTTTTATGTTTATTTTTGCTAAGTTCCTGGATGCATTCCAATCCGGGGACCACATTAAATTAAATTCACTACTCAGTCTTTTTTATACCACATAACACCAAGCATAAGTCCGAAACTGATGGGTGTTTATAACCGAGGAACAGACAGACAAACCACCAACAGAACACAAAGAAGAAAGAATTCTAGTTTAAATGACTTTTTTTTTTAAAGAAAAGGCAGAGTTTAATGACTTTTTTTTAAGAGTTCTTAACCCTTAAAGAAAAGGCAGAGTTTAATGGGCAGACACTGAGGAAGGATGAAAGGGAAGGGCATTTTAGTTGAGGGACGTGGGTAAAGACCCAACCCAACAAAATCTAGTGCTTTTTGGAAATTGTAAGCAATCTGATGTGAACTGGTGGGCATATCGCCTCCTGGCGGAGGGGTTTGGGAGGGCAATGGTTGTGCGTCAAGTCTGTAGAAGCAGGTTGGGTAGGATCATGGGTGATTGTGGGCATGATTCGAGAGACACTGGAGAGTCATGGAACACTTCTGAGGAAGACTGTATGATGACTAGAGTCATCTGCGTACGAGGAACATTGCTCTTTAAGGAACATGTAGACTACATCTTCAGTGTAAATATAAAACAATGCCCCATAGCCTGTTGGAATTCATTCTTCATTATGTTCAATTGTATGCGATTCATTCTGTCTTCTCTGTTGGAGGAGCTATGTACAAATTAATCTTATTAAGTTTGCCTGTAAGGAAATGGCATGTCTTTTTTTTTTTTAAGATTTTATTTATTTAGTTGAGAAAGAGTATGTGGGGGGGGGCGGTTGCAGAGGGAGATGGAGAAGCAGACTACCATACCCCCCTCCTCCAGCAAGGAGCCTAACACAGGACTCGATCCCAGAACCCCGGAGTCATGACCCAAGTGTCTGAGTTCACAGACCTTAACCCACTGAGCCGCCCAGACACCCCCATGAAATGGTGTAAGCCTTTGAGCACAGGAGCCACTCACTTTGCAAATCAGTGACTCTCCTCACCAGTTCTCAGATTGTCTAATGTTGTCCACATTTAAACTTCTGCTTTTTAGTTTGGGCTGAAATCAACTCTTCAGCTTTTAAAACAAACAGACAAACAAACAAACTAACCCACACCTGGAAATTCTTATTGAATGTATTTATAGTCATGCTTGATTATCTGTGTTTTTTAAGAGCTTTGCTAATGCTCCTCATGGTGTATAAATTCAGATACTCTTTTCGGAATGTTGCCGACCCCCAACTGTCCTCTTTGGGAAAAGTTGAATCATTTTTTTAGAAATGGTTCTCCATTTCAGATTTGAATATATGCCAAAGTAGCTCCTGAGTCTGTAAGTTCTACGTCAAAGGAAAATACAAATCTGAAGAAGAAACATGCTTATAAAGGATAAAGCATTGTAACACCAAGTCAAATGAGCTGAGACCCAGCCTCAGTTCTGATACTTTCCATCCACATGACCTTGGGCAAAGGACTTTGATGTCTTTGCCTTAGTTTTCTCATCTGTAACATGGAAGTGACATACTTGCCCCATCTTGCAAAGCAGTGGTGAGGACAAAATAAAATATGAAAGCGCATGTCAGTCCTCTCGGAATCTATAAAACCCTGCAGAAATGCAAGCTGTCATGAACTACTAGATGTTTTGTGTAAGCTGATCTTTTATTAATTATTTATTTTAATTAATTATGAGTCAGTCTCTAATTTGTTCTTCATAGTTGAATTTTGTTATTTTGAGGGTTCTGAAAACACATACTCATGTTCCGGGGCTGGTGGGCACAAGGAGCAGACAGACAGCATGAGTGCCAACCAGTGATCATCTCTGCCCTAGGTACTAGACTTTAAAATTCTGCTGTATTTTAAATGAGTCAGGAGGCAGGGAGAGTAGGGTGGCACACAGCAGATAATTTAGCGCACAGGGCAAATTTCAAAACAAGAAGCCCATTCAATGTTACCAAAAACAAAATAAGAAAGATATGCAAGTGTTCTTAGCTCTTTCTTGATATTCCTATCTAATGGTCACTCAATTTAAATATGTAGTTGCTACTTTGTCTAAGTAGTTTTGAGATATTCTTTTCTAGTAAGTCATTATTTTGTTATATGATGACAGTTGCTAAATCACTTCTGTCAGCTAATATGCCATTAGCTGCACTACTTCCCAGAGTGTTCTTTCTAAGATGAAGAGGACGTGTTTTACACGGGAATATTCTTTTTAATCACTTCAAGGCTACCACCTCTACTCAACCATGTAGGTGACAGGGAGAGAGCTGAGACACAGGTCCTAAGCCCTGCTCATGTGGATGTGCTTTTGAACTTCTTTATCTAGAGATGCTACCAGTGACAGTGAACTTGAAGAGTCAGGGAAGGTGCTAGCAAGGTCTTTGAAGCCCTAAGGGCAGGAAAGTAGAGTGACATACAATGGATAATTTAATGGAAAGAGCAAATATTTCTAGGCATTAACTGGAGCAAATGCTCTCAGACCAGTTTGGAATGATGATTGCTAAGACCACCACAGGGGCCCGACCTTGGCTATATTAATCTTTAGATTTCAGTCCCTGTTGTTAGAATGTTGACTCACCAAACATCAACTCGTGCTCTCAGCACCATCATCATCATCATCAACTCTCAGCACCATCATCATCATCATCAACACCATCCTCAGGATAATAGCTGCAATTTTATTGAGCACTTAGGAAGAGTTCATAAATCGTAGCTACTATAATTGTTATTCTTCTGTTTCAGGCTCTGTGCTCAGGTCCTTTTATTAGAAGGACTGATCCTAAAAACTGATCCACAGTTTTCAGCCGATGGAACTGAGCTCATGGTTGTAAAGTGACCTACCTGCTGGATGTTATGGGGCTGCGGGAGGACCTGACCTCCGTTCCGCAGAGCGCAGAGGCCATGCTTGGGCGAGGTGCTCTACTCTGTCCTTGCCCCATCACCCACTGCTCACGTCCCATTATGATAGGCAGGGTAATGGAGGCCCAACGATGTCCATATCCAAATCTCCAGAATCTGTGAATATAATGTTATGTGGAACAAGGGAATCAAAGTCACAGACTGAAAGAAGTTGAGTTGAAGACCTTGAGTTGAAGAGATTATCCTGAGTTCTCAGGGCAGATCTGGCAGGATCACAAAGAAGAGAGAGGCAGGGAAGGAGTCAGAGTCAAGAAAGGGGGATGGGATAAGGAAGCATGCAGGGTAATTCAGTGTGAGAAGGACTCATCCGACCATGGCTAACTATGAAGAAGGAGGGAGAAGCCACCAGCCAAGGAAGGCAACTGGGAAGAGCCAAGAAATGGCTTCTCTCTGTGATGATTTATGTTATGTACCAATTTGAGTGGGCCACGAAGTGCCCAGATTCAATAGTATTTCTGGGTGTGTCTGTGATGTATCCAGATGAGATTAGCAATACGGCTGGTGGCCCAGGTGAGGTGATGGAACAGTCTCAGGCTATGGTCTGGGCGTGGTGGCGCTGAGGCAGCAGAGGCAGGACTGATTGGCAAGAAGTCTGGTGTTGGAGGAAGGAGCACAAGAAGTCATCATACAACAGGCGCATATAATGTTAAGACCCACGGGCTCTCTGAAAAATGAGAAGAGGAAGGGGATTTTTAAACCTATAAAATGTGGGTGTATATTTTTGATGCAACTTCAGCAGTTCCATCGATTGCTCTGGTGGCAGGAAGATTCTATCTTTTTCTAAGAAGGAGTGTGACATGCTCAGATTTATTGATTAGAAGGGGCTCTCCAGAAGGTGGAGTAAAAGTTGCTTCAGAGAGGGAACACATGGTAGAAAATCACTTAGAAAATGTACACAAAAGCTCATGAGAAAAGTAAGCAGGAATTTACTAGAGGCAGAAATAGCTGACAAAGGAAGGGAATGGATTTTGAGACATTTTTGAGGGAGGATTAATAGGAATTGGTGACCTAGAGAATTCAGAGAGACATTGAAGAAGCTCTGGTATGACTGGAGAAACCATTCTCTGTCTGTGGGGAATATGGGAGAGACAGCAGATTCCCAGGGAGGGAACCTCTGTTCTTGCAGAGATGGTGAGCGGTGAGCAGGCAGGGACAGGCCAGCATCCAGCCACATCTGAGCGTACAACAGCTGGCACTACAGACTTGGGCACTAGGCCCCTTCTCGCCTTTGCCTTAATGGCTTAAGGACATCTAGCGCACTTGAATGTTTTGGTGCACCTTTCACCAGGGGACCTTGAGACACTCGTAACAAGTTTGTGTCTTGGTTTTTTCCATCTTCAACCCTATAGTAATGTTCCTGGGTAGGGATTTACGAGCTAATGCTTGCAAAGTCCTTTGAGAACCTCGGCTGAAGGCTCAATAAAAATATCTTTATTAAGTATTGATGAATGCTTCCAGTATGCAGGCCAACCTGAAGAGGGAGAAAGGAGGGGGGAAAGTTCTTTGAAAAGGTAACCTCTTCATAGGATTGTTTTGGGCTGACTGGTGGGTAAGGAGATTGCAGGAAGGGAGAGAGGATGGGGGCGGGAATGAATTCCCACAGCAATGCCAGCAGGATGCTGTTTCCCCAGGTGTGGGCTGTAGGCAGCTGGTGATGAATGTTATGCAGAGGCATCCTCCAGGCTTGTTCAAGGGAAGCAGGTTCGATTCTTTATCAGAATGATTTATGGTTTCTGCAAGTGCTTGCTGGTGTACTTCAAAGGGTTAAAGCAGAATCCCAGGAGGGTAAGACCATCAGGCTTTCTGCACACCGCTGGGGCTCACTCTGCTCTGACAGTGATAGAGGGCTGGGTGGTATTCGGAGCCCACAGCTAACTCTTTTAGGAGACAGAAATAGGCGTCCTCGGGCCGCAGAAAGCGGCAGGTAATGGGGCGCCTTTTTGCTGAGCACTTTTTAAAATGAGGTTAGAAGTGGATCAATGAATCATTAGAGAATGCTACACACAGTGATGAAAGTGGGGGAGGGGCATAAGCCAAGGACTGGACCATTTACACCTCAAATTGTCTGAGCCTGTGTGTTGTATGGGCTTCATTTGTCTGTCATTAACTTGACCAGTTGCTAGGACTAAAGAGGGGCACCTCAGGCTTGTCAATTTCTTTGCTATGCTTTTAGATATGTTGGTGCAGTAATCTTTGATCTTCATCTCCCATTCTGACCTCTCAGAGTTTGTTCAAAAGCAGACTTCTCTCATAGGATGTTGGCATTAAAGAGCCTCCTAAAAGATCATCCTTTTCATTTTCTACAGAAGGAAACTGAGGCTCAGAGAGATTATAGGATGCTGAGCTGCCCAGCTAATTAGTGTCAGAGGCAAACTATTAGCAGACCGTCCTCTCAAAGCAGTACCCATTTCTCACCTCCACACAATGCCTCCCAATCTGCTGGACCACGAGCTGGACACTGTGGCCTATATTACATCCCCAGGTGTTTCACCATCAGCAGGGGACTGACAACCACAAGTCCAAACTAAAACTCTAATGAGACATCTTAGGTGCTCAAAGAAAGTGCAGAGAAGACATAAGGAAATGTGGAATAAGGTCAAAAGGATTCAGGGAGCCATGAGTCCTCTCAGTTGTGTTAGCCTAACCCGTGGGAAGGAGTCATGTTGGCCCCACTCAGTCATCCCAGAAGGGAGAGCAGCAATGGCGCCCAGCTGGGTAGGCGGGCCCCTGCTGTCTTTCCCAGAAGGCTGTTTATGCATCCCTTTCGTTTTGGGTGATTTCTGGGGAGCTATGTCTCTTTTCTATTGAAAAGAGACAACTGGGTGGATGCCTTTGTCGTAATAAAGTTCTGAGGCTGTCCCAAGACTGCGACACCAAATACCCAATTCCCCCATGCTTCTGCAACTCTTCTTGTGGCCTGTGACACTGGATTTGAAACTTTTGTTTTTAATTGACAAAGATGTTGTTTGTGAGACTTGTTTCTTTTTTCGTTCCTTTCTGCTGCTCACCCGGATGGCAGAAACCGGTTGGCCTTTTTTAAAAAATTATTTTAATTAATTAGTTAATTGTCATTACCTATCCAGAGTATAGCCATCTGGAACAATGTACAATCCTTAAATTTAATCCTGACTTCAGCCTCTGGATTGCCAAAAGCAGCTAGAATTTGGGGGGTGGAGTCCCCAGCCATGTTGACAATGGCTTTAGAGGAACAATCAGCACCTGGGCAATCGTGTTTCTTGGTCCGAAGCCTGCACTAACTACACGTCCACAGGTTTGGGAGTAAGCCTCTGAGATGTTCTTACCAGGTTGAACTGGTGTCACTGAACAGTCCCAGAGTCTGATGGTGTGATAGAACAAAGCATCAGCACTCGTCTGCTTCTTCCTGTTACCACAGCTAGCTAGAGCCCTGGAGACCCAGTCCTATATAAACCCAGCAGGGTTCCTGGATCCCTGTGGTGACACTAACCTACTCCTGATATTCTTAACAGCCGGTGGCCCTGATGCTCTCAATGGAGCTGGAGACTTGCAGTGGGCACCAACACGGATGCCTGTAAGATTTTCCCTTTTCTAGTAGCTTCTGTCCATTCTAACAATTTTGAAATTAACAGCTAAGATGAAGAAAAATACCATCTCTGGGTGAAGTCATTCAATTTCTTAGAAGAACTGTAGTGGGTGGTAGAGCTTCTATTTAGTTACTCTCTATCATTTTCCCTCTCATTTGGTCACTTGCTCTGATGAATCAGGCTGTTGCTCTCTCTGAATGTCTTCAGGTGATGCTTCTAGCAGATACCTTCAGGTGATACTTCTAGCAGATCCCTTCTGGAACCATACATTTTTACCTTGATCAGTCTCACCCACCTTGAGTCTCTGTCCCATTTCTCTCCCATCTTGTAAGCTTCTTCCCCCTCTGTTTTTCTGGGATAGATCTAGCAGGCTCCATACGGCTCTGGTGTTGGGTCCCTGATCCCTGGATTGTGGCTAGGATGGTATGGCCCTGAGGTCATGGATTGCTCTTGCACCTTCTTTATTCCCCCCATCTTCCTGATGCTGCAAGTGGTAGCAGTTACGTTGGCAGGCTAGTTCTGTGGTACTATTCTTGGGGTGACTCCTTCAGACTTAGCTTCTAGCATCTTTTAAAGCTTCTAATTCCCATTAAATCCAGTTCTGTAAACTGAGACTAAACCCTGATTTATAAAAATGAATGGTTCTTTTTAAATGCACATCCACTTAATTTAAAAGTGTTGATTGCTAGTTTTGTTCAATATCTGTTGTTTTATTGTCTTAAAAGTTGTCATGATTCACCTGTCAGATGGTCCCTGCATTTCTTCCACTCAGAGACATTTCTCACTTCCCATTGAAGGGAGTATCCTCAGTGAAATGCCAGGTCACTTCCAGGTAAGTCCTTCTATCCTCTAATCTCATCTTTCTCTTTCACTTTTGAAATCAAGAAAAAGTGCCCAAAGGTACATGAAGTAGAACCGAGGTAATTTCCCAGAAATCCTAGTCTTCAGGTATGTAAATTATTTTTCTAGCAGAGATGACCTTGACTTTTCTGGCCAAACCCAATTTATCACACTCTGAGCCTGAGGCCATCTGCACATGGAAGTAACCATGACCCTCAGAAGAGAGGTATCTCCAAGTCTTCCCTCACCAATGATCACAATTGCCGCAGGACTGGCATCCACATCTCCATTCTGAGAACACTTCATGCTGATGAGAATACCATTCTGTTTCTGTTCTCCCAAGCTTCTTCTCAACCCTGGCCACTGTGGTTTCCTCACTCAGGAGAAGCTACCTAGAGATCTCACTTATGTGTCCCTTCTTATTCATACACTCTTTTGACCTTTAGCATGGGCAAACAGAAGAGCCCTCTTATTCTGACTCATATCTGAAATCTTTCTCATCATCCAGGCCACCACCAAGGACAGACTCTTCAGAAGAGTCCCCTTGTCCCAGTGACCCAGCTCTCAAAACTTTCATCTTTCTGGCTGACTCTGGGTAACCTCTGCAGCAAGCTCCCCTTGTTCTGGTCCCCTTGCCTTTCAGCCTTTACCTTATCAAGTGATAGCTTCTTGTGTTCTACAAATAGGAACATCTCCCCTCCACCCTAGGATCAAGTGTTTTGAAGGATGCGAAAGAGTTCCACCACTTCCCAACTTGGAAATATATAGATCAAATGTAAACTGACCTGGATTTAACACCCTTGTCAGAAATTTCATTCTCTGACATCGTGCCAGGCTTCAGTGGGTCCCCATAGAAACCAGTTCAAAAACCTTGTTCGCTCTGCTGTGCTGATTAAAGGCCCAACCCCCAGGGTTATGGTCAAGAGGACACAACGGGCTGTCGGCGTTGTTCCAGGTACAGGTCCGTTCATATGAGGCACCAGGACAGAGAGTGTTTTTCTTTTCCAGCCTATAATTCTTCCCAAACAGCAGTGCTAATGTGTAAAACAGGTGAGACAATGTGGATATGTGCCTTTGTGATTTATTGCTGTGCTAACGGCCAGAGTCAGGAGAAAATTTAATAAGTCAGCAATACCCTGAAACCCTCTCCACAAGGTCTAACTGACCTGTACAGTTTCTCCCAGAATACACTAACTTCATTCCTCTTACTTCTTCAGGCAACCCTTAACATCTTTCTCTCCTTCTAGCCAATGATCTTCCGAAAGGGAGCTACCACATTTCAGGAGTGCTGGAAGAAATTTTAACATTTATATTTGTTTTTTGGCTGATTGTTTTAAATTTTCTTTTATAAGCTTTTATACGGTAAAGAAAGATAAGAGCATAGAAGAATGTGCATAATGATTAGAAGGAAATATATACCAACTGGGATGTGTGAGCTCAATTTTTTGAAGTGATGGTAATGCGTGGCTAAAAGTTGACAAACCGTTGCTTTAATCAATCAACTCAACATGTAATAGTTTCTAAATTTTTGGAGTATCATAATTTTTTTTAATTTTAAAAATTGATTAAAAAATAATGTACAATAAAGTTATTATGAATTCAGTAGTGCTTTAAAGTTATGATGTATTTTATCACAGTGGCCTATATATATTTGAAAAACAATAGTGCATATCTGTGTGTGAGATATATACTTTGTACATATTATATCTGTAAATCCTTTGCAATTACCTTATAAATTCCCGGGGTTGTGTAGCAATGGTTATGAAGTACTAATCATCAGAAAGGATGAATACCCAACTTTTGTATCAACATGGACAGGACTGGAGGAGATTATGCTGAGTGAAATCAGTCGAGCAGAGAGAGTCAAGTATCATATGGTTTCACTTACTCGTGGAGCGTAAAAAACAACACGAAGGACATGGGGAGATGGAGAGAAGTGAGTTGGGGGAAATTGGAGGGAGAGACAAACCATGAGAGACTGTGCACTCTGAGAAAAACTGAGGGTTTTGGAGGGAAGGCAGGGTGGTGGGTTGGGTGAGCCTGGTGGTGCTGCATGGAGCACTGGGTGTGATGCATAAGCAGTGAATCTCAGAACACCGAAAAAAATTAAATTAAAAAAAAAAAGAAGTACTAACCTAATGGGTTTTTCATGT
Source organism: Mustela erminea (assembly GCF_009829155.1). Lineage (NCBI taxonomy): Eukaryota > Metazoa > Chordata > Mammalia > Carnivora > Mustelidae > Mustela > Mustela erminea. The sequence goes on from NC_045628.1 coordinate 59,556,463, forward strand.
GCGTTATTAGGTTTAGGCTCCCAGCCTTAAATATATCTGGCAGCTTATTTGTCTAAAAAGAGGTAGAGCCACTTTCTAAAATGAAGGGGTGAGAACTGATAGGTCTGAATCCCATTAGAGAAAAATTACACCTTTTACAAAGTTCTCTTGAGCAAACCATTCATCAACTCGGGGTATTTCTGTGGCTCATGAGAACTACTCCTCCATTTGAAAGTGAAGAGTGCGCTGTGACTAGTTAGGCATAGGGCAGTAAGGATTTGTAGGAAGAGAGAAGACTCTTTTAAATACCATACACCAATAGTATTACACACATTAACTTTGTGCTGCTTTTCTTTTACAAATTATGGAACTGATCTTTATAAGTTAACCCTTATGTTGAAGACACATGACATTAATAATTAGGGTCATGTCCTTCCTCTTTATTAAATGATGTTAAGGAAACTATGTCATCACCAGAGTTCCCTTGGGCAATAATCAAATAGAATGAGGTTGACAACCACAGGCTGTCATTTCATTTCTTTATTCAAGGTGAGGAATGGGAATGAAGACAAATATGAATCATTAGTTCTTCCTGATTGTGGAAGATTTGAAAGTCGTCACCTATGTGGCTTACCAGTAGAAATATTTATATTTTAATTTTCTTATCATCTCAACCTTTCCTTAAGTGAATGGGTTGCATTTTTGTAACACGGTATACACAGTATATATGGTATTTAGATTTGAAGCATTCTTTGTAGCCCAAACAAGTCACTTAAATTTCTTTGTCACTTTCTTCTTCAGAGTTTAATTTAAGATACTGTCAAAAAGAAAATGTTTACTGTAAATGAGTCACCCTTTGCTGAAATCATTTTGGCAAATGTACTTATAGTCCAGAAATACAACCCCTACAGAAATATATTCACTGTAATTGTTTCATGTCCCCTGAGCTCCCATAAGTGCCCATCTGGCTCTCGTGCCCTGCGTGAGGGCACTGAGGGAAACAGAGCTCATTTCCACCAGATAGTATTCAAGGGTTCTATTTCTTCTGCCTGGAAATCCCTCCCACTCCTGTCTTATCACCGGCTAAAATCTATTCACACTAAAGCTTCTGCTAAAATGGCACTTCCTTTGGAGAAGACTTCCAATCTCTCATTGAAATTGGGCTCTTTTTACCACCTCACATAGGTCAGAATGGCTAAAACTAACAAGTCAGGAAACAACAGATGTTGGCAAGGAGGCGGAGAAAAGGGAGCCCTCTTACTACAGTTGGTGGGAATGAAAAGTGGTGCAGCCACTCTGGAAAACAGGTTCCTCAAAAAATTGAAAATATAACTACCATAGACTCAGCAATTGCGCTAGTAGGTATTTATCCAAATGATACAAATGATACCAACACAGTGTTTCAAAGGGACACATGTTCCTCAATGTTTATAGCAGCAATGTCCACAATAGCCAAACTATGGAAAGAGGCCAGATGTCCATTGTCCACAGATGAATGGATAAAGAAGATGTGATATACATACATACAATTTTATCCAGCCATCAAAAAGAATGAAGTCTTGCCTTTTGCCATGGCATAGATGGAACTAGAGGGTATTATGTTAAGTGAAATGAGCCAGTCAGAGAAAGACAAATCCTATATGATTTCACTTATATGTGGAATTTAAGAAACAAAACAGATGAACATAGGGGAAGGGAAGGAGAAATAAAATAGGATGAAAACAGAGAGGGAGGCAAACCATAAGAGACCCTTAACGCTATGAACCAAATTGGAGGTTGCTGGAGGGGAGGTGGGTGGGGGGATGGGGTAACTGGTGATGGGCATTAAGGAGGGCACTTGATGGAATGAACACTGGGTGCTGTATGCAACTGATGAATCACTAAATTCTACCCCTGAAATGAATAATACAGTATATGTTAACTAAATTGAATGTAAATAAAAAATTAAAAGTAAATAAATTGGGCTTAGCTGTTATAATCTCTCATTGTATATTATCTTTTCTATTAGTGTTTCAATTTGTTATAATTTCTTACATCTTAAAGCAATTTATAATACTATGGCTATTTGTATTATTATTTGTTTCATGTAAGGTACACAAAGGCAGGTTTTGTGTCTATTGTAATATCCACATCTGTATCCCAGAATGATACGTGGTTAATAAGAAGGAACTCAAGATATATTCACTGATGAATAGATTTTTTTCTACATAATCCTAATAACGTACATCAGAATTGAAATAGAGTCATCCTTTGGAGCCTTATTATAAAGTTATCATTCATTGTTATTCTCAAAGAGAAACTAAAAAACTCAATTACTTCAAGGTATTGGGGTTGAAATATCTCTTTCTCTTATCTCTTCAGGAACAAAGTAATTTAGTAAATGATGGTCTGGTTTTCTAAAGAGGCTAAATCAACCATTAACTTTCAGGGTTGCTGCTTCTTAAAATTCTCACTAAAAGGAGAATATATACGAAGGGTGATTGAACTACATACACATCACTGACTTGGGAAAGAAAACATTTTAATATTGGATACCTTTCAGATTAGAAGTGAAACCACAATGAAAATAAAGGTTTAAGTGGTCACAGTATATCAGTAGTCTTTCCCCATGATTCTATTAAGAAATAAAAGAATTCAAAAGTTGTTCTCAATATTTTAGAAAAGCCAAGAAGTATCACACATTTATATTCAGTAAGATTGCACAGGATAACTAAAATGTCCTATTCCTTTGATTTTGATTTGAATTAGATTAATCAAACATGATTACTCATGCTGATTACACATGATTTTTTGGCTATGAACAAATGTTACATAAAATTAATCAAAAATAGAAATCTATTTATTAATTTATAAATGTAGTTTGTCTGCTAGACAGTGTCTTTCAAAAATATAAAGGCTAGTGGGAAAATATTATAAAAGGAATCCCTGATGGCAAAGAATTTAGGAACATCATAATCAATGTCATGAGGAGAGGAATAGATGTCTAACTTTGCCAAATAACATGACAATTTTCTTACTGGAGAGCAGCATAAATTAAGAAATAAATTGTGAAAATCAGCACTTACAGTTGGCCTATTAAAAAGCCTTAATTACGGGGCGTCTGGGTGGCTCAGTGGGTTGGGCCTCTGCCTTCGGCTTCGGTCATGATCCCAGAGTCCTGGGATCGAGTCCCGCATCGGGCTCTCTGCTCGGCAGGGAGCCTGCTTCCTTCTCTCTCTCTCTGCCTGCCTCTCCATCTACTTGTGATTTCTCTCTGTCAAATAAATAAATAAAATCTTTAAAAAAAAAAAAAGCCTTAATTACTCACAGTTCCTGGGGTGGTCCTAAGGGTATGACATATGTTCCATAGAAATATAAATTAAGAACTTCCTGGCAGCCTAGGAAATTAATTATTTTCCCTAATTCCCAGAAAATGCTTTTGCTCTCTGCTTTACAGAAAAATTAAGCATCATCAGACAGGAACTTCCTTAGCTTTCCTATACCATATCTGCAAACTGGCTTGCTTCTACCCAGAGCGGGTGAGGTATCCCGCTATTGTCTAAGGCTGCCATCTCTGTGCCCTGGACCCATTCCCCAACCATCTTAGGACCACTTTATTGAAGGACTACCCTTCTCATTTCTGGACCTTCCATCCATTCCCTCTCTAGCTCTCCAGTATTCTGTCTTTCTTCCATTAGCACCTAAATATAGTTAAGGGTCTCAACTCTTAAAAAATAAACACAAAAATCTATGACCACACAATATCTTCTGGGTACTGTTCTTTCTTTCTTTTCTGCTACTGAAAGAGTTCTCTCTCTACTCCCCATCTTCACTATTGTGCTATTCACTACACCTGCAAGGTGGATTCAACACCCATTCTTCCACAGGAACTGTCTGTGCCAAAGTCGCCAACAGTGTTCTTGTTAGAGAAATCTCAGTCCTTATCTTACTTGGATTCTAGGAAGACTCTGATAATATTAATAGGCCCTTTCTTCATTCAGTCATTCAACAAGTACTGATCACTAACATAGTGACTAGGACTGTTTTATGTGCTAGGGTAACAGTGTTAGAGAAACCAAGTCTTTTCCCCCCAGTTTTATTGGGATGTAATTCACATATAACATTGTGTAAGTTTAAGGTGTTTAATGTGATGATTTGATACACATATGTATTGCTAAATGATTACCAGAATGTGTGTGTGTGTGGTGAGAATACCAAATATCTACTCTCTTAGCAACTTTCAAGGGTATACTATGGCACCGTTAACTGTAATCACCAAGCTGAATCTTAGATTCCCAGAACTTAAAACTAGAAGCTTGTACCCTTTGACCAACATCTCCCTAGTTCTCCCACCCCTCCACGGGCCCTAGCAACCACCATTCTACTGCTTATTTCTAGGAGTTTGGCTTTTTTGTATATGAGGAATATTTTTTTTTCTTTTGCTGTTTTTAAATTCTCTCTTTGCCTTTAGTTTTTTAAATTACAATGCGTCCTGGAGAACATCCTTTTCAGTTGAACTTTTTGAAGACCTTTGAACTTCACGACGTTGAATGCCCAAATCTCTCCCAGATATGGGAAGTTCTCAGACATTATTTCTTTCAATAAGCTTTTTGCCCCTCTCTCCCTGTCTTCTTCTGGGTCTACAACACTGCCTAAACTATTTCTGTATCCTGCAGTTCACACAGGCTGCTTCACTCTTGAGAGTTTTCAATTTCACGTCAATGATTAAATTTACTGCCACAGTGTTATTCATAATATGGGTAGGTATTACTAATACTAATATGGGTAGGTATTACTAATACTAATATGGGTAGGTGTTACTAATACTAAGGTATTACTAATGCTGGTCTATGTTTCTTGTTTTCCTCTTCTCAGGAAGCACCCTGGGGGATTACATTTTCCCACTCCCTTTGTGTCAGACCCGGCCATCTGACTTGGTTTGTCCAGTGCGATATGACAGGAAGTGATGGGGGTCCTCTCCAACTACCAGGGTATGGTTAATAGTGGTGGTTATCATCAAAGCAAATGTCAGAAGATCAAAGCACCCTAGAATGATGAGCCACTTCCAGAAGGACATTGGGAGAGTCACCTGGATATATGAAGGACACTTTTGTGAACATAAGTCAGCTTTTATTTTATTTATTAATATTTTTAAATTTTATTTTATTACTATTTGTATTATTTTATTAAATATTAAAATTATTATTTTATTAAATAATAAAATTATTTATTTTATTACTATTTGTATTATTTTATTTTATTATGAAATCTTTATCTTGATTTTTACTGTAACACAGACTAGTCTGGCTTCATAATAAAATATTGCATATTTTTATATTGACTTTATTTACATTTCAATAGAGCTTTCTTCTTTTTTAAACACGTTTTTACAAAGTTACTAATCCTTTTATTATTAGTCTTTTCTAAGAATTGACTTTTACATTGTTAGTTATGTCTAAATATCCTTTTTCATTTTTTTCTAGCCCAATCTCTCTCATTTCCTTTCTTCTCCTTTATATTCACTCTGTTGTCTGTTCTAGTTTATAGAGTTGAATATTTAGCTTGTTGACATTTAATCTTCCTTATCTTTTATGATACCTGTCTTTAAAGCTATAAATTTCCTTTAAGCACTACTTAGTATATCCTACCAGTTCTTAAAACTTCTCTTTATGGGCACCCAGGTGGCTCAGTGGGTTAAAGCCTCTTCTTTTGGCTCAGGTCATGATCAGCCCCATATCAGGCCCTCCACCCAGTGGGGAGCCTGCTTCCCTCTCTTTCTCTCTGCCTACTTGTGATCTCTCTCTCTGTGTCAAGTAAATAAATAAAATCCATCAGAAAGGATGAATAACCAATTTTTGTATCAACAGGGACAGTACTGGAAGAGATTATGCTGAGTGAAATAAGTTAAGCAGAGAGAGTCAATTATCATACAGTTTCACTTATTTGTGGAGCATAAGAAATAACACAGAGGACATGGGGAGATGGAGAGAAGGGAGCTGAGGGAAATTGGAGCAGGAGATGAACCATGAGAGACTATGGACTCTGAAAAACAATCTGAGGGTTTTGAAGGGGCAGGGGGTGGGAGGTTGGGTGTGCCTGGTGGTGGGTATTAAGGAGGGCATGCATTGCATGGAGCACTGGGTGTGGTGCATAAACAATGAATTCTGGTACACTGAAAAGAAATTTTCTTAAAAAAAACTCTTTAGAAATTATTTTTAAGAAATTCATAATTTCCACTGTGATTGACTCTTCTTTTTTTTTTTCAGTTTTATCAGGTTAGACTCTTTCTTTTCTTTTTTTTTTTTTATATTTTTGTATTTTTTTTTATTTATTTTTATTTCCAGCATAACAGTATTCATTATTTTTGCACCACACCCCGTGCTCCATGCAATCCGTGCCCTCTATAATACCCACCACCTGGTACCCCAACCTCCCACCCCCCGTCCCTTCAAAACCCTCAGATTGTGTTTCAGAGTCCATAGTCTCTCATAGACTCTTTCTTTTCTTTCTTTCTTTCTTTTTTTCTTTGTTTTTATTTCTTTTCAGTGTTCCAGAATTCATTGTTTATGCACCACACCCAGTGCTCCATGCATATGTGCCCTCCATCATCTTTTATTGCTGATATTGAATCTATTCTCATTATGCTCAAGGATACAATTTATAGACTATCACCTATTTGGACCTTAGTGGTCTAAGAATTGGCCAGTTTTCCTAACTGTTCCATGGGTCATCGAGAAGCATATTCATTCTCCATGTACTAGTTTAGGATCTTATAGGCAGCTATTAGATCACATTTGGGACTCATATTGTTCATATCTCCTGTGTTTTTATGAAATTTCTTTTCTTAGGAATTTTTAATTTCTAAGAGATATGTGTTTAAATCTCCACATGACTATAGATTTATCAATTTTGTCTCTTTGACTTTGCTTTATGCATCCACATTCATGACAACTGTGTATTTTGGTGAATTGTTGCTCTTATTATTGGTGGTGTCTTTAACTCTAGAAATCACTTTGCCTTTAATGGATCTTTTTCTGATGATAGTATTCATAGCTTCTTTGGGTATTTCCCTGATCTATCATTTCACATAGCTTTGTTATGAACTTTTCTCTCTTATTTTTCCTTAAGGTTGACTTACAATGAAGCCCAGAGCTGGATATTAAAACATCATCTGATAAGAATACTCCCTTTCCTATGGGATCACTATAATGAAATTCTTCAAACAAAAGTAGTACATCAGTGCCCCTTTATCCACAGGGGATATGCTCCAAGATCTCTAGCAGATGCCTGAAACCACAGATACTACTGAACCCTATATGCACTGTGTTTTTCCCTCTACATACATGCCTATTATAGTTTTATTTATAAATTAGGCACACCCAGAGAATACAACATAACTAATAATAAAACAGAACAATAATAACATAGTGAAATATAAGTGATGTGAATGTGATCTCTCTTATTGTACTGTACTCACCCTTCTTGTGATTATGTGAGATGATCAAATGCCCATCATGTGGGCAAACAGTAAACATCATTCTTAGTGATGAAACAGTAGGAAGATTCCCATAAAATGAGGACTAGAGGAGGATGTCCACTATCATCCTTGCCATTCAGCTTTATGTGGGAGGATGTCAGCTATACTTTAATCAACCAATACTATAAAAAAATAAGATATAAAAAGTAAAAATGAAAAGAAATTTCCAATATAGGAGAGTATAGTTAGTGTGTCAATGCCAGGAAGAAACAAACTGTGTAATGTTTGAAAGGAGAAGACAAAATTGACGTTTTTTTTTTTTTCATTTCTGATATGATTGTGCACATGGAAAATTCAAGGGAATTTGCAAAATTTTAAAACTAATGAAAGATTTCATGAAAGTCAGTTGATAGGTGAACCACATAAAATTTAATAACCCTATATGCTAACAATATACAATAAGAAAATGTAATAAGAAATAAGTTACACAAAAATAAGAATAAATTTAACACCAGGTGTATAAACTGTTTGGGGACAAAATTACAGGGTATTACTAAAGGATGTAAAAGTAGGCCTAAGGAGGGGTGCCTAGCTGGCTCAGTCAGTAGAGTATGTTACTCTTAATCTTAAGGTTCTGAGTCCAAGCCCCACACTGGGTGCAGAGATGACTTTTATTTTTTTCATCTTTTAAAAAAATTTTATTTTATTTTTTCAGTGTTCCAAGATTCATTGTTTATGCATCACACCCAGTGCTCCATGCAATATGTGCCCTCCTTAACACCTGCCCCCAGAAAAAATGTAGGCCTATGTATGTAGAAAAATTCACTTAGTTCATGAAAGAGATGAAATATTATACAGATAATTCAACTTATATGACAAATTAAATGTGATTCTAATAAAAACTCCAAATAAGTTTTCCATGGACTTGAACAAATACTCATACAGACTAAGTCCAGTGATAGCCAAGATAGTTCTTTAAAAGAAAAACGAGACTCCTCTTACCAACTATCAAAGATGTATTAACATATAAAATACATATATTATATGTTATGTATTATATGACATACGTTTATCTATATAATCAAATGTGTGTGTAGTAATTAGGACAACATATAATTATGTAGCCATCGGCACACAAATGATTAGAACAGAATAGTGAGGCCAGAAATAGACCCAAACGTACCTAGATAATTGGTATTTAAGAGAGAGGATAATGCAAATAAAAGGGGAAATAATGGCCTATTCAATAAATGGTGCTAGTACGATTCTAGTACTATGTAGGGAAATAAAATGCAGTCAAGACCTGCCTCATATTATACAGAAAAATAAACTTCAGATATATTGAAGATTAAAATCTCACATAAAGAGGATTAAAACTTATCCTTGAAGAATAAGTAGGAGCAGGGAAGGATTTCTTAAACAACTCAGACCACAAAACAAAATAATTAAAAAAGAAAAAAATAACAAGAAATTTAGTAATAATCAATAAAATAAATAATTGAGAAATTTGTCAGAACCAAATTTTTTTTAAAAGTAAATGACAAGAGGAACAATGAACAAAATTAAGAGAAGCAGCACGCCAAAATGAGCACATTTGCCAAATATACAATAATCAGTATGGAGGGTGTATAAAGAATGCCCACGGCTCCATAAGAAAAGATGGGCACTACTAAAGAACAATATTCCAAAAAGGAAAACTTATAACCACTAAAGATATGAAAAAGGATCACTTTTATTTTGTAAAATAAAAGTGAAAAATAAAGTGACAATAACAGTTTTAAAAATCTAATTATTCCAAGTATTGGTGAGCATAGAGAAAAAGGGGTCATTAAAGTTGCTTTGGAAATTAACTTGGCATTATCTGGAAAATCCAAAAGTATGTACACTTTATGTTTTAGCAATTTTCATTTCTAAGTATAGCCAAAGGGAAATTCTTAAACTCAGGGAGACAGACGATGATGTTTGCCATAAAATCACTTGGAGTAACAAAGAATTGAAATCAACCAGGTATTCATCAATATGGAAATAAATAATAAATTGTAATACATGCATATGATAGACATAATTTGAATTTTGATTTAGACATCATATAAATACGTTTGTATTAGAATTATGATACATCTGTATGGCACTTAAACTTATTAGTCTCAAAACAATAAGATCTTGAAATGAGAGGAATAAAACAGGTTTTAGAGTTATGGACTATATATTTTTTTTTCCTTTTTATTTTTTTATTTTTTTTATTTTTTTAATTTTTTATAAACATATGTTTTTATCCCCAGGGGTACAGGTCTGTGAATCACCAGGTTTACACACTTCACAGCACTCACCAAAGCACATACCCTCCCCAGTGTCCATAATCCCACCCCCTTCTCCCAAACCCCCTCCCCCCAGCAACCCTCAGCTTAAGTGGGTAGGAGTGGACTATATTTTTTTACCAGATGTTAAGCTAAAAGCAATGAATGATACTGCAGTTTTTCGGATATATAAATAATACTACAGTTTTTTTGTGCTTTAGAAATTTAAGTGCATGGACTAGGAAAACATTTACCAAATTTGTGATCTAGCTGCTTCTGGAGGGGCAAAAGTCAGTAAGAGAATAAGTCTTAACCCTATTGTAATGTTTTGATCCTTTTCGCTTAAAATTTGGATTAAATAATGAAAACAAATTAGTTGGTTAATTCTCAGTGACGGGTACTTGGCATTGTTCTCCTTAACTGAGTATTTTTCTGTATTTTTAAGACTTCAAAAAAATTAATTACTTTAAAGTGGCATTCCCCTGAGATCATAGAAGTTTTCATGATTGGTGGGTGTGGTCCTTCCCCATAGAACCATCAGCCAGAATGTTTAAGAGATGCCAAGGTAGGAAGACATTGAAAGTGTTCAAGAGACAATAGTGGACAGACCAAATTGTTTGGAACATCAAGCACATGCAGTATTAGAGAAAACTTTCGGTGATTAAGTGTAAGTCCTTAAGTATTAAGCATCTAGGACCAGATTAGATTCAATAGTTAATAGGGACTCATCCAAAATGTTTAGTTTAAAATAGATTTTAGAAAGATGTCTTCAGTTGGGAGAAATTAAAAAAGAAGTACACATATGTGTGTGGAGGGGGGAAAGCCACTGGAATTTTAAGCTGGTAAATTACATGTGGTCTTAAGAGGGTAGTTTCATCAGACTAGGAAGAAAATGACAAATTGCAAGAAATGAGTAGGTGATAAGGAAGTGGAGGGAATGAGGATGGATTATTTGGTTTGAAATAGAAACTTGGTAACAAAAAGAAGGCAGGGAAGAGTGGTGGCTTGAAGCAGTATTTGGACTGGAAGAGTTATTATTTTTAATGATGGGAGACATGAGTATACTGAAGGCCAGTGAAGTGTGGTGCAAAAGAAGAAAAGGAAAATGAAGAAATAGATCACGAATAGCGTAGTATTCTGAAGTGAGCAGCAGTGCAGGAGATCAAGAAGCAGCTAAGATTTAGGTGTGTAAAGAGGAAATGTATGTTCTCCTCAGAAGGAAGAAAGAAGCAAGAAAAGACAAGTGAAGATGCCAAAACATTTTGAGTCAGAGATGTGAAAATGCTCAGCAGACCACATTGGTCCTCAGTTCTCCCAAATGAGGGGGGGTCAGCTACTGAACATGAGGAACGGGAGCTGAGGCTGCAGATTCAAAGGACGGAAATGAGGTGATACATTTGTTGGGGTAGCCTCCTACCCAGACCCAGGCTTCTGCAGGCTACTGCCGTTTCTGCTGAAGTCCAGATGCAAATGTGGAAAAAGAGTGGACACAAAACAATCTCAAGAGGAATCTCGCTCACTTTAAAATAAAGAGGGGTAAAAAGTCTAGGTTGCACTGTGAATGTGTCTCTCCCCCAGAAAAGTTTGGATTCCAAGAAGGCATTTCCCAAAGGAAATATTTGCTCATGTAAAAATATTATGTTAAGAGACTTCTAATAATTTGGGTCCACATCCACCCAGAGTGATGACAAACAAGGAGTGCTGATTTCTGACTGCTTGAGAAATAATTACTTAGCCCGGCAGAGTTCTTTTTAAGATCCAAAAGATGCCAGTATGGAAAAGACGAAAGGCACTGATGAAAATGTGTTTTCTGTTAAATAGGTTATGGAGGAAGCCCAAATATATTGAAGTAGTAAACATTTCAAAGAGAAACAGTGGAGGGATTCCAAATTCCCAGTAATTTCACTGGAATAAATTCAGTGAGATCTTTATGAGGTTTAACCCCTTTGTGTCCTAGAATAATTCACCAGCCTATAACAAAAGGTCATCATGTTCTAATAAATTTGGAAAAAGAACTCTAAAACTGGATTCAGTAAGTGTTAAATCGCTGAAGCTAAACTCCCATGCAACTAAAACAGAAATGGGCCAACTGTTGCCCCTGGGCCAATTTCAACCCACTGCCTGTCCTTTTTTCTTTTCTTGTTTTCTTTTGAACTTTCTTATTTTCTTTCTTTCTCTCTTTCTGGCCCACAGTCTAAGAATGGCTTTTACATTTTGGTTTCATTTAAAATGGTTACCTAAATAACCATTACTTTCTTAATGTCTTTGATTTTGTTTCTTGGCTGGCAAAACCTAAAAATTTCATATTTGGTTCTTTGCCGAAGAAATTTGCCAACCTCTATACTAAATTATCCTAAGACTGGGAATTTAAGAAAAGGAAGCGAGCCTCAAGAGGGGAGCATGTATTCTTGGATATAACTGAAATATGATTATGATACTGTTTGTCCACAAATATTTGTCCACTTACACTAGTTTTCCTATAGTAGTCACGGATTTGCCTTGCATTTTATCATTTGCCTCCATAGTGGCCTTAAAAATAAATCAGTCTACTCACAAAACAAACTGAAGTTTGCTGGGGGGAGGTGGGTAGAGCGAAGGTGGTGGGGTTATGGACATGGGGGAGGGTATGTGCTATGGTGAGTGCTGTGAAATAAGTAAACCTGGCGATTCCCAGACCTGTACCCCTGGGGCTAATGATACATTATATGTTAATAAAAATATTTAAAAATTTAAAAAAAAATAAATCAGTCTAACGTGTTGCAGTGGTCTTAAGGTGCATGCTTGTGTTTGCAAATAACTGTGTTACCAAGACGGCAGGGTCTGGAGCTAAATTAACCATCTGTTGGAGGGACTAAAGGTGAGTAAGAAAGATGGCTAACCCCAGGGGAGAACAAAGATCTTGAGATCACAAAGCATTTTTGTATTAGGTATCCAAAGACATGGAGTGAGCCAGTCCAAGTCTGGAAGCTGAGATGCAGAGTGCCATCTAGAAAGAATCCCAGAAGTTAAAGAAGCAGGGTAGGCAGGGAGTGGAACTTAACATCAAGGAAGAGTTCTTGAGCAAATAGAATTTAAAGATGCTCGGACCAGATTTCCTTCTTTCACATCTTCAGGGGGTTCGGCCACATGTGCATTTCTGCTGAATGAATGAATCAGCATCTGAGTGGGTGCATATGGCCAGTTTGACCAGGGGGGAGTTGTGGTTCCTATTGACTATCCTTGGAGTGATTCACTTCTGGGTGACTACAGAGTTCTGACAACAAAAGGTGATTTTTCTCTCACTTTGTCTCAATTGTTCTCCCAATGATCTCATGAGTTATTATTTTTTTCCATGACAGATAGGCAAGCTGACACTTTGAGCAGTTAAACAACTTGACCAAGGGCAGCCACCTAGTAAATGAAAGTCAGGATCTGGACCCAGACCTTTCTTCACTGGAACCCAACAGCACTTTTTACTATTAACCTTTTATCAAAGTTTATACTCTGTTAAAGTGATCTCTTGAGTACTAGGCTTAACCAACTGGGTTAACCAGTTAACACATAATCTGAAATGCCCAGAGGACTTCCACCTTGTGCAAACTAAACAAATTTGGACATTTTAAAAATCCTTATTGATCCTCTGCCTTTGGCTCAGGTCATGATCCCATGGATTTCCTCCTCTCTCTCTGCCTGCCTCTCTGCTTACTTGTGATCTCTGTCTGTAAAATAAATAAATTTTTTAAAAAATCCTATTGATTCCAAATTTTGGACAGTGGCATTTTTTTTGTTAGTTTGCTCCGTAATTTTTAAAATGTATTTTTATTTTTAATATGCCTTATTGCAGTACAATTTATATAAACTAAATATATTTAAGGTATACAATTTGATGAATTTTGATATATGTATACCCCTGTGAGACTACTCCAAAGTAATGAACATACCCATTAACCCCAACTTTTCCTCATGCCCCTTATGATCTTTTCCTCCTGTCCCTCTTCCCACTCACCCAGCCCTTACCCTAACTCCAAATCTGTATTCTGTTGCATACATTACCGATTTGTTTGCATTTACTAGAATGTTAAATAAATAGGATCATACTGTTATGTGTTCTTCTTCTTCTTCTTCTTTTTTTTTTTTTTGGTCTGGCTTCCTCTATGAAGCATGATTATTTTGAAGTTTATCCCTGTTTAACATGTATGAATAGTTTATTGCTGAGTAGGACTCCATTGTATGGACGTACCATAGGTTTTTTTCTCACCCATTCACCTGTTGATATATAGTTGAGTTGGTTTTTATTCTCTTGGGTAAATACTTAAATATGGAAAGGCTGGATCATATGGTCAGTGGGTATTTAGCTTTTTACAGAATTGTCAAACACGTTTTCAAAGTGGTTGCACCATTTTGCATTCTCACCAACAGAGTATGAGAATTCTAGTTCTTTCACAATCTTGCTAACACTTGACATGGTTAGCCTTTCTAATTTTAGCCATTCTAATAGGTGCATAGTTGTATCTCACTGTGGCTTTGGTTTGCATTCCCGTAATGACCAACAACAGTAAGATATCCTTCATGTGCTTCTTTTTCATCATTATACCTTTTTGGTAAAGTATCTGTTCAAATATTTTGCCCATTTTTTATTGGGTTGTTTGTTTTCTTATTACTGAGTTTTGAAGTATCTTAATCTCTTGTGTTTTAAGGCCTTTATCAGATGCATGATTTGCAAAGTTTCTCCCAGCCTGTGGCTTGTCTTTTCAATCTCTTAACAGAGCCTTAGAAGAGCAGCTTTTAGTTTTGGTGAAATCTATTTTTTTATTTGTTCTTAATGAATCATACATTTGTGTTTGGACCTATTGTTAAACGTACAGAAAATACCACACAGAATATTTATGGTTCCCATAGAGAATTTTCTGTTTTTCTTATTTATTTTACCTCCAGAAAGTCACTTTCAATGCCTTAGAGATGATAAGAAATTCTCTGAGAATTCTTTCAATTGTGTATTCCATTCCCAGAGTGGTCCTAATATTTGGAGATGAACGAGTTCCCAGGATTTTATTCATTTTAGAGAGGAGATGGGGCCCAAGCTATGATCATAATTGAAAGTTTATACGATTTACTGAATGTTGGTATTGCTGAGAAGTAAATCATATCATCATTGTTTTATAAAGCCCTGTATCCTAAAGAGTTCAAATAATTCAACATTGGAAGCAAATTCAGTAATCATTTTTTTCCAGGCGCCTCAGTAGCACAGACTTCCTTCCCATGGCATCTTCCCTCTTTCATTTGGATTTTTGCTTAAAAATCACCCCTTCAGAAAGACTTCCATCCTACCCAAAATGTCAAATCCCAACCCACTCCATCGAAGTCGATTTCCTTTCTTAGCTTTGCTTTCCCCAAAACACTTAACCACTACCCAAAACTTTACTGTGTACCTAAATTATGCTTCTGTCTTTATTTATTCTCTGTTCCCTCTATAAGGTGACTTCTTTTATTACCATGTCCAGGCACCCACTGTGTAACCATTCAAAAAATATGTATCAAAGTGAATGAATTTCATCTCAGCCTGAGTGGCTGTTCTGACAAGTAACACATTGTACTGGAAAGAGAGCCATGTGTCCTGTATTCTCTGCCTTTCTCTGCCTCCAGCTATGGAGTTTTGTTAAACAAATGGGTTGAGTTTGTGCTGTTAAGGACTGTTCCAGTTCTGTCACACCTTGATCATAGGAAATTCATACAATAAGGCAGCTCCAGCCAGTGTGGGTCTCTGAAAATATTAGATATTTTATTTTAGGCAAACAAATTCAGCTTTTCTAAAAAATAAAAATTGAAACCAAATGGAGAAAATTTCTATTTTTTTTTCCTACTGGTTTGAGGGTCTGCTTCCTTTGGGAAACTTACTTTGATGAATGCTAGGCATGATCTGAGAATCTTGATGTTCCAGTGGGCAGGTATCACTATTGGTTGCACTCTACAGATAGGAAAACAGGCATTGAGAGCTCCAAAATCTGCCTAAACCAACGGCAAGCCAGGAAGTAATAGAACAGGACTGAGCCCAAGAAGTCTGACTCAGGAGTCCAGGTTATTTCTTCTACATTTTATTGCATTTTATTTAATGTTATGCTTTTTTAGTAGATACTACATTTACATGAAGAAGCAAAACAATATAAAAAGTTTATATACTGGGAATCTTATTTCCACCCTCTTCTCTCCTTCCTATTAAAAACCACTTTATTAGATTTTAAAATTTACCTTTTCATGGTTTCCTTATACAACTGAATATTTTTGTTTCTCTTCATTTTTGCTATGAAGATAACATCCCAGATCCACTGTTTTATTGGGAAAAAAGTCAGGATTTTAAATATGTATTGTTCAGTCATTATGTTGGAGAATTTCAAACCAATGGAAAAAATCAAAAGGAATATCACAACATGAACACAACATGAACAAAATGAACACTAATGTGCGCTTTACCTAGATTTTCCCAATTTTAACGTTTGGCCACTTTACTTTTCCTTCTCTACCAACTCTTTGTTGTTGTTTTGCTGAACCACTTGAAAGTAAGATGATGTATCATGATACATCACCCCTATATACTTGTGTGTAACTTCCAAGTAACCAAAATACTATTCTTACACCTTGCAAAAGTAATATTGATTTAATAACATCTAATATACAATCCAGATTCAGGTTTCCTTAATTGTACTAATAATGTTCTTTATAACTGTTTACTTTTTTCTCACTCAGGAAATTATAAATTACACTTAAGTTTTATGACTCTTTAATGTCCTTTTATCTAGAAAAGTTTCCCACAACTTTTTTTGTTTGTTTATTTATCTTTCATAATATTAACATTCTTCAAGCCATGCCAGTTTTTAAAACCATCTCACACTTGGGATTTGTCTGCATGTGTTCTTGTATATTTCAGACAAACTCTTCTAATAAGGCCACTATGTGGGTGATGTTATGTCCTTGCCACTGTATCACATCAGGGGGCACTGAATTTCAGATTTTCTTTTATTGACAATGTTACCTTTTATAGCTTGGTTGAGGTTTGTTCACCAAAGCTTTCCTTTGTGACAAAAAACTTTTCTCTTGGCGCTCTGTGAATATCCTGTTTCCCACAATCTGTCACTGGTAATTCTTACTATCCACTGATAGTCTCTGTCTGAATCACATCGCCATTAGGATTGCAAAATGATAGTGTTCTGATTCTATCATTCCTTCTCCATTTATTAACTGAAATTCTCAGGAAGGACTTCCTCTTATATACAAACTTTTTAAAAAAGCTCTTATTTATTTATTTGACAGACAGTGAGAGAGGGAACACAAGCAGGGGGAGTGGAAGAGGGAGAAGCAGGCTTCCCGCAGAGCAGGGAGCCTGAGGTGGGGCTCGATCCAAGAACCCTGGGCTCATGACCTGAGTGAAAGGAAGATGCTTAACAACTGAGCCATCCAGGTAACCCCTGATACACACACTTCTAAATTTAGTATCATTCTCATCTTAATGGACTTTTTTATTCTTACCATTATTATCATTACCCTTTTTGATGCTCAAAACTTTGATGTTTTAATGTTGACCTGATCCTATTTTCATTTCACCTGTTTCCTAAGTCTTCGAGTACTGTCTTGCTTTCAGGCACAGCTAAATGTACATATCATATCTGGTACTTTGCTCAAATGCAATGCCTTTTCTTTTCAAATATATCCTGGACCAGTTGAATGGCCAAAATTAACAAGACAGTAAACAGCAAGTGTTGGAGAGGATGTGGAGAAAGGGGAACACTTTTACACTGTTGGTGGGAATGTAACTGCACTGTTGGTGTAGCCACTTTGGAAAACAGGGTGGAGATTTCTTAAGAAATTAAAAATAGAGCTACCCATAACCCTGCAATTGCACTACTGGGTATTTACCCTAAAGATACAGATGTAGTGAAAAGAAGGGCCATATGCACCCGAATGTTCATAGCAGCAATGGCCACAGTCGCCAAACTATGGAAAGTGCCAAGATGCCCTTCAACGAACAAATGGATAAAGAAGATATGGTTCATGTACACCATGGAGTATTATGCCTCCATTAGAAATGATGAATACTCAACTTTTGTATCAACCTGGACAGGACTGGAAGAGATTATGCTGAGGGAAGTGAGTCAAGCAGAGAACCAGTTATCATATGGTTTCACTTACTTGCAGGGCTTAAGGAATAACACGGAGGACATTGGGAGATGGAGAGGAGAAGTGAGTTGGGGGCAGTTGAAGGGGAGACAGACAGACTGTGGACTCTGAGAGTCAAACTGAGGGTTTTGGTGGGGGTGGGGTGAGCCTGGTGGTGAGTGTTAAGGAGGGCATGTATTGCATGGAACACTGGGTCTGGTGCACAAACAATAAATCTTGGAACACTGAAAAAGTAAAATTTTTTATAAAAAACTTGTGCTTTGTCTGCATTGTCTTTTATTCTGTGGACTGTTTACTAAATCAGTCCTCTTGCTGGACATGCAATTATTTCCAAACAACATCATGGTGCAAAATCTGGCACATACATCTTTTCATATCTGCGCATTTGTAGAATAAATTCCTGGAAGTGGCATTGCCAAATGAATGAAATGCATGCCTAGTTGTTAACTATGCCAGGTTCCCCTATATGGATTTGTTCCATTCTACTAATGGATGATCCCCAGATTGCTGCTAGCAAGGTGTATTTCTGAAGTTCTAGTGGTACCTTCCAAATTTCCCATCTTCTTGATTGGGATGGAAGTCGCAACTGCACCTGTGGACCAGTTCAGTGATGATTTTCTAGGAGTTGTTCCTGGAGGCCCCACCTAGAGCCTACTCTTTGCTTGCTTCTAATAATTTTGTAAACACCTATTTCCCATGTTCAGATCCTTTTCTATATAAAATGCTTAGAGAGGTTTCAGCTTGATTAATACATTCCTTTTTTGGCTTCTCTCCCTTCCTTGGCTTACATCACCTACTCTCATGGGGTCATTCCCACTTCCCAAATTAATAACTGAAACCCGGTCTTGCATCAAGTTCAACTTTTGGAAGCATTCAAATTGAGAAAGCAATGGACATGTATTACTCTTATAATTAGGGCAGAACATTCTTTTAAAATCTTGTTACAAGGAGTTGTCAATTTTTCAAAAATACCAAATATCTGCTAAGATGATACTGTTATTTGTTTTTTGATCTGAACTAAAGGTATGAATATTTATCTCCTAAAGTGGGATCATATTTGAAAGTATGAATATGAATATTGTTTCCATGTCTCTCTGAGACCACTAAAAATGTTCCATTCCTCCTAATCTGTTCAAGTCAGTAGAGAAAAACTAAAAATAGGCTACAAACAGAAGAAAAAGATAGGAAAAAAACACAACTAAACAACTTTCTGATCTAAGGAAAGAAATATGTGGTTGTTTACTTGAATAGTGATGTTTTCTCATACCAAGAAGCTAATTGACTTTCACAGTGGCTTGAAGAAAGAAGTGTAAATGAAGGAGACACCGTGTGTTCAGGAGGGCAAGCCGGGGCTGGAAGCCCCCTTACCAGCAGAATTACAGGGGCAGGTGGAGCAGTACGATGGTCTTATTGTCCACTTAAGACCACCAAAGTCCAAGGATGAGCATAGACTTTGGGAATTATCCTTAACTGAGGTGTGCATACTTTCCCAATAACCCCTGTGACCCCTCCCACATGGACAATCTTTGGCAGATGTGTCGGAAAACTTATAGACTCCATCTTCTCAAATGAGGTTAGGAAAACAGGACATCTCATTGGGTGATGTTGGTGTGAAGGATAAACCTTGCCTTTGAGTTAGGTGTAACTATATAAAACTGTCTTGAAATTGTTTACAGAGAAGGAAAGGTGGTAAAAACATCTCCTGTTTCACATCGTGACTGCTATTACTAATGGCAACTGCTGATTTTTTTGAGTGATATGCCTCATCTCCTATATTTAATTTCACAGCAACCCTTTTGGGGAGGAGAAAAATGGTGGAGGTGTAGGAGACCTAGATTTCATTTGGTCTTACAGCAACACTTTGAGGTAGGTATATTCTGTCTCATTCTACGCATCAGGAAAGTGAGATGCAAGAAGGGTAAGCAATACAAAGCTTTCACTACTAATGCGTGTAGAACTGGGCTTGTAATCTAACAACTATAGCATAAACATAATTCTTACTACTGCTGATCATGAGGACAAAAAATGTCGGAAGCACATTTAAAATTGAGCAACAACAGGTTCAGTATGGTTATCACGTTGTAGAGTTTGGAATGATTCATCACCCATCCCCCCAAGCTGACCACTATAATGCACCATTATTAATCATCCTGATGTTACTTTTACCCATCTTGATATATGGCTTGAGTCTTGGGTTTCAGAGCAGAAGCACTAGATTCTTATTTGAATGTTATAATAGGAATGGGCTTTGTTTGTGCCTTTTTCTTGCTCATGTTATCACCAGTGCTATTAGAACAGATTCATGTGGTATCATTCCTCGTTCCCATTACAACCTTTATCACAATATTATGGTGCAGTATTGGAATTTTAATGGCTCATATATTCTGTGAAACATGATGGTAATAAACTGTAATGCTTTGACCTCAGCTTCTTAATATTTGATGCATTGCCCATTCCCTACCCCACCTTGCTGCCTCCTTCCCTCATGCTACTTGAGTGGGAATGAGGTAGAATGGTAGTCCACCAAAGAAAGAAACATTTACCAAGTGGAATACACCTGTTTATAAGCCTATTAAAAGTGTATAGACATTCATGTTCTATTTTGAAAAGAACAAATCACCATTTCCCCTCATGACAGAGCAAACAAGGAGAATGCAAACTAGAAAACATGAATCAGCTCTTATTACAGGGAACACAACATGAACAGAAACTGATACATTTATCATCTATTCTTGAGGCAATGGTTAACCTGAGAGCCAAAGCAACTTCCTTCTTCCTGCAGTTGGCGCATATGTCTGTGGACAAAGTGCAAAATATCAGAAGGGAAATCAAAGACAAATTCAACATCAAAGCTTTATTATTTATATAGAACCCATGCCGTGACTCAGGTATGAGCCAGGAATAAGAGCCTTCGTGGAGCTAGCCAAGAAATACCATGACTGAAAGGAGTTGTTGACCCATCTACTTCACAGTTTAATTTCTCTATCACTGGTCTCTTTATCACAATGTTCAAAAAACAAAAGTACAATTATTCTTGTTACAACTTCCCATGAAAAATGAAGTGCTATGTTCTTCTGGCACCAATTATGAGTCTGTCACTTTTCTATAAAATGGTGATATCAAAATGAAGAGGCTTGACCTCATCCCCGTCGAAGTGTTGAAGCTTAAAGAAAGTCTGTGGGGAAGTAGAGGGTGCTGGCATAAAAAGCGAGCTGAATTACCTTGGGGTATTGACCATGCTCTATGACTTGACCTTCAGTTGTGTAAATCCAGAAACTCAATTTTCAATTCCCCAGAGTTCATCAGGCTCAGGTTGACTTAATCATGTAGAATACTTCATGCTGCAATATAAGCAGAATGCTAATATTTTAATTTATAAAGAAAATACTGCTAAAGGCTGACTCCAAAGTTTAATTAATGGGATAGCCTAATGATGCATTCCTTCCTACCACAGGGATATTTCTTCTAGAGATCAGATAGGGCAAGTCCATGGGGGAGAGAACTTTGTTCTTTTTTCCTAATAGGATTATTAACCATTCTTCTTCTTTCAAGCTTGTATGCTTTATTGCTGGTCAATTTACTTCTCTTGATATAAATCTTCTTTATATTTTTTACTGCCGTGTACACAGGGTAGATGTTCCTTGAGTCTTCTTCTTTCTTTTTTTTCCAATTTTTTTATTTAAATTCAATTAGACAACATATAGAACATCATTAGTTTCAGATGTAGAGTTCTGTAATTCATCAGTTATATGTAACACCCAGTGCCCATCACATCATGTGCCCTCTTTAATGCCCATTACCCAGTTACCCCATCCCCTCACCCAACTCCCCTCTAGCAATTCCTAGTTTTTTTCCCTATAGTTAAGAGTCTCTCATGGTTTTTCTCCCTCTCTGATTTGTTCCCATTCCATTTTTCCCTCCCTTCCCCTATGATCTTCTGGCTGTTTCTTATATTCCATGTATGAGTGAAACCGTATGGTAATTATCTTCCTCCGATTGACTTATTTCACTCAGCATAATACCCTCCAGTTTCATCCACATTGATGTAAATGGTAAGTTTTCATCCTTTCTGATGGCTGAGTAGTATTCCATTGTATATACATACCACATCTTCTTTATCTGCTCAACCATCAATGGACGTGTCAGCTCTTTCCACAGTTTGGCTATAGCAGACACTGCTGCTATAAACATTGGGGTACAGGTGCCCCTTCTGATTACTACATTTGTATCCTTGGGATAAATATCTAGTAGTGCAATTGCTGGGTCATAGGGTAGCTCTATATTTACCTTCTTGAGGAACCTCCATGCTGTTTTCCAGAGTGGCTGTACAAGTCTTTTTCTTTCTGTATGTTTTCCTTTGTTTTTAGTCCCAATGTGTATTTTGTACTTAAAATGCTTCTGCAAATGTTTAATCTGTGGTTTTCAGTTGTTATCACAGAACATCTGTCCCAGAAATACTCTGAAAAAAGTGGTCCCACTGTCAAAGAGGCTTGGGAAATCCTGTGTACTCTGTGCTATGGTTAGTGCACTCCAACATAGTGCAGGCTGACAAACTCTACCCCATAAGTACACCAGTATAAGTTTGTTAACCCAGTGTTACCCAAACTTCCTGTCCAGGGAAATCTTTTGTCTTGTAGCATCAGTGAATATCTCACAGCAAACACTAATCATATCTGTTGTGAGTTTCTCTGATCACTTAACTCCCAGTCTGAGTTCTAGAAATGATATTCTAGAATTTTGATGTGTCTGTATATAGATAGATAATTATAGAATAAATTAGGAAGCAACAGTCCGGAAAAATCTACAATATTTCTTCCAAACTCCAAATCCATATGCGCAATCTCAGAATATTATTATTCTGAATATTACTCATCACCATGTCTTATTTGTTTTCTTTCTAAATATTTCTTGAGTTTGGTTCTTCTTCACTCCATAGCTACTGCCTTGTTTTACACTCTCATTACTCCACAACATAACCCATTCTATGCTGTGGAATAAAGGCTTATGTTGCCCCCAGGACTTATATGTTAATGCCCTAATCCCCAGTGTTATTAGGGGGTGGGGCCTTTGGGAGGCAATTAAGTCATGAGGATGGGGGCCTCCTTGTGAATGGGGTTACTACCCTTATAAAGGAAGACACTACAGATATAATCTCTCTCTTTCCACCAAGTGAGGATGCAGCAAGAAGTTGGCCATCTGCAAACTGGGAAGGGGGCCTTTACCTAGAACCGAACCATGCTGGAATTCTGAACTCAGACCTCTGGGCACAAGAGCTGTAAGAAACAAATTTCTGTTAGTTAAGCCACCTAGTCTCTGTTAAAGCAGCCTGAATTGACTCAGACTTTCCTTCATCTAGCTCTCCCCAAATTTATCCACATTTTTAAATAAAATGATCTCTTATATTACCTTCTTTAATATTAAAAATTTTTAATCATTCTAGGTAATTTGATCAGAGCAAATTATAGATACAGAAAAATTTAAAGTAAACCATTTATTATATCATATAATGATATAATTTGATCAGAGCAAATATAGATACAGAGAAATTAAAAGTAAACCATTTATTACATCATATAGACAAAAGATCATTAAGGTTTTCTTTTTCTTTTTTTAAGATTTTATTTATTTATTTGACAGAGATCACAAGCAGGCAGAGAGGCAGTCAGAGAGAGGAGGAAGCAGTCTCCCTACTGAGCAGAGAGCTCGATGCTTGGCTTGATCCCAGGACCCTAAGATCATGACCTGAGCCAAAGGCAGAGGCTTTAACCCACTGAACCACCCAGGCGCCCCTAAGGTTTTCTTTTGTTAATTGTTAATATGTGTCCTCTGCTAGTGCTTTTCTGAACTGATTGTAGGCATTACTTATATATTAAGAATATTAATCCATGTATTTTATTTGTTGCAAGTATTTGTCTTGGTTTTTACTTGCTTATCCAATATTTTAATCTTTTCCTTTAGGTACTTTGTTATTAATTTTAAATTTAACTCTTTCATACAAAAATAATTACTCCCTTAGAGATAAACCTTCAGTGTCTTCCCAAGTTACTCAGTATGATGGTGTCTTGTCCATAGCCCTTCCTTCTCTATATGTGGTGATCTAGCCTCTCCTAACTATGTGTAATTCTCTTAAAGTGGTTTGCCTCCGTTCAAACTGAGTGTTCTCTGCCCAAAAAAGTCCACCGATCCCCCAAGCTGGGAAACCCTCATTCATTCTTTAAGACTTGGTTCAAATTGAATGTGCCATTCTCTTTCTACAGCATCCTCTGCTTCCTTTGCAGTAGAGAAGTTACAGCACTGTATTATAATCACTGCTTATTTCTTTCTCTTTTCCACTGGTCTAAGAAAGAAGGACATGTTCTTATATCTACAGTGCATGACATATAGTAGACTTCAACAAGCAATTGCAGAAAGAAAAAGGGCGCCTCAGTGGCTCAATGGCTTAAGCCTCTGCCTTCAGCTCAGGTCATGTCTCAGGGTCCTGGGATCAAGCCCTGCATCAGGCTCTTTGCTCAGCGGGCAGCCTGCTTCCCCCTTTCTCTCTGCCTACATCTCTGACTACTTGTGATCTATCTCTCTCTTTCTGTCTAATAAGTAAATAAAATATTAAAAAAAAACAAAAAACAAAAAAGAAAAGAGTGAGCTAGTATAAGTATCCAGAAGATATGTGACTAACTCTGTCTGGAGAAATAAAGAAAGGTTTTACAAGAGAAGGTGGTATTTGCAGATGCTATTGAAGCAGGAGTAGAAATGTGTTAAAAACAAAACAAAACAAAAAGATAAAGACTTTTCAAATATAGCCAAAAGTCAAAATCTACTACTTGCTTTTTCACTGAAAAAGAAACAATGCAGAAGAAGATTCTCTTCAATAAATATTTTTAGTGCAGCTATTTGGGACCATGGTACCACTCCATGATGAGAACATTTTTTTTTTTTAAGAACCAAAAAAAACCCCAGAAAACTGCCCCCTCCCCAAAATGGAAAACATATCCATATTAGAAGATCTAAAAGAATTCATTGGAGGTAAGTTTTAAAGAAAGAAAGACGACAGCCTGACTGAGTGATCTGACCAAGTTTCTTTCTCATCCTCTTAAATAACCACATGTAACCTTTCAAGAAAGCAGTTTACTATTAACATCAAAGAAAATTTCTCCTTGAAGCAAGATGAGATGAATCAAGCAAGATTGGAAACTGGTCCAAGATAAATATTTTAAGGCAACATGAAAATATTTAGGACATTTGTGATAGGATAAAAAGGAATTAATGGACTGTTGATGAACTAAGGGAAAGTCAGTAAAGATATGAAAAGAAAGATTCTTACAGAGCTGATTCTAAAAGTGATGTGATAAGCAATGGAGCGTGCTCAGAGAGCAACAATATGCTACCGGGGCTTGAGGCTGAGTAATTTAAAGCAATGATTACATATAAATGTGTGTGAGAGCATTCACTGGCTGGCAGAAAATAAAGCACATTTGCCTGATCTCTTTTTATTTCCAGCATAACAGTATTCATTATTTTTGCACCACACCCCGTGCTCCATGCAATTTCTAGAGGAACAGGGAGGATCTGGGTGGCGCACCACAATTTCTATTACAAAGTCTGGATAGCTCTGGGTTGAAGAAGGTAATGGGGACTGACATCATGACAATGGGAAGCTAAGGAATTTTCAGGATAGGGTGAAAGGAGGCAGCGAGGTCATGTATTCTCAAGATCTACAATGACCTGATCATGTAAGAATACATGACCTCGCTGCCTCCTTTCACCCTATCCTGAAAATTCCTTAGCTTCCCATTGTCATGATGTCAGTCCCCATTACCTTCTTCAACCCAGAGCTATCCAGACTTTGTAATAGAAATTGTGGTGCGCCACCCAGATCCTCCCTGTTCCTCTAGAAATAGAGTCAGTCGTTCTGGGATGCATTTCCCCAGTTTCAAAGAGGGTTGACTTCTGCATCCCTCTGGGGATTGCCTTTGGGGAGATGCTTCACCCAAAGTGATGCCCTCTGCTTGTGCTGGTGTGGAAGTCAGAAGCTTAGCTCTGCACCCTGAATTTGGGACAGTTAAACATGGAGATCTCAGCTGAGTGCCCCCATGTTCTTTGCCAGAGTCTGATTTGAATCTGTATTACAGTTCAGCTTCTACCTCCACCCAATTTTGATTCCCTCATTTTTATGTGTTATTTCTGAGTGCAATCCCCAGCCAACTTGATGTACACAGATTTTCTTCTCAGACAGAACCCATTTCCAGGAACTTGTCACAAAAAGGCAGTGAAGTGGTCCTAGAAAGCAGAATTTAAAGTAAAGATTTAGAGCTACCTCACCCCTGGTGAGATGACAATGAGGACCCCTTTACTGGTGGAGGAGTCCTCACAACCCTTGGCTTGCTACGTGTTACAGCTGTGCAGTTTGTTATGGCTTTCATCCATGCAGAAGTGGAAAGAAATACCAGTAGAAGTAAAGATGCCAGCTCGTATACTATCTCAAGTGTTTGTTAGTTTGTTTTAAGATTGTACTTATTTGTGTGAGAGAGAGCATAAGCAGGGGGAGCAGCAGAGGCAGAGGGAGAAGCAGGATCCTTGCTGAGCAAGGAGTCCAATGTGGGATTTGATCCCAGGACCTGGGATCATGACCCAAGCCAAAGGCAGACACTTAACTAACTGAGCCACCCAGGCATCCCTATCTCAAGTGTTTGAAAGGTATAAGGGAAGAAGTAATTATAAAAGACTAGGAAACTGGACCCCGTTACTAAGTGCCACTGTGACCTACAGAAAGATAATGGAAGTTTGAGAGTCATTGTCCTTGTATCTACTGCTCTGTAACAAACCAATCTAAAACGTGGTGGCAACAAAGAAAACACCTATTTCCTTCACAAATCTGTAACTAGGTAGGGCCCAGGGAAAATATCTCATCCCTCCTCCCCTTAGTGTCAGATGGAGTAGCTGAAACACTAGAGGCTGGAATTACCAGTGGCTTATTCAATCATAGATCAGGTGGTTGATACTACCTACCGACTGAAACAAAACCAAGAATCAGATGCTTGACTGACTGAGAAAACCTGGCACCCCAAAGCCAGTTTGCTTTTTATGGCTTGGCCTCAGAGGTCATGCAGTGTGAATTTGATAGCATTCTGTGTTAGATGTGAGTCACAAAGGCTGTGTAGTAGGTATGTCAAAATTTGCTGATATGTTTAAAACCACCAGAGTGATTAATCACTAGTATGAGGTGAATTGTAGAAGTCAGAAGTCCTCATTTATTGCATATAAAAAGACGCTCATCCTCCACTGCTAGAATACAGAAAAAACTAAGGATCAGTTTTAGGACTCCAGAGATTATTAAATCCTCAACCTCAGCAAGCCAGAGGTGCCAAGGTCAGGGCTTTGATTAGGAAGGACGAAGAAGTTGAGATTTGGAATGGGGGCATCAGGGTCAATGCACTCAAGAACCTTGAAACCTCAGGTCATTCTGAACTCTCCGGGTCTGCAAAAGTGGCCCACTCTCTCTTATTAAAGGCAAGCACTCCTCTGAACCCTTTGAAGACAATGCAGAGACATCTGTCTTGTAGAATGGACCCATCTAGGTAAGTAATGACTCTCATAAGGGAGGAAACAGACTATAGCCTGAAGAAGCTATAAGAACTTGCAAACACAGACCACAGAAGCTCAAAGAGGATTGTGGGACTGAATCCAGACAGTGCTGAGCCAAGGAAGGCTGAATAACAAACTATGGAAGAGAGAGTTGATCAGTGTAAAAGTACTCTCCTGAGACAGAATGTAAGATGCTGGCAGAGACCTCAGGAGACAACACTCATATGCAAGGAGTAGGGCACTTGAAAGCAGAGGAAACATGACGACCTACACTAAATGAAGTTGAAATGCCAGAATGGTTTTGACAAACAGTGGTAAGCTCAAAAGGCTCAGAGAAGCAGCCATAAGCTAGAGAGAATATACTATATAAAAGCAAAACCCACTAACTCTGTACAGTGGGAGGATCGGAGGAAACTGGCCTCACTGAGAAATCCATGGTGTCTGTCTTTCGTAGGCCAGGCTAATGGTAAGAGATGTGGTTACAGTGCTGTGTCTCTCATAGTAAGGAGGATGATAAGATATTGAAACAATGGAAGCCAGCTGATAGTGTTAACGACCAAAAGTAAGTGCATAGAATTGTCATAGTAAGTGCCAAGGTCAAGTGGTCAAGCTGGGGACTGACCCCTGAAGCGCTATGGAGATGGCTAATAGCATTACGGAATCCCTAAGGACAAGATAGACAGACAAACAACAAACAGTCATATAGGTCAAGCCATAAGACCAAGAGAAACCAAGGAGAAAGATTAGGAGGTGCAGGCAGCTGCCTCATAAAACGTCCTGATCCCTTGCCCAGTTTCTGGACTTGAGCCATAGCCAGAGAGAAGTAAGGTGTCCCCGACCCCTGTGGCTCTGATTACTATATCAGCGTCTCTCCCAACTCATATCTCTTGCTGTGTATGTGGGTCCCCAGCTGACAGAGAAGGAAAAGGCCAAGCTTGGTTTATGAATGAGTAGTCTTGGTGTGCAAGTACAAGCAAGAAATAAACTGTTGTTCTCCTATAATTTCACTCCTGGCTGGCATTGAAAGACACAGGTGAAGGAAAATCCTTCCAATTACCAGATATATGGGGAGTATCCCTGATCACCTACTTTCTGAAGAAAGAGAAGTATTCTGCCATAAATATAAACAGAAGAATATATACAATAGTGTAATGATTTGGGAGCCTGGGTGGCTCAGTCTGTTCAGTGTCTGCCTTTGGCTCAGGTCATGATCCCAGGGTGCTGGAATTGAGTCTTGCATCAGGCTCTCTGCTCAGCAGGGAGCCTGCTTCTCCCTCTCCTTCTGCCTGCTGCTCCCCTTGCTTGTCCACTCACTCCTTCTCTCTCTCTCTCTCTTTTTCTCTCTCTGTCAAATAAATAAAATCCTTAAAAAATAGTGAATGGTTTGGCTTTTGTTCAGGAGTCTGGAAGGGGACAGACAGATAGAGACAGAAAGATAGAAAGAAGCCTGAGGAAAAGCATATGGATGTATCTGTGGAAGCAGGCACGAAATGTGAAGAACTGTGTGTTGGGGAAGGTCATCCAAAAGATGTGACTGCCAGTTGACTTGGAAGCTGGATCAAAGCACTCTGAGATACCTCACCCCCTCCCCTACTTTAGGAATGTGGATTCCACTTACCTTTCCCACTCTCAAAGGCTGCTCCAAAGACATAGCCTTCAGCCACAGTGATGTGGTATTGAGAATACGTAAGTGTTATAAGTGACCTAGCCCAGTTAGGGATTTTTTATAAGCTTTCAAGATTTGGAGGGTGGCTGTGGGGATCCACAAGTCTTGCTGCCCAAGACAGCCTTGTATGTAAGTTCCCTTTGCTTATTCAAACTGCCACCTCCCAACTGGGAGTGACCTGACTCTTTCTTTGGTCTCTCCCTACCCTTCACGTGTGGGGGCCCAACTTCAGATTATACCCAGGACCCAAAGGGTCGTGAACCAACACTGTGCATCCCAAGTTTTAACACCCAAGTGAGAGGATCCACCATGGAAGAAAGAACCAGACAACCAAGTAGATGGAATGGCTTAGTTGGTTGGTGTCAGTCAGTGCCTGTCATCAGCATTCCCAGTTCTGGCCCAGCATAGCCATGATGTCAGAGAAGAAGGCTATATATGGTTCCAGCAGTATGTGCTCTCAATGCACCTAGTTTATGGGTACATGAGATCCACTGATCCCAACACATACCACACCATTTTGGATCTGCCAAGTGGATGAGAAGGATGGAAAGCCCTTTTAAAGATAAAGTTAAAGCACCAACTTGAAGCCAAAACCCTACAAGAATAGGGCATCAGCCTTCAGAAAGATGATTATACACAAAGTTAAAAGACCATTATATGGTGCTGGTACTTCAATAGATATAATACACAGTACACGATCCAAGGGGATTGACGTAGTAGTGGCCTTGCTTACCAACATGCCTACTCTGGGACTGGGTATTTCCAGTGTTCCAGACCATCAGGGAAGGATAGTTTTGTTCTCAAGGGCATGTCTTTAAACAGTCCTCCCAATTTTAACAGTAAATGGACAAGTTCAGTTGTCACAGTATGAGAATGGCACAGTGACTAGGAGTCCAAATTCCTCAGAGATGAAGGTAAATATCACACCCTACAAAAAGCCACCCAGACCAACAGAGCTGCTCATCATGGGTGAAAAGACTACAGAAGGGGTAGTAGAAAAAGAGATGAGGAGAATCAGTTGTGACCTCAAAGCCACTTAGACTGATGGGGTTTGTAGCTCATCCCACTTACCCTCCTCTTGTGTCTTCACCTAGGAAATGAGACCAGTCAGAATCCTAGAGTAGCTGGTCCCAGACAGGAATGATCTTACCGTAAGAGGCAAATGGCACAAGGGATAGATAAGGTGGTGCATTGTCCAGTTTGCACCCTTCAGACCAACACGACTGTCCTTCCAGCTGTCAGGAGTGCTAATGCTTCATAGTTGCATCCATCTCTGGGGGTTGTTACCCACCAAAGGGAATACCTTACCCAAAGTTATGCCCCCTCGCCAGGGCAGCCACACTAATGAGTGATTGCTGCGGGGTGCAAAGTCTTGGCCTCATTGTCACAATGTATAACAATGCTGAAGGACCCTCTGAGTGCACGAGCTCCCCGTAGAACTGGCCCAGTCTGGTAACATAGCATCACCTTGAACTCTTCTGTCTGTGCAGTCCTGCTTCTCTCACTTTCTTACCAGTGTTGTTCCTATAAGCACTGTCCCTAATAAAACTCCTACACAGAAATCTCTACCTCAGAGCCTGTTTTCCAAGGAACGTTGCATGATGACAACTCTAAACTTTGCCCCTCAATCGGAATGAAATGCTAGAGAGAAATAAATGAGTTTGCTGTGTTGTTTGCAGACTGCAGGGTGGTTTTGTTTTGTTCAGTGTACTATCTGCAGCCTCCCCCCCCTCCCCCACAGTTCCTTGCCTGTTCTAAGGCACATGGCCCTCCCCATCTTCATTCCCATACCCAACCTTGTCTTCCCATTCCATATCTTTTTGGTTTGTTTTGTTCACATCTATGCATTTTTTTTTTTTTACTGAAGGATAAACAGAACATTTGGTGAACTAATAAAAAGTATACAATTTGATGATTTTTTACCCATGCATATATTCCCCTAATCACAAAGTAGATCAAGATATAGATCCTTTCCAGCACCCCATAAATGTCCCTTGTGTCCTTCCCAATCTATATCCATCACCCACATCCACAGAGAACCGCTCTTCTGAACTTTATCATCACTGGAATCATATAGGATGTTTGCTGTGTCCAAATGTTTGAGGCTATTATGTATAAAACTGCCCCAAATATTGTCATGCACCTATTTTCTGTGGACATACATATTCCTTGCTCATGGTGTGAACCACTGGGCCATAGGCTCAGCCTTGTCTGCGTTAGCAGGAATTGTCAGTTTTCCACAGTGCCTGTGTTTTGGACATTCTAGCTGGCAGTATATGAGAGTTCCTGTTGCCTCACATTCCTGCTCATACTTGGAACTGTTAGACTTTTAAATTGTTGCCATTCCGATGTTTGTGCAGAGATCACTCTGCATTCCCCTGCGTACTGAAGAAGGTGTGCATCTTTTCCTAAACCTAGAAGGTATGGATATTCTCTTCTGGGAGCTGTGTTCACCCATGTCCGTCATGCATTACTGATCCCTGCTTATTAATAAAATAGGCTTAAAATCACCCTGCAATTCTCAAACTATTACTGATAGATGAAATCACTGCTGAGCTGTAGCATATGAGCACTGGCTTGAGAATTATTTTCCGAACAACATATTAAAATATCTTTTTAAGATTTGAAGCTCTAGAAGGAGCTGGGAGGTCTAGCCTTCTAATTCTAGAATGGAGCATTATATCTCACTGCTCCCTCATTAGACACACAGGTTTTGCATTCCTCTAGCTTCCTGTCAGCTTCTAGAGTTTATTTCTGCTTGAAAGAACAGCCAGCTCCTTTTCCCTAAATGTTGGCAGGGCAGAGGAAAGTCAAATCTGCAGCCGTTGGTTGGCCTGGCCAGCACTGGCATGCCCCTTCATCTAACACACATTTTTCTTTCAGTGTTCTCTTCAAGTCCTGAGAGCTGACAGAATCCAAAGTACATTTCTTCTGAAGTCTGTGTTCCAAATCCAGTTGGAAATTTAGCAAGTGTCAGCCTTGTAATCTGACAGGGGAAAAAGAAAGAAAGAAAGAAAGAAAGAAAGAAAGAAAGAAAGAAAGAAAGAAAGAAAGAAAGAAGGAAGAAAGAGAAAGAAAGAAAGAAAGAAAGAAAGAAAGAAAGAAAGAAAGAAAGAAAGAAACCCTTAACTATTTATATGTATTTTCCATGTTTCTCCTCCTCAGAGGAAAATTTAGAATGAAGACAGATCTATAGGCTTGTTCCTAAAAGCAGGCATGTTCAGATGGCTTTCTGGCAAACATTTTAAAAAAGCAAGTAAAAGGTTTGATTGTTTTTTTAAGTGTTCTGTTTAGGGGGGGTACCTGGGTGGCTCAGTTAGTTGGGCGTCTGAATCTTGGCTTTGGCTCAGATCAAGATCTCAGGGTTGTGAGTTCAAGCCCTGCCTCAGATTCCACGCTGGGTGTGGAGCTGCTTAAGTTTCTCTCTCTGCCCCACTTTGCACCGCCCCCCTCACCCTCACACGCACACACTCTCTCTCTCTCAAAAAAAAAAAAAAGTATTCTGTTGAAGTCCAAGATATATTCTTTTCTTTTTCTTTTAATAATTTTTTATTTTTTATAAACATATATTTTTATCCCCAGGGGTACAAGTCTGTGAATCACCAGGTTTACACACTTCACAGCACTCACCAAAGCACATACCCTCCCCAATGTCCATAATCCCACCCCCTT
Source organism: Mustela erminea (assembly GCF_009829155.1). Taxonomy (NCBI): domain Eukaryota; kingdom Metazoa; phylum Chordata; class Mammalia; order Carnivora; family Mustelidae; genus Mustela; species Mustela erminea. The sequence goes on from NC_045628.1 coordinate 59,589,260, forward strand.
CTTCCAAACCCCCTCCCCCCAGCAACCCTCAGTTTGTTTTGTGAGATTAAGAGTCACTTATGGTTTGTCTCCCTCCCAATCCCATCTTGTTTCATTGATTCTTCTCCTACCCACTTAAGCCCCCATGTTGCATCACCACTTCCTCATATCAGGGAGATCATACGATAGTTGTCTTTCTCTGCTTGACTTATTTCGCTAAGCATGATACGCTCTAGTTCCATCCATGTTGTCGCAAATGGCAAGATTTCATTTCTTTTGATGGCTGCATAGTATTCCATTGTATATATATACCACATCTTCTTGATCCATTCATCTGTTGATGGACATCTAGGTTCTTTCCATAGTTTGGCGATTGTGGACATTGCTGCTATAAACATTCGGGTGCACGTGCCCCTTTGGATCACTACGTTTGTATCTTTAGGGTAAATACCCAATAGTGCAATTGCTGGGTCATAGGGCAGTTCTATTTTCAACATTTTGAGGAACCTCCATGCTGTTTTCCAGAGTGGCTGCACCAGCTTGCATTCCCACCAACAGTGTAGGAGGGTTCCCCTTTCTCCGCATCCTCGCCAGCATCTGTCATTTCCTGACTTGTTTATTTTAGCCATTCTGACTGGTGTGAGGTGATATCTCATTGTGGTTTTGATTTGTATTTCCCTGATGCCGAGTGATATGGAGCACTTTTTCATGTGTCTGTTGGCCATCTGGATGTCTTCTTTGCAGAAATGTCTGTTCATGTCCTCTGCCCATTTCTTGATTGGATTATTTGTTCTTTGGGTGTTGAGTTTGCTAAGTTCTTTATAGATTCTGGACACTAGTCCTTTATCTGATATGTCATTTGCAAATATCTTCTCCCATTCTGTCAGTTGTCTTTTGATTTTGTTAACTGTTTCCTTTGCTGTGCAAAAGCTTTTGATCTTGATGAAATCCCAATAGTTCATTTTTACCCTTGCTTCCCTTGCCTTTGGCGATGTTCCTAGGAAGATGTTGCTGCGGCTGAGGTCGAAGAGGTTGCTGCCTGTGTTCTCCTCAAGGATTTTGATGGATTCCTTTCACACATTGAGGTCCTTCATCCATTTTGAGTCTATTTTTGTGTGTGGTGTAAGGAAATGGTCCAATTTCATTTTTCTGCATGTGGCTGTCCAATTTTCCCAGCACCATTTATTGAAGAGACTGTCTTTTTTCCATTGGACATTCTTTCCTGCTTTGTCGAAGATTAGTTGACTGTAGAGTTGAGGGTCTATTTCTGGGCTCTCTATTCTGTTCCATTGATCTATGTGTCTGTTTTTGTGCCAGTACCATGCTGTCTTGATGATGACAGCTTTGTAATAGAGCTTGAAGTCCGGAATTGTGATGCCACCAACGTTGGCTTTCTTTTTCAATATCCCTTTGGCTATTCGAGGTCTTTTCTGGTTCCATATAAATTTTAGAATTATTTGTTCCATTTCTTTGAAAAAGATGGATGGTACTTTGATAGGAATTGCATTAAATGTGTAGATTGCTTTAGGTAGCAGAGACATTTTCACAATACTTATTCTTCCAATCCAGGAGCATGGAACATTTTTCCATTTCTTTGTGTCTTCCTCAATTTCTTTCATGAGTACTTTATAGTTTTCTGAGTATAGATTCTGTGCCTCTTTGGTTAGGTTTATTCCTAGGTATCTTATGGTTTTGGGTGCAATTGTAAATGGGATTGACTCCTTAATTTCTCTTTCTTCTGTCTTGCTGTTGGTGTAGAGAAATGCAACTGATTTCTGTGCATTGATTTTATATCCTGACACTTTACTGAATTCCTGTACAAGTTCTAGCAGTTTTGGAGTGGAGTCTTTTGGGTTTTCCACATATAGTATCATATCATCTGCGAAGAGTGATAATTTGACTTCTTCTTTGCCGATTTGGATGCCTTTAATTTCCTTTTGTTGTCTGATTGCTGAGGCTAGGACCTCAAGTACTATGTTGAATAGCAGTGGTGATAATGGACATCCCTGCCATGTTCCTGACCTTAGTGGAAAAGCTTTCAGTTTTTCTCCATTGAGAATGATATTTGCGGTGGGTTTTTCATAGATGGCTTTGATGATATTGAGGTATGTGCCCTCTATCCCTACACTTTAAAGAGTTTTGATCAGGTGAAGTCCAAGATATATTCTTAATTTTATACTGGTCATTGTCCCGTGCTGTTTTTACATCCACCAATCTGTCCCACCAGAGAAATGAATGCTGTTTCTAAAAGTATGTGCCACTTGGGATAAAACACCCAGTGCTAATGCAAGGATTTTTCTCTCCCTTGTCTTGCTATGCCCTACCCCCACCCACCCACCTCATCATTCACAAGGGAAAACCCTATAATTAGACAGATGTGGTTTGTGTTTGACATAATAATAACTAACATTGAACGTTGGCTGTCAGCCACATACTTTACATAGACTATTTTATTTAACTGAAGGGGGTAGAACTGTTGCTGTTTCCATATGATGAAGAAAGTTGATCCAGGGTGGTTAGGTCACGTGTCCAAGGTTAGCCAACCAGGAAAGGGTAAAGCTGGCCTTCAAACCCAAACAACCTAATTCTGAAATGACAGTCACCCCTACTACCCTGCTTCTTACCATCCAGTGTCAGTTCATAGGGAGCATTTTGTGATGCGACTCGCTGCAAAAACAGGGCAGACATTTATTAGTGTACAAAGTCCAGAGTATTCAGTATTGGTTAGCAAAAAATAGGGGGAGGGGTGTCAAAGTTATGTTACAGACAGAATATGCATTTTTCTGTACACTGGATTAAATTTTTAGGAGGAAATCAATTTGCACTGTGGTGAGATGCATTTGAGTAGAATACTGTGGGAAAGGAACAGCTGCAGCCTGAGGAATAGCCTTCTTCTTGGAACCCCTAGGCTCCCTACCCCCCAGGAAGACTAAAACTCATTTTCCTATTTTTTGCAGGTGTGAGAAGGCACATCCAGCCACAAACTACCCACACCTCTTCCTGTAGAAACAGCGATTGGATGGAAGAGAAATATAACTGTAATCTAACACCGTAGGTGGCAAATTGTGTTAAATATAGAAGTGACAGTTGAATCAGAGAGACCCTACCTTTAGAGGGTGGGAACGCAGAGGTGGACAAAATAGCGACCCAGGTGGGAAACAGAGTTAAAGGGAGTTTTACAAGATGAGAATGAAAGTCAGGAGAAGGTAAGGAATCAGAGAGTAAGGATCAAGAGAGCAAAGGATCAGGGAGTGGGAAATGAGAGAAATCCATGGGGGGAAGGGCAGGCAGAAGATCTGGGAGCATTTTCATGGGACTCTTGGCAAAAGCCTAGAAAATAAACACTGTAGCTGTGTCACAAGACAACTGGTAAACCAGACCAGGGACACAAACCCCATATTATCTCTACGTGGACCCACCACTCACTTACCCCTCCCCCAATCCTTCCAATAAAAAGCCAGTAAACCCTTGTGAAGGTCACTGGTATTTTCTCAGGGAAAGGCATGTGAGAAGCTACAGCACAACAACTCCACAAGGGCATCTGCAAATACTCCCTGTGGGACTCAGATAAGGAGGACCTACCATCTGGCTCAAAACCACAGCCCTCCTTTCCAATACCACCACCACCACTCCCGTTGTCTAAATAAAACTTAATGTTTTCTAACTGTGAAACTTAGAATATATTCCAAAGAATGAATAAATGTGTAGGTATATGTTAAAGAGTAACAGTAGAATGAATATCCATGTAATCTCTAGTCAACTTAAAAAACAAAACATAGCCAGTACTTTGGCTGCCATTGCTGTGGCCCTCATGAGTTCCCTCCCTCACCAACCCTCCCATCAGTGTTCTGAGGTTTATTTAATTACTGTGCTCTTGTTCTTTGCAGTTTAATTACTCTAATTATCCTTCAACAATATATTGCTGCATTTTTTAACTTTATATAAATGAAGTATATTGTAAGTTTTCTTCTAGAATTACTACTTTTATCCAACGTCATGCTTTTGAGGGCCATGAATGATGGTGTGTGTAGTGGTCGTTCACTGATTTTTTTCACTAATGTAGAATATTCCAATAAATAAATATAAACAAAAGTATTTTTCTCTTCTACTATTAATAAACATTTGGATATGTCCAATTTATATCACAATATGACTATGTACTTACTAGGTTTTATCCTCATAAAGAAGAGATTCCTTGTTATAGTCCTAGGAATAAAATGTCTAGCTCAGAATATATGTATTTGTTGAATTTTACCAGCCAATGCCAACCTGTTTTCCAAAAGATTTATTTTCACTGAGACTGACACCAACATGTGTGAGAAATCTTTGTTTCTATATTCCTATGAACACTTGCTCATGTCAGACTCTAATTTTTGCTAATTAGGTGAATACTAAATTATATCTAATTTTTTAAAATGTCTGTTACTGAATGCATGTAACATTAAAGATATTGTTATATTTATAAGCTCTTTGTGTTTCTGTGAAATTCTTGCTCATATGTTTGCTCATTTTTCTATTTTTTTTATTGATTCGTAGGAATTTATTATGTATTCCAAATAATGGCCCTTTGTTGAATATACATGAAGTAAACGTCTTCTTTTTGTTTATGACTTGTTTTGAAATCTCTTGGTGATGTCTTTTGATGAACAGAATCCCTAATTATGATGAGGTTGAATGTATCTGATATATTCCATCAATTCATGTGTTTGGTTTTGGCAGTTATTTGTCAGTATTTTTGGTTGTTAGCATCTAACACAACTGCCCTTGACTTTAACTTGGGAAGGAAAAATTCAGAGAAGCAAAGAGTTCTGTCTCACACAGTAGTAACAATTAGCATGAAGTTTGCAGGATGGCAGGGAAGAAGTACTCAATAATGGTGTTCTTTGGCCACTGGCCGCATTTCAGAGCCAACTACATTGGGTGTTTAAGCTGCATCAGCTAGCAACAAGCTTAGATGTATGTTTTGGGGGCTGTGTATATGTGGCCAAGTAAACTCCAAGCCACACTCTCTAGCCTTGTTGCTATTCTCTGAACTATTCAGTGTCTTTTTAATAAGTTTCATTTATGTGTGAACCAATCAGAGTAGATATCGTTTGCTTATAACAAAGAACTCTGGCCAACATGGTCAATAGAAGACTGTTTTGCTAACCTGTACCCCTGGGGATAAAAATATATGTTTATAAAAAATAAAAAATTAAAAAAAAAGGAGACTGTTTTGCATTATAAGCCATCCTTCTGCTTGATGTTCCCTTGCCCTATTCTCTGCAAAAGCTCAAGTGTAATGACCTCAATGAGGGAGCTAAAATAACCAGAAAAATGACAAGTAAAATTTGCCATTCTCATTCTTGCTATCTACCCATCTTGTGCAGAAATTTGGTTTCCTTCTTCATTTCTCAGTGTTTCTCTACCCCACCTCCTTGCAATCTCCTTATTCTGCCACATCCCTGCCTATAGTGTATTGTCAATGGATCCCAGTTTGGAAGTCTTAATGAGACCCATTCACCTTCACGTTGATTCCTTCAGTTCTCCCTTCTTCCCAGTGGATCTTCAGGTTTCCAATAAGCATACTCATATGCTTATCAACATTCACTCATTCAACAAAATCTCTGTGTGTGTTTTATGGCAATAACATTGGTAAATGTGGGAACAGCTAGTGAAAATATTTTAAGGTGACAGATTGATGGCAGCTTTGCAAACAGACTCAGAAATTCTCTCTCAGACAGATTATTCATACACTGATATTTTTAAAGCACTTCAGTACAGCTTTATTTCAATCTAAGCCTTATCATGAACAGGCATACAGAATATAGCATGGAAAGAAAGGATTTTTCGCAGAAAGTCTTTTATGATCAATTTAATGGATACAACAAATACACTAAAAAATGAGGTGGTTTTGAGACAAATCGAATCACTTTGGCTCATGAGTTAAAGCAACTGTCAGCAATGCTTGAGTTAATCAATTTTACCATTCAGAATGTTGCTTACTACAATCAACTATCCATTCAACAGACGCTGAGTGGTAAGTACTAAAAAGGGTCAGGTATACCATACAAGACAGCCCATGGAAGAGCATTAAGTCTTCCCAGAAGTGAAAATAAGGACAAGGAGTAAGGTAAAAGAGTTGGAGGTTGGGGGTGGAGGTCTGTCTCATGTGGAGGAAAAAGCACTGGAAGGCGGAGAGGACATGGCATCCAGGTGGTTCAGTATGGCTGGAGAGTACAGTAGCTGCAAGGGCAAGGTGTGTATAAGTCACAAGGTTTTGGAAAGATAAGGAGAAAAGAAACCATAAGGTGATTGTGCAATTAGTATCCTGTAACTCATGGGGCTAAGGCGAGGTTGTAGTTGAAGGCAGGGGGATTTGGGGAGCAGCATGGCTAGATCTGTGCTAAAAGGGTATTACTCTGGCTTCAGTGTGAACAAACCATGGGTCAGGAATGAAGTCAGCGGTGGAGGGGGCCACTGAAGAGGGTGCTGCAGTAACCCGAGTGATTCAAGTGTGGCTTCAACTAAGGGAGGACCTGTGTTTGGAACTAAGAGAGCATATTTGAAAGATATTAAGTAAATAAAATAAATAGGACCGGTTGGCTGATTGGACATGGTGGTGGACAAAGACAAAAGATGACACTAAGGTTTCTGACTTGACATCTGAATAGAAGCCACCATGGTGTCCATGGAGAAAGGGCGCACAGAAAGAAGAGGAAAGGGAGATAGGGTTGAGCTGGAAGTCACTCTATCTTTTCTAACAGAATAGAACGTCCACAGGGCAGGGATGTGTCTTCTTTGTTTAAGGATTTATCCTAAGTGGCAAAACACAAGCCTGGGTTCAATAAATATTTGTAGGAAGGATAAGAAGTCCTGTGTGTAAATCTAGAGCTTAAGAGAATGTGTTAGTTTTTTACTGCTGGTTCACAAATTACCATAAACTGAGTAGCTTAAAGCACACCCAATTATTGGCTCATGGTCCTACAGGTGCAAAAGACCAGGTGGGCTCTGCAGGGTTCTCTGTGTGGGGTCCCACAATGCTGGGTGCTGGCCAGGCTGGGCTCTAACCTAGAAGCGCTGGGAAGAATTTGTTTCCAAGCTCATGTAGGTTGTTAGGAGAATCTTGTTCCTTGTGGGTGAGGTTCTGAGGTCACTGTTTCCTGGCTGGTGGTCAGCTTAGAGCTTCTCTCAGCTCCTAGAAGCGGTCTGTGTTCCTTCAAACCAGCAAGGGCAGAGGGAGTCCTTCTAATGCTTTGACTCTCTGGGACTTCCTTTCTCTCACTGGCCGAAGGAAACTCTGGGCATTTTAAAGGTTGACTTGGTTGTGTCAAGGCCAGTGGGTAATCACGTATCTTAAGATCAACTGACTTGGTGTTTTGATTACATATGCAAAATGCCTTCACAGCAACACTACCTTATTGTTTGATTAAATAACCAGGAGACCGAGACCCTGGGGACCACCTTTATAGTTTTGTCTACCACCTAGAAGAATCTGTTCTGCAGATACATGCTTATGGCTATTCGGAGGTTATTTTTGCCAACTATGTTAGAACAGATAGATCAATTGATATTTAGATTAATTTATTAGGCTACAGGTATGTTCTAGATATTCTTATTTACTAACTGAAATTTTAACAAAGAAATCGTGCCTTAATTTTCTTCTCTACTTGCGGGGGTGGATGTTATCTTAGACAAATAAAGAGAACTTTTTGGTCATATTTTTAAAGATTAAAAAAATCTTTATCCTAAGGTTCTTTCTAGATTAAAAACTGTGAGGTTACCTGGCTCCCAATGTGTCCCTTAGTCGCAAGGCAGAAGATGAGCTTGGCATAGAGAGGAGAATGTGGTTTGGAGAAGGGCAGTCCTAGGTATGGAAACCTCTTTTTTCCTGTGACCTCCAGGAAGGTGTTTGTGCACCCAGAATATTATCCCAGCTTCAGAAAATTAATGACAATACCTGCATCATTAGGCCATTTTAAGAATTAAGCTAGGTTGTAAATGAAAAGCCCAGCCTATGGCAAACAGTTAATACAAATGAGTTCCCTTTCTCTAGATTCTGTTTTGCAACCTCTCCTGTCTTGTGACTTCACTGTGCTGTGTCCCTGAGAAGGTGCCAGCCAAGGGAAAGCCACAGTATAAATTGAGACTCTGGGTCTCCCTTTTACATGCAGGATAGACACATCCTCCAACAGCGTCTCCTTGAGTCTGGTGCTCAGCTTATAGACAGCACTCCATCCTTCCCTGGGGCTCACCATCTAGCCAGGACCAGCCACAGCCACTGCATCTGAACCCCGTGGCTGGCTAATGATATGGGACACCGCTTCCTCATTGGCTGTGTCCTCCTGAGGCTCTATCTCCTTCTGAGAAGCCATGGCTATGCTTTTGCCTCAAATCTACCGTCTTTGATAAACATCAAAAAAATCTTATAAACCGTTTTTTGGACTGCCCCAAAACACAGTCTTTCGTGCACTTAAAACAAGACATACTTGGTATGTCGTTCACAAGTCCTCTTTAAAGGTGAGAGACTCAAATGTATACGTATATGGACAGCTCTGTCTCATACTGCTTTCTCTCTACTGAGCTCTCCAGCAAGGGAGGAAGAAAGAGATAGTTTTAGGAAACCTCCCACATGAATGACAAAGCCATGTATGAATCAGGGTTTTAGTTTGTGCGAACCAACTTGGTTCAGTATAAACAGAAAGATGACATATTGAAAGAACATCAACAACCTACAGAATTACTGGACAGTCAGGTGAACCGGGCTGGACAGAAACAACAAGTCCAAAGCAGTGCCAAGATCTCCCTCACTGCACTGGCCGAGCACTCCCGCTCCAGAAAAGCCACCTTCCTGTACCTCGCATTGCTGCTGGAGAGAGTTTTCTACTGTCCCAGCATTTTGGGTTTGGGGGATTTAAAATATTTTTTTGTATTTTTATTTATTTATTTTTGTGAGAGAGAGAGAGAGAGAGAGAAGGAGCATGAGCAGGGGCAAGGAGCAGAGGGAGAGGCAGAAGAAGGCTCCCCGATGAGCAGGGAGCCCAATGAGGGAGACCATCCAGGACCACAGGGCAATAACCTGAACCGAAGGCAGACCCTTAACCAACTGAGCCACCCAGGCGCCCGTAGTCCCAGCATTTTGTATCAGAAATTCCTAACTCAAGTTCCAGGATACGTCTGACTGGCACGTGCTTGTGCCCCTTCAGATAAGGGAGACTGGGAAAGGGAGCTACTGGTGTCTGTTCCTTCCAGATAGTAATATAAAAATCTGTATTCGTTTTCTGAGGTGGTTGTAATAACCACAGACTTGGTGACCTAAAGCAACAGGATTTTATTGTTTCACTGTGATAGAGGCCAAAGTCCAAAATCAAGGCGTCAGCAGGGGTCCACGCTCTCCTCTCTCGGGGGTAGGTCCCATCTTCGCCATCCCAGAGTCTGGTGGCCGTTGGCATTCTTTGCTTGCAGCTACATAACTCCAACCTCTCTGCCCCTGTCTTCACCCTGCCTTCTCTGTGTGTGTTGTCAAACACCCCGCCACCTCCCCCCAATAACATGCAATGGCAGATAAAGCCCACTTCAATGATTCAGGGTAATCACTTTATCTGGGGATTCTTAATTGTGTTACCACTGCAAAAACATGACCTTATAAGGTAAAGTTCACAGATTCCACGTATTTGGGTCTAATATCTTTTAAGAGCCAGATGCAACAAATTATCCTTTACCTTAGAAGGGATATCTGGACATGCTCTACATCCCTGGGTCCCCTAGAAATTTCACTGGGGTGGCAGTCCCCTGAATTCTTGTCAGATTTATTTCCCACTATTGGACATGCAAATGTCCTACTAACATGTCAAGAAAAACTGCTGCCTCTTGCTCACTTAGATCCAATCAGAAAAGAGGTAAGGGATTCCTAAAATATAATGAGGTTCAGATGCTGATCACCAAAAAATGGTCAGTGTCTGGTATAATTAATATACAAGATATAAAACGTAAGAACCTATAGACTTCTGTTAGAAGCATGCCATAAATTTTGTTAAACTAAATTGTTTTTGGAAAACCAGCTTTAAAGCCTCAGTTCCTTATCAATTTTGGAATTTTATTTTTCACTAAGTAGCACAATGTCACAACGAACACACAGGTAGCTAGCTGCCCAGCTAAAGGCTAAGCTTACAGGCCCCCTCACAGTGAGGTGTGATTGTGTTCAGCTCAGCGGGTTGTGCCTGGAAGTGGTATGTGGAGCTTCTAGTTTGTGTATTAAAAGGTGCCTCCCTTCACTCTCCTTTTTTCCATCTTCCAATCATTGGGTGTATTTTGCTGACGGTGACGACTACATTGGGGGTGGATACATGAGATACGGCCACATCCAGGGCTCTTCACTATGATCAGGGCCTCCCTTCCCTGGGCAGCTGTAGACACCCACTCTAAACACGCACAGACTCAACCTTGCAGAGCCTCCCAGCCACTTCTGATCAAGGTGGTCCATGTATCCGCAGGCACCATTCCTCGGAGGTGGGTGCGGACTAAGCCCAATATATGAGGTCTTCTTGCGCTTTGAATCTCTAGTGCCTAGCACAGGGCCTGGGGCCCTGGTTGGTCTTTGATGGACAGGCGCTAGATCACAACCTGTAACCTGGCAGCTGGGTTAGCCAGGGAAGCTAAAAAATAGAGTCTCTAGCTTCTGGAAGTCCTCAGAATCATAAGGGAGGAGTTTTTTAATATGGGAAGCATGTTCAAATGTGCTGGATGGCCAAGAAAGAACGAATAATCTGCACTGCCATGTTAGAACATGCAAGCCCCCTACTCTAGTGCCTGGTCTAAAAGGCAATCAATACTTAAATGAAGAAATGGATGCTTACATGAAGAAACCAAGAATAAGCCTCTGGTTTAGTTCCTTTTTAGTACTAAAAATTCTTTGTGGGGCTGAGAGTCTTCTCCAAAGCCTAGGTTATGTGACTGAAGCCTTGCCAACTACACTCTACCTTGCCAGCCTCGCTTCCCATAATGTAGACTCCTCCTTCGATCACCACTCTGGTAATGGACCCATTCTAACCCAGGTCATGCAAAGCTACAGGGTTACCTCCTCCCTGACTTCAGCCTCTCCACTGTCTAAAGACCTCTGGGACAGCTGGAGACGACCTCCTTAGTTCACCATGCACCTGTAAACTTCCTTTCCCTTATTTCAAGGACCAAATCTATAGCTGAATCTACTGCTAAATCAGAAGCCATAGTCTTTGATCCTGGTTCTCTACTTGCTGAGTCTGCTGAAGTCCTGATATGTCTTGAAGTCCATTGTAATTCTGACAGCAACAAGGTGACCCAATGTTTAGTTTATAGGAGTTTATACTAATATAGCATAAAGTTAGAGTAACATCAGTGTCACACATTTGCTAACTAGATAACCTGGATTCAGTAGATCTATGATCATGCTGACCAGTCTGTTTCTTCTTTTCGTTTATCTTTTTTCTTTTCTTTTTTTTTTCTTTTCCTTTTTCCTTTTTTTTTTTTTTTTTAACTCCACAGGTGAGCTCTCAGACTTAAGGATCATTGTGATAGAATTGTGTGAGCCCTACTGAGGAGCAGGGACACAAGTAGAGACGACTCAGACCAAGAAGGCAAAAGCTCGGGTTTCAGACCAACTAACCCTTTGAAGGAGCAATGTTTTTCTACAAAATGAAAGCATGAGCTTGAAATCATTAAGGTCCCTTCCAACTTAGAAACTGTTCAGATACAAGATAGAATGCAGAGCTGTTCAAAAAGTATTGATATTCATGATGAAGAAAGAAATAACACAACTTTGGAGTGAGACGGACAAGAGTATAAATTCTGACTTCAATCATCCATTTGCTGTGGGAACCCAGCCAAATTATACAGTCATCTGAAACATGGTGTCTCATCTGAACAACAGGTGTAATATTCGCTCTTTTTTAAATTGGTTGTAATTTTGAAAGCAAGAACATAGGGCTAAAAACTGTGCTTGCTTTTGGGGGTTAATGTGAGGATGAGAAGGATGAATAGGCAGAGAGCAGTTGGAACTGTGCCCATGGAACAAAGGTTTGTTGCTATTGGTACCATTGTTAGCCTGGACACAGTGACTGTATCAATGTCCAGAAATGTTGGTTCCTTTCTCTCTACCAGTCCTCTGGATATTTAATCCACCAAAGGACTTTAAGCAGAAAGGTGCTAAATTCTATGGAGGTGTTAAATGGGTTTTAACTGGCTGACTGGCTTGGAGGTCTTCTTTGATCTCTTCCAGTTTATTTAAATGAGTTATTTCCTCTCTGCTGCAAGTTCTCTGGACTGTGATAGGGAGCGCAATGAACCTCATGCCCCATTTAGTACAGAAAGCTCATTCACTGAGTATTGTTCATCTGCTATGTTACAAGTTAGGTGCTCTCTGCTGTTTTTGTGAGTAGGATAATCAGGTTGCCTGTGGGAAATGGCAGTCATGAAAGACCAATGAGTATGATGTATGGCCTGAATTAATATCATTTGCTGCCAAATTAAGAGTGAAAGTACAAAAACATTTCTCTAGGTACAAACAAAACAGGTTACGGTCTTAACAATGGTATTGGTAATTAATCTGTGGAGAGTTACAGATGGTTAATGACTCATTGATTTGAGCAGACTCAATTACCTCTAGGAATGTGCTCCATTGGACGATAGAGCATATGAATGAATTTTCACAATCCTTTCCTGGAAGGCTGATTACAACATGCTATTTCAGCAGAAATGGGACTGAACCTGGATGTGAGTGACACACATAAAATATAAAATTTTGACCAATGGGGGTTCATCCGGTCCAACACTCTCAATTTAAAGATGAAGAGACTGAGGTCCACAGAGGTTGGGTTTTTTCATGCCAATGAATTATAAGTCCTTTATTTGCATAAAGCTAGATAATCTAAAGTATAGAATAGCTTTTACTAGGACTTTAAAATTGAAATATTTGGTGACTGGAACTTCCATATTCATATACATGCATATACAAACATTTATTATCTGTGACAGAAAATATCTGGAATATGGGAATTTATTTGGGTGAGATGAGCAGAATGCTTGAAAACATGCTGGCCTGGAAGATCTAGGGTGTACCACCAGGATCGCCAAAGACCACACATGTCGTTCACCGACTGAGGTGGGATACCTAAGGAGTTAAGCAATCAGACTCTGAATTCAGACTTCTTGGGTCTCATTACAAATTCTGTTTCTTACTGGCCTTGTGTCTTGGAAGACATGACTTTTGTTCTTTGTACCATAATGTCCACATTTGTATAATAGGATAATACAAGTTGGTATCTGCCTACTATGGGTAACATTAAATGAATTAATATAAAGTATTTGGAAGGGGGCCTAGACATGATAAGCACTATAAAATAATAGCCCTCTTTATGTTTCAAGCCCTGATGGTGATATTAATGGAGGGACTCCAGTTTTCAGTCTTAAAGCAGTCAACAGGTGTGTGCTGCTGAAAGAACTTTCAAGGCATGGGCCATACAAGCAGAGCCCAGTGACAGGGCTCTCCACGGATGGTCTCTATTTTGGAAATATTTGTGCTCCCCTGTTGATCTTTTCCATTCATGATTCTATCCTTATCTTGAAATATTCATTTCTATCTAAATTCAATTCTTTTTTAATTTTTTTTTTTGTGTGTGTGTGCAGCCATAGGGCAGTCTTGGGGCAGTCTTCCACTAAAGTGCATGGTAGTTAAAGCTAAGCTTCTCATCTTTTTCTCTGAAGTGTCTGTTCTAACATGCCCACTGTTTTGTGTTTTTCTCTTTCACACCCAACTCCAGCCTGAGATATCCAGTCTCAAGGTGCCACTTTGCTCTTCCCATATTCCCTGTGTATTTTAAGCATATCCCTTTCTTCTATAAGTAAAACTATTATTTTAGGTAGCTTTGGAGTTACCTATTTGATAATGACTCAAGTCATGGTCAGATTAAGACCTTCACCAATCTCTGATTGTGGGACCCTCCCCTGCAATCGTTCAAAATGAAAAGCATATTACAACATAAAACTCATATAATAAAGTCCAAAAGATTCTCTTTTTTTCTGCATCATGAGTATTTTGGTGGTATTTTGAAATATCATGTAGCAAGTTTTTCAAGCATAAATTGTCTCATTTTTGATACACATATCTTCTGGGAAATCCTTAGCCAAATTTCCCTTTACAGACTTAAAGCCCTTTAACATTTACCGGACTGGCAATAAATTTTCTCTTCTTAAGGGAAATAAGAGATTAGGAAGTGGAGCCCAGTGCCTGCTGTACTGAAATAAAGATACAAAAGATAAAGTTCTTATTGCAACAATGGATTAGACCATGCTTGCAAAGTTCCTGTGAGAAAGCACTGCAAAAAATCAGGCTGGCTTGCTGTTTAATAATGCTTTGAAAAAGAAAAAAGTCCAGAGAGGGGTCTTTGGGCTGTTCTGGCCTCAAAAGAGGTAATGAAGTGTTCATCAGACTTTGCCTGTCCCACCACTTCTACTCCAAGAGAAGTTCTAGAATGGGTCCAAATATCTTCTCCACCCAGGAACAAATGTTTTATCCTGAGTCAGATCATTTGCATATGCAACCTAAACATTCAGAGGTACATTCTTCCTTGGACATTGGAAACCAAAAGGAAATCCCACCAGTGAAGGGCTGAAACCGATGTGGTACCAAGCACATGCTGGGCCCAAGATCACGGAACTATGTTTGGAGTAAAAACTAAATGATGTGAGCAATAGCCCTCTGAATGGTGGCTGGGTCTGTTGGTGTTCAGAACCTGCATCATTTACTTTTTTTTACCTTTTTTTTTTTTTTTTTGATAGGTACAAGTCACTTAAGGAGGTCAACGAAGATGTGACTCTAGTTTGGGCAAGTACCTAAATGGCTTGATTCCCTGGTGCACTGGCAGGTACCTAGGGTGCTTTTTGCTGGAATTATGCCTGATACAGGATAACACAGGAGGAAGACTATGAGATCAGGCAAAGAAGGAGGAGGGGGTGGGGAAGAAAGAAGGAGAAAGAGGAGAAGCAAAATTACAGAGAAGGATGAAAATCTATTGGGTGTAAATTATGTGCTAGATACTCTTAAGATAACAACTCTTCCTAACACCTTGATACAGAATGCATTCCACCCCCCCCCCACCACCCAATTTTACAAAAGAGGCACCAGAAGCTGAAAGTTTAATAATTTTCACTGGGTCATCCAATGTTCTCCCCAGTGATCCTCTTTTCTTTTCCGTTTTGGTAAAGTATTCCTTAACTTTTTCAGGTGGATTTCTTGATGGCTCTTTTCTCTACATCCCCGAATGCTTTGTATAGCGTTGTAGAGGGGATTAAGTTCCTTCCCACTGAGGGGGTGAGCTCTTAGAGGGTAGGAAGGGTCTTGTTCATTCTCCATGCTCAGTGCTGAGCAAAGAGTAGATAAACACGAATATCTAGAGTGAGAATGAAAGAACTAAGAAACAGCTACGAGAACCCTGAGGACATAACCTAATCTTTACTTCAAAAATCCTGCGTATAGTACCCCATAGAATTAGTTTGGGTCATTTAACTTTTAAAAAATGCTAGAAAACACTTTTTCCTAAATTCTTAAAATAGTATTCCTCTCTTTTTTTAAAGTTACTTCTACTACTTTATGTAAACTTAAGTAAATCTACTCATCTGTTATATTGGATTGTTACTAACCTTCTAGGCAGCTAGTTCAATTAAAATTGCTGAACTTTCTGCATGGCCTAAACCTCTATTTTTTTTTTTTTTTAAGATTTTGTTTATTCGTTTGACAGAGGGAGAGAGATCACAAGTAGGCAGAGAGGCAGGCAGAGAGAGGAGGGGAAACAGGCTCCCTGCTGAGCAGAGAGCCCAATGCGGGACTCTATCCCAGGACCTTGAGATCATGACCTGAACCGAAGGCAGAGGCTATAACCCACTGAGACACCCAGGCGCCCCCCTAAACCTCTATTCTTGTCTCTTTCAAATCCTCTAGTAAAATATGCTGATCATTGCTTGATCACAATCTATTTAAATAACTTTTTTTTAAGATTTCATTTATTTATTTGACAAACAGAGATCACAAGTAGGTAGAGAGGCAGGCAGAGAGAGAGAGGAGGAAGCAGGCTCCCTGCTGAGCAGAGAGCCCAATGCGGGACTCTATCCCAGGGCCCCGAGATCATGACCTGAGCTGAAGGCAGAGGCTTAACCCACTGAGCCACCCAGGTGCCCTAAATAACATGTTTTTATGAGAGATTTTAGAAAATGCTTGTATTCATTTGCTAGGGTGACCATCACAAAGGGCCACAAATTGGTGCCTTAAACAACTGAAACTTACTTTCTGACAGTTCTGGAGGCTGGAGTCCAAGATCAAGGTGCTGGCAAGGTTGGTGTCTCCTGCAACCTCTCTCCTTGGCTTGTCTACCTCTGTCTTCATATACTTTTCCATCTGTATCCTAATTAGGTCTGTGTCCTAATTTCCTCCCCCCCCTTTTTTAAAGATTTATTTATTTATTTGAGAGACAGAAAGAGAGAACGAGTGAGTGGGGAGGGTCAGTTTCAGGGGGTGGAGGTGAGGTGGGAGGGGGAAAACAGAATCTCAAGCAGACTCTGCACTCAGTGGGGAGCCAGATACAGGACTCCTGGTCATAATCCTGAGATCATGACCTGAGCCAAAATCAAGAGTTGGACATATAAGAGACTGAGCCATCCAGGCCCCCCTAATTTCCTCTTCTTATAAAACATGAATCATATTGGACTAGGGACCAACCTAATGATCTCATTTACACTTAATCCCTTCTGCAAAATCCCTGTCTCCAAACATGGTTATGCTCTGAGATATGGGTGTTTAAGGACTTCAAAAGATGGATTTTGCAAGAGACACAGTTCAGCACATAGTGGACTTTATATCATGTCCCTTGCTGATGGTCTTTCTGGAGGACCTCTAAAGAGGGCTGAATGTCTCCACCCAGCAGGCCAGGCCCAACACTGCTCCTGGGGCACCAAGCATGCTGCTGTCAGACTGGCCGAACCTTGCTAAGTGAGATGACATTTAGATGAAACCTCCAAATCCAGTTCTGTGCTTCTCAAAAAAAATTCGAATTCAGGGCAGTGACAGATCATGTTCTCCTGTGAGCTGTTCTCCAAACTTCACTGAGAGCCCTGAGCCCCAGAGGTCATGTCTACGAACACAATAGGCAGAACAGTGCCTACTAAGCCACTTTGTCATCTCAGAGCGATGAGAAAAATATAGTTATCTGCTGAGTAATGAGCCATATCCAGGAACTCTTGGGCAGCGGTAATTGCCATGGGGTTTGGCCTCGGTGCTGACAGATGCAGAGCTTCCCAGCTCACACAGGAGGACAGTTCTCAAATGACAACTGATTTATGGGGTCCGTGGAGGGGCTTCTCTAATTAGGAATCAGAGCCAGGCTGCAGTATTCTGCAGGCCTTGGAAGAGGCCCACTGTGCAAAACTGTCCCCTGGAATGACAGCATTGTCCTCTGTCTATTTGTGGTGTCATTAACAAGTTAAAATAAAACTCTCTTGACAGGTGTGTTGGCTTCATGACTAAGAGGCGATGGCTTTGTGAATTGCAGGATGTTTTTACCAGCACACGTAACTCACAGGAATGTGCACTGCAGAGCTGCCTGAGGTCAGACAGAGACTTCCTGAGACATAAACACCCTATTTGCCTAAATCCCATGTGTGTGCACTCGAAACACTCAAAAAGGAAAAAGACAATTTTGCTCCTCCTGGCCATCTGCTGAACTGGAATGAGGTAAGAGGAAGACACACTGAAAGTAACATGATCAAGTAACCTCTTATCCCAGGTTTTGAAAGAGTGAAGCGGGCTCATAAAATGATCAAGGGGGCTTTGATATATCTCATTTGGGCTTACATGGATGACTTCTTTTAACAGTTGTCAAGATGATTAGAAACCAGATCTCTTTTAGAGAGAGGTTCTCCCAAGGGAAATAGACTCTGAAAACTTTCTAAAATTATCCCAAGCTTTAAAAATAAACAAGGTTTGGAAAAATATATATATTGACTGGGGAAAAAAAAAATAGAGTTGGAGCACCTGGGTGGCTCAGTTGTTTAGCGATTGCCTTTAGCTCAGGTCATGATCCCAGGGTACTGGTATCAAGCCTGCTGAGCAGGGAGGCTGCTTCCTGCTTCTCCCTCTCTTACTCCCCATGTCTGTGTTCCCTTTCTCACTCTCTCTTTCTCTGTCAAATAAATAAATACAATATAGGAAAAAAAAGTTGTCCCAAAATCCAATTTTCTCCCCAAACTGGTTTATACATGACTCAAAGTTTCCATGGGATGGTGGCCAAATTAGCCAAATTTTCAACAATGCCCAATTTTGTCTCATACTTATCCTTATGCCAATTGACGAAGGTGTCACTGACAAACTAATTTCATTCACTTCTGGTGAATAGTTTTATTTTTTATGTTCCAAGAAGAGAAGTGACATTTTCATTTTTAGATCCATAGTAACCAATAAGAGGCACTTAGAATCCTACTGATTGACTTATCAACAACAGTTCTAAGTGAGGCTTTACAGTTCTGAATTAAGTTCAACTGAGCCTTGGTACACTTGGTGTATGAATGTTTAGAGGTATTGTAAAAGTCTCTAAACCACTGTTATTATTAGCACAGGGAGTGGCCAATGCTTCACCCACAGTAGTTTATGAATCATGGCCAAGAGGATAGAGCCCAGAGTTGGCCAGAAAATAGAGTGTGAGTGACACCTAGGAAATGATGGGCAGGATACCATGGCAGCTTTGTCTCTACCCTCATGACCTTAGTGAAAGTAACAACTCTTCTGGCTCTCTTCCTACTTGACAATACTTTTTCCCATTGTTTATGAATGAAGTAACTTGTGGTACAGATAACATCTCTCCCATCCATCTCTGGTATAACCCCTCTACTGATGTTCAGAACTTTTCTCCTAAGCCCTATGAGGCAAGTCTGCAGAAGAACTCAGACATCCTAAAACCTGCATCTTCAGAACTAAGCTCATTCTCCTCCCTTCCTGCTCATTCACTCTTACTTTCTTTTTACCCAACAGCTTAATTAGACACTCCTAAATCATCCTCACTCCTCCCCCTCTCTTTCTTATGTACAGTCACTGCATTTTTCTCAGACCTTTCCCCTGCCACTTACCTACTGCCAATGACTTGGTTAAATTCCTTACCAATTTATTTTGTTCCTTTGGGTTGTTGTTTTTTAATGAGCTTTTATGGGGGTCAGGCACTACTAACAATGGGTTCACACCTTAATTTTATAAACTCTTAGTTAGCAGGTATTGCAACAAGGATGGCAGGAATTGTGCTATGCAATAAAGATTCAGAGATAAAAGATACTAGCCTGAACTTACAGATATGGAGAAAGAGCTAAACAAAGGTGGGGGTTGGGGAGGGGCAAATAATGTACCTGTATTAAATCTACCTGGTAAAAGGCAAGTGGTAGGGGGTACAGCAACAGGAAGAAGAGTTTGATAATTTTGGCATCTAACGAGGATTTTGAAGGATCAATGGATATGAGAGAGGTAAGCAAGTAGGATGGGTATTACAGATGAAAAGAAATGACCTGTACAAAGGCGTGCACATAGAGAAGTCACCATGAGTTCATTCAGCTGCCACTACTTTAGCAGAGCTGAAGGATTATGATATGAAGAAAGTGGTATGAATGTCATATAAGGCACTGAAAGATTTTTCAGGAGGTATAATTGTCTTAACATACGGTCACAAATTTGTTCTTAGTTGTCCCCCAAAAAGATGAGGGCTAATTCCCTTCCCTTTTCTTCTAATGAATAGAATGTGGTGAAGGATGCATTCCTGCAAGGTCTGGGCCATGACGGAGCTGAACCACAGGCAGGGCAGCTCCCCTGAGGGCCCCCACTGAGGCGAGCTCCCTGGGGGCACAGTTGAGGGCAGGAGTCAGGCTGAGTGTGAGGCTCTGGGTTTGGGGGGGCAGGCACCAGGCTGGGGGTGACCTCAGGAGGGTATGCAGGTTTCTCCCACCCTGAGGGTTCTGCACAGCTCCAAATGTCATGGTTTCCTCCTGGGTGGCAGGTGGAGTCCTGTGGTATGGCTCAGGAGTCCCCAATCTGGAGGGCTTGGGGGCAGGCCTCTGGGGTCAGAAGCCGGGAAACCCAACCTAGGGTTAGAGTTAGGGTTAGGGCCTAGGGGCATGTCTGGTCCAACCTGCCAGCACTGAGGCAGGCTCCCCAGGGGGCTGAGTAGAGGGCAGGGCTTGCTGGCATTTTGCAGTGATTCTGGCCATGTGGGCAACTACGTTTGGAGTGCTTTCTCATATGGTGCTGGCCCCGAGCATGCAGACCTCATGCCAGGCCCAGGTGACCCCCATAAGGACCCCCACCACCAGAATCGAGTTCTCCAGGGGTGTCTAGCCAAGTCTCATGAACTTTCTGCCCAAATGAGTATTGATTTGGGCACAAAGCTCCTGAGAATTGGCTGGCGTTCTGTCCCAATTCGGGTTGCATGCATGCACTGCATTTGGAGCACTCTCTATCTTCATGTTGTGACCCCCTGGACCACCGGCCAGGCCTATATGGCTTCTCTGAGGGCCTCCACCACTGGAGCAAGTTTTTGGGGGTTTCTGGCAAATTCCCATGAGCTTTCTTCCCAAATCACTTTGGGCTGATATCTCTCGAGCTCTGGAATAAGTTCTCACGAGATTTGAACTAGATCTCACAGGACTTGGACTGAGGTCATGCTATGTCTGAGTTCTCACGCTATTTGAAATCTCACAAGGTTTCTACCCAAGTTTCATGAGAAATCCACCCAAATCGGTAGATTTGGGTAAATTCTTATGAGAATTGCCCGAGATCTCAGGAGATTTGGACTGTGATCTCTCCAGCTTTGGAATAAGTTCTCACAAGATTTGGACTGCTATCGCGTGATGTCCCTGAGTTCTTGCGATATTTGAAATGGGTTCTCAAGAGATCTTTTCCTTAGGAGATTTTAAATAAGATCTCTCCAGCTTGGAATAAGTTCTCATCTCATATTTGGAATGAGTTCTCCCAATATCTGGGTAAAAATATCATAAGTACTGCCTGAGTTCTCATGAGATTTAGACTGAAATCTCATACCTTCCCTGGTGAGAACCAACACTGCCACTCGGTCCAGAGTCACACACTACAACTCACCACTGCCTACAGTGGCAACAAGCTGCACAGCCTCGCAATTCCTCGTCCCACTCTGCATCTCAACACTGCCTCTAGTGGCCATAAGAATCACTGCAAAGCCTTCCATTGTCTCTTGCACTGCAGCTGACCTCTGCCTCCAATGGTGGGAACTAACACTGCCCCTTCTTCTAGGGTCTCACACTGCAGCTCACCCTTACATCCACTGGCATGAAAGGGCATTGCAGCATTTTCCAGCATCTCACACTGGAGTTCAACACTCCCTCCAGTGGTAGGAAACTGCACTGCCACTCCTTGCAGCATCCTAAACTGCAGCTCACCAGTGCCTGCCGTGGTGGGTTACTTCACTGTCACTTCCTTCCAGTATCTCCCATGGCAGCTTAGCACTGCCTTCTGTGGTGACAAGTTGCACATCCACGCCATCCATGGTCTTGTACTGCATCTCAATACTGTCTCTGGTGGCCGTCAGAAGCACTGCAAATCCTTCTGGCATCCCTCGCCCTGCAGCTGACCACTGCCAGCAGGGGCAGGAACCAACATTTCCATTTCTTCCAGGGTCTCGCAATGCAAATCACCACTGCCTTCAGTTCCTGCAAGCTGCACTGGCATGTCTCCCAGCAGCTCTCCCAATGCAGCTCAGCACTGTCTCTAGTAACAGACTTCTACACTGCCATGCCATCAAGCAGCTGTCATCATTCATCTTTCCACCACTGGAGGCGGTGCTGAGCTCCAGTGCAACAGATGCTGAAAAATGAGGTAGTTCAGCTTGCCACCAAGGGAAGCAGTGTTGAGCTGCAGTGGGCAAGACCCTGGAAACTGTGCTGCTGGAGCTTCCCTAGGTTGGGTTTTTAGGCTTCTGTCCCTAGAGGCCTGGCCCCCAAGCCCCTCACACTGGAGACCCCTGAGCCACACCCCAGGACTCCGCATGCCACCCAGGAGGAAACTGCTATTTGGAGCTGCACAAAACCCTCAGAGTGGGAGAAACCAGCATGCCCCACTGAGGCCACCTCCCACATTTGGTGGCCCCCTGGCCACAAACCTGGAGCCTGACACTCAACCTGACCCAGATCCACAAATCTGCCCCCGGGGAGCTCACCTCAGTGGGGCCCTCATGTGAGCCACGTGGACCTGGCACATGGAACTGGATGGTCATAACACGCACCTGGTGAGAAAGCACTCCAAACACCAGGCACATGTGTGGCCCGAATTGCCACACAATGCTGGCCAATTCTCATGAGCTTTGAAAAAAGCTCATGAGAATAGGCTGTAAACCATTGGTGACCTCGCTTCCAGCAGTGGGGGCCCTCAAGGGAGCCACCTGGGCCTGGGCTATGGTCCCAAGTGGTCATGGCCTGAACCTCAGGAGGAAGCGCTCTATTCGCCAGATGCGCACGTGGCCTATATTGCCCTAGAACACCAGCAACTCATGCACTCTACTCAGCCTACTGAAGAGCCCATCTCAGTGCTGGCAGATTGGGCCTGCCATGCTCCTAGGCCCTAAGCCTAACCCTAGTGTGTGTTTTCAGGCTTCTGTCCCCAGAGGTCTGGCACCAAAGCCCTCCAGAAAGGGGACCCCTGAGTGATACCCCAGGACTCCGCCTGCCACCCAGGAAGAAACTGTGCCATTTGGAGCTGCGCAAAACCCTCAGAAGGGGGGAAACCTGCATGCACCCATGAGGCCTCCCCCACCTTTGGCACCCACTGGGACCACAAACCAGGAACCTGATGCTCAGCTTGACCCCTAGCCTCAGTTCTGGCCCCTGGGAGCTCGCCTTAGCAGGGCACTCAGGGGAGTGCATGGGTCCAGCCCATGGGCCCGGATGGTCACAAAATGCACCTAGTAAGAAAGCAATCCAAACGCCAGGCAAGTATGCACCCCAAATCGCTGCACAATGTCAGCCAATTCTCACGAGCTTTCTGCCTAGATTGATATCAATTTCGGCAGAAAGCTCATGAGAATTTTCTGGAAACCCCCATTGAGCTCACTTCTGGCAATTGTGGCCCTCAGGAAAGTCGCCTGGGCCTGGCCCCTGGTCCTGAGCAATCATGGCCTGAACCTCATGACAAAGCACTCAAAACACCAGGCACACACGAGGCGTGAATCACCCCAGAACACCAACAACTCGTGGCCTCTTCTAAGCCACATAGGGAGCCCATGCCAGCGCTAACAGATTGGACCTGCCATGCCCCTAGGCCCTAAACCTAACCCTAAGTTAGGTGGATTTCTAAATGGCACCGTTTCCTTCGCCCCCCAGATCAGGGACCCCTGAGCCACACCCCAGGCCTCTGCCTGATACCTAGGAGGAAACCATGATGTTTGGAGCTGCACAGAACCCCCAGAGTGGGAGAAACCTGCATGCACCCCTGAGGCAATCCCCACATTCAGCGCCTCCCCTGGCTACAAACCTGGAGCCTGACTAGCCACCTGACCACCACCCTCAACTCAGCTCCCCAAATAGGTCCTGCCATGAAGGAAACTGTGGCATTGGAGCTGGGCAAAACCCTCAGAACAGGAGAAACTTGCATGACCCCTTGAGGCCACCCCCCACTGTTGGCACCTCCCCTGGCCAAAAACCCAGATCCTGTCACTCAGCCTGACAGCCACCCTCAACTCAGTCCCCCAGGAAGCTGACCTCAGCGCCGGCAGATCAGGACTGTCACACCCCTTGACCACAAACCTAACCCTAGGGTGGGTTTTTAGTCTTCCTTCCCCCGAGGCCTGGTGCCCCAGAGCTCTGGACTGGGGACCCCTGGGACACACAGGACTCTGCTTGCCTCCCAGAAGGAAACCGTGCCATTTAGAAATCCACAAGGAATTCAGACCTGGAGAAATCTTCATGCCCACCCGAGGCCACCCCCCACTTTCTAAGGCCCCCTGGAAATAATCCTGGAGCCTGAAACTCAGCCTGACACATGCCCTCAACTCAGCCCTGTGGTCCTCCCATCAGCATCTGCAAAATGGGCCTGCCATGCTTGCAGGCCTTAACTCTAACCCTAGGTTTGGTTTTCTGGCTTCAGTCCCCTGAGACATGACCCCCCATACCCTTCATATTGGGGACACCTGAGCCATCACCCAAGACTCTGCCTTCTTCCCAGAAGGAAACTGTCCCATTTGGAACTCTGCAAAGGATTCAGAGCAGGAGACATCTGCATGCCCACCTGTGGCCACCCCCACCTTCATTGGCCCCATGGACTCAAACCTGGAGCCTGATCCTCAGCCTGAGCCACACTGTCAACTCTGCCCTCTCAGGAGCTCACCTCAATGGCAGTAGATCAGGTCCCAATGTCCCTAGGACCTACCCGGTAACACTAGTTTGGGTTTCCTGGCTTCTGTGCCATAAGCCTGGCACCCAAGCCCTCTTATTCTGAAACATTTCCAAAAAATAGAACTGGAAGAAAAACCTCCAAACCCTTTGGTAGAGGCCAGCACTATCTTGATCCTAAAATCAGACAAAGACCCCACCCAAAAGGAGAATTACAGACCATTATCCCTAATGAATATGGATGCAAAAATTCTCACCAACATACTAGCCAATAGGACCCAACAGTGCATTGAAAGGGTGATTCACCACGACCAAATCAAATTTATTCCTGGGCTGCAAGGCTGGTTAGACAACAATAAATAAATCCAAGGACTACACTACCTTAATAGAAGAAAGAAAGAGAACCATAGGATTGTCTCAATAGATGCAGAAAAAGCATTTGACAAATGAAAGCATCTTTTCTTGATCAAAACTCTTCACCATGGAGGGATAGAGATACCTTAGATACCTTCACATCATAAAGGCCATCTGGGAGAAACCCACAGAGAATATAATTCTCAATGGGGAAAAACAGAGCTTTTCCCTTCAGGTCAGACACAACAGTGATGCCCATTCTCAACACTATTGTTCAATATACTACTAGAATTCCTAGCATCAGCCATCAGTCAACGACAACAACAAAAAAGCGTCCAAATCAGCAAAGAAGTCAAACTTTCACCCTTTGCAAACAATAAAATACTTTCTGTGGAAAATCCAAAAGACTCTTCCTCAAAATTGCTAGAACTCATCCAGGAATTTTGTAAAGTGGCAGGATATAAAATCAATGCACAGAAATAAGTTGCATTTTTCTACAGCAACAATGCTGTAGAAGAAAGAAGAAAGAGAAATTAAGGAGTCCATCCCATGTATAATTGCACCCGAAACCATAAGATACTTAGGATTCCATCTAAACAAAGAGGCAAAGGATCTGTCCTCAGAAAACTATAGAGTCGTCATGAAAGAAATGGAGGAAGACTCAAGGAAATGGAAAAATGTTCCATGCTCATGGATTGGAAGAACAAATACTGTGAAAATGTCTGTGTTACCTAGAACAATCCACAGATTCAATATAATTCCTATCAAACTGCCATCTACATTTTTCACAGAACTGGAATAAATAATCCCCAAATTTGCATGGAAGAATCCAAAGAGAAGAAAGAAATGGTCAAAGAGAACAAAGAAAAGAAAACCAAAGCTAGTGGCAACCCAAATGCAGACTTCAAGCTCTATGACAAAGCTGGAATCATCAAGACAGTATGGTACTTTCACAGAAACAGACCCATAGATCAATGGAGCAGAATAGAAAAACCAGAAATGGGCCCTCAACTCTAGGGTCAAATAATCTTCCTCAAAGCAGGAAAGAATATCCAATGGGGAAAAAAGTCTCTGACAAATCATGCTGGGAACATGGGACAGCCACATGCAGAAGAATAAAACTGAACCATTTCCTTATATCATACACAAAAAATAGACTCCAAATGGATGAAAGACCTCAATGGGAGACAGGAATTCATCCAAATCCTTGAGGATAACAGAGGCAGCAACCTCTTTGATCTCAGCCAGAGCAACTTCTTGCTAGACTCTTCTCCAAAGGTGAGGGAAACAAATGCACCATTGGGCAAAATGGCAAAAGGCAAAAATGAACCATTGGGATTTCATCAAGATAGAAAAGTTTTGCACAACAAAGGAACATGAATGAGAGAAGATATTTTCAAATGACATATCAGATAAAGGGCTAGTATCCAAAATCTAGAAAGAACTTACCAAACTCAACACCCACGGAACAACTATTCCAATCGAGAGATAGGCCAAAGACATTAAAAGACATTTCTCCAAAGAAGACATCCAAATGGCCAACAGACACATAAAAAAGTGCTCAACATCCCTCGACATTAGGGAAATACAAATCAAAACCATAATGAGATACCACCTTACACCAGTTAAAATGAAGAAGTCAGGAAATGACAGGTATTAGAGAGGACATGAGAAAGGGGAACATTTTATGCTGTTGGTGGGAATGCAAGCTGGTGAAGCCACTCTGGAAAACAGTGTGGAGGTTCTTCAAGAAGTTGAAAATAGAGCTATCCTACATCCCTGCTACTGCACTACTAGGTATTTACCCCAAAGATACAAATGTAGTGATCTGAAGGGGGCACTTGCTCCCCACTGTCTATAGCAGCAATGTCCATAAGACCTAAAGTACGCAAAGAGCTCAGATGTCCATCGACAGATGAATGGAGAGGACAATGAATTGAATATGATGCAGCCATCCAAAAATGAAATCTTGCCATTTGCAATGACATGGATGGAACGAGAATGTATTATGCTAAGAAATATAAGTCAATCAGAGAAGGATAACTAGCATTGTCCTTCCCTGATTGGTTTATTTCATGGATGATATGCGGAATTTAAGAAACAAGAGAGAGGATCATAGGGGAAGAGAGGAAAAAAGGAATCAAGATAAAACCAGAGAGGATGACAAAGCATAAGAAATACTTAAACTCAGGAGACAAACTGAGGGTTTCTGAAGGGGAGGGTGTTGGAGAATGGGGTGGCTGGGTGATGGGCATGGGGAGGGTATGTGCTGTAGTGAGCACTGTGTGTTGTGTAAAACAGAAGGATCACAGATCTGTACCCCTGAAACAAATAACACATTACATGATCATAATAAAAAGGAAGTGAAAGAAAAACATTTAGAATGCAAATGTAAACTAAGTAAAAATATAGAAATAAATAATCTCACTGATAAGAAAGCAAGCAAGCAAGGAAACAAGCAACTAATGGACCTGGAGTCACCACACTCCAATGTCAAGCTAGATTACAAAGCTGTTGTCATCAAAACAGTATGGTACTACCATAAAAACAGACACACAGGTCAATGGAACACAATAGAAAGCTTGGAAACTGATAATCATAGTACTTCTGGCAAAGTTTATCCATTCACATATTAAAGGTATATTTAAACTTAGCTCTGACAGAATTATTAACTCTGAATGGCAATTAATAATATTGATGTCCTGTTCCAACAGCTGCTTCCAATAAATGCATTTCTTAAAATACACTCTTTTAGATAATATATATTATAAAACAAGGATGATTTAGAATCCACTCCTTTAAGAAAAATTAAATTCACTTTAATAAACCTACCACAGAAAAGGAAATATAGATATCCATCATCACAACTGAGAACATCACAAAAGAAGACAATCAGACACAATCTGGTATCTGATGGAAGAATAGAATACTATTTAAGTACTTCCGCCCAAATGTTCAACCTGTTGAAAGCTATAGATCCAGCTACTCATTTAGAAAACCACAGATGTCAGAGAAAAGTCCTAACAAAGAATATGAAAACATCATCAATGAAGTCCACACTGCATATATTCCAACAGGAAAAATATTTTCCCAACAAATAAATGGTAAGACCAGAAAGAAAGGAAGGAAGGAAGGAAGGAAGGAAGGAAAGAAAAAAAAAGAAAGGAGAAAGCTCAGAAATCAACCCACACATGTATGGTCTTAACCTATGACACAGAAGCAGAAAATATACAATGGAGAAAAGACTGTCTCTTCAGTGGACAGTACTCGGAGAACTGGACACTAAATACAGAAGAATGTGACTGGATCACTTTCTTATGGATCACTTATGAATGGATGAATGACTTGAACATAAGAACTGAATCCATAAACCTCCAAGAATAAAACACAGACAGTAAGTTTCTCTATATTGGTTTTGGTGAAGAGTCTTTTACATCAGACACCAAAAGAAAAAGCAACAAAAGCAAAAATAAACAAGTGGAAGGACATCAAACTGAAATTTCTGCATGTCAAAAGAAACCATCAAATCCTTAAAAACCAACCTCCTCAATGAGAAAAGAATATCTGCATATCGTATCTGTGAGAAGAGGCTATTATCCAAAATACACAAACACTCCTTCAAATCCAAATAAAAACTGGTAGAATATGTGAAGATACTTTCAAAAGATGGCATACAGGTGGCCAACAGACACAGAAAAAGTTGTTCAACATCATTAATTGTTGTCAGGGAAACAGAAGTCAAAACCGCCATTATCTAGTATCTCACAATGGTTGGAGTGGCAATCATCTCAGAGACAGACACCAAGTGCGGTCAAGGGTGTGTAGACAAGGGGACCCTGTGCACTGTTGGTGGGAAGGGAAATTGGTGCAGCCACTGTGACAAATGCTATAGAGGTCCTGGAAAAAAATGAATACAACTACCACATGACCCAGCCAGTGCTCTACTGAGTATTTCTTTGGAGAACACAAAAATACTCCCTTCAAAAGAGAGATGCACTCCCATGTTCACTGCAGCATTATTTACAATGATCAGACATGGAAACATAGAACTTGGAAGCCTTATGCTAAGTAACTCAGACACCAGAGGCTCTCATGGACATTCCACACAGAAAAAAAAAAATACTGAATGCATAAATAATGAGAACAGATTGGTGGTTGCCAGATCCAGTCATGGTGGGGGTAAAGGGGTAAATGTGGTCAAAGGTGCCAAGTTTGAGTGATAAAATCTGCAAGTCATGGAATGTTCTGTGCAGTATGGAGATAAAAGATAACCCTGCAGGATGAGGTACAGGCTCCCTCGCTACTTGAAAGTACAGTGTTCCTAGGAAACCTTTCACAGCAGAAATGGTGTAAACAGAAAAAGGAATTACCATTCATTTCTACAGAAAAATGAGTGAGCAGGCTCAGACACCAAAAGTTCCCTCTCTTTGGCTCTTCTTAGGCCTCAGGGCACAACATCTTAACAGATGCTCAAAATAAATGGAGATAAAGCACAGCAGATACTCACAGATGCAATTCAAAGTGCGCTGGTGGCTGGACACAGAGAGCAGTGTTCAGGAAGGAGCTGGTTGGGGTGCACGCTGCCTCTGTAATGGTTCCCCACAAAACAGATGCTGAACATAATGTGAACTTCTTGACTTTTTTCATAAGAGAGAAATCCTCTTCAGGTTTATTCCTGCTACTAGAGCTAGGTCACAACACAGATCTTTCCAAAAAGTCAAGTGTCTTACCATGAACTTAGAGAAAAGTGGGGAAGACTTGTATTTGAAAGTTGCTGAGGGGGTAGATGTTCGGAGTTCTCCCAGACAGAAATATCAGTAGATCCACTACAAAAGGCACCTTCTGCAGCAGGTGGAACATGGACTGCCTCCTACACCCAGAAACCTCCTCCTTTGCCTTGCTTGGGACAACCCACAAGAGCTAGGAGTTACCTCAGTTCCTCCTTTCTCCCATTCTCAATATTGAACCCATTGGCAAATCCGTGAGCTCCATCTTCAATACGTGCCCAGAATAGCACTAGCCCCTCCTTCCAAGGCCACCTGTCTGATTCACATTAGAGCCCATATTTTGTCTGAGTTTCTGGAAAAGCTTCATCATTGACCTGCCTTGTCCATCCTCAACCCTATGTCATCTGTTCTCAACATTGTAGCCAGGATGGCCCAGTGAAACAGGCTTCCATGGGGTCATGGCCCTGTAATGGTTTTCTGTCACCTCCCTGAGATCATTGCCTAAGCTGTCTCCTGTGGCCACAGGGACTTCTTGCTGCTCCTGGACCTACCTGGTATGCTTCTGCCCCAGGGCCCTTGCATATGCTTTCCTTTCCTTTAGAAGGCTCTTGATGTGAGATCCGTCACCTTCTTTCGAACTTGAATTAAGCATCACCTACCTAGTGAAGTCCCACCAGGCCCCTATGTGAATAGCAAGCACCACCGCCACCACCCCTTCAGCACCTCAGCCCTGTCTCCTGCTTTCTATTTCCAGAGCAGTTATTGCAGTCACCAGTCCCTCTTGGAAGGGGAGAAACTCAGAGGGTTTCACCACTGACTCCCTTTGATTTCCTACTCCAGACCCCTAGGGGAAAAGGTGACCAGAGCTCTTGCACAGCCATGGTGCCTGGGACATTGGGTCCCCCTATGGCACCCTGAAGACCACCAGGAAAATGAGCCATAAGAGGAATCCACTTGCACATGAAATCTGAAACCAGACAACTTTCTTGATCCCAGGTGAGCACACACACTTCCTCCCATTGCCTGATGTGCTCATCTGAGAAAGCTGAGCAGAGAAGCATCCCAGGCTCCAAATCTCCCTCTGTCCAAGGTCCTGGGGAACAGACATCTTTCCTCCCTGCACCAGCCAGCTGTGATTGGCGTCTCGCATCCTCCTGTGCTGGGGAAAAATGGTGCACCTGTCCCCCTTTCCTGGGACGTCATCACAAACCAGGCCTTGCTGCACACTTTTCAGGAAGGAACCTGCACCAGCCACAGCAGCAGGCCACCCAGGCTCAGCCTCAGTCCCGCACATCAGGCCCCGCATGGAACTGGAGCTTTATGGAGACTGGTGGCCTCAGAGCGTAATGACAGGAGCTGAGATTTCAGTTCCAAATGAAAACCGGCCTCTTCCCCACATCACAGGAATGTGGAGAGAGGATTTCTCAGGGGTGTGGCTCTGGAAGAAGTGGTTCTGTTGGCTTAATTCACAGACACCAGGCAGAGGACACCTGCTGCACCTCATCTGAGGAGGCAAGGGGCACACTGGGCAAGAATCAATAATGCTGCCTCTGAGCTGCTTCCCACCAAGCCCCCTGCTGAGATGAGGGCTTGAGAACCAAATAGGAAGCAATTTTGAAACACATCTGCAGCAGAAGGGCTGGCCAGGAAGCAAAGCCCTGTCCCTGGAGCAAGCTGGCCTGCACATCAAGAGTGATGGTCCACCCCCATGGCCTCACACTCTCCCAGCTCTCTGATCTGACAACCCTGCCAGGCTCAGACTTGCTCACACAATGACTCATTAGACCCAGAGACTGTTTCCCACTCAAGCTCAAGGCTTCTCAAAGAGAAGCAAACTCTAGCCTCAGAAATGTGCTCATCATTAGCTCTGAAATTTCCTGGGTTGTGTCTACACTGACCCAAACAGTTGTCATAACCAGATCATTCCTCAAGTGCCCTAGGGTTTCAAACCACGTTCAAGCTGCCTTTAAAATGGCAGGAGCTGGCCCATTTAGACAGACCAGCCAAGTGACTCTGTGTGTGGGAAACTCAGACAACATCCTCCCTGAACACCAGAGCGTCCAAGTTCAAGCTTCAAACCTTCACTCATTGGGCACTGAGCACCACATCAGCATGAACACTGCCCTTTCATATCTCTTGTCTCCCATTCCTTAAAATCATAAACCAAGCTCCAATCACCACTCTATTTTCCCTTCAGAGAAATAAGGAAAATGATAGCATAAAACCACATATGTGCACAGCACACTTTGATCCAAATAGAATTCCTTGTTCTTTCTCATAAGGGTAGCCCTACATTACACATACTAATGAGAGATGCCACAAGTTCAGTCCTCATATATATATTTGACCTTGTGTTTTTCCTTTTGATATTTGTATCTCAAAGTCAATGTCTAGATTGCTTTCTTAAAATAACAAGTATAATAATGACATGGGCATGTAAAGTTTTGGGTCTCTACAACCAGACAATATGGTTCTGGTTCAGATAAGGATGAACACACAACCTCTTCCCATGAAGCAAAGCCCTCAAGGATCCTGACATGCCTCAAGGATGATGAGTTCCTTTGCTCCACGGAGTTGTCTGAGTGTAAAGAATACAGGCACCCTGCAGGGTTCATTCTGTTTTCTTCATAAATTCCCAAGTTCTTTCTGACAACTAATGGTTCAAGAACTTGCAAAACGGATTTGCTGCTTCTGCATTAACAAAAAGGGGGAAAGGTAACCGTCCTTCAGAATGATAGGCTGCTTGAAATATCACTAATGAGAAATTGTACTGGTCATGCAAGCATGCTTGACGATGACCTTGAGAAAACCCGAACTAGCAGCAGGCCTCCGGTGGAGAGGAGGATACGCGTCCTTGAAGCCCAGCAGCTCAGGGTGGAACATCGCCTGTTTCCCTTTACCATTGTCTCCCCTGCCTCCTGAAAGCCTGCTGTTAAAATAATCCCTTTATGTGCGCTTGCTCAGCCAAAAATTCCATGCTGCTGGGCCAGGCACAGCCTACTCTGTTTACCTGCAAGACTATGGTCGATGTAGGACTCCCATTCCTTCTGGTTGACCTACAAGACCCAAGACTAATGCATAACCTCCTCGTTCGTTGGTTGTGATCTTGTATCTAATCAATATGGGACTGAGGAGTTTTGGGGGGGGACAGTCCTTTCAGCGTCGTCCTTGCTCCCTCCCTCTCCCAGGTGACTTGTTTCTTCCTCATTCTACTCCTGAGTGCCATCAGGAAGGGGCCCCCAGAGGCCTGGCAGAGGGAAGAGATGCACGGAGGGAGGCCTGGTGCTTGTATGAAGTGGGATGTCACTCAGCGCTCAGGGAGCTGTCATACCCTCAAGGCAAAGCTGTCCTCCTTTGCCCTGAGCCACAATCTTGGATGCCAGACCCATACTCTAGGCCAGGAGTGTCTTTACATCGCCCTAGGGCTGTGAAGCAAGAAGATTCCGTGGGGTCCCCAGTGGGAGAGGAGCAGCGCTTCCAATAGGCAAGGGTGAGTCTCCCCAGTTTGCCCTCCCCAGGCCGGTGTTCTCCCAGGCCCATCCCCAAAACGGAAAACCTACTCTCACTCTTCAAGGGTCTGTCCTTCCAGCCCTACCCGCTCCGCTGGGCCACGGGAACCTGGAAACGGTGGCGTCTGGCTTCCCATGCCAGCATCCATTCGGCCCCCAACTTTTGCCCACATGACCCACAGAAGAGACTCAGGAGAGCTATGCAGAGAAACTAGAACAGGCTTTAATTAATGAAATGAACACTACCTAAAGGTTCTGAGAGGAACGTGGGGAGAGGGGAGGGGAAATCTGTGGGCAGCGGCAGGAGTCCCAGGAGCTGTGGGACTGGAGGCCAAAGGGACACGATCTCCGTGTACTGTCCCAAGGCCCATGGCCCCTGGGATCACAGACGAGGCCTCAGGCCCCCACCTTCCTTAAAAATGGTGGGTCAGGGTTTGGGAAGTTTTCCCAATGTTGGCTGGCAGGCTGGGAGTCCGGTTTTGCTCCAGTACCAGGCTTGATTTGTGTCTCCCGTTCCACACTAGTCTTGCACCGGTGTCACATGGAAGTACACCACTAGATACGTCTCCAGGTAGCTATTGGCTCAGCCGAGCCTCTGCCTCTTGGGCCCAAGGAAGTGGGCTGTGATGTGGGAGAAGATGGTTTGTTGCACGGTGCAGCTCTTTTGCGTCCTCTTAGGTGCTGGGCACGGGATGACGGGTTCTTGGTGGCAAGGCTGGTGTGGGCCGTGCTGACCACAAAGGCGGGGCCGCTAGGAGGAGAGGCCAGGACGCCCCGGTCCCTGCGGGCAGCCTTGGTGGAAGTGCCGCCGTCGGATCTAGAACTCTGCTTGGTCTGGTGCCTGGGGATGTGACGAGAGGGAGGAGCACTCGGGGCTCCCGACACAGGCTGGTTCGTTGTGCTGCCTCCAGTGGTCCCCGACAGGGCTCCAGGGCAAACCTGGGCCCTGTGGGCCACTTGGGGCCCTGCTCGTTGCTGCTGCGATGCAGAGTGCCCCAAATCTGGAGCATAGATCTGCAACATCATCTCCTCTCCCCAAAACTGGGGGTGCTGCCAAAAGCCCCATGCTGATGGGGGCCGGCATTGTGGTGCCAGTTGGGGGGCTGGGGTGCTGGCTGTTGGGCCCAGCATGAGACACAGCGCCAGACAGCTGTGGGGCCGCTGTCAAGCCAGGGGCAGCGGCAGTGGGCTGGGATGTGCAGGAAGATGTCTTGTTGCACGGTGAAGCTCTTTTGCACCTAATCAATCTCTGCGCACGGGATGATCCCAGCAAATATAGACGTGCTGGGGCTTTTGTCTTGCTGGGACGGTGTCAATATCAACAAATACAGCTTGTGACCATCCTGCCACCTCAGATGGTGTGGGGACCCTTTGCTTTCCCTGGTCTTCACGACCACGCTCAGACAGGGACTGCCTTGGGGCCGAGGTGATAGGAGCATCTGCCCGGACAGGGTCTGTGGTGACGGTCCTGCCCACCTGACAGCCCCACACCTGCTGCCCTCTGACTGCTCAGTGTCCCAACACTCGCCACCCGGACCCGTGTCCCAGCCACACTGCAGGGGGGCAGCGGCCGAGCCCGGGCAGGGCCGGGAACGGGTGTCTTTGCACAGGAGAAGAACTGCCCGGCCTCCCCGACCTCCCTCTGCCCACCTTTGCTCTTCCAGTTTCGGTCAGCCGCGTAGCCCAGGTGCCTGGTACACTTGCAGTTGAACTCGGCCACCAGGGAGCTGTATGGGTTCTGGATCAGCAGGATGGCCGAGTCGAACATCTCAATCTCCCTGTGGCCGCTCTCGTGGGTCTTCTCGCAGATGGTGCGCCAGCTGCCAGTGGTCCTTCTTGCCTTTTAACCCTGCGGGGGAGACGTGGGGCCGCTGAGGATGGTGATGGACCCTGCCGTGGCAGCAGGCAGAGCTGAGCGTACCTCCAGGAGACCCCACAAGTCTAGACCCTGCAGGCGCATGCCTCTGGGCGTCTGCAAGGCGATTTCCTGCAAGCATCGCCAACAACCCAAGAGGCAGTCATGGCCTCAGGCGTGGCCAGAGTGGGCAGGACACCTGCCAGGATCGCAGGGCAGCACGGGGTTCTGGGCCCCTGGTGCAGCTGTCCCTGTGAGGCCCGGCTTCCAGCCCCCGCCCAAGCAGTGGGCCCTGGGGTCCTGTGGTGGGGTCCCAGCCCTCCCCACCCATAACAGGGTCACACATGGGTCAGCAAGACGCTGTGGGCTCGTTCAGCGGTGGCCTTTATGCTGGGGATGGAGGGGCACCTCCCAGGAACTAGGAGTAGGGGGCTGATCAGGGGGTGCAGCCAGATGTCACAGAAGGACCCCCAGAGGGGTGCACTAGAACCTAGACTCCAGCCATATCCTGACAGACCCAGGGTCCGCCAGCCGGGGACCCATGCTCCATAAATGAACATGCATGTCTCCTGGGCTCTTGGGGACAGCGACGAGCCCCAACACCATCTGCTTCGTGAGTGGGGGAGGGGGGCATGCAAAGGTGCAGCAGGCAGGGCCAGGTTCTTTGATGCTAGGAAACAAGGCCTCTGAGTCCGGTTTGCCTCCTGGAACCCAACCTAGTTCAAACAGATCTCTGCCCCAGGCCTAACAACTGTCAGCCTTCACCGGGGCTCCTACTGCCCAGCACCGGGAACGAGGGAAAGAGGAGCCAGACCACGGGCTGTAAACACGGGATCAGGATCGGGATCGGGTCCCCAGCACCCCAAGACCTGCAGTGTCTTCTGTGTGCGGTGGCCTGTCCCCACAGCAGGTGCTCTGTGTGTCCCATGGGCCACAATCACCCAGGACAGACCGGGTGCCCATGCATGTCACTGGGGGGTCGGTGCAGAGGCCAGCGGCCACCCCGCACCAGTCCCATAAGCCTCACAGGGGGAGCCCCCAGGGCCATCACACGTGGCCACGCCAGCCACTTGCAGAGCAAGACCACCAGCTGTGCAGATGGCTACGGTCCTCTAGACGAGCCGGTGGCCAGCAGCCCGTGCCATGGGACTCCACGGGCGCCAGGCCACAGCAGGCAGGACCCTGGAACAGGTCATCTGGCCGCCCCCCTGGGGGTGCCGGTAACACTCAGAGCATAAGGATGAGCGACCAGCTTTCATGGCTTCTCCCACCAGACCAGAGCCCCCCGCCAAGCTCAGGATGCTATGGACCTGGGCTTCTCTTCCTAAACCATAGTCCGGTCAGGAATCTGGATGCAACGGGGGTGACACATGACGGTGGACTGACAGCCCTTCACTTGGCTGAGGTTCTCGGTCCTACTCAGCACAGGGAGGCCTCTCACTTCCGCAGGGAGAGACTAGGGGCCACACAACTCTAGGGTCCTTTGCACCCATCTTCAAAAAAACAGCGCTTTGAGGAGCTCCTTCTGGCCTCCCAGAAAATCAGAAAAACGAGCCGGTGACGTCTCACAGAATTACTGCGGGTTCTGCCAACAAAGGGAAATTCGGAAAGTGGTCATAGCCTGGGAGCGTAAGCCGCCAGGATGGATGTCCCAAGTCCCAGGCCAGCCACAGGGCTAGGAATGTGTTTGCAGTGCTGGTTCCCCGGCCCCCAGGACTCCAGGCCCTGTGGCCCTCACTCACCCTTGTTGTACAGGGTCCCATCGAAGCTGTAACTCCCCGTGTAGAAGCAGGTGACGTGCTCAATGAGGTGCCGCGCCCACATGTTCCTGGCTCCCGGGAAGCTTGGCAGAGCCACAAACACCTTGGCCTTGGTGGGCAGAAACCGCCGGTCTGTACAGCAAGTGTCTGAAAGGCCAGAGGCTGACCACCGACCACCCCACCCGGACCCACCGCCCCCTGTCTCCTGCTTCATCGATGGGGAAACCGAGGTAGTTCCGGGGGGGAGGGGCAGCCACCCAGACTTGTGCCCAGAGAGAGCTCCGGGGATGATGAGGCCTCCCACAGCCCGGGCAGGGAGCCCTGGCTCCCCGCACAGCACAGAACATTCCAGATTCTGCTGGAGGGTGGTGGGGCCCTGCTTCATGGCTCTCCTGCTGTTCCTCAAAGTACCTCCATCCCAAGACCCAGGGAAAGGTCAGGTGTGTCCCGTGTCCAGCTTCCAGGGACAGTGGTGGCCTCCCCTCTCTACCCCAGGACGCATGCAGCCGTACTGGTCTCTCCAAATGCCCAGAGAGCACACACGGCAGACATGGCAGGGAAAGCCCCTCACACCTCATGCCCAGCGGCCGAACTCACCCTGCACGGGCTTCTGGTAGACCTCGCAGTATCCAGCCAGCCTCTGTGCCTTGGGTTCCTGGCCACATAGCGCACTATCCACAGCATCCCGGAGGCTGAACTGAGGCGTGGGGTAAGCACGGTAGCACTCCCAGCCCCACAGGATGGCCAGGGGAAACTTCTGCCGGGGAGCGAGGGGGGAGAAGCATTTGGGGTGCCCACTGGGGCCAGGCCTCCCGGCTCCTGTCAACATGGATGGTGGCCATTCTTCCCGTGCAAGGCCCACTAGCATCTGCCTTGACCTCCTGTCATGATCTCAGGGTCCTGGGATGGAGCCCAGTTTAGGCTCTCTGCTCACCAGGGAGTCTGCATCTCTCCCTCTTCCCCGCCCTTCCTCTCTTACACAGAGGCTCTCTCTCCAAATAAATAGATAAATAGATAAATAAATAAATCCTTCAAAAAAAATAAATAAAAGCTCATGTTTTGGCAAGCTTTCATGTTGGAATACACTAGAGAGAAATGACACGTTTTCATTACCATAGCATACTCCCTTTTATTTTAAGCACCTTCAGGTTTGGCTCAGGTATTAGAAAGGAGAGGATTCCCATAAGGAAGGGGGAGCTCCATGAACTGTGCATTTTGGCTGTGTTGGTCTCATGATGAGTCTTCGTGTGTGGCGGGGGAGGGAGGCAGGGGCAGGGTGACCGTTTCCACCCTGTGTCATCAGGGCCATTGCTGCTCACGGGGCTCAGGGGTGGGACTGAGCCTGTTCATCCGGAAGCCTAGAGTCTCCCCTTTCCTGCACATCACATCACTGTCCAGGGGACCAGTCCCTTGAAGTCTGCCCTACCAAATGCCTAGGTGAAGTCTCTCCTGGGGGACATTTGTAGACACTCTCAGCTACAGAAAACACAGTGAGTTCAGACCAGCAAGGGCCCTGGTGCCCTGTGGCTCTGTGCCCTGGGGATGTCAGGGCCAAGGTCCCCTTCTAGAATCTATGGGGCTTCCTGGGTCCCAGACACCCAAGCAAGGGGGCCTCCTCCATCCGTCTCTGTGCCTCCCCCATCACTGCAGCACCTGTGTGTGCTTCCCAGGTTCTGGTTGGACAGCTGGAAAGGGGGGCCCTGCAGTTTTTAAAATGGACGTGGGTCTTCAGAATCATTGAGACCTATTTTTATTCGGTATTTAAACCCTATTTCCTCTCTGAATTATTTTGGTCACATCAATTTTTCCATCTTAGAATGACTACTTTCAAGGGCCTTCTGCTTTGTTTCAGTCATGACATGCCTTTGCTTTTTGATATTGATGTTTGAGTCATTTGACTTTCTTGCTGTTCGTTTTCACTTTATTGTTGGAATTCTCTATTTTCAGAGGGATCTGCTTTTAGCTCTGGGAATGTAGGTTTAGTTAGTCAGTGACCAGTCTTTATTTCTGATTCTTTAGGTCCCTAGATACATGTCCAGAGGGCCATTTTTGCCTTGGCCTACAGTTCTATCAGCAAATGTTCCTATTTATAGTCCCAGACAGCAGGCTCACAGGGAGCCTGGGTGAGTGTCACAGACTCCCTAAGCTTGTCCTTAAATAATAAATAAAGAATAAAATAAAATAAATGCTAAATAATAATAATGATAATAATAAATAAAATAATAAAATAAATTAATTTTATAATAAAATTAATAAAGGAAAAATAAGAAAATAAAAATTAACAATTAATGCAATTAATAAGAAATAAATAAATTGATAATTCAAGGCAGAATTTTTGGGACCCCTGACTGTCTATGTGTGTTAAGCATCTGCCTTTCCTCAGGTCATGATGCCGGGGTCCTGGAATGGAGGCCCACAATGGTTTCCCTGCTCAAAGGGGAGTCTGCTTCCCCCTCTGCTACAACCCCTCCCCCTGTGCTCTCCATCTCTCTCTGACAAATATGTAAATAAAATCTTTAAAAAATTTTAAGGCAGAATTTTAGAAATAACCTCTAAAAAGACGAGCTGCCCGGGTGGCTCATTCGGTGGAGTGTGTGATGCTTGGTCTCAGGGTTGTGAGTTTGAGTCCGCCCCCCCCCCCCCCACGGTGTAGAGATGAATTCAGGTATGAGAAATAACCTCTAAAAACAAAGAATTTTGTCATTTTTTCTACGGATAGATAAAAATCTATATCCACATATAAAAATATGTGAGCCAGGTTATGTTGGGACTCCCGTTACTGAACAATTGGAAAGCATGTTCAACTCCATGGTCACAGACTATCCAAG
Organism: Mustela erminea; assembly: GCF_009829155.1. Classification (NCBI taxonomy): domain Eukaryota; kingdom Metazoa; phylum Chordata; class Mammalia; order Carnivora; family Mustelidae; genus Mustela; species Mustela erminea. The sequence continues at coordinate 59,628,662 of NC_045628.1, forward strand.
AACACAGCTGGCTCCTGGCCTGGGGGGAACCGTTTTCAGCTGCTAACCGCCAGGGAAAGAAAGTCTCTTCCCAGGCCAAGTTTTCAGCCTCCTGAGTACCCGGAAGCATGTCTGTGGCCTCAGGAGCTCTCATTGCTTGAAGTTTCTCTGTGTGCCCCTGGTGTGGGTTGGGCCATGAGCAGATGAAAGCTCTGGTACTAGGCCAGCCCTGGACAAAGGGAACGGTAGAAGCCACCCACTCGTGCAAGCAGGTACAGGGTCCCACCAAACTGCTATGCAGATGAGGAAGAGACTGACTAGGACACAGTGGGGATGACCTGCCCACTGGGGACCTGACGAGCAGCCAGGGGGAAGAGCAGGATCTAGATGGCCTCACTGTATCCCCGGGTCGCTGCTCCTCCCCTCTTTCCTCTCTGCCCTGTTTCTCTGTGTGTGCGTGTGCATGTGCTTGTGTGTGTGTGTGTGTGTGTGTGTGTGTGTGTGTGTGTGTGTTGTCAGTCCCCTCTGTTCCTCTCCCCTACCACCTCCTTCTGCAGTGCTGTCCCTTCTCTGCTTCTCTGTCTGCTTGCTGCCCCATCTTTCCCAACTACCTGCCACCGTGTCCACGGCAGTCAGCGTCATCTCTCAGCCCCCAGGCCACCTTTCTTGCATGCTCAGGCCAGCATCCTTAAAGCCCAAGCTGTACTTCCTGGGAGAGTGGCAAAGGGCCCTGTGGGGGACAGGGGTCCACCCCGCCTATGGGCCACACTGCAAATGTAGCTGTCGGGGTCAGGGCCAGGCTACAGGGAACAGGCCCCACTCAAGCCCCAGTCCCAGTGTGGGGACTGCTCAGCACCTTCTCCCCCTTCCCACCTGCGTCCAACAAGCTCTAAGACCTATACGGATGAGGGAAGGTCAGGGCCTGAGCTCTAGCCAGGCCTGCAAGCCTCTAGGACCCAGCTCTCAGCATGGACTCAGGGTGGCATCAGCCTGCCAGCTGGGTGACCTGGGACAGGCGGTAAATCATCTGCGTGTCTCAGCGTCCCCAACTACGGAACAGGGGGGGAGAAGACTCCCTCCTTCTTAAAGTGCCTCTGAGGACTGGATAGGAATGGACAGACATGAAGAACTTGGCACGGCAGTTGCTGCAGTCAGTGGTGAGAATTCGGTTCCGAGTGGCAGCAGCAGCGAAAGAGAAAAGCCCAGAGAGCACCAGGAATGCCCACTTGGACCTTCACCCTGTTGCTGGATTAATCAAAATGGGTAAAGAACCCTAAAGGTCTTCAGAGCATCTCCTAGAGGCCAGAGTCACACAACATGTGAGCCCACCGTCCAAGATGTCACCCAGAACCAAAGGGCCTGACACCCAGAGAAGGAGGCAATGCAGGCACTTGCCCAGGGAAGAGAAAATGCATGTAGCCCTGCCATGCCCGGCTGATGGGTCTGCAGGGGCGCGGCTATGGGAACAACTCTTGTCCCTTAGTGCTTCAGGCCCAGCCAGGGGAGATGGCTGGCACCCACTGCACTCCCGTTCCCCTTCCTCAGTTCAGCCTTCAAGCCCAAGAGATCTGTGAATCCCCCAAGGGTTGGGAACGAGGGAGTTGACCCCCCCATGGCGCCTCTGCAGGCCTGATTCTTGCACTGGGCGGTGACCCAACAGAAGCTGTGCGTGTGCACAGGGGTTCCTGCACGCGCGCTCACTCCTCAGGTTCCAGGTTCTAAAGCTGTGTCCTGGCAACAGGCCCCGCATTGTGCTCTAGGCCTTCAGCCGTGACTTGGCAGCTGAAGGAGAGCGCTGCGAGCCTAGTTCGCTATCCTCAGCGTCTGACCTTACCGGACTGCTCTATGGGCACCTCCTTGAGCAGGCCACGCCCCTCCCCCCATCCCCGGGCTCTGCGGGGTCCGCACCTGCCAGGAGGGCTGGTCCGCCCCCACCGGGCTCACTGTGGCCGCAGACAACTCTTGGAGGCCAGGGCTCACCCGGCGGTCCACGCCCCAGGGTCCACTCACAGGCGGTCCTCCAAGTACCCCGCAAGTTGGCATCCGCGCTCCATCCTAGCAGCTTGGAGAAGGTACTCCGGGACCCCGGCGACCCCGCGCTTTCTTCTGGGGCTTCTTACCTCCTCCTGTAGGTGGGGCTGCCGGCTGAAATCAGTGCTGTCAGATGCCACATCACAGATGTCCTGCCGCTGCCGCTCCAAGTCCATCGTGGACACAGTCACCCCCTGTCTGCTGCAGAAGCGGGTCATCACTGGGCTGCGGCCCTCAACACCCAGAAATGACCATGGTGACTCCACAGCGGAGCAGGTGTGCAGAAATCCCAGACAGAGCGGCAAAGGGACAGCCCAGATAGAGACTCACAGAAAGGACCCTAAAGGCACTGAGGCCCCACAGGGAGCATTTAGGCGCCTGGGGGTCCAAGGAGGCCTCTCTTCCTTTGTGCCCAGGCCTGGGCCTCTGCTGAGAGCCGTCCCCCGGAAAGAGAGCTCAGAATACCCATACAATAAGAAGTCCCCCAGCTCCCACAGGAGCTCCTGTCCCACTCAAAATGCCATCACCAGTTCTTACAGTTCCACCAGGGGCTGCCACCCAGTCCAGAAGAAGAGGCGTCTGGCCACAAGTCAGGCCTCACAGACCCCGAGGTCCCCCAAAAAAGTCAGCCAAGAGAGCCCCTTGTGTCCTGCCAGAGTGCCTGCACTTTGCCAAAAGAACCAGCCGGAAAAGGCTGCCGATACCACCACGGGGCAGAAGGCAGCGCAGAGGAACTATTCATCCCCAGCTGACTGTTCCAGGCCCCGAAAACGCAAGTTTCCTCTGCTGCCACACAGGCGAGGGGAGCCTCTGAGGCTGCCATCACCCCCTGAGCCGGGGTTTCGAGTGACTGTTGAGGACCTGGACCAGGAAAAAAAAGCTGCTCTCCAGCGCATCCAAGATGCTCTTCGAGGGGACACAGAGGCCACCTGCAGCTGTGGCCCAGCTAGCCCATCCAGTGCCTTGGCCCTGCCTGCTGCAGTGGCTGCTCCCCTGCCAGCCTCTGACTCCCAGGTCACCTCCAGGGACTGCTCCAGTTCTTCCCAGCCTCTCCCCTTGGGGTCTCACCCTGGCTGCAGTGGGAGCAACGTTGCATCTACCCAGGCCCTCTCGATGCCGTCCGGGGACATCACAGCCTCAGTCACAGGCCCCCCAGGGCTGCCTGCACTGCCTGGAGGTAGGGGCAACCCGGGATCCACTGCCCAGGCCCCACTCGGGGCTGTTGGTGGGCAGTGGCCCGGAGCCAGCACCCTTCAAATCTCTCCCGCGCATGGACAGCCGGCAGCTCAGGCTCCAGACCCACTCCAGGCCGTGAGCATGGCAGTAGTCCAGCTGTCCTTGGGCAGTGGCACCCAGGTAGGTTATGTGGTTCCCTTACCCGCATCTGCCTCCCGGGGGACCCGTGCCAGTGCCCAGCCAGGCTTGGTTACCTCCTCTGCTGTCCTCGCCCCTGGAGCAGCTGCTGCCCCTGCCTTGACAGCGGCCCCCCAGTTGCCCAGCGCTGTGTCCTATGCTGGGCCCAACAGCCAGCACCCCGGCCCCCCAACTGGCACCACAATGCCAGCCCCCATCAGCATGGGGCTTTCGGCAGCACCCACAGTTTTGGGGAGAGGAGATAATGTTGCCGGTCTGTGCTTCAGATTTGGGGTTCTCTGCATCACAGCAGCAACAAGCAGGGCCCCAAATGGCCCGCAGGGCTCCAGGGCAAGCCGGGGCCCGAACACAGGGGGCCGACCACGCCAGAGCACCCTGTCGGGGACCACGGGAGCCAGCACAACGAACCAGCCTGTGTCGGGAGCCCCGAGTTTCCCTCCCTTCAGTCACATCCCCAGGAACCTGAGCAGGAAGAGGTCTAGATCAGACGGCTACAGCACTTCCAGCAAGGCCGCCTGCAGGGACGGGAGCATCCTGGCCTACCATCCTAGTGGACCCACGTCCCTGGTCAGCAAGGCCCAGAGCAGCCTTGCCACCAAGACCCCCTCATCCCCTGCCCAGAGACTGATTAGGTGCAAAAGAGCTTCACCGGGCAACAAGACATCTTCCTGCACATCCCAGCCCACTGCCGCTGCCCCTGCCTTGACAGCGGCCCCACAGCTGTCCGGCGCTGTGTCCCATGCTGGGCCCAACAGCCAGCACCCCGGTCCCCCAACTGGCACCACAATGCCGGCCCCCATCAGCATGGGGCTTTCGGCAGCACCCCCAGTTTTGGGGAGAGGAGATGATGTTGCCGATCTGTGCTGCAGATTTGGGGCACTCTGCATCGCAGCAGCAACGAGCAGGGCCCCAAGTGGCCCGCAGGGCTCCAGGGCAAGCCTGGGCCCGAACACAGGGGGCCGCCCACGCCAGAGCACCCTGTCGGGGACCACGGGAGCCAGCACAACGAACCAGCCTGTGTCGGGAGCCCCGAGTGCTCCTCCCTCGCGTCACATCCCCAGGCACCAGACCAAGGAGAGGTCCAGATCCGACGGCGGCACTTCCACCAAGGCTGCCCGCGGGGACGGGGGCGTCCTGGCCTCTCCTCCTAGCACCACCGCCTTTGTGGTCAGCATGGCCCACACCAACCTTGCCACCAAGACCCCCTCATCCCCTGCCCAGAGACTGATTAGGTGCAAAAGAGCTTCACCGGGCAACAAGACATCTTCCTGCACATCCCAGCCCACTGCCGCTGCCCCTGCCTTGACAGCGGCCCCACAGCTGTCCGGCGCTGTGTCCCATGCTGGGCCCAACAGCCAGCACCCCGGTCCCCCAACTGGCACCACAATGCCGGCCCCCATCAGCATGGGGCTTTCGGCAGCACCCCCAGTTTTGGGGAGAGGAGATGATGTTGCCGATCTGTGCTGCAGATTTGGGGCACTCTGCATCGCAGCAGCAACGAGCAGGGCCCCAAGTGGCCCGCAGGGCTCCAGGGCAAGCCTGGGCCCGAACACAGGGGGCCGCCCACGCCAGAGCACCCTGTCGGGGACCACGGGAGCCAGCACAACGAACCAGCCTGTGTCGGGAGCCCCGAGTGCTCCTCCCTCGCGTCACATCCCCAGGCACCAGACCAAGGAGAGGTCCAGATCCGACGGCGGCACTTCCACCAAGGCTGCCCGCGGGGACGGGGGCGTCCTGGCCTCTCCTCCTAGCACCACCGCCTTTGTGGTCAGCACGGCCCACACCAGCCTTGCCACCAAGACCCCCTCATCCCCTGCCCAGAGACTGATTAGGTGCAAAAGAGCTTCACCGGGCAACAAGACATCTTCCTGCACATCCCAGCCCACTGCCGCTGCCCCTGCATTGACAGCAGCCCCACAGCTGTCCGGCGCTGTGTCCCATGCTGGGCCCAACAGCCAGCACCCCGGTCCCCCAACTGGCACCACAATGCCGGCCCCCATCAGCATGGGGCTTTCGGCAGCACCCCCAGTTTTGGGGAGAGGAGATGATGTTGCCGATCTGTGCTGCAGATTTGGGGCACTCTGCATCGCAGCAGCAACGAGCAGGGCCCCAAGTGGCCCGCAGGACTCCAGGGCAAGCCTGGGCCCGAACACAGGGGGCCGCCCACGCCAGAGCACCCTGTCGGGGACCACGGGAGCCAGCACAACGAACCAGCCTGTGTCGGGAGCCCCGAGTGCTCCACCCTCGCGTCACATCCCCAGGCACCAGACCAAGGAGAGGTCCAGATCCGACGGCGGCACTTCCACCAAGGCTGCCCGCGGGGACGGGGGCGTCCTGGCCTCTCCTCCTAGCACCACCGCCTTTGTGGTCAGCATGGCCCACACCAACCTTGCCACCAAGACCCCCTCATCCCCTGCCCAGAGACTGATTAGGTGCAAAAGAGCTTCACCGGGCAACAAGACATCTTCCTGCACATCCCAGCCCACTGCCGCTGCCCCTGCCTTGACAGCGGCCCCACAGCTGTCCGGCGCTGTGTCCCATGCTGGGCCCAACAGCCAGCACCCCGGTCCCCCAACTGGCACCACAATGCCGGCCCCCATCAGCATGGGGCTTTCGGCAGCACCCCCAGTTTTGGGGAGAGGAGATGATGTTGCCGATCTGTGCTGCAGATTTGGGGCACTCTGCATCGCAGCAGCAACGAGCAGGGCCCCAAGTGGCCCGCAGGGCTCCAGGGCAAGCCTGGGCCCGAACACAGGGGGCCGCCCACGCCAGAGCACCCTGTCGGGGACCACGGGAGCCAGCACAACGAACCAGCCTGTGTCGGGAGCCCCGAGTGCTCCTCCCTCGCGTCACATCCCCAGGCACCAGACCAAGGAGAGGTCCAGATCCGACGGCGGCACTTCCACCAAGGCTGCCCGCGGGGACGGGGGCGTCCTGGCCTCTCCTCCTAGCACCACCGCCTTTGTGGTCAGCACGGCCCACACCAGCCTTGCCACCAAGACCCCCTCATCCCCTGCCCAGAGACTGATTAGGTGCAAAAGAGCTTCACCGGGCAACAAGACATCTTCCTGCACATCCCAGCCCACTGCCGCTGCCCCTGCCTTGACAGCGGCCCCACAGCTGTCCGGCGCTGTGTCCCATGCTGGGCCCAACAGCCAGCACCCCGGTCCCCCAACTGGCACCACAATGCCGGCCCCCATTAGCATGGGGCTTTCGGCAGCACCCCCAGTTTTGGGGAGAGGAGATGATGTTGCCGATCTGTGCTGCAGATTTGGGGCACTCTGCATCGCAGCAGCAACGAGCAGGGCCCCAAGTGGCCCGCAGGGCTCCAGGGCAAGCCTGGGCCCGAACACAGGGGGCCGCCCACGCCAGAGCACCCTGTCGGGGACCACGGGAGCCAGCACAACGAACCAGCCTGTGTCGGGAGCCCCGAGTGCTCCTCCCTCGCGTCACATCCCCAGGCACCAGACCAAGGAGAGGTCCAGATCCGACGGCGGCACTTCCACCAAGGCTGCCCGCGGGGACGGGGGCGTCCTGGCCTCTCCTCCTAGCACCACCGCCTTTGTGGTCAGCACAGCCCACACCAGCCTTGCCACCAAGACCCCCTCATCCCCTGCCCAGAGACTGATTAGGTGCAAAAGAGCTTCACCGGGCAACAAGACATCTTCCTGCACATCCCAGCCCACTGCCGCTGCCCCTGCCTTGACAGCGGCCCCACAGCTGTCCGGCGCTGTGTCCCATGCTGGGCCCAACAGCCAGCACCCCGGTCCCCCAACTGGCACCACAATGCCGGCCCCCATCAGCATGGGGCTTTCGGCAGCACCCCCAGTTTGGGGGAGAGGAGATGATGTTGCCGATCTGTGCTGCAGATTTGGGGCACTCTGCATCGCAGCAGCAACGAGCAGGGCCCCAAGTGGCCCGCAGGGCTCCAGGGCAAGCCTGGGCCCGAACACAGGGGGCCGCCCACGCCAGAGCACCCTGTCGGGGACCACGGGAGCCAGCACAACGAACCAGCCTGTGTCGGGAGCCCCGAGTGCTCCTCCCTCGCGTCACATCCCCAGGCACCAGACCAAGGAGAGGTCCAGATCCGACGGCGGCACTTCCACCAAGGCTGCCCGCGGGGACGGGGGCGTCCTGGCCTCTCCTCCTAGCACCACCGCCTTTGTGGTCAGCACAGCCCACACCAGCCTTGCCACCAAGACCCCCTCATCCCCTGCCCAGAGACTGATTAGGTGCAAAAGAGCTTCACCGGGCAACAAGACATCTTCCTGCACATCCCAGCCCACTGCCGCTGCCCCTGCCTTGACAGCGGCCCCACAGCTGTCCGGCGCTGTGTCCCATGCTGGGCCCAACAGCCAGCACCCCGGTCCCCCAACTGGCACCACAATGCTGGCCCCCATCAGCATGGGGCTTTCGGCAGCACCCCCAGTTTTGGGGAGAGGAGATGATGTTGCCGATCTGTGCTGCAGATTTGGGGCACTCTGCATCGCAGCAGCAACGAGCAGGGCCCCAAGTGGCCCGCAGGGCTCCAGGGCAAGCCTGGGCCCGAACACAGGGGGCCGCCCACGCCAGAGCACCCTGTCGGGGACCACGGGAGCCAGCACAACGAACCAGCCTGTGTCGGGAGCCCCGAGTGCTCCTCCCTCGCGTCACATCCCCAGGCACCAGACCAAGGAGAGGTCCAGATCCGACGGCGGCACTTCCACCAAGGCTGCCCGCGGGGACGGGGGCGTCCTGGCCTCTCCTCCTAGCACCACCGCCTTTGTGGTCAGCACAGCCCACACCAGCCTTGCCACCAAGACCCCCTCATCCCCTGCCCAGAGACTGATTAGGTGCAAAAGAGCTTCACCGGGCAACAAGACATCTTCCTGCACATCCCAGCCCACTGCCGCTGCCCCTGCCTTGACAGCGGCCCCACAGCTGTCCGGCGCTGTGTCCCATGCTGGGCCCAACAGCCAGCACCCCGGTCCCCCAACTGGCACCACAATGCTGGCCCCCATCAGCATGGGGCTTTCGGCAGCACCCCCAGTTTTGGGGAGAGGAGATGATGTTGCCGATCTGTGCTGCAGATTTGGGGCACTCTGCATCGCAGCAGCAACGAGCAGGGCCCCAAGTGGCCCGCAGGGCTCCAGGGCAAGCCTGGGCCCGAACACAGGGGGCCGCCCACGCCAGAGCACCCTGTCGGGGACCACGGGAGCCAGCACAACGAACCAGCCTGTGTCGGGAGCCCCGAGTGCTCCTCCCTCGCGTCACATCCCCAGGCACCAGACCAAGGAGAGGTCCAGATCCGACGGCGGCACTTCCACCAAGGCTGCCCGCGGGGACGGGGGCGTCCTGGCCTCTCCTCCTAGCACCACCGCCTTTGTGGTCAGCACAGCCCACACCAGCCTTGCCACCAAGACCCCCTCATCCCCTGCCCAGAGACTGATTAGGTGCAAAAGAGCTTCACCGGGCAACAAGACATCTTCCTGCACATCCCAGCCCACTGCCGCTGCCCCTGCCTTGACAGCGGCCCCACAGCTGTCCGGCGCTGTGTCCCATGCTGGGCCCAACAGCCAGCACCCCGGTCCCCCAACTGGCACCACAATGCCGGCCCCCATCAGCATGGGGCTTTCGGCAGCACCCCCAGTTTTGGGGAGAGGAGATGATGTTGCCGATCTGTGCTGCAGATTTGGGGCACTCTGCATCGCAGCAGCAACGAGCAGGGCCCCAAGTGGCCCGCAGGGCTCCAGGGCAAGCCTGGGCCCGAACACAGGGGGCCGCCCACGCCAGAGCACCCTGTCGGGGACCACGGGAGCCAGCACAACGAACCAGCCTGTGTCGGGAGCCCCGAGTGCTCCTCCCTCCTGTCACATCCCCAGGCACCAGACCAAGGAGAGGTCCAGATCGGACGGCGGCACTTCCACCAAGGCTGCCCGCGGGGACGGGGGCGTCCTAGCCTCTCCTCCTAGCACCACCGCCTTTGTGGTCAGCACGGCCCACACCAGCCTTGCCACCAAGAACCCGTCATCCCATTCCCAGCACCTAAGAGGACGTAAAAGAGCTGCACCGTGCAACAAACCATCTTCTCCCCCATCACAGCCCACTTCCTAAGGGCCCAAGAGGCAGAGGCTGGCTGAGCCAATAGCTACCTGGAGAAGTATCTAGTGGTGTACTTCCATGTGACACCGGTGCAAGACTAGTGTGGAACAGGAGACACAAATCAAGCCTGGTACTGGAGCAAGACCGGACTCCCAGCCTTCCATCCAACATTGGGAAAACTTCCCAATCCCTGACCTACCATTTTTAAGGAAGGTGGGGGCCTGAGGCCTCGTCTGTGATCCCAGGGGCCATGGGCCTTAGGACAGTACACGGAGATCGTGTCCCTTTGGCCTCCAGTCCCACAGCTCCTGGGACTCCTGCCGCTGCCCACAGATTTCCCCTCCCCTCTCCCCACGTTCCTCTCAGAACCTTTAGGTCGTGTTCATTTCATTAATTAAAGCCTGTTCTAGTTTCTCTGCATAGCTCTCTTGAGTCTCCTCTGTGGGTCATGTGGGCAAAAGTTGGGGGCCGAATGGATGCTGGCATGGGAAGCCAGACGCCACCGTTTCCAGGTTCCCGTGGCCCAGCGGAGCGGGTAGGGCTGGAAGGACAGACCCTTGAAGAGTGAGAGTAGGTTTTCCGTTTCGGGGATGGGCCTGGGAGAACACCGGCCTGGGGAGGGCAAACTGGGGAGACTCACCCTTGCCTATTGGAAGCGCTGCTCCTCTCCCACTGGGGACCCCACGGAATCTTCTTGCTTCACAGCCCTAGGGCGATGTAAAGACACTCCTGGCCTAGAGTATGGGTCTGGCATCCAAGATTGTGGCTCAGGGCAAAGGAGGACAGCTTTGCCTTGAGGGTATGACAGCTCCCTGAGCGCTGAGTGACATCCCACTTCATACAAGCACCAGGCCTCCCTCCGTGCATCTCTTCCCTCTGCCAGGCCTCTGGGGGCCCCTTCCTGATGGCACTCAGGAGTAGAATGAGGAAGAAACAAGTCACCTGGGAGAGGGAGGGAGCAAGGACGACGCTGAAAGGACTGTCCCCCCCCAAAACTCCTCAGTCCCATATTAATTAGATACAAGGTCACAACCAACAGACGAGAAGGTTATACATGTTATACATTAGTCTTGGGTCTTGTAGGTCAACCAGAAGGAATGGGAGTCCTACATCGACCATAGTCTTGCAGGTAAACAGAGTAGGCTGTGCCTGGCCCAGCAGCATGGAATTTTTGGCTGATAAAACCTCACTCATATGTTTTTAGCTAAGTTTTATCCAGGCCTGAGACAAAATTAAGGAGAAATTATGCCATAAACTAGAAATTCCCAATCTATAAGGGTAGCACACCCATCAAGGACAACACAATTATTAGTAGATCAGGACATTCTGCGGGTACCGCCCCATTATCTATGTTGAATAAATGGAAGATAACAAGAGTCAGGTGGAGCTCTCTACTACTTTGTTGAATCCTTAAAAGGGACACTTGAAAACAGGTGCCAGGAGCAGTAGGTGGCCTGATACCTTCGAAATTCACCAGCGGATAAGAAAGGCAAGCATCCTAACTGCACCCCTCCTCTGTTTCAGTGCATTGCTGCAAGAAAAACTTTAGAAATTTCCTTTGCTTTTTTTGGACAGGGTCAAGACTTAAGACTTATAGCCCAGATATCCATTACACACTCCTTGTAAAACCACTAATCCAAGATCCACTCCACTAAGGAGCACACTCCCAAAGCAAGAGTTAGCTACACTCCCAGTCTAAAAATATTTACTGCCCTAATTGAAATATTTACTTAATCTGAAAAACAGTGTAACCACTTTATAGTTGTCATATCCTTTTATGAGGTCAAAAAGAACACAGAATTGCATAACTAGATGAGAGCATAGAACAGTATCATCAAAACCAAGTATTCAAGGAAAACACCCACCAACTGTTCAAAAGTACAAGGTCACGAGTATAAAATAAAGGGCAGCTGTCCTAAGACCATATGCTAATGAAGCCATGTCCTGCATTTATTGGACATGGAGTTTGGGGCTTGTCAAAACAAAGGACTGAAAGAAAATTTGCCCTCCTGCCCACCAACCCAGGTTCTTCCTTGTGGCTGATGGCATCTTGTTAGAAACATCTTAAATTTTTAAAATGCCCATCACCTGCTGCCAAACAAGCCTGATAGTTTAAAGTGAACTGAGCTACACCACATAGTTCTGAGCATGGAACAGGAAAAGGACGGTTTTAAGAAATAAAGTGGAATCCTCAAAAAATTCCACAGGGAGTGAGCAGTCAATCTAGATAATTTTCCATCTGCCCAGCTCAGACATAATCTTTAAAAAAAAATTAGTTTTACATGGCTTTCTGGTTTGTTGACACAAATAACTTAATAAAATTGTTTTGCTAAAACCCTGATTTTTTTCCCCTTTGAACTCACACAGTATCTACATATTCCATTAGTTGCTTTTAATACTTCACTTGTCCTTTAAAAAAATCTGACTTTTAAAAGGAAGAGAGGGGTGTAAAGATATGCAGGTAAATATAATAAGTGCTTTTCTCTAAATAAGCTGCCAGCATGTTCATTGCTGTATTTCTTTTATTAGTAAAATATTGGAAGCACCTTAAATAGTTTTCATGAGGGAACTAGCTAAATAGTTATTGATATATAAAGGACTGCAATACAACTATTTTTTTAAAAGTAGCTCTATCTGTACTATCATGAAAGATTTCCATTACAGTATTCAGTGAAAAAATTAAGTTACAGAACAACATGCCTAATGTGAAACCATGAATGTAAAAAACAAAAATATATTTGTGTGCTTGAAAGTTTGGAAGGATTTTACCAATATCTGAGAAAGAGATGGATAGAAGGGAATTACTTTTTGCTGTATACCTGTCTATGATATTTGTTTTTACTACAAGTAAGAATCAGATTGTAAAATAAAGAAAAATGTAAACCTAGGAAAAGACTCTAAGTGCACAAAAGATATACATGGGAAAATGGATATTTCTATTTTCCAGTATGCTTTTTTAAATCTACTCTCTAGAATTTTATATCATGGGACATATTATATATACTTTTTAAATAAAGTAAATTTTCTTAAAAAAAAAAAAAAGAGTGCCTTCAGAAGGGGCAGAGGGAGAGAAGGAATCTCAAGCAGACTCCATGCTGAGCGTGGAGCCCAATGCAGAGCCCAATCCAATGACCCCGAGATCATGACCTGAGCCAAAATCAAGAGCTGGACACTGAACAGACTGAGACACCCAGGCACCCCCCAGAGGCAACTTTAGATCCTTATCAGTGATCCTGAGCCAGCATGTCTCACCCTCAAAGTCACCCCACCCTGGACTCTGCAAACTGCTTCTCTGTTCACTAGGTGGCTGGGAGCTGAACTCTGCTGAGAGGCCACACCAACAGGAGATTAGAGGCCCAGAAGGAAGACGGGAGCTCCCCCTCCCCTCTGTGTCTTGTCCACATTGCCTAATCTAGAAGCCTAGACTGGGTGCCTTCAGCCCCAGTTCCAGCCCTGGATTCCAGTCTGCAGTGTTCCTGGTGCACATAGACCTAGCCTTGTTCCTGCCCCTTCAGAGATGACAGCTCCAGCGGAACTGGGAGCCCATCTCCCAGCCCCCAGGGCCACCCTGGGGCTCAGGATGCCAGCACCCAGGCTCCGAGTTTCAACTCTGCAGGGTGCCTGGTCCAAACTTCAGTTTTTTTTCATTAACAGTAAAATACACACCATATGGAGTTTACCACTGTAATCACTTTAAGCGTACAGTTCAAAATTGTTAAGAGCATTTGCGTGGTGGGTGCAACCAAATTCCAGAACTCTTCTCATCTTACAGAATGGAAGCTTTATCCCCATTGAACAGCAACTCCCTATTTCTCTGTCCTCCCAGGCCTGGGCTGTCACCATTTTACTGTGTATCCATGATTTTGACCACTGTAGGTATTTACGTAAGTGGCATTGTACAGTAATTGTCCTTTTGTAACTAACTTATTTCCTTTAGCATGATATCCTGAAGATTCATGCATGCTGAAACAGGTGTCGGAGTTCCCTTTCCTTTTAAGGCTGAAAATTATCCCATTGTGTGTATGGGCCACATTTTGTTTATCTGCTCACCATCCATGAACCCCTGGGGTGCTTCTATCTTTCGGCTACTGTGTGTAGTGCTGTTGAGAACACAGGTATACAAGTATTTTTGAGATGCTGCTTTCAATTCTTGGTGTGTACCCAGAAGCTGAATTGCTGTATCATATAGTTATTCTAGTGTTAATGTTCTGAGGAATTCCTAAGTGTGAATAACTCCAAACTTTCCCCTCTGTGCTCCATGCCATAGGGGTGGTCGCTTGTTCCCCTTGTGTTGTTTTCATTATTTTTAGTTCCTCAAAAATTCTTTCTATTCAGTTGTGGATAATTTTGTTGCATATTAATTTTTGGAAGATAAACTTTAGAACCTAATGTTTAGTTACAGGATATCCAGCTTGGGTTGGGATTGGACTTGAGTACTCCACAGCATCCTGACTGGGTTTTAACAGCAATGCCCATTCCACCTGCTGAGTGGAAGACACCAATACATGACATACGCGTGACAGATGAAGGGCACTCAATACATCATCCATAGGTTTCTCACACCCTGGGTTCCCCTTGCTTAGGTCTGGAACCATGTTCCAGCCTTATCTCCAGTCTGGATTCCTTTCTTCCCCCTCCTTTTTTAAAAAAGATTTTATTAATTTATTTGAGAGAGAGAGCAGGAGAGGAGCACAGAGGAGAGGGAGAAGCAGATTGCCCACTGAACAGGAAGCCAGATGCGGGACTTGATCCCATGACCCTGAGATCATTACCTGAGCCCAAGGCAGATGCTTAACTGACTGAGCCACCCAAGAACCCCAAGTGCTTTTGTTTTTAACCAGACTTAAAACAGGGAAGGTACAGGGATATGTATTGGGTGCCCTTCAGCAGGAGGTCAGACAGAGGACTGACAGACAGATGGACAGATCTGGACAACAGTTCACATTGGGACATCAGAAGGTGAAGTTCTGGAAGGTGCTGAGATTGGACAGTCCCACCTCCTGGTCCTCCAAGGAGACCAGCAGGATCGAGAGGAGTTTTGAGTGTCCAGGCCCCAGGACATTGGCTGGCAGTAGCTGGTACATGGTACCTACTCAGGAGATGAATAGGAGGAAGAAGAGGAGTGAGGTCGGCGGTGGGGGGAACGCCCCACCTATACCTGTGGCTCTCACCCTTCTGGGGCAGAAACCCGGACTTGGGGGATCTGGGAGACATTTGCCCTTTCCCTCCCCATGCACATTCCACCTGTTGCCCACTCCGTGTATCCCCTCTGCTTCTCCTGCGTTTCTCTGCTCCCCCTACCCCACCCAACTACCCCATGGTTTCCTCTGGGACAGACTGAATCTCCAGTTTGGAGGATTCACTGCCTCATTCTAGATCTTACTTCTCAGCCTTCCCCCAGCCCCATGCCCCTCCCAAGGCCCCACAGCCCCTCCCCCAGCCCACAGTTCCTCCCCCTGCCCCACAGCCCTTCCCCAGGCACCACAGCCCCACCCCCGGCCCCATGCCCCTCCCAGGCCCTACAGCCCCTCCCCCCACCCCACAGCCCTTGCCCAGGCACCACAGCCCCTCCCCCATCCCCAGAGCCCTTGCCCAGGCACCACAGCCCCACCCCTGGCCCCATGCCCTTCCCAGGCCCTCAGCCCCTCCCCCCACCCGACAGCCCCTCCCCCCTCCCCACAGCCCTTGCCCAGGCACCACAGCCCCTCCCCCCCACCCCACAGCCCTTTCCCAGGCACCACAGCCCCTCCCCCATCCCCAGAGCCCTAAGGCCAGGCCCTGCTCCCTCCCTGCCCTTGGGAGGGAGGTGCACCATGGTGGTCCACATGGGTGGACCATGTGACCTGTCTGGGCTAATGAGATATTCTTGATGCAATGCCTCCAGAGGCTTGCCACGTCCTTGTGCCCTGGAGTTGGGCAAGCTTTCATTCCTGGGATCCCCCGAGAAGGTTATGCACCAGGCAGAGGCGCCACTTCAGATATGGCCTCTGCAGAAACCTGAGGAAAAGACCCAAGTCTATTCAGGAGCCTAAAGCCATGCCCCGCTCGCCCGTCCCAGAATGAGGGTAGCCCAGATCAGCTGTAGCGAGGTGAACCCGCAGAACCCTGGTCATGAGAAGAAATAGCCTTTGTCTCAAGTCACTGAGGGTCGGATGCTTTGTTACGTGGCGTGGCTGCTCGGTTTGCGGGCTGATGCAACCCTGGTCATCCAAGCTCCCCCCCTTCCTCCTTAAGCCCAACTGTCATAGGGATGGTCGCTGTAGCAGGAAAGACTTCCCCATTAGAGATATTCTGACTTTCTTCCAGAGGCTTATTCCTTAGTTCATGTGCCAACATACAGAGATCCATGCTCAGCCTTAGCAGGGGCGACAAGAGGCAAGAGCGGGGTGGTTCTGCAGGAGGCTGAGACATACGCCCTTTCTTCGAGAGTGAGAGAGCGGGGCCAGAAGCCAGCAATCACATGGCAGGGTACTGGCCACGTTTCTGACCCAAGAGCAGACCACGGGGAGACAAAGTCATCATTCTGCAGATGCCCATGTTTCTTCTTAAGACAAATTATCTCTATTTTTTTAAAAATCCCCAGTAATTACGAGTATCCCTTCTTCTGCACACACCACATGAGCCAGTGCAACACAGCCTTTCCATATGTCAGTACCAGTTACGCCTTCTTTTAAAGCGTGTTCTGTGCATCCTTCTGGAAGGAGGTGAATGAAATGTTCTTGTAAATGGACAAATGATTCACGGGATCATGACTACTTCTCACCAGCTGCATCAATTCTAGGCAGCGATGGGACTTGGTGAGATATTATTTACAACTTGTTAAAAACACTCCTTGAGACACTTCAGGCCTTGTTTGATCCTGGTGAGCTCAGCTGAACGTGGCTGGGATGGCAGTCGGCCGAAACTGGTCCTCCCGGCACACCCACGCTGCCTGGGCCCAGAGAAACTGCATGCCGGCATGGGGAGGATTCTGGAACTCTTTCCTCTGAGAGGGAGGACGGGGAAGCCTGAGACATGCACGGGACTTTACTGGGCCATCAACGAGGCATTCGATCAGGCATCGATCCAAGTGACATTCTGTCTGGTGATGGGGTCACAGCTACACAGCGCAAAGGACAAACACACAGTCCTGCTCTCAGGTTGCCTATGGTCTCACAGAGATATGGTTCCCCGTCTATTAGGTAGTCTTCAGGAAAGAAATGACCTGGCTTGCCTGTCCCTTAATCTCCTCCTCCGTCAAATTATGAAAATGAAAATGGTAATCGCCTCCCAGGACGGTGGGGACAGCCACGTCAGCCAACATATGTCCACCATACCCCCTTGTTCCCTGAGAGGACCCTGAGCTTGTTGGGGCGGCCATGCTTCCTGATGACGGCTCACCTTCCCAGGCTCTCTGCGGCCACGTGGGCCACGCACCCCGGTTCCTGTCCGTGAGCACAGATAGAAATTTTGGTGAGCGCATTCCTTTCTGAGTAAAAGGACAAAGTTTCGCGAGAGACGCTGCTCATTTGCCTTCTCTCCAGAAACACCTGAATGGAACCTCTGACCACGTGGGACCAAGGGGACAGTGACGGGCTGGAGGGGCCTTGGGCTCCGGACGTGCTCCTGGGCATCTGTCAGCCGTGTTCTACTTAGTTCCAGACAGTTCTTGCTTCAGCAGCTGTCTCACGGGCGAACGTGCTCTGGACAGTGTGAGCCCACAGGCTGCCAGGTGTGCGGGAAGTACTCCGTGGGGCCGCACTGTGTGGTTACTGATGCCATGAGCACCCAGCACGGTGGCGTGGTGAGCAGGTGCGGACGCCAGATGCTTCACGGGGCCTGCAGTCCCAGCCAGTGCCACGGGCTCTGAGCCTCAGAGGTCTTTCCAGGCGGACCCCTCTGCTCCTCCCAGCTGTCCTGCCCTCCACGGGGCCTCTACATTGGCCGTTCCAGGAGGATCCAAGCCGGAGCCCTGGCTTCAGTCCTGCGCGAACCGTCCGCCTCGCTTATTTCCAATGGGGGTCTGCTCCCAGCTCACTCCCAGATGAGAACCTCCCGGAGTGACCCCTCACCATCAGTAGCCCCTTGACGCTCCCGTCCTTCGGGCCCGAGTGCCGACACTGCCACGGACATTTCAGCAAGGCCTGGGGAGACACAAAACATACCTCACTTTCAAAAATTCAATCCTAAAAAAAAAAAAGAATCATGCAATGTTTGCTTTTTTACTGTGATATATTCTTGTTAACTTCAATATAAAAATGTTTTAACTTCCCTGCTGATGGAAAAAATTAATTGTATTCGAGGAAGATGCTGGGTGTTCAGCCGCAGTTCTGAGCGCCCCCTCAGAGGGCGTCCGGGAGCTCCCTGTCCTGTCCTCCATGGGACGTGGGTGCCCTCCTGTGACCCCTTGTTCCACACACCGTCCCGTCCTCATGGAGTGTCTTACCTCCCTGGCCACTGGCAAACTCCCGGGTGTGCTCCTGTCTGAGAGTGCCCAGCAGGCCGGCTGTGCTAACCGCTTCGGCATCTGGTCCCACCACGCACCTGTCAAACACAGGGGACATTCTGTTCATCGTGGAAGGCTTCCAGTTACTCGTGTGTGACCAACGATCCCCACACCTAGAGACCCCTCCTCCCGAGGGGGACAGGTGCCCCAGGAGCAAGCAGGCACCAGCTGCCTGGACGCGCCTCAGTACCACAAGCCCCCGGGAGGCGTGAGGACAAAGAGAGCGTCTGAGAACAGATGTGCCGGCCGGTGACGTCCCCACGCACCCTCGCAAGCCGTCTCTGCCCCGCACCCGAGTGTGGAGGTTGAGGCTGGGGCAGGAGGGCAGGGAGGGACCTGCTTGCTGCTGGGAGGGACCCGGCACGGAGGGACCCGTCTCTGGCGCCCCGTCCCTGGTATTTCTTACCCCCAACCCCACATGGGAAACTGAGTGCTTGGTGTTCATTCTGAGCGCGGGTCAGTGGTCTGTACAGGAAACCGGGATGGGCTCTGGTGTTGGCCACATCCCTCCAGAGCCACTTCTGTGTCCCCCACTCTCAGGGGCCCAGCAGAACAAGGGGGGCTCTAGGCGTCTCCTCCGAGCCCCTCCCCTCGGCGCTCTGGAGGGGCAGGCTGCCCTCCGGGAGCTGTCCGTGGCTGTGGGCTAAGCCTCCGAGGTCTAACAGCCCCTCGTCTGCCATTAAGAGCTCTGTTATGGGAGCCTTCATAGCAGGTGTCATTGAACAGACATTAAGACCCAACTGGCCATGGTTAAGGGGACCATTAGCACATGCCTGATGTTTGCCTTGACAAACGGAGACCCAGCCAAGCACTCATGTGATAATGGACCGGGAAACACCCCCTGGGGGGAAGTAACAGGATGGGGGGCGGGGAGGGCACGCACTGCCTGGGGCCCTCAGAGCATCTGCAGACTCTAAGTCAGCCTCGCCCTGGCCACCCTGGGTCTCTGGTGCTCCACCAAGGAGGTGGGGACCGCTGCCTGCCCCACCAGCCTAAGCATGCTCCGGGGAAGCCTGCCTTGTGACGGCAGGACAAAGGGTCACGCTGCCTCAGTTTCCCCTGAGCTGACGGGTCTTTGGGAGCCGAGACCAGCGTCAAAGCGAGCCGAGCTCATTTATGCTTCTGTGGGTCTGAAGGGTGCAGGCCCGTCAGGGCACCGACACCCCACCTCCAGCGGAACTGCGCATCCGCACAGGTGGCTGGCCCCGCCGACCCACTCTCCCACCTGCAGCCTTCCATGACCAGGAGGCGGCGCAGTGTGGGGTGCAGACGTGCGCTTTGGGTTCAGGTCTCCCTGGGTTCGATGCCCAGCTCTGCCCCCTGCGAGTCAGGCTCCTCTTTTCTGTTCCTGTGGGGCGCTGCGCACACCATCCCTCTGGCCGCCCAGTTCCCTCTGCTCTGTGTTCATGCCTGCACCTGCTGGAGAGTGGAGAGCCCAGGGTCTCCTGGACCCTGCCACTCCCCAAGGGAGCAGACACCCCCTAAATCACGTTTCATCCATGAAGATCCCTTCCCTGGGCCACGCCCGATGGCGAGCACAGCCGGAGACTATCCACAAACCCACCAACCTGCCCACTGACCAGACCTCGTGCCCCCACCTGCATACCCAGCCCCGGCCATGCGCTCAGCTCACTCCTGCCATGCTTTCTGCTCCCAGCGCCCCAGGTACCACTTCCTCCTACCTGCTCCTCCTCCTCCCCTTTCTGAGCCCTTCCCTGCCCCCACCCTGCCTCCTCCCAGGCGGTCCCTCCCCCTGAACCTATGGCTCTCCATAGCCTCCATGTCCCTCAGCCTGTAGGCCCCTTCTGCTGGGCATATGCCTTCAGGACCCTGCCTCGGGCAGCCAGGTCCTCCTCCTCCTCTCTCTCTGCCATGTGCTGTGGTGACCAGCACTGTATGTGAACGTGCTCTTGCCAGACTCACCCCGGCCCTAACGGAACGTCAGGTGCACTCTACCCGCCCACTGAGCCAGTCCCAAGGCTGCGCCCTGCCGAAGGGGTGGGAAGGTCAGCACCCCTCGTGCCGGGCCTGTAACCTTGCACACTTAGCCCCCAGCCACAGACAGCCTATAGCCCCCCGTGCCTGGAGTGCAGGGCACTCCCACGGGCCGCAGCCAGCCAAGCCCGCAAGTGTCTCCCGTGGGTCATCCAGCCCCTCTCAAGCGCACAAGTGCCTCCTCTAAGATCTCTCGTCCCCCGTGAGTGGTGGCACTTTTACTCTTAGGACCGCGCTCACTGCATCAGACATCGCGGTCCGGAGGGGGGGGTCCTGGATCATCCCCCAACCCAGACACAAGCGTCCTTACCAGACACACACACAGAGGACAGGACACACGGACACAGAGACAGATGGAGGGACGCAGCCATAACCACAGACACTGGGGCCACAGCGGCTGTGCAGGGCCAGACAGACCCTGCCTCAGAGCCTGGCCTGAGTGGCTGCTGTGGCCTCGCCTCGCGCATGGACGTCCGGCCCCCCTGGGACACTGATTCCAGATCCCCCAGGGACACTTAAGGGGCAGCGGGCAGCT
This sequence comes from Mustela erminea, assembly GCF_009829155.1. Lineage (NCBI taxonomy): Eukaryota > Metazoa > Chordata > Mammalia > Carnivora > Mustelidae > Mustela > Mustela erminea. The sequence goes on from NC_045628.1 coordinate 59,649,142, forward strand.
TGTTAGAGTCTCGTGGGTGCTGAGGGGCAGAGTCCCAGCCTCCCCGTGAAATGGGGGGGGGGTAGTTGGTAAAAACAACCCTTTGCCCCCTGGGTTGCTGTGGACTTAAGGGTGTAGAAGAATGGACCCATGGACAGCAGGGAGGGCCCACATGGGACACAGCGTGTGCTTGGAAGGCACCTGCTGTAACAGCCCGTCTGCGGGGTCCCCAGCTCACGCGCTCGGGTCTCCGGGGTCTCCGGGCTCACACGCTCTGGTCTGAGGGATTCCCCTTCTCATGCACTGTGGTCTGCAGGGTCACCCGCTCTCGTGCTCTAGTCTGTGAGGTCTCCCGCTCATGCACTCTGGTGTGCGGGGTATCCTGGGCTCCCGGTCTCTGGTCTGTAGGGTCCCTGGCTCACCCGTACTGATCTGCAGAGTCCTCTGCTCATGTGCCCTGGTCTGCGGGGGTCCACCGCTCATGTGCTCTAGTCTGTGGGGTTTCCTGCTCGTAAGCTCTGGTCCGCGAGGTCTCCCCGACTCTGCACTCTGGTCTGCGGAGTTTCCCTGGCTCATGCGCTCTGGTCTGTGGGGTCTCCCCCTCACGCACCCTGGTCTGCGGCACCTCCCTGGCTTGGGCGCTCTGGACTGTGGGGTCCCCTGCTCACAAACCCTGGTCTGTGGGGGTCTCCTGCTAACGTGCTCTCGTCTGTGGGGTCTCCCCAGCTCTCGTGCTCTAGTCTGGGGGGTCTCCCCAGCTCTGCACTCTGGTCTATGGGGTCTCCCCAGCTCATAAGCTCTAATCGGCAGGGTCTCCCCAGCTCACTCACTCTGGTCTGCGGGGTCTGCCCCTCATGCACTCTGTGTCCACCCCGCCACACAGCCCGTGTTTCCTAGCCACCACACTGCTGACACTCCCTGCTGAGAGGCTGTCCTGGGCTCTGTAGGATTTGAGTGGTGTCCTTCCACTGCATTCGCCCCGGCTTGGCTCCCTGTCATGCGGAACGACCCTGGCTCACTCTGGCCCAGGTTGGGAGACACCGCTGCCCTGGTGGAGAACAGCCTACTAGGTGGAGGGATCAGGACTTCAGAACCTGGGGCTCCCGCTTGCAGCGGGCTTGGGATGCAGGCAGGGGTGCTGGGTGGAGCACTGGAGCCGGCAGATGGTTAGCAAAGGCCCAGGGGTGGGCAGGCCATGCAGGCGGTACACAGACAGGGCCCCGGATCGCCCTGGACAGTGGCACCAGCTGCACGGTGACTGCAGGTGCTTCGTGAAGCCGTGATGTGACGTGAGCCATCTGCCCATCACGGGGTTGGCTGCCCCGTGGCTGTTCCTGCTGTTCCAGCCAGCTGAGTGAACCCTTAATGGGATGCGGGACAAAACATCTCTTCACAGGGCTGCAAAGCCTCCCAATCAACTCTTCAAATAAGAGGCACACGCCCAAGATGGGGGTGGGAGTGTGCAGTGTGATTTGGAGCAGTGTCTCTGCCAGGGCTGAGATTTCTGTCGTGGTGATAGAGGTTCCTAAAGACCCGGGCCCCCCGGCCTGTGATGACGATACTGGCTGTTGACAGACAAAGCTGAATCGGAAAAAGAGAGACCACGCTTGGGGACTGTCTCTTCATTTTCCTTTCCTGTGATTGCGGTCCAATCCACGGCGGTGCCAGCCCCTCCCTGCGGAGCTCCAGGGTGGCCCTTTCCCCCTCACCTGTCCTCTGCCTAGAAACTGAGGGGAAGAAGCACGAAGTCCCTCAGACTCTGGAGGTCTGAGCCCATGCGACTCTGCCCTTTGCTGCTGTGTGACTTCAGGACAGGCGAGCCTGGACCACCTTTCTGAACAGGACAAGGACGGCCACGATGATACCACGCCTGCTTACTAGTGGCTTATTCCAGAGCCCACAGGAGTCACGATAGCACTCTGAGGGCGTGTTCTCACTACTCCCATCTTACAAAAGAGAGAGAGGCTTCGAGAGGTCAGACAGTTTGCCAAGGCCAAGCACCTCATCAGGGCCACCCTGTGTGGTTGTTCCAGTTGTGTACTGCACAAAGGAGCTCCACCTAGGGCGACAGTTACACTGCCGATGAATGCTGACGTCCAAGACAGCATGAAGTGGGCACAGGGCTCCCAGCGCCCCACTGGGCATGTCCGAGAATGATTTCCTTCATGACCCACCCAGACGCCCATGCCCGGATCCCCATGCAGGAGCACAGGAGCTCACGCTCCCTCTTGGCCTGACACCTGCTGCGGAGCAGACCCTGAGTCGGCTCTGGCTGCCTGGCTGGGGGATGGAGCAGGTGCACGCTGGTGTCCATGAGACTGGGAGCCCAAGGGAACAGCAGGTGGACGTGGGGCACCAAGCAGGACCCTGCCCAAGGACCAGGACCACAAACGCTGCTCTCTAGCAGTCTGGAGGGTAGACAACTCAAGGCAACCTTGCTGGCTGGACCCAGGCGTCACAGGGCTAGCCTCCCTGGCCTGACCTGTTTCCTGCCTTTTCCAACCTGCCCTTCTGCGCCCCAGGATCTCAGGACGGCCCGAAGACAGAAGGGAGCCTCACATGAGGCCTGTCCTTCAGGGTCCGGGTGGGTCCCACCTGCTTGCTCAGTGAGGAGCACGGGAGGGGCGTCAGCTCTCACCAGGCCCCGAGATTCCTGTAGGTGGATGTTTCCCTAAATGTTCCCTGACTCCTGCCCAACATGCTCCTCTGGTGCTTCAGCAACCCCTCCGTTCCGCCCTCCAGCAAGCATGTCGGGCTCCAGCTGCAGCACAATGTGCGAGTTCTCCACACACCATGCTGCACCACACGGGATGGGGACTTCATGCCAGCGGCCTCTGTCAGTACTGTGCACGACCCACTCTTCCCTTTGCACGACTGCCACTGATGATGAAGTCCTTGAGACTGTGCTAGGGTCACCTCCACCAGGAAGCCCTCCCTGATTACTCAGGAGTCGCCCTGAAGATTCTCACCCTCTCTATGTCAAATGACAGTCCTCAGCTCCGTTGCCTGTGCCCACAGGGGCCTGCACTCCCCTCTGTCATGACGTGTACCACTCTTGGTGCTCACCTTCTCCACCAGACTTTGATCCTCTCCACGCTGTGGACTCTGTCAGCAGGGACTTGACCAACTGAGAAAAGCTTTCCTCTTGGGTGGGGTGGTCTCAAGGTCTGGTGTGGACCAGAGCCAGGGACTCACAAGTCCTTGTGACTCTGCTAAGTCGGGAGCTCCTCACCAGGCCACCGCCAGCAATGTCCGAGGCTCCCCATCCCCCGCACCTCTGGCCCCCCTTCTGGTCCTGAGCTTATCTGGGACAGGGCAGCTCCTCACAGACGTGCTCTCAAACCCTCCAGCAGGCGCCGAGTGCTAGCCATTCTTCCCAGGGATACCGTGAGCGTTCCTGTGCCAGGACAGAGCATGCGAGAATCTGACGTGACACGCTCCCCATCCTCAGAGAAGGGTCTGACCAGTGAGGAATGGGCCGCAAGGCAAACCACTGGAACGCGATGTGTTCGCACTTGGGTCGAGCAAAGCGCTGTGCGACGCGGTGCTGAGACGGGCTGGCCCTACCTGGAGGAGAAGGGGTTGGCTCTGGCCGAGAACAGGTAGGCTGTTCCAAGCAGCGCACACGAGGTTGGTTCCAAACTGCACAGCACTAGAGCGCCTGACCAGCCCTCCATGCGGCACCCAGGACGCAGGGATGAGGGATATCCAGAAGAGCCCAGCCCTGGAAGAAAGGCATCTTCACCGCCAGGACAAGGGACCTAGAATTTGCCCTGCATGCGACAGGGGCCAGGACAGTCCCGTGCTTCATAGAGACACCACCTTCTTGGGACCTGAGCCAGCGCCCCAGCAGCTGATGACTTGCTGGCTCTGAGCTCCTCCGGCAGCAGAAAGGACAGACAACCAGGAAGGCCCAGGAGGCAGGAGACCGGAGGCAGCTGTCCTTCTGACGGGGATGTCCTCTTCTTGGCCGGATCCTTCTGCAGCCCTCAAAGCAGGAGTTCATCAAGGAACAGACAGAGTGACGGGGCCATGGACACCTCCTGGATCCTGGGAGCATGCTCAGGTCCGGGCGAGATGGCGCAGAGGTCAGAGAGAACATGGCCTCACTGGGTCGAGGATGCGGTCCTTCCTTCCAAGGAAGCCACGGTCTCCACATCCAAACCATCTGAACAGCTTCCCAGGTTTGTGGTCGGGATGCAGCCCTCGAGCACGGAGGGAGGGAGGAAGGAATCAGATGCTGCCAGGCCTCTCCCCCAGCACCATGCACCAACCAGGGAGCCCCAGGCCAGGGCAAGCTCCTTCCCTGGACATGAGGACCTGGGCCCAGCCCTGGGGAAGCAGGACGGAGAGGAAGACTACGTTCTTGGTGCTGGTCCTGCCGGCCTGCTGGTCATCCCCTCAGGACCAAGGGGCAAGAAAGAGCAAAAGACAGAGTTCTCGTCCCCAGGGATTCTCAGTCCACACAGCAAGAAAGGCCCAAAGGAGCGCCCCAGCTCATGGCCCCAAAGCCACTGGAATGTCACAGTGTCCAGCCCCTCCCTGGTTCTCCTGCACGAGTGGGAGACACAGCTCCTCTGAGAGACCCCCGCGTCCATGGCGATGCTCCCTTCCCGCATCCATGGCGACGCTCCCTTGCCTGTGATCCTCCACACCCGTCTGAGCTGGGCCTGCAGCCCCAACCGTGCAAAGATCAGCTTTTTTCTCAAAACAAGGAGTTCCCTGAGGCCGGTGGCTTTGTCAAGCCCCAGGCATGGCCTGCAGCAGGTGCACGGTCCCGAGTCCTGAACTGCAGAAACACGTGCCATTAGGCCCCCGCAGGAGCTCACGCGGTGGGTGCGCCACCCGCCCTAGATCCTTCCATGCTGCTCTCTGAGATGCAGGACCTCAGCACCTGGATGAGCAGAGAAGATCACTGACAGTCTTTGCCCCAGTGGAGGACCCTCCTTTCTCAGGGAAGTAGGTCCTTGGTGGCCAGTCACACCCCCTGGTCAAACCATGGGGCAACCCCTCCCTGAGCACAGCTGATGCACCCCCACCTCCACCAGGCACCCTGGAGTGTAGGACATGTACGGGCTGGGGCGAGCCTCCAGCGCTGGAGGCCAGTGGGTGACCAGCACAGAAGGGCTCTGGGGGGCGTCCAGGAGTGGGCAGCCCCCAAGAACCATTCCCCCGGGCTCATGGAAACTGTCCACGCGGTGGAGAACCCCGTGAGGCCAGCCCGTGATGGTCCGCCAGCGAAGGAAGGCAGGCATCAGTTTAAGTCTGTTGTCTGTTCTTCATTCCAGGAGACTGAAACTGGGACCGCACGGTGGAAAGGTATTTCTGAACACTCAGAGTGGATGGTGGCTTCCAGGCCACTGCCATCCCCGTCACCCTGAGGTCACGGTCAGCACCGAGACGCACTGCTCACAGCCTGTCTCCCTCTTGAACTAGAGGCAGGCTGTCATGCCTCTAACGGGTTTCCCACGGCCACCGGGAAAAGTCACCACACGCTCTCTTGCAGCTCTGGAGTCACGAGGTCTAAATTCGGGGCCGTGCTCCCCAGGCAAGTGTGTTCTCTTGTCTCCGAGGAGTCCAGACACAACTGTGCCCTTGCCCCCGGGGCCCTCCTCCACCTCCAGCAGCGGCGGCGATCCTCCACCTGCTTCCCTCGCTCCCGGTCTGTCTCTTCCACACACAAGCCCACACACAGCAACATATACACGTGTGCACACACATGCCTCTGCTTCCCTTGTCTCACCTCATCTGATGCAGACCCACCTGCCCCCACGTAGGAGGCTCCTCGCACGGAGCTGGTGTGTGGCCCAACAATCCAGGATCACCCCACCCCCAGTGAGAACCTTGAATCAGTCACATCGGCGAAGCCCCTCCTGCAAGGGGACGTCACACATTCCCAGCTTGGGGGCAGCAGGACGTGGCATCTTCTGGAGGCCGGGACCCCATCTGGCCCAAGCCCCGGCCAGCTCCTCAGGTGCAGCTTCTAAAGCCCCTCGGGCCTTGGGCTGATCGCCCCCCCCGACACCCCAGACAGAAGCCTATCTGTGTGGCTCCGAGCAGTGTGCCACCCCCGCCGCCCGGCCCTCAGTTTCCCGTGTGTGCAGGGCCATGGGCTTCCAGTTCTGCCATCCTGCCGCAAGACCGCTCGGCACACAGGCTGAGCAGGGAGGGCCCGGCCGTTCGCTCGCAGCCCGGCAGTGAGGACACCTGTGTCCAGAGAGAAGCCGCTCACCCAGGACCCAGTCATGGAACGTGAAGAAGTCCCTCAGCTTGCGAGTTCTAACTGAATCAGCACAGATTTAACTCGGGCGTGACGTAAGAACATGACCCCTAAAAACATCCACCAGTGCTGCTCTACGGGGCCTCCCGGAGGAAAGATGCCCTCGGGGGGGTTCAGGAAAGGGCCACCTGGCTGGGGCTGTTAGCCGGAGGCTGGGAAGGGCTGGCGGGAAGCGTGTGAGGAAGGATCTACGACAGGCCAGAAGATGTCACCCTCCCACCTGGACGTCCCGAAGCAGAGGACGCGGTGTAGGGAGGGTGACCAAGCCGGCCACGGGTCCGAGGCTCAGTGTTCTTGGCTCCAAGATGCCTGTGCCCCTCAGCATGGCTCTGAGACGGGTTGAAGGCAAACCCCTCGTGCTGCTCGGCCAGCAACAACCTCCAACGACAAGTGTCCACTAGACCTCCTGACCTCCGTCTGACCAGCCTTCGCCCAACCCCAGAAACACTCTTACTGGTTCCCACTCTGCTAGTGAGGAAAAAGCCCTCCTAATAAAAGCTCCTCACTAATAACAAGAATCCCCTGTTGTGGAAATTTGGCACACATTCTTCAACAACAAAAAGGAAAACAGGATGTCTGCTTTGCAGCACTTACCAGCCCTGAGAAGGAGACGTGGTGGACTCTGACTCATTTTTCCAACCACCCTGGGGAACGGAGATGCTGTCAATGTGAGCGTGAAGGAGCTGTGGGGACAGAAGTTAGAGACGGAGTCCGTGAGAGTCTAACAGATGTTATTTTTGGAACTGGATTTGGGGCAGCAGATAGAACCATCACTGCTGGGGCTGTGAAGGTCACACCTGCGCTAGGACACCAGGGGCCCCAGTGTCAGAAGCAGCAGCTTCCAAGGGCCAGGACCTCCCCATCCCTCACATGGAGGATTTCCTCTGAGAACACCTCCATCCTCACATGAGGGTCCATGTCCACACAGGACGGATGAGAAAGGCTGACACAGAGAGGAGCACGTGGGAGTGGGGACAGAGGTTCAAGCCGCCGGCCAAACTTGGCACGCAGCCACCAGGTAAGCCGGCGAGTGGTGCCAGGAAGGTGCCGGCAGACGTCCTGGCAGAGAGGATTGGAGAGACCACCTCCCCTGCGGACGCAGGGTGTGGGCAGGAGGCCAGGGTCACCTGTTTACTGGACTTCCAACTCCTGAGGGCTGGCTACAATCTGTCTTGTCCATGCCTCTGTGCCCCATGCAGAGGAACGTGCCCAGCAGAGAGCAGGTCCTCACAACATGGTAGCTGGCTGAAGGAACGATGAATGAGTGAGTTCCTAAGCACACGCCGCTGAACCAGCTCAGAGCTGAGCCCTCGGGACTCCAGCGCACTCTGCTGGGGGATCACCCAAGCCAGGCCGCCTCGAGGACCCCCCCCAACCAGCTGCCCTCTACGCAGACTCCTCTGGCTTCTCTGGGACTCCTTTACTCAGCCCTGCCTGATGGCCGGCTGGCCACGAGGTGGGACCCAACCCAATGCAGGGGCTCCCGGGGTTCCCCGGACGGCTCCCTCCCAGCCCCGCAGCCTTTTGGCCACCAAGCCCTCCTCATTCCACCTTCCATCCTCCTTCTACCTTACAGCTAGCTCCCTCCGTCTCGGCCGGCCCTGCATCCTGCCCTGCGTCCTGGCCCTCCAGCCAGGGGGCCCCACCCGCCTCTGCTGCACTAACAAGCAAGCCCCATTCCAGAGCCTGTGGTACCATCACTGTCACCCGAGGCAACCACAGCACGGCCACTCTCCCACCACAGGGCCCAGCATTCAGGGAGGGGAAGTCCCGTCTGGGACACAGCGTTTTCACGGCAGAAACAGAAGCCAAGCCAGGGGTGGAAAAACTCAGTGCCTCCGGGATGGTTCCATAGCTGGTCCCCAAGTGTCTGATGCCCCTCCCTCCACAAGAGGGGGTTAACGGCCCCGCTGAAGGTGAGTGGGACTGCTGGCCCGCTGCAGCCAGCAAATGTCCGCCCGGGTTTCCTGGGATCCCTAGGCTGTGGCTGCAGGGTCCCCAGGCAGCGTGCTGGCCTCCACCTGTGCCCACAGGGCTCTGTCTCCACCGTCTGGGTGACCTGGACTTCCACCACGGGAGAATGGGGTGCAGGGCATTGCCTGAACCCTACACCAGCAACGGGCGCAGAAATGTGTGCAGAGAGGCGGGACAGCAGGCCTGCGGCGAGGCTGGGAAATACCGCTCACCCCCCAGTAGACTGCAGCCTGGGAGTGGAAGACCGGGATCTAGGTGATGCCCGTGTCCCCAGCAGAGGGGGGCTCCCCAACGACCCCTTCATTCTCCCCTCACAGCACCCCTTCCCCTGCCTCTCACCTCAGGACACACAGTCAACCTGCCAGGTCACGTACAGAGACTTATCACAAACCCATGTCAATGGCAGCAGCACACCTTCCCTGTAAAACCTGCTGTGGCTCCCAGTTCCAGTCGCCCAATGCGGCTCCAGCATCTGGGGGCTAGGAACCACAGGCTCAGGTCATCTCCAGTGAGTGTGGGTTGACGGGGCGGGGACACATGCACAGCGGCCCTCTGCTGGCCGGCGGGGGTCGGGAGCTCTCCTACACGCTGGGCAGACATCCAGCAGTCACCGCCTGCTGTCTGTCCTCCCCGAGGGCTCTCTTTGCAGGTGGCCCCTCCCCCCAGCAGCATGGGGGCAGGATTGCAGGGAAGTGGGAGCATGGGATGGACTCTCAGGGGTCAGCCCTGAACAACACAGTGTCACTTCTGGCACATTCTTCACATCCAAAAAGACCGCAGGGCAGTCAAGTGCTACAGGAGGGGATGAGATCTGTCCTCGGTCGGGCAGGAGGAACAGCGTGTGCCTTTGTGGAGGGGGACTCCCTGGGATCCATGCTGGGATGCTGCATCCCATCACAGGCTGAGAACAGGGTGCTCGGTATCCACACACTACAGAGATGCCTTGGGTCATCTCAGGAGGCTCTACACAGGGTTGACCCCAAAGTCACACACTCCGGAGGTCTGCCCAGGGAGACTTGGGATGGTGAGACGAGGTCCCATGGGGCTGTCCGGAGCTCTGTGGTGCCTTCCCTCTCCTCCCCCCAGGGAAAGAGGTTTCCTCCCTGGTCATAAGCCCAAGGCAGCCTTCCAGACCGACATGGACTGAGCGGGCCTTGACCACGTGGGCTGCAGCACGTGCACCCCACTGACAGCACACAAGCCTCCCGGGACCACCAAAGGGTAAGCAGGAACGTCTGCTGGACAGAGGCCAGCTCTGGGATGGGTGGCGGTGGATCCCATCAGAGTCTGCAGAGTGCACAGCAAGAACCCAGGGCTGAGGGGCACCTGGGAAGGAAGGACCACCCACCCATGCCAGGGTGCTGCCACCAGAGTCCCCGAGAATCCCCGAAGCGTCCCAGAGAGAGAGGACCAGCTTGGACGCAGCCCACCCCGAGCCCCAGCCCCCGGGGGCTGCCCTCCCTCAGCTCCCCCAGTGGTGGAGAGGGGGCGTCCTTGGCCCCTGTTGCCCACGCAGCTGTCGCACCCCACGGGATACCTGGCTGAATGGGGGCTGGAGATGCAGCTGGATACCAGTGAGAGCAGTGGAAGGTCCGCCGCACACCCACCTTGGACGGCAGTTCCTCAATCAGGGAGCACCGCGCAGAGCCGTCAGCATACCGGGCGCACGCATTTCCCGTCTCTCGCGGCCTCGGGGGCGTGGGCTCTGGAGACTCTGGAGCAAGTCCGTCCCGCAGGCCGCAGGATCTAAGCCCAGCTCTGCCGCCTAAGCCACGCCAATGGAGGCGAAGTGCGCAGCCGCCCGTGGCACCCACCAACGCGGGGCTCGAAAAAGAGTCACGGGGTGATTCAACGGGCTGAGCTGTAAGGCGTGGGGTGTTCTTAGCCGAGCTCTCTCAGCGCCTTGGCAGCCGGCCTGGGGGAGCAGGCGGCTGGGCGCAGGCCGGGCGCCTCAGGGACATCCTGCTCCGCAGCTGGCCACGCTCCCTGTGAACGCCTGCGGACGTTGCCGGCGTCATTCCGGCACTTCCGGCGTACTGCCCGCACTTCCGGCTGCGCCCATCCCATGCTGCCGGCCGGCCTGGGATACTTAAGGCACTTCCGGCCGCGGCCCTCTGATGCCCCCAGCGGGTGTGGACACTCCCGCACTTCCAGCAGCGTAGGGAGGACGGGCTGCTGCTGTGGTCCCGCCTCTTTGTGTCCATAGAAATTTTGTGTTCCATAGAAACACAAAATGTCTGGGACGCCTGAGTGGCTCAGTGGGTTAAGCCTCTGCCTTCAGATCAGGTCATGATCTCAGGGTCCTGGGATCAAGTCCCGCATCAGGCTCCCTGCTTCCAAGCAGAGAGCCTGCTTTCCCCTCTGTCTCTCTGCCTGCCTCTCTGCCTACTTGTCATCCCTCTCTCTCTCTGTCAAATAAATTTTAAAAAAAAATCTTAAAAAAAAAATAAATAAACACAAAATGTCTTTGTGTTCCATAGAAGTTTTAGGACTGTTTCTAGCAGCTCTGTGAAAACTGCTGATGGAATTTTGTTAGGGATTGCATTAAATTTTTTAAGAAGATTTTATTTATTTATTTGACAGAGAAAAATCACAAGTAGGCATAGAGACAGGCAAAGGGCGGGGGGAATCAGGCTCCCCACTGAGCAGAGAGCCTGATGCAGGCCTCAAGAACCCTAAGATCCCGACCTGAGTCAAAGGCAGAGGCTTAACCCACTGAGCCACTCAGGCGCCCTAGACATTTTAATAATATTTGTTCTTCCAACCCTTGAGCATGGAATGGTTTTCCATCTTTTTGTGTATTCCTCAATATCTTTCATAAATCTTCTATGGTTCTCAGTGTACATCCCTTGAACTACTTGGGTAGATTTATGCCTCAGTAACTTGTGCTTTTTGGAGCAATTATAAATGGGATCGATTACTTGATATCTCCTCTTGCTGCTTCATTGTTAGTGTATAGAACTGTAACTGACTTCTGTACATTGATTTTATATCCTGTGACTTTGTTGGATTTCTGTATCAGGTCTAACCATTTTTGGTGGAGTCTTTTGGGTTTTCTACATGCAGTATCATGTCATCTATGAAGAGGGAAAGTTTAATTTCTTCTTTGGCATTTTGGATGTCTTTTATTACTTTTTGTTGTCTACTGAGGCAAGGACTTCCAGTACAATGTCAATTAACAGTGGTGAGAGTTGACATCCTTGTCATGTTCCTTACCTTATGGGACAAGCTTTAATTTTTTTTCCCTTTGAGGATGATATTCACTCCTGGCCTTTCATATGTGACTTTTAGGATATTGAGATATGCTCCTTCTATCCTTACATGGTGGAGGGATCTTTTCAAGAAAAAGATGCTGTATTTTGTCATATGTATTTTCCGCACCTATTGAGAGGACTATATGGTGCTTGTCCTTTCCTATATTAATATGGTGTATTACGTTGATGGATTTGGAGATGTTGAGCCATTCCTGAAGTGCAGTAATTAATCCCACTTGGTTAATTAAGAGGTGAATAATCCTCTTAATGTACTCTTGGATCCTATTGGCTAGTATCTTTGAGAAAATTTTTGCAACCACATTCATCAAGATATTGGCCTATAATTCTTCCTTTTGGTGGGGTATTTGTCTGGTTTGATGATCAAGGTAATGCTGGCCTCATAGAATGAGTTCAGAAGTTTTCCATTCATTTCTATTTTTTGGAACACTTTTGGAAGAATAAGCATTACTTTTTCTTTAAATATTTGGTAGAAGTTCCCTCTGGAAGCCATCTGGCCTTGATATATTGTTTGTTGAGAGATTTTTGATGACTGATTCAATTTCTCTGCTGTTTATGGATCTGTTCAGCTTTTCTATTTCTTCCTGATTCAGTTTTGGTAGTTTCTATGGTTCTAGGAATTTGTCCATTTCTTCCAGATGGCCCAGTTTGTTGGTATCTCATTACATATAATGTTCTCTTATGATTGTATTTCTGTGGTGTGCATTGTGTTCTTTACTGTTTCACTTAAGATTTTGAGTTCTTTCATCCCCCCCCTCCTCCTTCTTCTTCTTCTTCTTCTTGCTAAGTTTGACTAAAGTACCCTTCCATATGCTGTCTACAAGAGACATATTTGGAACCTTAAGATACATCCAGACTGAAAGTGAAGGGATGGAGAAGAATCTTTCATGCCAACAGACCTCAAAAGAGGGTTGCGGTAGCAATTCTCTTAACAGATAAATTAGATTTTAAACTAAAGACTGTAGTCAGAGATAAAGAAGGACACCATATAATTCTTAAAGGGTCTATACACCAAGAAGATCAAACAACTGTAAATGTTTATGCCCCCAATATGGGGGCAGCCAACTACATAGGCCAACTGTTAATCAAGATAAAGGGCCATATTGAATGAATACATTAATTCTAGGGGATCTTAACATGCCACTCTCAGTAATAGACAGATCATCCAAGCAGAAAATCAATGAAGAAACAAGAGCTTTGAATGACACACTGGAACAGATGGACCTCATAGATAAATACAGAACCTTCCACCCTAAAACAACAGAATACTCATTCTTCTCGAGTGCACATGGAACCTTCTCCAGAATAGACCACATACTGGGTCACAAATCAGGGCTCAACCGATACCAAAAGATTGAGATTATTCCCTGCATATTCTCAGACCACAGTCCTTTGAAACTGGAGCTCAACCACAAGAAAACATTTGGAAGGCATTCAAACACTCAGAAGCTAAAGACCACCTTGCCTAAGAATGCTTGGATCAACCAGGAAATCAAAGAAGAACTGAAATAATTCATGGAAACCAATGAGAATGAAGACACTTCAGTCAAAACCTATGGGATATGTCAAAGGTGGTCCTAAGGGGGAAATACATAGCCATCCAAGCCTCCCTCAAAAAAATTGAAAAATCCAGAATACAATAGCTGTCTTTACACCTTAAAGAACTGGAGAATCAACAACAAATTAAGCCAACTCCACACACAAGAAGGGAAATAATCAAGCAGAGATCAATGGGATAGAAACTAGAGTTACAGTAGAATACATCAATGAAACTAGAAGCTGAAAGAAACAATAAGATCGATAAACCATTGGCCAAACAAATCCAAAAGAAAAGAGAGAAGACCCAAAATAATAAAATTATGAATGAAAGGGGAGAAATCACAACTAACACCAAGGAAATAGAAACAATCATCAGAAATTATTATCAACATTTATATGCAAATAAATTAAGCAACCCAGAAGAAATGGATGCATTCCTGGAAACCTATAAACTAACAAGACTGGAAGAAATTGACAACCAGAATAGACCAATATCTAATAATGAGATTGAACAGTGATTAAAAACCTTCCCAAAACAAGAGCCCAGGACCTGACTTTTCCCTGGGGAATTCTACCAAACATTCCAAGAAGAAATAATACCTATTCTCCTGAAGCTGTTTCAAAAAATAGGAACAGAAGGGAAACTCCAAGACTCTTTTTATGAAGCCAGCATTACCCTGATCCCCAAACCAGGCAAACACCCCACCATAAGGGAAAATTTCAGACCAATATCCCTGATGAATATGGATGCTAAGATTCTCAACAAGATCCTAGCTAATAGGGCCCAGTAGTACATTAAAAAGGTTATCCACCATGACCAAGTGGGATTTATCCCAGGGTTGCAAGGCTGGTTCAACATCCGCAAATCAATTAATGTGATAGAACAAATCAATAAGAGAAGAGACAAGAACCACATGGTCCTCTCAAATGAAGCAGAAAAAGCATTTGACAAGATACAGCATCCATTCCTGATTAAAATGCTTCAAAGTATATGGATAGAGGGAGCATTCCTCAACTTCATAAAATCTATCTGTGAAAAACCCAGGGCAAATATCATCCTCAATGAGGAAAACCTGATAGCCTTCCCTTTGAGATCAGGAGCACGACAAGGATGCCCACTCTTGCCACTGTTGTTCAACTTAGAACTAGAAGTCCTAGCAACAGTGATCAGACAACAAAAAGAAAAAAAGGTGTTCAAATTAGCAAAGAAGAAGTCAATCTCTCTCTCTTCGCAGATGACATGATACTCTATATGGTAAACCCAAAAGGCACCACCCCCAAACTACTAGTACTCATACAGCAATTCAGTAATGTGGCAGGATACAAAAATCAATGTACAGAAATCAGTTGCTTTCTTATACACTAACAATGAAAATATAAAAAAGGAAATTAGAGAATCAATCCCATTTACTATAGTGCCAAGAACCATAAGATACCAGGGAATAAACCTAACCAAAGAGGTAAAAGATCTGTACTTGAGGAACTACAGAACACTCATGAAAGAAATTGAAGAAGACACAGAAAGATGGAAAAGCATTCTATGCTCATGGATTGGAAGAATAAACATTGTTTAAAATATCTACACTGCCTAGAGCAATCTATACTTTCAATGCCATCCCAATCACAATTCCACCAGCACTTTTCAAGGTGCTGTAAAAAACTATCCTAAAATTTTTATGGAACTAATAGAGACCCCTAATTGCTAAGGAAATGTTGAAAAAGAAAAACAAAACTGGGGGCATAGTGTTGCCTGATTACAAGCTTTACTACAAAGCTGTGATCCCAAGACAGCATGTCACTGGCCCAAAAACAGACACATAGACCAGTGGAACAGAGTAGAGAGCCCGGATATGGACCTGCAACTCTATAGTCAACTAATCTTTTTTTTTTTTAAGATTTTATTTATTTATTTGACAGACAGAGATGATAAGCAGGCAGAGAGGCTGGCAGAGAGAGAGAGGAAGGGAAGCAGGCTCCCTGCTGAGCAGAGAGCCTGACACAGGGCTCGATCCCAGGACCTGAGACCATGACCTGAGCCAAAGGCTTTAACCCACTGAGCCACCCAGGCACCCCAGGTCAACTAATCTTTGACAAAGCAGGAAAAAATATCCAGTGGAAACAAGACAGTCTCTTCAATAAATGGTGCTGGGAAAATTGGACAGCTATGTATAGAAGAATGAAGCTTGACCATTCCCTTACACCACATACAAAGATAAACTCAAAATGAATAAAAGAACTCAATGTGAGGCAGGAGTCTATCAAAATCCTAGAGGAGAACATAGGCAGTAACCTCTTCAACATTGGCTACAGCAACTTCTTTCAAGATATGTCTCCAAAGACAAAGGAAACATAAGTGAAAATGAACTTTTGGGACTACATCAAGATCAAAAGCTTCTGCACAGCAAAGGGAACAGTCAATGAGCCAAAGAGACAACCCACAGAATGGGAGAAGATATTTGCAAATGACATTACAGGCAATGGGCTGATATCCAAGATCTATAAAGAACTCCTCAAACTCAACACATAGAAAACAGGTAATCATGTTAAAAAAAAAAATGGGTAGAATACACAAATAGACAATTCTCCAAGTAAGACCTACAATGGCTAACGGACACAAGAAAAAAATGTTCATCATCACTAGCCATTAGGGAGATTCAAATCAAAACCACATTGAGATACCACCTTATACCAGTTAGAAAGGCCAAAATCAACAAGACACTAAACAACAAGTGCTGGAGAGAATGTGGAGAAAGGGAAACCCTCTTACACTGTTGATGGGAATGCAAATTGGTGCAGACACTTTGGAAAACAGTGTGGAGATGCTTTTAGAAATTAAAAATAGAACTTCCCTAAGACCCTGCCATTGCACTACTGGGTTTTTTTTTTTTTTTTAAGATTTTATTTATTTATTTATTTATTTATTTATTTGACAGAGATCACAGGTAGGCAGAGAGGCTGGCAGAGAGAGAGAGAGAGCGAGAGAGAGAGAAGCAGGCTCCCTGCCGAGCAGAGAGCCCGATGTGGGACTCGATCCCAGGATCCTGAGATCATGACCCGAGCCGAAGGCAGCGGCCCAACCCAGTGAGCCACCCAGGCGCCCCTGCACTACTGGGTATTTACCCCAAAGATACAGATGTAGTGAAAATAAGGGCCATCTCTATCCCAATGTTCATAGCAACAATGGCCACAGTCGCCAAACTGTGGAAAGAGGCAAGATGCCCTTCAATCACCAAATGGATAAAGAAGATATGGTCCATATATACAATGGAATATTATGCTTCCATCAGAAAGAATGAATACCCAAATTTTGTATCAACATGGTCGCAAGTGCAGGAGATTATGCTGGGTGAAGCAAGTCAAGCAGAGAAAGTCAATTATCATATGGTTTCACTTACTTGTGGAGCGTAAGGAATAACATAGAGTACATTGGGAAGAGAGGAGAGGGAGTTGGGGGAAAACTGAGGGGGAGATGAACCATGAGAGACTGTGGCCTCTGAGAAACAAACTGAGGGTTTTGGAGGGGAGGGGGTTGGGGGCTTGGAAGAGCCTGGTGGTGCGTATTAAGGAGGGCACATATTGCATGGAGAACTGGGTGTGCTTCATAAACAATGAATATTGGAACACTGAAAAAACAAAATAGAGCTTGAATTTTAAAAATGGGGAGAATATGTGAATAGATAATTTCCAATGATGGCACACAGGTGATCAACAGACATAGAAAAAGTTATTTAACATCACTAATCTTCATCAGTGAAACATAAATAAAAAACCAAATTGGTGTCAAGTCTCAAGTCTGTGGTGGTGGTTCCCATCAGAAACATCCCCTTTGCGTGTGAGGGGAAGGTCACACACAGGCACAGTGGGCTTCCCGGGGTCCTTCATGCATCACTGTGGGTCCCGTGAGCTGTCATAGGCTTGTGAAAGCTGCTGTGAAAGCTGCTGGCCCAGCCCCAGAGTTCCTGGTGCTGTGGGACTGGGGTGGGCACTTCTAACACGTCCTCCAGGATGCTCAGGCACTGAGGGCCACCTGCTTTTGACCCTGCCCAACCCCGCACTGTTGCTGGGCCCTTGCCCTTGTGGTGTCTTTGGAAGGAAGGATGGAGGGATCCCTCTTGTCTCAGTGTCCTCCAGTTCCACGCGGGGCCCCCAAACAGGGCTCTCTAATCTGCCTGCACCCCACCCCCACCCCAGCCGTTGCTGTGACTGGGAGAGCCCCTTTCCTGACGCACTCTGAGAGAGGGCACTTCCCTACTTCAGCTCCAGCGAGTACCTGCCCCTAGGGACCCCTATTTCCCCCCCTTGCTGTGTCAGGGATGGCGAGAATGACACGTAGCTCTTGGCTCCATAGTTTCATTGCTCCATAACACCTAGCCCTTGGCCGGCCCCCTGCTGGCCACCTTTCTAGCATTCTCCCACCCAGAATATGGAAGTTTGCGAGGTGTGTGTGGGCGGGTGGAATCCCAAGCGTGGAGGCTGCCCTTGGACCCGGGTCAGCAGGACCTGACTGGAGAACCCCGGGGAGTCCTGACCCAAGGTGCTAGGGGCACGTGGCTCCGCTTTCCTCCCCTGCTTAGCAGACCTGTGATCTGAAGTGGGTCTGTTGACTGTGGCTGGATGCCGTCCCCTCTGGGGTGGGTGTTGCAGGTCACCGAGAAGTCACAGCCCTGCAGCTTCTTGGCACAGGCCCTCCAACACAGGTGGCTTGAGGAAGCCACGGGAGGGTTACTCACTGTAGTGACAGCCCTGGCGCCCTTCGGTCACTAATTAGCCCATGTCACACACCAGCCCCTCCCCCTACCAAACACAATGGTCACAGGGTGCGTCCTTCCTCCTCGGAGAGCCCTGAGCTGGGGGCTGCCCCTGCCTGTCAGGGGGCAAAATGGTTCCCCAGAGGCAGAGGCGAGCAGGCCCTTCTGTGCTCTTGCCTGAGGTGCAGGACTTCAGCCCCAGGTCTGAGCTGGGGGCTCAGGGCTGCTCTGCAGAGAAGGGTCTGTGCGATTGATAGTGGAGGGCTGGTGAGGGCAGATTCCCGGTGGGGAGCGCTGTGAGCTCCCAAGACCTTGCTCCGCGCTCCCTTTGCTTGACCTGGGAGGGGGCAAAGGGGCGGCCACTGCGGCATCAGGAGGTAGGTGCCTCACATGGGCCCTGACACCAGAAGTGCCCAAATACCCCTGCTGCCAGATACAGGCACGTTCTCAGCAGAACCCGGAGCCTCCTGGGGCTTCACCCAGCATTAAAAATCAGCCACCCCCATGATTCCATGGGGACACTGCCCATGATTCCGAGGGACACTGACCCTGCTTTGCTTTGCTCAGCTTCAGAACCGTACGACGCACCCCTGGGCCAGAACTTCTTCCTGGGCTGCCAGCCCTCTGCATGCTACAGCACCCATGCCAGCCCGCAGGAGGTGTCTGGCCGGCTGCAGCTGCCCCCGGGGGAGTACAGGACGGAGATTTCTGCCTGAAGGTGTTCTCACAGAAGGCCACGGCCCTGTGCGCGTCCTGTCCCTCCGCGGTGCCGGCTGGGCTGAGGGTCCGAGCTGGGAGGCAACGCACGGCCTGGCAGATTCACGGCCTGGGTCAGAGCTGCCGCGTCCCAGACAGGATCTGTAAACTCCCGGCTCCCACGGGTCTTCTGCTCAGTGTCCCCTTCCTGCCCCCCCGGGGGTCTGTGGGATGCCAGGCTGTTTGCTTCCAACTGTTCAATGCTGAGCAGAGGGTCTCCCTCCAGTAGGGACGGCCCCTGGGCCTAGTGAGTGGGGTCCAGAGAGGGGCGCCGCTTCTTCTGCACACATGATAAACCTGTGCACACACGCGTGCACATGCCACACCCATGTATACTCCCCCACCGCACACCTACATATACATGCGCATCATACCACACACCCTGTGCGTGTTTGCATGCACGACCTGGGAGCTTGCTGGCTCATTGTCCAGAGGCCGTGTCTATAGGGATTCCCAGAACTGGGTCCTCCAGTGGTGAGAGAGAATCCCTCAGAGTGGGGCCACCAAGGCAAACATTTCAGGTTCCATGAAGGGGGCAGCTCTTGACTGGTGACAAATCCCTGGCGGGGGGGGTGGGGCTGGGGGTTGGGAGGGAAGGGAGGGATAAGGGTCAGGATTCAGTCTGTGTGGTTTGGTGCTAGTAGTGACTGAGGGTCTTGAGTGGGAAGCCAGTGCTTCGGAAAAGTGAAATGCTTCCTGGAAGAACTTGATCATCTGTACTGTTTATTTACCGTATTTGTTTTTCTCCTTTCTTTGTGCTCCAGGGAGATGGGGGATGTGGTGCCTGGAAAACCACATGAGGTACGAGATCTCTCAGAACAGACGTTCTGGCACTGTGGTATACCAGGCCTTTGGGACTTTGACCCCTATCAGCTGGCGTTTGCTTCTGGAAGAGATGCCATGGAGCAGACCCCTCATTTAACCACAGACTGAGGGAGGGTCCTGGGAGCCTGGGCAGCCTCTGCTGTGTGGTTCCTCCAGTGTCCAACCTCCGTCTTCTGGCTCTGACTTCTGCTGCATCCACTAGGCTGTGACCCAATTACTTTCAAATCCTGTGGCTATTTGAGAGTCTGAAGAACACTAAGAAAACATGCATCAGCACTACTCAGCATGTTCATGTGGTTTCTAGGGTTCACAGTCTAGGGTTCACAGACTCCCGGAGGGTCTCTGGGGTGTCTCTGAAGTGGCCCCCAGGCCAGGACAGTGATTCTCTGCTGTCAGTTCTGTCCTTCTCTGAAGCAATTCCAGGTTGAAGCTGGAAACTCAGGGCTGGTGGGATTGCCTCCCCACATCAGAGAGGGAAGACCACCCTCCCCTCCCCGCCCCAGGGAGCCAACGCCGGCAGGGGTGGGTGTGTGCGATACGAACAGGGAGTGATGGACGAGAGATCCTCATTTTCCCAGTGATCCCCTGCTAACTCTGCTTTGTGCTTCCCGCCAGCTGCACCCCAGCAAGGTGCACCAGGAGGACAGCCAGCTTGGGAGCCTTCTGGGGAAGCTTGCGGGGAAGATGAGTGGGGCCACCACACCCTCCCCCACAGGCAGGAGGTGGCGAAGACCTCAAGCTGCTTCAACCTCTGTCCCCTGGCATCTCCTTGGGCATGAAGGGCGAGGGGCCTCCTCCTGTCTTAGCTCTGGTCTCTCTCTGCCCTGTGGGGACAACGATGGTCCCAAGGTCGCGTCTCTTGCTGCATTGACGGACTCTTGGGAAAGCAGGAAATCCAGAAGCAGGGCGGCCAGACATCCCTAAATCAATATGCTTCTGAGGTGGGAGAAGGCAGCTCCCTTATGCCAGCTGCCACTCACCTGCCCTCAGCTGCAGGCTTCAGGGCAGGTCCGGTGCCAGCAGTGCTTGGGCACACGGTGCCCCTGCCCCTGTCAGCCCCATGCTGTGTGAGGACTTGGGTTTATCACAATTCCAGGCCTGTGGGGGTCACACGTAAGTAGAGCGTGTGCACTGCTCTCTGGAAGGTACTGGGTTGTATCCCAGGGCCTTGGCTCGTGTCTCAGCTCTGGCTGCTGCACCGAGCATTGTGGATGGACCTCTAAACAGCAGGCCTGGACATCCCAGCTCTGGTGCAAGTGGTCTGGTTCTGGGCTGAGCCCCTTCCTGGCAGCAGACAGCCTTCCCGTGTGCCCTCCTGATGCAGAGACGGGTGAGGGGGCTCTGAGGCCCCTTTGCAAGGGTACTGATCCCACCATGGGAGTTCCACTCTCACTTGGGGCTTGGTCACCTCCCGCTGACCCCCTTCCTGAGACCATCGCACTGGGCTTAGGCTCCCACACAGGGATTTGGGGGCTCAATCGTTTGGTCCTTAACAGAAGAGGAAAAACAATACTGTCCACCCTGGTGAAGTTCGGGGTAGAAAATGGAATCGAAGAAAGCATGTCAGGATCCTTTTGCAGGAAATGAAACTGCACACCCAGTTCTTTCCTATTGAAGGAGCTCCTGCAAAAATGAGTCCGTTTCTGTCTTATTTGATGCTCAAACCAGTGTTTTCACTAACGAGCCTGTTGCCTTGGCTGCCGAGGGTCATGTTTTATTGAGAACATCAAGTACAATGAACAAAGAGCCTGTCTCCGCGTCCGCCGTCAGGCACCTGTCCCCCCTCCCCTGTCCTGCGGGGTCCTTACTGTGGTTTAGCAGACGGCCACACGTGGCCTCCAGAAGGTCAGGCCAAGGTCTGAACACAGGCTCTTTCCCACAGGCAAGGGGGGCAGCTTGCTTGGTCCGGATGCTGTGCAGAGGGTCCTGAGGTCTTCATGTGGGTGCCCGGGGGGCTCTGCAGAACCCTCCCCTTGTTGCTCCTGGTGGCTTGCCAGGGCTCAGGTGGTGAGGCCACTGGTACAAAGGATGAAAACACAGGTCACAGGGGAAGAGACACGGTTGACATCACACGGTCACTTGGAACCAGACACCAGCCCCCGTGCCCTTCTCTGCGCCTTGTGTGTCTTGCCAGAGGTCTGTCCCCATCTGAGGGTTAAATGGCAAACCTTCCTTCTGGCACACTTGAGAAATCTTCCCCAACACCTCCACACCCAGTTTGGGGGGCTCGCACGTGAAATGCCGAGGGGAGGAGCGGGTGTTTTGGGCAAGACCGCGTTAGCTTGGCGGCTGTGAACCCGCAGGAATCACATCACATGGGATGACATGTTCCACTGTGCATGTGTATGGTGTTCACAAGTTGACAAAACTACAGGTCCTTGCTCCATGAAGGAGGCCACGTGATTCTGAGGATGTGATGACCCTCGGCAGCAGGCATGTGGCTCCTGGTCCCGCCCATCACCACATTCTCACCGGGCCATGGGGAAGCCCAGGGAAGCTAAGAACTAGAGTTTCTAAAGATTCCCCAGGGCCCTTGCACATGCTGTCTGGTCCACACCAGCCTCACACCGTGGAAATTTGCCAGGACCTGGCATGACTTGCGTTTGGGTTCCTCTTTCTAGGATTCTGAGATCGGTGCCCATGAGCTCCGGATGCCTCTGAATGAGGCCTTTTCCAAAGGTAAGTTCTTCCTTGGCGCTTTCCAGAAAGTTCGTGGGAGCCTGAGTAGTGCCGAGTAGGGGCAAGGGGGGTGAGGGAGTCAGGAGCTCAGTGGGTGCAGATGTGGAGGAGAAGGGGCCTGTGAACTCTGGCTCTGGAGGTGTCCAGCAGGGATGCGGAGTGTGGGACTGACGCTGCAGGAAGGTGTTGGGGAGTCTTTGGAGGAAAAGCTGGGCAGAGGGTCACTCGACCAGTGGCATCGCCCCACGAAAGTACCAGGTTGATGCTGTGGGACAGTGCACATTGGAGCCATAGCTCTGACTCCCAGGGCCTGGCTTCTTGTCTGGCCCAGGGTGGGGATGGGGATGGGGACGAGGGTGGGGACTAGGATGGGGATGGGGATGGGGACAGGGACTGGGGTAAGGGTGGGGACGGGGGCATGGGTGAGCACGGGCTGCTGGAGGCTTCCCACTGGTGGAAGGAGGGCCGGGACTGGGTTGAGATGCAGGATATGGAGAAGGAGGTAGCTTGGGGCCTGGAGAGACGTCAGGCTGGGGCTGAGCACAGTGTGGGCCCTGGCCCGCTGGTCTCTGCTCCCTGCTCCAGCCCTGGCTTCTGCCGAGAAGGGGTGAGAGAAGAGGGGATGGCTGCAGGGTCTTTGGCTCCCAGGTGTGGGCTGGGTGAGATGGAGGCCAGCTCCAACTGGGGTGAGCGAGGAGTGTGTCAGCGCTGTCCTCGGACGGCCTGCCTTTAGACCCCGGCTCTGGCCCTGCTGCTCGCAAATTATTCAGCCTGTCTGGGCCTCCGTGTCCTCGTGTACAAAATGGGGATGCTGGTAGTCCTGACCACGTGAGAGCATTCTGAGGACGAGGTGTGGGGGCTCACCCCTACAGAATTAGCGGTCCTCTAGGAATGTACCCAGTACCAAGTGCTGTGCTCAGAAGTCACATTATCCCATCAGCTTGATGGATGTATCCTTTGCATGTTGCAGTCTTTTTCCTTTCCCTGATTTAATGACTCCTGGACTTTTCCCGCAAGAGGGGAGGGAGAGGACAAGAGGGCCCCCTGCGCTAGTGGAGCTGGTGGCTGCAAGTGCTGCCCTCGCAGTAAGGAACTGGTTATCCCCATTTCACAGGTGAGGGGGCTCCCCCTCCCCTCCTCCAGCCCTGCCCTCCCCCTCTACCTCTGGTCTGTCTCCTGCAGCAACACGGTCCCCCCTACAGCCACCACCACCAGTTTAGACTTACCACAGGTGATAAAACCCATTTGTCTTCTCTGGCCCAGTTTAACTCTGATTTACACTGAAGGATGTGTAAGAGTGTTTGGAAGGGCTGGGGGAGGCTAGAACATAGAACATGGAAGGAACAGCAAAAGCAAAGGGCCAGAGGGAGAATATCTTCGTGTCTGTTTGGGGGTCATGTGCAGAGCCCATGTCAGCTCCCAGGAGGGCTGTCTGTGCTTCTGACACCTCGGGCTGTGGGTGCACGTGAAGGCGTCCTGTTCAGGGAGGGGGTCTCTTCACTGGGAGTGGGGGTGGTCCTAGCGGGAAAAGGCAGGGCCGCTAGAGAGTAAGGGGAGGGAGTAGCAATCTGTCCACCGCTCCCGCCTCCCCCGGCCCCATGGAAAGAATGAAGTTCTAGAGCCTCGGAGGGTGGAGACAGTGAGCTTGTCCCCTGGGACAGAAGGATGCCACATGGAACTTTCCAGAGTCTCTGCAGCCACGTGGGGGTTGTGGGGTCAGGGAAGGGAGCTTGCGGCGGGATGCTGGACAGAGGCAGCTCTCTGCAGTCCTGAAGTCTAATTTCCTTCCTTCTCTGGAGTTCTAGAACTATTCAGGCTGCTGGATGAGGACCAGAGCAGCGCGGTCTGGCTCTCCCTGGCTGAGATAGGTGGCTGGGGTTCTGGGGAACGACTTGCTGATGAGACTTGGATTCTGGATTGTCACAGGTGCCGAGTGTGGCTCGCTCAGTGACCTGTGTTATTTCCACGTGGCTCTAGCGTGCCTTCTCGGGTGGCAACTGTGGAGAGAAATGGGATTGTCCCATGGTCTTCCCAACACATACATCCCTTATTATCTTGAAGATAAAGCTACACTTTCATTTCAGATCACGCTGGGATTCCATTCCTCGCTGATCGGAATGGAAATATGGGTGGTGGGTGCAATTCAACGCCTGATTTCCAGGAAAGGATGTCTTAGGTGAACGGAGAGAAGGTGATCCAAACCCAGCAGAAATGTCGGTGACCTATTTCCAATGATGTGGGGGAAATCTTCCTGAAGGTGTACCGGCAGGTACACAGACCTCGGTGTCAACCCTGACATTGTGTGTATACACACACATGCTCGCACACTGATGCACACGCACATACCTGTTGGTGGGAAGCCCCTCTTGAGTCTGAGCCTTTCCTAAGCCACCTGTTGAGAGGGCTCATGGAGTTGGGACTGAGTTAAGGGCTCCAAGGTGCTCAGGGGAGCATGGAGTCATCACAGGTCACACCCCACCAGGCGGGAGAGTGTCTCTGGTACAGTTGTGCCAGCTCCCAGAGGAGCACGGAGCTCACCCTGGGGTCCTTTTGCAGTGGCTATGTTGCGTGTTGGTCTGACCCGGGTGTGTGGACATCGGCGACAGTCCACACCAGCCCTCCTGCTGCCTTTTTCCCCTTCTGCACAATTCCGCAAACAAGGAGCCCCGAATGTCAGTCATTGGTTGTTCCCATCCTCCCCGCCTGTCTGTGTCCCTGGAGGTCCTGGCCTGTCCCACCCGCAGTCACGTGTAAGCCGACCCCGGAGCCCAGTGGAGGGACTGAAGTCAAATAAAGTCTGGTCCCAATGGTTCTTGCTTTTCTCTGATGATGTGCAACATTGGGGAGGGCCCTGCTTCTCATGCTTTAGGAGAGAAGTTTTGGGAAAAGACGGGCTGGAGCTGCTGAGGTCGAAGGGGGGATCTCTTGGAGGAGGAGCTCCAAGAGAGCTCCTTGGGGGGGACCTCTGGGGTCCTCTGGGACAGAGCAGCTCCAGCCCTCCAAGGAGGGACGTGGGTGGGCTGCTTTCTGCCCTTTTGAGGAAGGAAGACTGGGCCTCTCTTCAGCACTTGTGGCCCAAGAAGTCAGCGTCTGCTGAGTGGACGGCAGATCCTTGCTGTGGGGATTCTTGCCCCACAAATAGGGAAACTGCTGTTCAGGCTGGTTTCCTTCCCCATGAGACATGAGGATCCTTGTGGCTGGTGAGAAAGTAGACCCCAAGCCAGTGTCCTAATGGGCTGGTGGGGCAGACCTGGCTCTCCCAGGCGGCCTTGGGTTGTGGGGGATGAGGTGCTCTGCCTACTGGGGCAGATGCCACAGACGGGGATTATTCCCACAGACCCGGATGCCAGGCGGCTGAGATCCTGGTGCAGGTGGCCAGGCTCTGGGGACACTCATAAGTGCAGGAATAGCTGCCAGGTGGGGTCTGCTGTTGCCAGTGCTTTGTCCACAGAGCCCAGTGTGGACCCGGGGACGGACTCATGAGGGGCTCACCCTATAGGCTGAAGACTCCCTCAGTCAACGCTGACTTCCAAGCTACAGCAAAGTGTCAGGCACTTCCTCGCCTTGGAGGTCCAGAGGCCAACACCACCATGGATATCAGTCTTCGTGGGCTTGCCGTCTGGTTGAGGGAAGCAGACAAGAAGCGGAAGCAAACGAGTGAGTGAGATGGTGTGTTGGCAAAGAGAAATAAAGCAAGGGGAGGGGAGAACCTGTGGGAGCCACCCGGGGCGGGGAGGGCTCTGTTCAGGTGGAAAGGCCCCTCTGCCCAGTCAGTGACTTCCCCAGGCCTCAGCTTCCTTGTTGGAGGGAGCAGGTGAGGGGGTGCTTTTTTTCCAGCTCTCCGACCCCAGCGGTCTGTGTTTGGGGAATGAAAGTGCCTGGAAGCAGCTCCCAGATTACGTGGGTGGTCACCCTGGGCCACGTGGGCGGGCCGGTCTCAGAGCACGCATGCTTGGGTTCCTTCCGGGGGCGGGGGGCGGTTTTCACGTCCTCACCCCATTCGGCCTTCCCTCTCCAGCCCACGAAGGCACAAAATTAACAGCAATAACAGCTCCTTGTGCTGAGTTTTTCTAAATGCCAGGATTTCTGTGAAATGTGTCATGTGTCACTTCATCAATCCTTCCCGCTCTGCCACGCGTGCTTGTGACCTTGGGCCACCTGGTCATCACTTACCTTTCTGTCCCTAAATGTTCTCACTTGAAAATGGGGATAATTATCGGACTGACCTCATAGGGTTGTGATCGGCATGAAATGAGCTGACCCACGTGTTCAGACAGCGCGCAGCAAAGGCTCCGTCGCCGTCTGGCTGTTCACACTGCACGCGCCGCTGCTGAGGACAGTGAGGTTCAGAGGCGGGAGGGCAGTCTCAGCTCCGGCTGCTGCACTGAGCACCAGCCGGAGTGGATGAGCTTGTAAACAACAGACACTGATTTCTCCCAGATCTAGGGGCTGGAAGTCCGAGGTCCGGTGCAGAGGGGCTGGTCCTGGGCTAAGACCCTTCCTGGAGGCAGACAGCCTCCCCGTGTGCCCTCCTGGTGTAGAAAAAGGAGAGGGGGCTCTGGGGACTCTTTGCAAGGGCACTGATCCCACCACAGGAGGTGCACGTTCACGTGGGGCCTGGTCACTTCCCACTGAAGCCCCCTCCTGAGACCATCGCACTGGGCTCAGGCTTTCCCGTAGGGATTTGGACACAGACGTTCAGGCCATCACAGTGGCCAAGGCAGAACGCAAGCCCGTGTCTGTCTGCTCCTGTGTGTGGTCCATGCCCCACACTCCTGGGATGGTTCTCGGTAGTCTGGTCCCCCATGCAGGGTCCTGGCCCCAGAGGTCTGCTCCCCTGTCCCCTTCCCTGAGGGGGTTTCCGGAGGTTCTTTGAGACTCTTGAGTTGCGAGGAAAGCAGTTGACGTGTTAATGAATGGATTTCCCAGGGAGCCAAAGGGCAGAGGATAAGCCCCCAGGGAGGAGGCCCTTCTCAGCCGCATCCTGTGAGACATCAAAGGGATGGAGGCTGAGCTGCCCAGCCGTGGTGTCCTCCGTCTCCGATGCCCTCAGGCTCCCAGTACCTGCCTTGGCCAGGGACGCTGGCGTGTCTGCAACCAGTGTACCCACGATGCTTGATCTGCAGGACTGATGATGTCTGCCAGTGAGAGAATCAGTGGGAATGGGAAAGTCAGCCAGAGCCAGTTCTTTCCAGAGTACAGCGTCATTAATTTAAAATGATTTATTTAGTAAAATGGTAACATTGAGGCTAATGTTATCTCCCCGAAAGACAAACCTATTTGTTGTTTGCCGCCTTGGGGTGAAGGAGTGAGGCAGGCCAGTCCTGCAGGGGGACCCATGGACCATCTGCAGGGAGGCCTCCCTCGCACCCGGCACCCATAGCTTCCCTTCTGCAGACAAGCCCCCTGTGGCCAGGCGTCCTGTTCTCCACATGGCAGTAATGTCCCTGAGGCTGGATGGGGACCGTGGGCATTGGACGGAAGAAGAAAAACTCCCCCCATTTCTGGTCTCTTCTGATTTGCTTAGTGTATGTTTTTCTGGGGTCATCACTACCCTTTTAGTATTTTGTTCTGTCATTCATCTATTCTTATCTGGATAAAACAACAAGATCAACAACAACAAAACCTCCCCTTTTAAAAAAAGCACAAGAGGTAGTACCAGCACACACACACACACACACACACACACACACACACACTGGTGACTAGAATAGAGCCACAAACTTGATTTTGGGTGTATCTTGGTCTGTTAGAAGGAACTAATTCCCCAAATTTTTTAAAGAAAAAAATTTATATATTTATATATTTATAAGGGTAAACACAATGAAGGGATGGAATATGAGTATAAAGATGAAAAATTTAAAAAGGATTCTAAAAAAGGAATTGATAAAATAAGTTGGTTGAAAAAGGAAAAAAAAAGAGGAAAGAGTATGATCAGGCTGGAGACTAGAACAAAGCTATGCATTAGATTTGGGTATATTTTGATCTGTTAGAAGAAATTGTATTCCAAAATCTTAAAGAAAGGATAACCTGTATGTATACAAAAAATATAGTTAAATGCAATGAAGGGATAGAATATGACTATAACAATGAAAATTTAAAAAGATTTTTTAAAAAGTACTGATAAAATAGTTTTAAAAGGTTAAAATAGGAAAGAGGAAAAATAAAAAAATTGAATAAGAAAAAAATAAAATTTAAAAAATTTAACTTTGAAAGACTAAAGAATCGTGAGAAAAAAAGCCATGAATTCTACGTGTTGCTTTCCCCTAGCTCTGGAGTTTGCAGTTCATTGATCGGTGAACTTTGTTTTGGCTGGATGTTCTTGCTGATTTTCTGTGGGAGGGGTCTGCTGTAGTGATTCTCAAGTGTCTTTGCCCCAAAAGGAATTGCACTGCCCTTGCCAGGGGCTGGGCTAATTAATCTACTCGGGTTTGCTCTTGGGGGCTTTTGTTCCCTGAATGCTTTCCATGCAGCTTTGAAGGACAGGAATGAAAATGGCAGCCTCCCAATCTCCGGTCCTGGAGGAGCTGAGAGCTGGGGTCCCCTCCTCAGTGTGCCCTCAGAGAAAAGCAGTCAGTCCCTCCTGTCTCCCTGGTCTCCGGCTGCACTCCAAGCTCACCTGGCCTGTGACCAAGCATTTCTACCTCTGGCACACAGCCCTGTTTGGAGTCTCCAAACCCCGCAGATTTCTGCTGTGCGCTCCCGTGCCACTCCTTCTGGAGGAGGAAGGAGGGGGATCTCCCTGGATCTGCCCCTTGTGGGGTCCCTGCTTGAAGAGCATTGCCCTGACTGTACCTTGTATTATGGTTTAAGGTAACCCTGAGCTGAGAGCCCCTCCTCAGCTCCATCTCTGCCACCGGCTTCCCTACTCTGATACCTGACAGTTCTGCCACACTCAGGAACCCCAGGTCTTCCTGTCACCTCGGGGGTCCTGAGACCACACTGTCCCTAGGAGGGCTCCACCCCTGCTTAGCCCCTGGAGCCACGTCCCTCAGTGGAGCAGACTTCTAAAAGTTCCAATTTTGTGCTCTGCTGCTCTACCACTTGCTGAGAGCTGGCCCCTTCCCCCACGGTCTCTCTTTCTATTTATCACCTCGGATTCACTTCTCTGCACGTCCTACCTCCTGGATAGTAGTCGCTTTTCTGTTCCTAGAATTGCAGCTCTTCTTTTCTTCTCTTTCCTCTTGAGTTTGTCGCTGTTCCGAACGGTTTAATAACTATCTAGCTGGACCCAACAATATTTAGGTCTCCTACTCCTTTGCTATCTTGCTCAAAAGTCGAGTGAAGGAAACAGTGCGTTGTGACCAGATGAGCACTCAGCCTTTAACTCTTCTCCCTTAATTTCAGATTTTGGAAATGGGGTTCCTAATGAGGCACCCACCTCTGGCCCCACCTGTGCGTCTGGCTGTATGGTTGTGTCTCTTACTCTCAATGCGCAGACTAGGGTGACCCATGAGCCTTTGTCCCTGAACATACTGGTTGTGTCCAAGCTGTTATGGGTATGATGGGATGTCAGGGTGGTGTCTGTGGCTGAGTGGACTGAGGCTCATGGACCGAGGTTTGTGGACAGTGCACACAACCTTCCCAGGAGGAGGGAGACGCAGGGCTCTCCAAACGCAGTCTCAAGAGTCTCAAACCCCTCCTCCCCAGGGAAGGCATCACAGATCAGTGATGGGCAATTAGGAAGTGTGTTTCCAGAGAGATCTCCAGGGCAGGGGGCTCTGGGAGCCACCGTTAACCCCACTTTGTCTCTCTCCCCATCAGGAGGTCCAGAAGCTGGTTTGTAAACCCATCTGTTTGCAGAGTGCTGGGTGTGGTTTAATTCTACATCCTTCTCCAGTGTGGCGGCAGATGCACTCGCTCTGGCCAGCATGGGTTCTTCTAGTGTGTTCTGTCTGCAGGCCGCTCACCTGACCCCGGGGACTGCTGGGCAGCCGGGAACGCCAGCTGTTGTTTCTGGAGTTTTCAGACTGCCTGGAGTCTGGTGAGTTAGTATGGGCCTCCTGACCCTCTGTCCCTCTGTCCTCCAGCCCTTCTGAGCATTTGACCAGGGCCTGATTCCTATGGAAGGTAGCCAACTGGGAATTTAGAGGAGGCAGCTCACAGAGCCCCCACTTCCAACACTGGTTCCAAGCTCGGAGGTTCCCAAAATGGCCTGTGGGTTTGATGATTCACTGGAAGGACTCACCGAACTCACTCAAGCTCTTATATTCACAATTATGGTTTATTACCAGAACAGGATTCAGATGAAAACCAGCCAAGGGAGGACATGCGGGTGCAGAGCCCAGAAGGCACCAAGAGGGGAGTCTCCATTCTCCTCCCAGTGGAGTCAGGGGGTACAGGACCCAGAGTGGGATCCTCTGCCCTGGGGCTTAGACCCCCACCCAGGCCTGGACCTGCGTACATCCTCATGGCTGCTCTCTGTGGCCCTGTGGGCCCTGAGTCTGAGCCAGCCCCCTGGATGGCAGAAGGACACCCCAACCTTGGGCTGGGGCCTCCTCTCCAGGCTCCTCTGTCCCAGAGGAAATGTTCCCGGCCACACGGGAGGGTCTGCCTCTCGGGCTGGGCGGCGTGGGCAGTGCACTCCCTCTGCTTCTGCCTCTTCTCTCCTTTGCGTCCAAACTGTGGCTTAGTCAATTAAACGAAGAAGTCTATGTAGTTGGGTTGAGACGGGAAGTCAGACTATGCGAGTGTTTGGTTTGTACGGAATATTAATTCGGGGCTACGGCAGTGCACAGGCTGGGCAGTGGCTCTGGCTGCTCAGAGGCCCGTGTGCGCACTGAGTTCAGAGTGTGATTTCATTGTTTCCTGTCCAAGGCGTTCATAGTACAATCAATGAGCCTTCTTGCCCTGGTCACTCTTGTAAATGAGAAGTTACTCCCAAATGATCTTATCCGGTCCAATAAATAGATGAAATTATTGAATTTATTAACACCTAAATTAAAAGGTCTGAGAAAAGCAGTTCCCATTAATCACCTTGCCAGCAGCCACCCCCATG